>NC_140957.1:121143517-121743517 GCF_014529385.1 Adiantum capillus-veneris | reverse complement strand
GTAATTCTCATTAGGAATCTATTCTAATGAAATGCCCACTATGTTCATGCTAATTTCCGCTACACATAAGATTTTAGGCCATTAAATGTTACATTGGTATCAGAGCTCAAGGTTTCTCTTTTCTTGCTCAAGAAGGGAGGTCCTCAAGCTAGCTACAAATGGTTGGTATTATTAATTGCCTGTGAATAAGTAGAATAGGGATTTTTCAGCCTTGCAGTGCGCCTGCCTTTGTGCAGTTAACGGGGCATCACCGTCGAGAGCTATGGTCTTAATAGTGGAGTCCTACGGGGCTTGCCTACGGCTTAACCACTATTGAGCTATTAGAAGCTTGACAGGAGCCGGTGCTGTTTTGGTGTCGAAAGACCCTCTCTTCTATTCCTTGCAATTAATGGTATTCGAGCCGCGGGTACAGTAGCTTGAGTGCTTTTTCTAAAGGGGTAAAGAGGAGTAGCAACTAGGGCTTGAAGTGCCAAAGTACACCTAAAAAGTTTACACCTAAAAGTTGTTAGAATGGCTGACAATATTAAAGAGAGTGAAATTAATGTTGATAACTTTGATTTTGCTCATGAGCAAGCTACTAATGATGCTTCAATGCTTGTTAATTATCTTGTTTCTAGGCTTCAACAAGCCATGGGCAATCCATCTCTCCAAAGTGAAGTGCAACGGCAGCTCCGTGCTCACGGGATTCTCCAAGCTCATCACCATGACGAGAGAACACCTAGGAAGCCTCCTTGTGAGACTACCAAAAGAGGTCTCTCTCCGATTCGGGAAGAAGAAGAGAATCCATATGAAGGGCTCAAGAACTTACTTCTTGATGATGCATCTCCTTCCCAAAGGAGAACTCAAGAGCCTCCACCGAAGGAACGAGAAAGAAGCGAGTCTCCCGCCACCTCGGCGGAGATGGCTCCACGAAGACGGCGGGCTAAACGCTCTCCATCACCACCAAAGCGGAGAAGACCATTACACTCTTCTCCACGCCATAATTCAAAGAGGGATGATAAAAAGCAAGAGAAGAAAAAGGCGAGAAAGAGGACACCCTCTTCTCCATCTTCTTCATCCTCTTCCTCTTATGAAAGCTATGGTGAAGACGACAAAGATCAAGACAAGAAAAAGGCGAGAAAGAGGTCACCCTCTTCTCCACCTTCTTCAAATTCGTTGGCTCGTAGGCTAGACCACCATTGTCTGGCGGACTTTTGAAAGTGCATAGCTACATGGCGTAGCTTAGAGGACTCCGTGAAGCCCTCATCTCCAAACGCCGCATCGAATTGCTGGATAAAGGCCAAAACTTTGTCTGTAGCACCGAAGGTGCCATCATAGGTAAGGAAAGAGATGCTCTTCCCTCCCTCTTTGAATTTCTTCAGCTTGGACGACCTCTTCCATGCGGCATAGGATTTCCTATGGCCTCTTCTTTTTTATGGTTCAAAAGTTGCACCATCACTTTCTTCAGAAGCCAAATGGCGAAGCTTAAAGCTCTCTCCCAATGAATCCATCCACAAATATGTAGACAAGTTTTGGGACCTACAACTCAAAGCCACTGTCTTCAAAAAGTTGGATTTTGGAGAGCAAAAGCAACAATTTTGTGCGGGCTTAACCGAAGAAATGGCGGAGTATGTCAACTCCCAAAGGCCACGTACCATATCGGCGGTAATACACCATACTATGGTGGCCTCGAGAATCAATTTCCAAACGGGGGGTAAAAGAAATAATAAGTCCCCGGAAAACAAGGGTTCCAATGAGCCTAAGGGGAAGGACAATGTCCAAAAGTCTCCTAAGGGCAATTCCAACAAAGCTAAAGAGAAGGGAGTTTACAAAGGAAAGAATAAACTCTCTCCTGAAGAGCTTGAGCGTTATCGTAAAGATAACCGGTGTTTCAAGTGCGGCGAACAAGGGCATGCATACCGCGCTTGTCCCCAAAAGAACAACCGCCAAGATCCTCCTAGAGCTTCTTTGGTTGAAATCCAAGAGGAGGAGATTCATCAAACTCACCACAAAGGATCTCCTCTATGCCATGCTTGGGGAAAGGTAAGAGAGCATGATGCTTTTATTCTCTTTGACCCTGGTTCTACTCACAATTTCATATCTATGGAGTTAGCCACCAAGCTAGGCATACAATCCTATGAGATGGGAGATATCCTACCCGCAGACAGTGCCTTCAAGGGGCAAGAAGCTTCAGTCACTCCCTTAATCGGGAAATTGAGGCTTCATGTCCAAGGCTATGTGGACAAAGAGGACTTCTTTATCTCTCCTCTCAAGCATGAGGATGTAATCCTAGGGGCACCATGGTTTGACCGCCTGGCTGCCGATGTTAAATTTCCTGAAAGGAGAATCTCCTTTAAGTTCAGGGAAAAGGACATGTATATAGATGCTAAGGAGATGGGTAACACCATCCCCATTGTACATACACCAGCTTTCAACAAGTCAATAAAGAGCTCTATTTCCGTGTACATGATTTTTGTTAAAGATTCTCAAAATGAACCTAATGCCTTAACAAAAGAAAATAAAAGAAACCAAAAGGAATTAGAGTTATTCAATTTTTTCAAGGGGTTTCAAGATGTTTTTATTGACGACATCCCTTGTGAGCTACCTCCTAAACGAGGTAATGACGACCATGCAATTGAACTTCTTCCAGGAAGTTCACCGCCTAACAAACCTCCTTATAGAGTTTCTCAAGCTCAACAAGAGGAGATTATGCGGCAAGTGCATGACTTAGTTGAGAAGGGCATGGTTAGGCCTAGCTCATCTCCATTTTGCTCACCTGTGCTATTAGTGCAAAAGAAAGACGGCACATATCGTATGTGTGTCGACTATAGAGCACTAAATAGGATCACTATCAAGAATAGGTTTCCCGTTCCAAGGGTAGAAGACCTATTTGATAAGCTACAAGGATCGACCTACTTCAGTAGGATTGACCTAAAAAGTGGCTATCATCAAATAAGGATAGTTGATCAAGACATTGTAAAGACCGCATTTCGTACTACATTTGGTCTTTACGAATACATTGTCATGCCTTTTGGTTTGACCAATGCACCAACCACATTCAACCGCTTGATGGAGAAGCTGTTCAGGCCTCATCGAACCTTCACTGGAGTGTTCTTTGATGATATTATCATCTACTCTAATTCATTGGAGGAACACAAGCAACACCTCCAGGTAATATTTCAAGTTTTAAGAGAGAATAAACTTTATGTTAATCGAAAGAAAAGTGAATTTTTCTTGCAAGAGATTCAATATTTAGGTCACATTATCTCTCGAGATGGAATCCAAATGGATCCATCCAAGTTAGAGGTAATAAAAGGATGGCCTAAACCAAGGAATCTTCATGAACTAAGAAGCTTTATAGGTATGTGTGCATACTATAGACGCTTCATAGAAAAGTTCTCACAAATTGCGGGACCATTACATGACCTAACAAAGAAAAATGTTAGGTATACGTGGTCTGCTAAGGAGAACAATGCTTTCGAAAAGCTTAAAGAAAAGCTTATCTCTCAACCTGTGCTTACACTACCGGATCTCTCAAAACCATTTGAGGTCCAATGTGATGCTTGTGGTGATTGCCTTGGGGCTGTTCTGCTCCAAGAAGGGCACGCCATAGGCTATGAGAGTCGAAGGCTCGACCCTGTTGAGCAAGCTCTAGGCATATACGAAAAAGAACTCCTTGCAGTTCTACATGCCTTAGACTCATGGAAGCACTATTTATTGGGGACTCCTTTCATTCTGCGAACGGATCACCAAAGTCTTAAGTACTTCATGACGCAGACCAAGCTCTCCGACAAACAAATGAGGTGGGCAAATTTCCTTTCGCAATTTCATTTTCATATTGCTCACATTGCTGGCAAGCATAATCAAGTAGCCGATGCACTCTCAAGACGACCGAGAGTGAATGCGGTTTCCATAGCAACTCACAATGATCTATCTTTAATGATAGATGAGTATGCTATTGATCCCGATTTTAGAGATGTGATTTCAGCCCTTGCATTAGGGAAGAAAGAAGAACCATTTACTTTACAAGATGGTTATCTTCTCTATGGCAATAGACTATGCGTTACTAACTCACTACGTGAGAAAGTAATGTATGAATCTCATGCTCCCCCATATGCGGGGCATAGAGGGATTCAGTCTACCCTAAAGGGAATTGAAACATATTTCTATTGGCCTACCATGAAAGTGAACATACATGAGTATGTTTCCAAATGTGTGGTATGTCAAAAGACAAAATTTGATAGAGGGAAGCAACTTGGATTGCTTCAACCCTTGCCAATCCCTAATTCACCGTGGGAGAGCATATCCATGGATTTTATCTTTGGATTGCACAAGTCTATCCATGGGAATACGGGAATATGGACGATAGTAGACAGGTTCAGTAAACAAGCTCATTTTATACCTGTCAAAAAGACTATCAAAGCCCATCAAATGGCAACCCTCTTCATTTCACAAATTTTCAAGTACCATGGCTTGCCAATGTCCATAGTGTCGGATAGAGATCCTAGAATGACCAGTAATTTCTGGAAGGGTCTCTTTGAGAATTTAGGAACAAGGCTAAACTTCTCTTCGGTCTATCATCCACAAACTGATGGCCAAAGTGAAATAGCTAACCTAACTATTCTCGATCTACTAAAAGCCTATGTAACGGAAGTAGATCAAAGATCCCAATGGGAGAAGTACTTACCCTTAGTAGAGTATGCTTACAATAACACTGTACATACTTCTACAGGAAAAGCACCTTTCGAGGTAATTGAGGGAAGATCAAAAAGTCCCTTGCTACTTAAGGTACATGGGAAGATCTTCGCTGCAGATGAGTATAGCCGAGACCTACAAGAATCTTTCCAAAAGATTAAGGATGCTATCTCTATCTCACAGCAAAGGCAAAAGGCTGCTGCTGACAAGCACAGAAGAGCCCAAGCCTTTAAAGAAAACGATTGGGTCTTGTTAAAGTTTCCCAAGGCTCGATTAAGGCACACGACGGGCAAGAATCCTACGGGCCACCAAAAGTACTATGCTAAACTAGCAAAAAGGTACTATGGTCCCTTCCAGATTCTTAGGCCAATCAATGAGATGGCCTATCAACTTAAGTTGCCCAATCATTGGCTCATACACAATGCTTTTCACGTGAGCCTCTTAAAGCCTTACAAAGGAGAGCCACCTCAAGAACCAACTATTGAAGACCCACCGGAGATCGAGGACCACGAGGAGGTGCTGCAGCCCGAGTCCATTCTCCGACATGAAGACAAGGTATTAAGAGGCGGTAAGACTATCAGACGATATCTTATTAAGTTTAAGAATTATCCTTTTGAAGATGCTAGATGGATGCAAGGCATACAATTAAAGGATAACCTAAACCTTGTCAATGTTTACAATGTTTCCCAAGAGTAAGCAAATGTACAAAATGATAAAAATGAACAAAAATTTTTGTCTTATAAGACTCTCTTTTTCTTTATTTGTGCACAAAAATGAAGTAGTATGCATGCTTAGATCAAGTTTGTGGGACGACGTCTCCCAAACACCAAAGTAGAACTTGTCACTCTACTATGGAAGACTGATAGGACTAATGTGCAGACATGCTTGCGGCAGCCTCAGGCTCTCAAGCGCCAAATGGACTAGTCATCCATTATGGAATGATGTCGTAGGGTAACATAGGGATCCTCTACCCGCTAAGAAAAGGACTCATGCATATGCTTTATCTTCTCTACACCATAGTCGAGGACGACTATGATTTCAAGAGAGAGGTAATGTCATAATAATCAATATCTAATTCTCCTAAATGATTTTCTCATATTAAACTGATCATTTAATGTGGGGAAGTGCCAAGGGAGAAAAAGCTAGAATATTGGTTAAGCTAGCAGACCGGCCACAGTAGGGATCCAAAGGAGGGAAAATAGGGATCCAAAGGGGGGGCCATCTGCAAAAGAGCCATGTGAAACAATGGGCCAAAAAGACCCTAAGGTTCAGCCCATTAAGACTTCCAAAATGCTAAGGTTCCAAAATTCAAAGGTTGTGTCCAAAGGTCAACCCTAGGAAAAATTGGATGCTTTGTGTGTGCCCTAAAAGTCTTTGCACATCCCTACATGGGAGGGGGCGAGCCCCAAAGCTAGGGGATGAGAGAGAAAGCCACACACACACACACACAGGCTCCCTTTACACAAAGGGAATGAGGGACACATGTCAGCTCCCTAGGCCAGATGCCCACAAGGTGTGCCCAGTTCCTATTGGAAGACCCTTGAAGTGGACCAATGAGAATTAAGCTAGAGTAAATCTAGTTTAATTAATTTAAAAACATTTAATAAAAGAAACCAATGAGAATTAAGTCTCCTAGAAGACTATTGGGCAGTCTCCCAAGGGGTCCAATGAGCATTCAGGAGCCCCATGGCTTGCCTGATTCCTATTGGCCAGGAGGCAAAGGGGTCCAATGAGAGTTTAGTTTAATTATTTAATTACCTAAAGCTCTCACAAAAGGGGAAAGGGGGACACATGTCTAAAGGCTATCACTTATGCTGCTTAATTCCTATTGGCTTGACCTGGGGAGGTCCAATGAGGCAAAGGCCAGACTTATTTAGCAGCTAGGGCTCGCCCAAGAGAGAGGGGGGGCTGATTTTTGCTTGGCATTGACACACACACTCTCACACTTGACCATGTGTGAAGGGAAAATACTCTATCTCCTCCCAAGCTTTAATGGAGAGCTCATCACCTACTCCAAGCTTGTGAGATAGAAGCCTACATCAACACTCTCTTGGCATGTGGATGCAAATCCAACCAAGAGCCAAGCTTCAATGCATGCTCATCTTCTCTACCAAGCTAATTACTAAGCTAAGCTATGCTAATATGAGTGATTATGTGAGGAGATGTACTTCTTTCTCGTAAGTTACTTCTTTTTCCTCTCAATCTACTCTCATACCCTGCTAGCTCTCACCATCTTCGAAGGTGTGTGAGGTCTTGGGTCTGAGAACGGGGATAATTCAAGTTGTGTTTGATTAAGTGTTTTGCTTGGTGTATGAAGCTTCCATCTTCATTGCACTAGCTAGTATTGAAGGAACACAAAGAATTGTATTGTACAATGTCTCTCTTGATGGGAGAAACCATAATACAAAGCCTTTTGGAGGGGGGACCGGCTCCATGCAAATCCGGTCCTCAACTGTTGTCAATAGCTTAATTGTTCTCTCTCTCTTTTGAAAGTATTGTCGATGCTATCTAACTAGGTGTTATGCTTTTTGTTGCTCTCTCCACCCAAGCACTCTTGTAATTCTCATTAGGAATCTATTCTAATGAAATGCCCACTATGTTCATGCTAATTTCCGCTACACATAAGATTTTAGGCCATTAAATGTTACATAAAAGCACTCTGCCAGCTCTTGTTTATCCAAGGTCAGAAAGAACTCTTTTCTTGAATGGGGCTCTTGCTTATCCAATGTCAAAAAGAACTATTTGCTTGAATAAGGTTGTTGCCCAACTCAAATATTAATGTGCATCCTCTCAACTAATGCTTTTTCTTTTAAAATGAATCCGCAGTTTGGTGTGCAAAGCTATAATCTTGTCAATCATGAGTGAGGCTTGCATAACAAACAATTGGCTTGCCAAAGAGAGTTTGCAGCTCTAGTAACTTGTTAGATGAATTCTATGTGGATGTCAGTCTCAAATGAACCTTCAATGCTAGTGGCAGGTATTTGTCCTTGTTTTGCAATCCAATGCTTATTCGAAGGCCAACAACCAGCAAAGCTCATGGGAATGAAACTACATGGCGAGTCTGGGTCAGGATATATGCATGTTAGGCCCCTTGCATGTAACTAACACCATGATCTGTGCTCCCATATCATTCCTCATTGCCTAGCTCTCTAGATAATAATTGGTTACAAACATTCTCCACTCCAAGGAGCACATGTGACCTTGTTGCTTCTTTAGACTAGGCTTGCCTTGTGTGAGAGTGTGTATGTTCTCTCTCATGCCCCTATGATTAGGGCTCGCCTCCCCATGAGTAGGGATCTTGGTTGACTTTTGGAACATCTTAAGCCCCTTAAGTACCTTGGTCATGGAGCACCTTAAGCACCTTAGTCATAGAGCACCTCATGCACCTTAGCCAGCAAGCACGACAAGCACCTCAAGCACCTTAGTCAGCAAGCACGACAAACACCTCAAGCTTGGGCCAGGTTCCCACCTCAAGCACAACTCTAGTTTGCTTAAGGTCCTAGGTCTAAGGACTTTTAACACTAACCTTGGAGGTCTTTAATGAAGATAAACCTAAGGTCTTTCAAGCTCCATAAGCTAGCATTGCTCTTTGACAGACCATCTCTCATTTGGACCTATTAACTTTGGCAACGTCTCAAGATAGATCCATAAGCACATGTCTATATCCTAACCCTTGTTCTTGTTTATTCTCCCACATTAAATGATCAATTTAAGATGAGAAAATCATTTGGGTTGGTTAGATATTAAATTTTATGACATCTCATGGTCACCTGGCCTACACCTTAATTGGTAAGGCAATGGTGGAAACATTTGTGATGAAATGCCATATGAAAACCTCATCGATGTGAGATTGCTCCCCCAAAGTAGGGCCGTGGATGATGGGAGCAATGCATTTTTAAAAGCACATCTCTTCCATCTCTATGCTAATGCAATGCTGGTTGAGATTTTACACGCCCTCGCCATAGTGCCTATCCCAATGAAATAATCAAGTACTACGTCTCCCTCTTGGGTGAAAGTCCGAAGCGTACACCTACATATTTATCCATAGAGTACACGTCACAACATAGCACAGAGAAAATGTAACCTTTTTTGTGTCCTCAAGTGAGTGGGTATGTATACCTCACAAAAATCTCACTATGCTCAGCCATGAAATGGATTTGGATTCACCGCCTATGCTATATGGTTGTGTCCCAACAAAAGGATTTCTCTCCTTGAGTATGTCCTCCTCTACTTCAAAGCCCTTGGCATTGATAGCGATGTCGCCAGCTTCTCAATCATAGTGGGGATGCACTTATCTATTCCCGGGGTGGTCACTTTTTAGAATGTGTATGATATCACGTGAGTTAACCGGAGAGGATTGTTAAAAGACCAAAATGAAAAAAATGTATACTTTTATGTATACATTAGAGGGGGGTGGGGTTTTTTTAAATAGGCTCACAGTGTAAGTATAGTATGTATATTGGGGTATTATTAATTACCTGTTGAACGCACGTGATATAGGGATATTTTGATAAGTGACTGCCCCACGTATCTATTGCTATCAAGTCGAGTAAACATGACGATCGTGAGAAAGGACATTTACAATAATCAATTAACTCTTTGCTTATACAAATGCATATATAACATACATAACAACGATTCAAAGTACATACATAAATTTAGAATACCTGCTCTCGTCCATCGTCGCGCATTAACAAATAAGAATGCGGAGATTATTAAGTATGGAGCTTGATTTACCCCTTGTATTTTCTGTGTTAATAACGCACATTTTTAAGGTCCCCATTATGAGGAGAAGCCATCGTGCGTGAAGAAAAATAACTAGCCGAAAAATAAAATCACTCGTCGGAAATCAAAATTTTAATGCTTAGTCGAGACGGAATATTCCTTTTCGTCGGAATATTATGGCCGGACGGCGGCCGGAAAGTGGTTGGAAAACGATCGATCGATTGGCCGGTTGGCTGGTGGCCGGTGGTCGGTCGTCGGAAGTCAATGGCTAGTGGGACCGGTGATCGAATTCAAAATCAGATTTTTCTTCTCAAGGACGGCCACACATGGGCGGATTGGAGGATCCGATTTGGACTTATCTACACAAGGACGGCTACACATGGCTGCTTCTCATGAGAGAGGGCAGCCCTTTTGGCCTATAAAAGAAGGCCATTTCTACACACATTTGATAGTGTGAAGTTGATGCAACAAGGTGGGTGTGATGTGGTGAGAGTGAAGCAAGGCGGGAGCTCCAAAAGGGTATAATCCCTTTGTAACCTACTCCTTGTTTTAAAGTACTAAAGCCATTGAGTGGCTGCTTTTCCGTGGACGTAGCTCACATTGGGTGTACTCTCTCTCTCTCTCTCTCTACTCTATATTTTCTTGTGTGTGTAAATTATTTCTCTCCATTACTCAACTATGTACTCTCTCTCTCTCTACTCTATATTTTCTTGTGTGTGTAAATTATCTCTCTTCATTAAGTAATTTACTCAATTATCTACTTAGCTACGTCATATTTCCTAACAACTGGTATCAGAGCAAGGTTTGCTCGTAGCTAAAGTATCTCAAGGAAAGGATTCCTTGAATTGAGTGGGAGTTATGGCGGAGGAAGGGAAGCTCAAGATTGAGAAGTTCAACGGCAAAAACTACCAACATTGGAAGATGCAGATTGAAAACTATCTCTACTAGAAGGACCTCTATTTGCCACTAGGCGATCTTGTGAAGAAGCCCGCAACAATGGCACATGAAGCATGGATTGTCCTTGATCGAAAGACACTAGGAAAAATCCCGTTAAGCTTGGTGTCAACGGTGGCCTTCAATGTTTCGGAGATGAAGACCACGGAGGACTTGATGAAGTCACTTACGAAAAACCATCAGTATCCAATAAGGTATTTCTATGAAGCGCTTGTTCAATCTAAAGGTGGCAAAAAATGGTTCAATCGCAGAACACCTAAATGACTTTAACACAAACATAAGTCAACTTCGATCGGTGAAAATCAATTTCGATGACGAAGTGCGAGCTCTCCTTATACTATCATCTCTACCGGATAGTTGGGACATCCTTGTGATGCCTGTAAGTAATTCTATTTCTGGCACAAATACTCTTAAGTTTGATGATGTTGTGGGTGTTCTCTTAAGCAAGGAAATACGAAGCCTGAAGCACAGGAGAATCATCAAGTGCTGCACTGTCAATGGAAACAAGAGGAAGGCCTAAGGAGATGTTCAAAAACCAAAAGGGTCGTGATCGCTCAAAACGGAGCAAGTCACGCACAAAGTCAGTTCTTGAATGTTGGAACTGCGGCAAGAAGGGCCACGTCAAGAAGGATTGCTGGTCTAAGAAGAAGAAGGAGACTGAGTCTCAAGACAACAAGCCAACATCGGAGGCCAATGTGGCAGGTAAAGTAGAGCAAGATGCTCTAATTCCCTCATTAAACAATGTGTCTAATTCTTGGATAGTAGATTATGGGGCTTCATTCCATGCGACACCACACAAGCAACATTTTCAAGATTACATCAAAGGTAATTTTGGGTATATATACTTGCGAGATGATGAAGCTTGTGAGATTGTCGACAAAGGTACAGTTTCTGTCAAAACTGCTAACGGAAATGAATGGAAGCTTAAAGATGTTAGGCATGTTTTTTCTCTTCGAAAAAAATTTGATCTCTACAGGACAATTGGACAATGAAGGTCACAACATTGCATTCGGTAACAAATGGTGGAAGATCTCAAAGGGATCTTTGGTTGTTGCCAAGGGAGAAAAGGTCGGTACACTTTACTTGTGTACTATCAGCACGCAACCTTCAGCTTGTACAACAACTACAAAAGTTGACAGTGTGGTGTGGCACTACCGGCTTGGACATATGAGTGCCAAAGGAATGCAAATCCTTCAAACAAAGAAACTTCTACCAGGTAAAGAAGTGGACTTAGAGTTCTGTGAAGATTGTGTTTATGGTAAACAAAAGAGGGTAAAATTTCAAAAATCAGAAAATGAAAAAAAAATTCAAAAACTTGAGTTGGTTCATTCTGATGTTTGGGGTCCTGCAAGTACACCATCACTTGGTGGCTCATTATACTATGTAACATTCATAGACGATGCGGTTAGAAAAACATGGGTTTATGTCATGAAGAATATGTCCGATGTATTTTCCATATTTCAAAGGTGGAAAGTCTTTGTGGAGAATGAAACAGATACCAAGGTTAAATGCCTCAGATCCGACAATGGAGGCGAATATTGCAGCCAAGCTTTTGAAAGCTTTTGTGTTAGCAATGGCATTCGGAGGCAAAGGACAACCCCAAGGACACCTCAACAAAATGGGATTTTGGAAAGGATGAACATGTCAATCATGGAGCGAGCACGAAGCATACGGCTACATGTAGGCCTACCGCTTAAGCATTGGGCGGAAGCTGTAAGTACGTATGTGTACTTAATCAACCGGTCACCCTCAACGGCATTGGATGGGGGAGTTCCAGAAGAGGCATGGACATGTAAACCAGTGAATTATGCATTTCTCAAAGTGTTTGGGTGTGAGGCTTTCATGCACATAAATAGAAGCTTAAGATCAAAGCTAGATGCAAAGTCCAAAAAGCGTTTCTTTATTGGCTATGGAGAAGGTGACTTTAGGTATCGCCTATGCGAATCCTGAAGATGGTAAAATCTTAAGGAGTAGAGATGTAATTTTTAACGAACAAAATATGTACAAAGATTACTTGGAAAGAAAACAAACAAAAGAAACATGTGATAAGTACATGGAGCTTGAGGACGATGAAGACTCAAGGATTGCAAATGGTAACAATGTGCAACAACGTCAACCAAATGAGGAGCCTCAACCTATCCCTCGAAGATCTACAAGAGCAAGTAGACCTCCAGAAAGGTTTGTTCCTTCCTTCAACCATCTCTTGATCTCAGATTCTGGAGAGCCGGAATCATACGAAGAAGCTATGTAACACGAATCCATAGAAGAATGGACGAAGAGCATGCAAGTGGAGATGGAATCACTACATTGCAACCAAACATGGGGGTTGGTTGAATTGCCTAAAGGTAAGCGGACACTTCAAAACAAATGGGTGTATAAGCTGAAGGAAGAAGAAGGTGGGAAGAAAAGATACAAGTCTAAGCTTGTGGTAAAAGGGTTTTCTCAAAAGAAAGGTATTGACTTCAATGAAATATTTCCTCTTGTTGTAAAAATAATCTCAATTAAGCTTGTCTTAAGCCTTGTGGCTGCTCATGATCTAAATCTTGAGCAAATGGATGTAAATACGGCATTCCCTCACGGTGACTTAGAGGAGAAAATTTACATGCTTCAACCAAAGGGGTGATGAAGCAAAAGGTAAGGAGAAAATGGTTTGCAGATTAAAGAAAAGCTTGTATGGTTCAAAGTAAGCATAAAGACAATGGTACTTGAAGTTCGATCGATGAATGTTAGATCATGGATTCAGAAGATGCAACTCAGATCACTACGTCTACACAAAGAATTTGGGAGATGGGAAGTTCATCATCCTAATGTTGTATGTTGATGACATGCTGATTGCAACTGCTAACATGCAAGATATCAAAGACCTAAAAGAGGAGCTGTCTAAATCTTTTTCAATGAAAGATTTAGGTGCTGCAAAGAGGATACTTGGTATGAAGATATCAAGGGAAAGGACGAAGAAGACAATAAAGCTACCTCAAGAGGATTACATAAAGAAGGTACTAGAAAGGTTTGCAATGCAAAATGCAAAAACGGTTTCTACACCTTTGGCAGGTCACTTTAAACTAACAAAGGATCTGTGTCCAAAAACACAAGAGGAGATAGCCTATATGTCTAAAGTTCCATATGTTGCAGCGATAGGTTCTCTTATGTATGCTATGGTCTGGATAAGGCCAGACATTGCATATGCAGTGGGAGTTGTAAGTAGGTTCATGGACAACCTAGGTAAAGAGCAATGACAAGCTGTGAAGTGGATACTTAGGTATCTAAAAGGGACAACAACAAATGCTTTGTATTTTGGAGGGCTGATATTTTTCTAGAAGGGTATACTGATGCAGATATGGCATGTGACAAAGATACTCGAAGGAAGCACTACTGGCTATGTCTTCACGGTTGGAGGCACAACAATAAGCTTGGCTTTAAAGCTGCAAAAAGTGGTCTCACTTTCTACCACGGAAGCAGAGTATGTAGCAATGACCGAGGCAAGTAAGAAATTCAGTGGCTTCACAGATTCTTAGAAGAGCTTGGATTCAAACAAAACAATTGTGTCTTGTACAGTACAGCCAAAGTGCTATCCATCTTGTGAAGAACTAAGCCTTTGATTCAAGGACAAAGCACATTGAGGTAAGATATCACTTCATACGCTCTCTTTTGGAAGAGGGACAGCTAAAGCTAGGAAAGGTGCATACAAGTGAAAATCCAGCAGACATGTTTACAAAGGTGGTCAACACGGAGAAGTTGAGCTTTTGCTCATTTTCAATCGGCATTCAAGGATAAGAAGCCAGGATGGAAAGTAGTCACAGGTTTGGTTTAGAGAGCAATCTCCAAGTGGGAGATTGTTAAAGTATGGAGCCTGATTTACCCCTTGTAATTTTCTGTGTAAAAAATGCACATTTGTAAGGCCCCCATTATGAGGAGAAGCCATCGTGCGTGAAGAAAAATAACTCGTTGGAAAATAAAATCACTCGTCGAAAATCAAAATTACGGAATATTCCTTTTCGTCGGAATATTATGGCCGGACGGCGGGAAAGTGGTCGGAAAACGATCGGTCGGTTGGCCGGTTTGCCGGTAGTCAATGGCCGGTGGTGGTCGAATTCAAAAGTGGACTTGTCTTCTCAAGGGTGGCCACACATGGGTGAATCGGAGGGTCCGATTTGGACTTATCTACACAAGGGTGGCTACACATGGCTCCTTCTCATGAGAGAGGGCATCCCTTTTGGCCTATAAAAGGAGGCCATTTATGCACACATTTGATAGTGTGAAGTTGATGCAACAAGGTGGGTGTGAGGTGGTGAGAGTGAAGCAAAGCGGGAGCTCCAAAAGGGTATAATCCCTCTGTAATCTACTTCTTGTTTTAAAGTACTAAAGCCATTGAGTGACTGCTTTCCCGTGGACGTAGCCCACATCGGGTGAACCACTTATATTGTGTGTACTCTCTCTCTCTCTCTCTCTCTACTCTATAATCTCTTGTGTGTGTAAAGTATCTCTCTCCATTAAGTAATCTACTCAATTATTTACTTCTACAATGCTCAGATGCTTCGTGCAAAGCATTGCAACTACAATGCTTGTGGCAGAAGATACCTCGATGCTAAAGTAAAGATTGACTCTAGTAGATCCTTAGAGAAAAAGTTCCATTTAGGAACGACTAGATTTAGTTTAGATAGTGAATAATGAATTGGAAAATCTATCCCCCCACCAACTGCACCTCCCTAGTGCGAGCCCTATTGGTTAGTTCAAAAACTTGCTCAAAACACCAAGAGAAAATTTATAGAATCACAATCCCCTACCCCATTAGAGTCAGGGATCAGTTTGCAGAATTAAGTGTGCAAAATTTGACCACTGAATTCATGATTAAATGAAGTGAAACTGAATCAATTGAGTGGGAAGTAAAAAGAAAATTCCCTCCAATCAATTTAGCATTGGAGGAAATGCGTAATGCACAAAATCAACTTTCTGAAGTTTTATCCAATCACTATAAACAATGTAACTCTTATTCAATCAAATGCACTCAAGCATGCCATGGAAATCTTTTAGAGGGTGTTACCTTCTTATAAAACTTGTAAAAGGGATTCAACATCTCTCTAGGAGTATAGTTTTACTCCCCATTGGGATTTCATCACTATATGCTTTTTATGGTAAGAAAGTTCTAGCTCAATTGGTTTCTACAGTATGACCATAAAGGTGAAAGTTTCCATGACGGCTCTAAGAAAGTTGTAAGGATATTCTTAAAGCTCAATATACCAAAAACACAATTCTAGCAGACATTTTCAAAGATGGTCAGCTAGCCTAGATGATTGGAGTATTTTGCCTTTTCTTGCACACGTTTTCAAAGATGATCATGATGATGGCTGATTGTCAAGTCTTGATATATAAAGCTTAAGAGTACCAGAAATACTTGTTCCCAATTCTCTCTACAAGATGAAGAGTCTAAGTACCACACACTACTAGAGTGCTCGAATTTTTCTCACAATTGAGCTTGCTTCCCTCACATTTTCAATCATGACCTAGACCTACATACTTTGCTCTCCTGGACACAATGTGGGCTCTCCATTGCGATTCTCATCACTATGATCCTTGAGCATCAAGAATCACTTATCAACCATACACATAGAACATCATATGCAGCTTTGGTCCCATAGGTCATGTTTTATCTCTAAGGACGATAATATTCTCTCTCTCTCTCTCTCTCTCTCTCTCTCTCTCTCTCTCTCTCTCTCTCTCGTTGGATATATCTTTGAGGTCTCTTGGGATAGTTTCCTACGATGTTAAAATTCTCTTCTTCTTCTTATTCTTCATGCTTGAGCGTCTCCAACTAACTCTAGCTCGAAGTACCTTTCTATGTTTCCCTCATAAGGTGCCTAAAGCCTATTGGTTGGCCTCTAAAGGGGCCATTGATATTTTAGTTTATTAATTGTTTATGCATTCATTCAAGCCCTCTCTCTCAAAGGGGTAACAAGGACACTTGTCTTAACACTAGCATGGTTGCTTGATATGACTAAAGCATGTGATTGGCTAAGCTTGCAGGGGTCCAATCAAATTGAATCTTGAGCTACGAGGAGGGGTTGACCAAGGAAGCTAGGGTGTGCTTGAAGGGTATAATCTCTCTCTCTCTCTCTCTCTCTCTCTCTCTCACACACACACACACACACACACACACACACACACACACACACACACACAAAAGCTCATTCTCACTTAGTGAAAAGTGCAAGAACTCCATCTCCTTCTCCAAGCTTGTTGAGAAGTTGAGAGCCTACACCAACACTCTTGGCTATGGAATGCAAATCCAACCAAGAGCTATGCTTCAATGCTTAAGCTCTCCATCTTCTCCATCTTTATTACTATGTTACTCTGCTATGCTAAGCAAGAAGAGTGATGATAAGTGAGGAAGTATTTCTTCTCATATGAATGTTTCTTCTTTCTCTTCCCTACCCTTATTCCCCAGTAGCTCTCGCCACCTTTGAAGGTGTTTGAGGCCTTGGGACTGAGACTGGGGATGGCTAATGTTTTTACAAAGTTTATTTTATGTTCGTGATGCATGAAGCTTTCCATCTTCATTGCATCACTTAAGTCACAAGGAACACAAAGATTGTATTGTACCAAGTCTCTCTTTATGGGACAATGTATAATACAAAAGCCTATTGGAGGGGGGACCGGATCCACATAAATTTGGTCCTCAATTGTTGTCAAGTTCTCTAATTTTTTTCTTTTGCAAAAATATTGTTCATGCCAAGTTAATTAAGTATAATGGTTATGTTGCTACCGCTAATTAAGTTCACCCTCTATGTTCTCAAAGTACTCTCATAAAAATGCTCACTATAGTTTTCTTAATTCCGCTATTCTCAATGTTCATAGACCATTTCCATAACATTTGTATTAGAGCTATTGGTTTCTATTTTCTTGCTTAAGAAGAGAGGTCCTTAAGTTTTCCATGAAAGGTTGGACCTGTTCATTGCAATGGTTAAGTGGGACAGGATCTATTATCTTGGTTGAAAAGGACTTATTTCGAGGTAGACTATTGGAAACTATAGTTTTAATAATGGAGTCTCTCAGGGCTTGCCTTTGGCTTAACCATTATTGAGCTACTAGCAAGCTCAACAGGAACCATAATCAAATAAGCAATGTTAGACCCTCTCCACTAGTCTTTGCAATCAACAGTCTCTAAACCACGGGTTTGGCTGCTTGAGAACTAATTTTCAAAGGTAAAGAAGAGTAGCAACTAAGGTTCTTGAGGGTACCAAAGCACAAAGTAATTTATACATAAGTTTAATTAGCATGGATGACAATAACCAAGAGAGAAGAATGAATATTGAGAACTTTGATTTTGCACATGAAGGTGCTATGATGATGCCCTCATGGTTGTTATCTTGTTACTAGGTTGCAATAAGATATGGGCAACCTTGCTTTTCAAGCCAAAGTTCATGGGATTTCCATTCCTCTCTAAGAGGAGAGACAGCTTAGGAGGCCTCTTCATGAGACTTCGAAAAGAAGACTCTCTTCCATAAGAGAGGAGGAATCCAAAGAACGAGAAAGAAGTGAATCACTAAGTTCTTCTGAAGATGTGGCTCCATGAAGACGGCGGTCTAGACGATCACCAACTCCTCCCAGAGGAATGGCTAACCCATAGTCCTTCTCCTAGTCACTCCAAAAGGGAAGAGAGGAAACAAAGGAAGAAAAAGGCAAGAAATAGGTCACCTACTTCTTCTTCTTCTTCTTCACCTTGCTCCTCTTTTGATGAAAGCCAATAGCTATTCTCCTAATGAATACAGGAGGAGAGGACATCGCAAATCCTACCCTGCTTGGAGAAGGTCCCAAAAGCTCAAGAAAGTCAAAGAGGGAGGAAAGAGTATTTCTTTTCTTACCTATGATGGCACCTTTGGTACTATCGACAAAGTATTGGCCTTTATCCAGCAATTTGATGCAGTCTTTGGAGACGAAGGCTTCATAGAGTCCTTCAAGCTATGTCAGGTAGCTATGCACTTCCAAAAATCTGATTGTCAATGGTGGGCTTGCCCCAAAGACATGGAAAACTCTATGAGTTTCCATCATGAAGCAAGTTCCTTGCAAGCGATGCAAAGGACAAAGTGCTTATCGAATGGCAGAGTTTGAAGCTTCTCTCCAACGAGTCTATCTTGTCCACAATTATGTGGACAAGTTTTAAGATTTACATCTCAAGGCAGTACTGTCTTTCAAAAGATAGACTTTGCCGAGCAAAAATCAACAATTTTGTGCGGGTTTACTTGAAGAAATGGTAGAGTATGTCAACTCTCAACAGCTTGGTTCTATCATCGCAGTAATCCACCGCACTATGGTTTCTTTGCACATCAATTTCCAACAAGGGGCTAAAAGGAATGCCAAGCCCATGTAAAACAAAGATCGAATTGAAGCAAAGGGAAAGAACAATACCCAAAACTCTTCTCAAGGCAATTCCAACAACAATAATCGGTCCAAGGAGAAGGGAGTTTACAAAGGTAAAAATAAACTCTCTCTTGGAGAGCTAGAAGATTTTTGCAAGTACCACAAATGCTTTAAGTGTGGGGAGCAAGGACATGGCTATCATTCTTTCCCCAAAAGAAATACCCGCAATGAAACTCCTAGAGCTTTCACGGTCAAAGCTCCAAAAGAGGATCCTCATTGCAAAGGATCACCTCTCTCCTATGCTTGGCAAAAGGTAAGGGAGCATGATGCCTTCATCCACTTTGACCCTAGCTCTACTCACAATTTCATATCCACAGAGTTGGCCACCAAGTCAAGCATTCAAGTTCATGAGATGGGAGATGTTGTTGTAGCCTATGGAACCTTCAAGGGGCAAGAAGTCGCAGTTACTCCCTTGATTGGGAAATTGAGGCTTCATGTCCAAGGCTATGTTGACATAGAATATTTCTTTATCTCTCCTCTTAAACATGAAGATGCCATCCTAGGGGCACGATGGTTTGACCGTATGGTTGTTAATGTAAAGTTCCCTGAAAGAAGGTTGTACTTCAAGTATAGGGAAAAGAACATGTACATAGATGCTAATGATCCTGGTCGTACCATACCCCTTGTAAATTCTCCTACTTTTAGCAAATCACTGAAAAGCTCAGTTTTTGTGTACATGATTTTTGTCAAACAAATCACAATTATTGTATCCATTGTAGCAAGCAGTTAAGAATGATCCATTGGAGTGGACACGTGACTGTAAAGATGTTTTCGACAGAGTCAAAGAAGTTTTGAGTACACTACCCATTAGGCAAGCTCCTGACTGGGAAAAAGAGTTTTATGTTAACCCATCAGTGGGAGATGATGCCATTGGGGCCATGTTGTTGTAAAGGGGGAAGGAATTTCAGTATATGAAGCCTGTTCATTATGCTAGCAGAGGGAAGACTCCTCATGAAAGAGATTACTCTGAGATTGAATCGGTGATGACCAGTATGGTTTATGCTTGCACACAATTCAGACATTACTTATTGCAAAAGTCGTTCACTTTCCTCACTAGTTATTCATTGCTTTCCTCACTTGTTTAATAACTCAAATATATAAAAAATACACTGATGAAATGGGTTATTGAATTGCAGGAGTTTCAATTCACCTTTTAGTGGAAGAGAGTACTCGAGCTACCCTGGCAGATTTACTCACTTATAAGGAGACTCCTGTTTTGATTAAGGCAGAGGTGGTGCAAAGGAAGAAGGTCAAAATTCTTACCATATCCAATGCTTCATTGTTATATTTTGATGGCTCTTATCAAAGAAGTCATGATGCTGCTTCGGGAGGAATTGTCATTTATGATACACAAGGAAAACTTGTAAGAAAACAAGGGCTGAAACTGGACACAAAAAGTAAAAATGAAGTAGAGTACATGGCTCTTGAAGGTGGCTTGCACGTCTGTTTACATTTGGGAATTAGACGCCTACAAATCAAAGGAGATGCCTTGTTGGTTGTGAAGCAAGTATTGGGAGTATGGAAGAATAAGAATCTTAAACTGAAAAATTTATGCTTCAAGATGAAATCGTTACTCAAAAAGTTTGAAGCATGGAGTTTGCAGCATATTGAAAGGTTTCAAAATGAAGAAGCTCATGAGGCTGCCCAAGAAATGATTACTTGTGTGTTTGTGCTAAAGGCTAATGCTCCTTTATATGATGGAAGGGAAGTGTTATCAAAGGAGGTGGATTTTCTGTTGATGACAAGTATTTTACATGAGGGTCTACCATCATCCAAAAAGTATGCTTTTATAAGAAAAGCTAGAAAGTACAAAATGCTTAATGCTTGATGATGTGCTTTACATGAAAGGAAATGATTTAGTATTTGCGTCGTGTACTCTGGAAAGAAAAATTTACAAGATTTTGGAAGAAAATCATGAGGGATCTTGTGGAGGCCATTTTTCCATGAATTACGTTACATAAGATTCTGCAAGAAGGCTATGTCTCGGGGGGGTTCACTATGTGTAAAACTACTATATCACGTGCGTTCAATACATGTTTGTAAAACCCCTTATCTGTGAATTTTTTAAGGAATATAATATACCCTTTTCTTTTAAAATCTGTAAGTTTTTTTCAAATTTGAAAAAATTATGCCCTTCTGTATATATATTTCTGTAAGTTTCAAGAACTTTAAATACCCTTCTGTTGAACTCACGTGATAGGTTACATTTTTATTAGGTGACCTCCCCGGGGGCTATGTGTGGCCAAGTATCTAGCGGGATGTTAACCATTGGTGCAAATCATGTTTATCCTGTCAGAAAATGGAAGAGAATTTTGAGGCCCGAATTACGAAAGACAATTTGAGCTTTTGATGTGTTTGAAAAATGGGGTCTTGATGCTATTGGACCCTTACCCATGACTAGTAAAAGGAATAATTACATCTTGATAGTAGTGGATTATTTGTCACATTGGGCAGAAGCTAAAGTTGTCAAACGGATTACCAACAAGGAAATGGGAAAGTTTTGTATATATGAACATATATGATGCAAATTTGGTGTGCCATTAGAACTACTTTCTGATAGAGGATCGGGATTTAGAGGAGAGCTGTTTGATTTCCTGTGCAAAAAGCTCAATATACAACATAAGTACAATTCTCCTTATTATCCACAATGCAATGGTCTCAATGAAAGGTTCAATAGAGAGTTAGTGAAAATCTTGATAAAGATGACTCAGACACATGGGAAAACTTGGCATTCAGAGTTGCCTTGTGCATTATGGTCATATAGAACTGCTATCAAAACAAGCATAGGGTTTTGTCCTTACCACTTGGTCTAGGGCAAGGAAGCATTATTGCCAATTGAAGTGGAAATTCTTGCACTTAAATTTTTGTCATTGGGAGATGAAGAGCAAAAAGATACTTGGCAGAAAAGGTGATTGGATTTACAATGTTTGCAATTAGACAGAGTTTTGGCTTTAAGCTACTATGAGGAAGTGTCTAAGAAAGCTCAGATAAAGGCTAATGAATGTGTGAAGGATAAGGAAATTGAAAAGGGTGATCTTATGTTGCAATACAATAGTAAGTTGGACAATACCTTTTAGAAAAATTTTCAAATTAAGTGGGAGGTCCTTTTACTGTTGTGAACAAGTTTGACAATTGGACATATCAGTTGACATATTTGGGTGGTGCACAACATAAATACCGTGTTAATGGTTACATATTGAAGAAATATTTGGTACGTTTGATGACAATTGTAACAGATCAGATGATATCAATGGAGGAAGACAGTGTGAAGAATTTGAAAATATGAATGAGGTTTCTGGGAATGAGCTACAACAATTGTTCACCCTGGAAACCTCTGCTTGTCATGAATGATCAAGCAAGCTAGGGGGCTTGGCAAGCTATGTAAGGCATTTTTTGGATGAGCATAAAGTCAGTAGATCATGCCAAAAAGCTTGCTAACTAGCCTTATGTATATACATGTACATAGTGCTTTGAGTCTTGGGAGTGACCATGTAAAAATTCATGTACAAAGGTTTGGTTTTTCCAGGCTTGGATACTAGTGTTTTGGGTTGTTCGAGTCCCCAAAACATGGCTTTCAATAAGTATTTCCAGGCTTGGATACTAGTGTTTTGGGTTGTTCGAGTCCCCAAAACATGGTTTTCAGTAAGTATTTCCAGTTGTGCTTTATAGGTTGTGAATCGGACTTGTACATCATGAGTTATGTGCGTCCAAAGTGGGTGGTCTTGACTTAGAAAGTGGTTGCAGATGCATGCAACAAAGGCAACTGGGCCAACTTGATGATCTAAAATTAGAAAATTTGAGATTGAAAATTTTTGGAGATAGCCAAAGTAATGGGCTCCGAGCCGTGCTTTACGGCGTCGCATTTGGTGGCCGGAGCGGTGCATTATGCTCTTAAGAAGTTGGTCCTGAGAAGGGGTCAAGCTGGAAATTTTCTATGTGGGGAGGAAGGAGTTGGAGAAGTGCAAGAGAAGGATGCCATGTGGCAGTGAGATTATCCCACATGGGAAGGGGGAAGGAGGAAATGGGGGTATAAGGGGAGGACTGGGTGCCCATTAGGGGTGTATCAAAGGAGAGAGGAGCTCTCTCAAGCTTTGGCTATGGGGGCTCATGGACACTTGGGGGAGAAGGAGGCACCATTTTGAGTTCCCATTGTTTTCCCAAGGGCCTGGCCTATTTTTGGGTCCCCTAGACACTAGCTCCCACCCCTTCCCTTGGCCCAAAAGTCAACGGCTGCCCCATTTTCTACCCAAATGAGGCCAAAATTGGACCAATTAAATAGAGCCTTGTCAATTGAGGAGAGAGAAGAAATCTCTTGGAATAAAAGATCCAAAGAGGCCCCATTTTATAGCTGCAACACTTGAAAACTTTCCAAAAAGCTCATTAGAGTACACCCCCAACGTTGAGTGGCCATAACTCTCTCATCAAATATATGTTTTTAGTCTATGGATGATCTACAGAAATCTACTCGAGATGAGCTACATCTTTATGTCCTTGGTTTCTCCTAATTCCAAGTGTGATTCATGCTAGAAGGGTTCTTCATAAAACTTTGTAGATGCGTATCATAGGTGGTTATGGGTGGTGCAATAGTTCTTCTTTTTTACGGTGTGTCTCGTGCAAGGCTATAGAGGGACTTGTTTTCCTTGTCGCTTGCACGCTAACAACGTAAGTAGATGTCTGCAACCAAGTGTACTATCGATTGGGGAATGAGGAGTATCACGACACAAAAACAAACTCTCAGTCCTACCACTCAAGCAAGAGTCCCTGGGTTATTGCCTCCTGAGGGAACACAAAATGGAACATTGCATATTCAAGAAGTTGAAACATCTATCCCTATGGCACAACCCTTTAGAGCTTCAACTTTTGTGGCTGAAACAAAGAATGATCAAATCTGGGTATCTAAACGTACCTTGTGTTTTCTCTTGTCACCTACTAAAGATCCATGTAGGCCAAATCCTCTAACTCCAAAACAATTTGAAGACCATGGAAACAGAATGCCACACACCCGTTCCACCTAGCTTAGGAACATGGAAGTCAAATGAATCTTCTAGCTCCTCATGTAGTTCATCTATGGAATTACAAGCTTTGACACAACCTCCACCTACCATTGTAAATATCCATACAAACAAGTAAGAATTTGAACCTCCCGTTGTAAGTTCACCACCTACAACAACGTTGCAAGTAAGATCATGGGAGAGTACCTTACCACCCTTATAGCTTGATGAAGCACCTAGGGTGGTGGAAAACGATTGGTCAAAGACTTAACCCATTACAACTTGGAATGATTGGTTTCAAAAGCTGACAACAACCTTCCACAAAGTATGATCTACCAAAGGAAGGGGGGAGTGTTTACTACAACCATCATTTCGCTTGCTTCCCTCTTAACCTTCCTCCCTGACCTATCAACTCTTCAATTGAGGGACTGTATATACACAGCCTTATACTTATATTAACAAAAAAAAAACAAAAAACAAAAACAAAAACACTAAATGAGCAAGAGCGACTAGCAAAGAGAGTGCACCCTATTGGACCCAACATATAGTAAAAATGCACTATGTCACATCAAGTAGCACAAGAATCAATCCTCATGTTTTAAAGACCTAACCAAATCTATCTGTGTTCTCAAAGATGGTTAGTTCACCACAGGCATGTGCTTCTATTTTTTATAAAAGGTACCCTTTTTATTTTTCTCAGGTGTTTCACATATGCTACCTTGTACTTTCTTGTGGATGGGATTTGGTAGAGAGACTCACATGTGAGATTTCATGCTAGTGCATATTTATACTTTGTTGATTGTGTTTTTCCATGGTTTGATTAAGTGCATTTAGTTATGTTTTGTTATCTGCCATTATAGCTATATAAATTTTTCTTTGCTTGGGTTAATGAACTAGAGTTTAGTCTTATGGATGAGCCTTGGGGTTAAGAGGCCGTGACTTTAGGTTAACATTTACTTGATCACCAGTCCTAGTTGGTAAATTATCTGGGTGATTGAGACCTTAGGAGTGTTTTACGCATAGAGAATCTTTCTCACTTCAACAACGAAAGACACTAGAGAGAATAAAAAGGAAATAGAAGCAAAAAGAAAAAATACCACAAAGGTGAAATCTCAAGCTGAAAGAGAAATCCCGGCTTGATTTGGTACTTCACTTACATGTATTGTCTATGGTACTAGAGCCCTCGAGATTCCCAGTGTGTGTGGGCGCTTTTCTTTGAAAAACAAAAAACCCCGGACATATAAAATAAGCACGCACAACAGATAATTTTGAATAAAAAAAGGAAAAAAAGACATGAAAAAGACTTCCATTAGGCTTAAAGTGAATATTTCCGACTCTTGTTTGGAGTTGGGAGAGTTAGTTGGCTAATCAAAGTTGAAAGGCACACTTGGGGACTCTTGCATTTAGATAATCTTCCTAACTTTGCTACTACTAGAGTATAGTTGTTTTAACCTTAGCCATACCTACCTAATTGATAGATTCATCCATAAGCCCAAAACTCTTGATTGATTAATTTCATCAAAGTGCAATTTATTCATCCTTAATGGTAGTGTATCATTTCATAATTCTTTGCAATTACTCATATCCTCATGTCCTTTATATTTCCCTCATGCTTTATTGCCATATAGTTTCTCTTGCATACTCTCACGCTGGTGAATTTGTTGTGCAGACAATCTATCCCAGACGCTCTACCACCTCGACAAATGAGCTTCACCTCACTAGCTTCCGAGGATAGAATCTATATCAAGAAGGGGGGCATGTTAACCGATGACGAAGACTCGTGTGGGTGATGATGTTTTTACGGGTCATGCAATGGAGTCAACACTGGGTGAATATTAGGCTAGACGTCGATCCAGTTAACATCCACAGATATCCTCATGTACTTTATATTTCCCTCATGCTTTATTGCCATATAGTTTCTCTTGCATACTCTCACGCTGGTGAATTTGTTGTGCAGACAATCTATCCCAGATGCTCTACCACCTCGACGAATGAGCTTCACCTCACTAGCTTCCGAGGATAGAATCTATATCAAGAAGGGGGGCATGTTAACCGATGACGAAGACTCGTGTGGGTGATGATGTTTTTACGGGTCATGCAATGGAGTCAACACTGGGCGAATATTAGGCTAGATGTCGATCCAGTTAACATCCACAGATATCACATTGTTTTGAGTCAGGGACAGGGATTGTCGGTCCTATAGGTGATTGGGTGATCATCGATGAGAGGTGCACCACATATCTCAATTGATAGTAATTTTTACTTTTAGCGGCCAGTATGGATGCCTATGTGGGAATGGGCAAAACCCATGTAAAAGGGTCATTGTGACCTAAATCCCTCATTTTGAGAGGTGCATGCTAAAGAGAGTGCTCTTGCCTTATCTCCATCTCCTTCTCCATTGTTTGTTGACAAGAGAGGGAGTGTGTGTGTGTATGTGTGCATGAGAGAGAGAGAGAGAGTGTGTGTGTCTGTATATGCATGAGAGAGAGAGAGAGTGTGTGTGTCTGTATATGCATGAGAGAGAGAGAGGCAGAGAGAGTGTGTGTGTGTGTATGCGCATGCGATTGAGCATTGTGTTGGCATCGGCGGTGACGAGGCGGTTGAGTAGCGGCATCGGCGTGCTCCCTCTCCATGATGGCACAAGATTCTTGCAACGATAGAAAGACAGAGGTCACATGACACATCGTTGCATTCCTCAGCTTCCTCGCACATGGGTTGCGTGTTTGCAACCTTAGTGGCTCACACGCAATGCACAACAAGTCCTCTGTGATACGACAGATGCATACGTATCATCATCATCCTTTGGTTGTTGATCTAAGATTTGATCCTCAAAATTGAACTCACCTTCCTATTTTTTGAATAGTTTGATCCTTTTCCCTGCAATAGGCACTCTAAGCTCAGTGCCATTGAGCTCACA
This sequence comes from Adiantum capillus-veneris, assembly GCF_014529385.1. Lineage (NCBI taxonomy): Eukaryota > Viridiplantae > Streptophyta > Polypodiopsida > Polypodiales > Pteridaceae > Adiantum > Adiantum capillus-veneris. The sequence goes on along the minus strand of NC_140957.1, from coordinate 121,716,841 downwards.
TATATGTCTCATTTTTATAAGCATGAAGTACAACATATGGCCCAAACCAACATTTGACCATCTTTTTCATATTAGAGTAATGGTTTTTCAAGATACTATCATAAACGAGAACCCGATCTCCATCTTTGATAGCATAATGACGTAGCCTATGATTCTCATCAACTGCTGCTTTATTCTTCAACCTTGCCTCCTTGAACTTTTCTTTGGCATCAATATCTTCTTGACGCCTCTCAAGTTGGCGAATATGCAAAGCAAGTAAATCTTCAGTAGACATACCTTCTTCCCATGTCATTATAGTCCAAGACATAATCGTCTCCTCTGTAGGCATAATGGGCTTCTGTCCATGCATCAATTCCAATGATATATAACTTGCAATAGAACTATGCGTAGTGCGATCAGCCCATAAAGTAAACGATAACAACTTAGGCCAGTCACCAATATGTCCCTGACATTCCTTTGCTAAAGCCTTAACAATAGGTGGATGCCCTCTTTCACTTTTCCAATTACCTTCTGGATTGTATGATGTAGTAAGAGACAATTTGACACCCAAATAAGCAAAGAACTCACGAGCTTCATCTGCATCCAGCTCTCCTCTACCAGAAATGATTTTACAGCACCACCATACCTAGAAATCACATCTTCAAGTAAAAATTTGCATACAAAACTTATAGCCTTTGTAGGCAAAGCTCTCCCTTCAACCTAATTAGTGAGATCTTCTCTAGCAAGAACAATATACCTCATCTATCAAACCCCCATTGGCATTGTAATCAAATCTACTACCCATTTGTAATGCATAGCTAGTGGATAAGTAGGATGTAATGCATATCGATGCCGTACATTACAATATTGTTGGCATCCTAAACAAGTCTCTGTAAATTGAGTAACATCTTTGTACATTCCTTTCCACCAGTAGAGGTCTTTGATTTTGACAAAAGTTGCCCATACCCCTCTATGTCCAACCCATAAGCTTTCATGAAACTCTTTAATCACCTGCTATTGAGTTGCTTTATCACAAAAAACCCATTTTGATACCACTCTTGAACACTTTGGCTACTTCCATAAATGACCATCTCTCAAAAAGTAGCCATAAGCCTTTTTCTTGATCCTTTTGTACTCTTGATCACTCCATCTCTCCTGCCTGGTAAGAGTGTTGAGGTAGCGGCCTATCAAAATCCATCTTCCATCGTACATATCTTCAGAAAAGACTTTAAAAACACAAACAAGAGTACCACATCTTGCATGTAAATGAGAAGAGGTGTAGAGCTTTAAGCCCACATCATCATTGGTGGTAAGCATCTCCTCTTCATCTTCATATCTGGCTCTTGACAACGTATCTGCAACTGGGTTATCTCTGCCTACTACAATATGACAAAACTGAGGATTAAGAGACTTAATAAAGGCTATCCATGGCAACATTGCAATGCTCAAAGTAGAGCAGTTTTCTATCATCCCTATCAATGGCAAACAATCTGTTTCTACCACAATCGAGGCACTTATGAAATGTTATTTGTCAGACCTCAAGGTAGTAGCAACCCCCCAAAGTTCTCTCTTGACCTGTGGGTAAACTCTTTGACAAGCATTAAGCACTTTTGCCCCAAATCGGAATGCATACCTATGGACATCTTCATTATCTTGACCTATAGCCCACCCAATACCTGTCGGGCTAGTGTCAATGGTTAAGATCACTGGCCTTCCACACTTATAGTCAATCTTTTTCAAGGTAGGAGCCTCCAGAAGCATCTTCTTCAACTTTCGGATGCCCATTCTATGAGCTTCTTCCCATACAAACCTTTTACTTTTCCTTAGCAATTGATAAAGCACCTCTACAACATGAGCAAAGTGTGGCAACCAAATAAGATAAAATACACATGCACCCAAAAGCCTATAGATGTGCATGTCTCTTTCATCTTTTGTATAGCTTCAACTTTAACTGGACTCGGTTGCCTTCCATTTGGACCACACATATGCCCCATAGCTAAAACCTTTTTAGCACCATAGTGAAGTTAATTTCTTCAAGCCTAGATAAAATGGCATCACAGTCAGCAACATGTTGGGCAAGAAATTTTTATCTTTTAGGCCATCTTTGAACCCTTCTTCACATCCCTTGATTGGCAGATCATCGATGAAAGACATAGTAACATGAGGAATAAAATCCCTCAGCACCTTATTCATGCTATTCATCATATGAGCTACAAAGTTAGTAGCACCCATTGGTAGAGTGCACATCCTTACCAAACCAAGAGGTGTACTCATTGTAGTAAGATCCTTGCTCTCCAAAGCAAGCTGAAACTTACTCATCTACAATTGGACCTATACCTACATTGCAGATTGTTACCTTATTGACTGGTTGTATGTCCTGAATGAACCTTAGGGTACCATTCTTCTTCGGAACAGTGAACCACCGATTGGAGTATGGTGTGCACAATGGTTCCAAAATACCCATCTGTATCTTTTCATTGAGAAAATCAATGAGCTTTGGCAAGTGAGATTTAGGTACTTGGTGTTAACCCTCACGGCTCACGGACACCCTATCACCTACGACGGACGTTGTATTATTTACTTGGTAGAGTCAGGTACCAGGCTTGTCGGTCCAACAGGAAAAGGGTAAGAGTGATCGTCGATGAGAGGCGCACTCTAATTGGAACATTCAAGGGACTAGTTGGCTAAGCATGGGCACCCAAGTGTGAATGGGGCGAGCTCATATAAAAGTCAACTAAACCTAAAATTCACTCATTCTCTCATTTGTGCAATTGAAGAGTGCTCTTGCTCCATCTCCATCTCCATCTTCTTCTTCTTCATCTCCTTGTGTATACGTGAGAGAGAGAGAGAGAGAGAGAGAGAGAGAGAGAGAGAGAGAGAGAGAGAGAGAGAGAGAGAGAGAGAGAGAGAGAGAGCATTGCGGCGGCACGACGGTGGTGAGGCAGTTGAGCGTGGCGTAGCGGCGTCTCCCTCTTCTTCGCGGCGAGGAATCCTCCACGAAGCAAGTGTAGAGCGGTGAGTGACACACCATCGTCATCTTTGAGCTTACTAGTTTAGGCTTGTTGTGTGCTTGGAGACATTTGTGGCTCGCACACGGTGTATCGGCAAGTTCCTTGCATTGACACGTGCGACATAGGCGCACATTTCTGGCGCCGTTGCCGGGGAATGCCATACACTAAGCTTGAATGGCACTCTGTGTGTCTTTTGTGGTACAATTTCAATTGTAGGAAAGGTAGGGAAGGAGTGTGTGTGTGTTGAGAAGAAGAATTTGGTGTTATACTGTGTGTTTTTTTTGTTAATGGAGTTTTCAAAGGTACTGTGTTTATTCTCTGCGTATTAAGGTTGTTAGTTTTCTTTGTTAATGGAGTTTTCAAAGGTACTGTGTTTATTCTCTGTGTACTAAGGTTGTTAGTTTTCTGTGTACAGTAAGTAGGAAGTAGATATGTGAGAGTTAATAGAGTGTGTTAGTGTGTAACAATAGATGTATTAGTTAGAAGTAGGTAGATAGAGTGTGTGTGTGCTCTCGCGCAGGCCGCGGTGACCTTATCCTTAAAATCAAAAAGAAAAAAATTAAAAAAAATTAAAATAAAGAAATTTAAAAAATAAAAATAAAAATTTTTTGAAGGTAGGACCAGGATCGAGAATATCTCCTAGACCCAAGCCCAAGCTCACGCTTAGGCATATGTCTCAGTCTCCTTTTAAAATTACGAATTTTAGCTTCACACGTAACTAAAAATCAATTTTTTTGAGGAACAACGGAACTTCAGATGTTCGAAAATTGTGCTATAAAGCACACAACGACCCTCTTAGTGATACGCTCGTTTTGAACTATCACACACTTTAATAATAAAAAAATTAAACATTAAAAAACATTAAAAACATAAAAACACGAGTGAAAACGGACGCTTAAAAAAGGTAAGCGGTTAACCTTCGAGGTTATTCGTCGACGCTTGTAGGGTGCCAAAGATGCATGCATCTGCGCTCTGGTGGTGTGCTAGAGACGGAGCAACTAGAGAGAATTTCGACTTACACGAGTTCTCAATATCCACCTACTTTAGGTTCCGGGCCCTCGGCGGGACCCAAGGTAGTACAAACCAAGACCCGAACATAGCGGCTAGTGACTCTTCCTTTGACTACGACATCATGGAAGGTTTCCCAATGCCTAATCCCGATAGCTCAAGCCAAGACATGCATGCCATGGGCCCGCGGTCCGGGCCGAGCGTGCTTAGCCGCCTGAAGGAAACCTTTAGTAGAGCCATCGCTCCGAACATGGAGCTAATGATGTAAATGAGGGGGGTGGGGAAGTAAATTCTTCTTTCATGACCAGCGTAGACCCTATACCCTTACAGAATGTGCATGTGAATACTTCACTCACTGCACCTCCTGACTCTTCTGAGTTATTTCCCTCCGAGGTCATATTTCTCGATGGTAGAGGCCTTGCTGAAGTGCAAGAGGTTGAGCGATATATCCTTGCAGCAAGGGAAAAGGAAATTGAGAGCTTACGCAAGGCGGAGCAACGAAGAGAGTTAAAAACAAAAGCCCCTATGTCAATATCCTTGCTAAGAGAGCAATCGAGTGCTCCTGACTTAGCAACTGCTAAGAGCCAACCCCTAGAAAGCAACATTGCATATATCTCAAAGGACACCCCTAGCACCTCAATCCTAGATGGAGTGTTCCTAAATGAGAATTGGGAGTACGAACTACAAACGGAAACTCTGACCGACCTATACACAGGTCACACCTATCACGTGGGTTGGTTAGATGTCCTACAATCCACAATGGGCGCCACTAGTGTGGAGGATCAACAACAAAGAGTTTGTGAGGTCATCCATAGGGTCATTGAATTAGAGAGACAGAACAAGGGGATCAATATGCCTTCAACGGGTCTCATGAGATTCTTGGATACAGGAAAGGCTAAACAACCGACCTTATCGCAAATGGAGACTCCCTCGGTAAGTTCGATGGATCCTCCGTACGTTGTTTTGCTAGGGGTCTCAGTGCAATCTGAGCCCACAAGTGATAGCTTCACCTTTCCAAGTCTAGCTCATCTTTCCCTTGATGACACCACGGCTACCATGCCTACCCCAATGATGGGCATGCCAAGGAACACGCCATGGACCTCATTTGTTATTAAAGCACCGCTACATGGTAGCTCAATGCCTGCAACAGTACCTACAAGTGTGTACCAATCGTATACACCCATGGGTCCTCGTACTCATGTACTCCCTACCCCTCCTATTGTTTCAACTACCTATGCTCCACAACCACAACACCCAAGTTCTTATTTCCATGGGACTATACCGGCTAGCATTAGCATGTCACATCCGACGCCTGCTATGCCTAGGGCCACACATATGAACTTTGGACCACCACATGGCACAACATCGTACCCAACGTGGAACCCAAGGGCTTCATATGCGCCAAGCCCAATGCCAATACCTACTCCACATGTAGTCTCTGGAGCACCTCCACCCACGGTGCCTGCTCATTTAGGTGACTTGGCAACATTTGCTCAAGCTATCGGTCAATCTATTGCTGAGAATATGTGTAACGCGCCTGATAGAGAGCCTAGAAGTAAGGCATTACAAATTTCCAAGCTCACACAAAAATTTAGTGGAGACGGGGATGTGAGACAACATATCGAAGTGTTTGAACAAATATGCGATTCTCTAGGAGAACACAATGACCTACATAAGAGCAATGCTTTAAGCCTAACCTTAAGTGGAAAGGGTGGGGATTGGTATAGAACCCTAAGGGTGGAAGAAGAAACGATTTACCCTACTCTTAGGAGACTGTTCTTAAAAGAAAACATACGAGAGGGAGTACTTTGGGGTGTAGCCTCTTAGCTCCAGAAAGCCCAACGAGAGGAAGGAGAGTCGGTGAGAGACTTTATTAGTCGCTTGAAGCATTTGAATTCTTGATGTAATCCAAATGAGCACTTCAACAATAACCAACTGCTTGATAGATTTATTACGGGACTACGACATGAGGATATCTACAATGGCCTAGTCATTAGAGGTATCACCACTTGGGAAGCAGTCACCACCAATGCGATCCAATTGGAGGATAATTTAATGATTCAAGGAGAAAGAGTGTCTGTTGAGACTAAATATATTAGCTCGCAAGCATCAGGGTATCAGCCAATGACCCTAAAGCCTATTGCTAAGGAGCCAAAGATATCTGAGATGACTTTAGCAGATCTCACCAAGGCTATTCAAGAGAGTCTTAGAGACAATCGTGCTCCGCAAAACAATCATATGTATCCAAGAAGCAAGCAGCAATGGTGCTCAGTATGCTATGGACTGCATAGTACCAGTGAATGCCCTACTTTTAGAGTAAAATTCAATGGGAATTGCAATGCATGTGGAAGGTATGGTCATCAAGCTAAGGATTGCATAGTATTTAAGCGCGCGATGGCCAATAGACCAACCTTAGCATGGACAGACACACCTCGAGTGCCTGCATTGATGCCGGCCCCACCTTTTGAACAAACATCACAACACATGGTACCTAGGACCCAAAATGTTGTTCAAACAACACCCTTACCACCTCCAGTGCTAGGATCGCAACCACCACATCCGAGAATCACTTCTGTGAATCAAGTGGGTTGTGAGTCATCTATTGCTTGTTTGGAAGGCTGTGAGAAAGATATAGATCCTAATATTTCCTATGGGATGGATGTGCTTGAAGAAAGTCCACAATACTACATGGAGGACTATTGGGGACAAGTCAAACCTGTATATCAAGTAGCTGCTCTTGCGGCAAGAGGCCAAAATATCAATTACACTGCTAAGAGACCACCTCTTCAATGCTATGAGTATGGAAGTCCACATCGTGTAGCTGAGTGTCCTATTAGGCTACAAAAAAATTCCACACTAATGCAAACCAATCAAGCAAGCACGTCTACGATGCCGATACTCATGTGTAATCGATGTGGCATAGATCATTTGACTGCCCAATGTCCAAATAATCCAAATGCACGGAAGATCACGCCATTAAACTTGATTGAAGTTACCGAGGAGCCATCATAAAGTACACCTGTGGTACCAGTAAACGTACTCACATGATCGATGCTTCAAAAACAAAACTATATTCTTGAGGAAAGAGACACGGCATCAATTGCCCAATCTCAGAAAAAGAAGAAAACACGAAGGAAGAGATCGCAAAAAGCAGCGAAGTCAGACCCCAGTTCAAAGACCAACATAGGGACTGGTGACGACTCTGTATATATGAACGACACTGAAGAAGATTCTGATTCAGGAGAAACCATGGAGACCAAAACGACCACAAAGATAGAAACCAACAAGGAAGATCTTCATGAGCCACAATGGTAGGGATCCAAGAAGAAGATAGAACTTATCCAAACCCTACAGAGGAGATCGAGCGAGTCAAGCAATTAAGGAGTTTGGTAGAAGATACCCAAAGGGATCTAGAACCAGCACCTAGGCAGATCCAGATTACAGACACCATGTTCCCTACGCAACATCAACCTCACCAAGACCATAGACCCTTAGCCATACCTAGTGTCATCCAAGAAGAAAGTTACTTAAAGTCATGGGAAAGTAGGCGTACTCACTTCTTGATGGAAAGAATATTTACAGAGGGACTACTTGATCCTATCGAAAAAATGGAGATCCCATCTTCCCCATGTCAAAGGACTGAAGTCCAAAAGGTGCCGTTAAACATTGCCAAATTGATGGATTTCATGTCTTCAGAAGTTAGAACCACCATCATGTCCAAACTATATAAAGATCCTGAGCTAGTCTCAGCTCTTCGAGCCTTCCTCAATGGAGAATTGAAGTTTGGGCTGCCACAATTTGCACAGATGGATAGAGCTGGGGAGATGCCAACAGAGGAGGAACACTTAGATCCACAACCCAACCTAGATGAGAATCTTGTTATAGAAATACCTGTTAACAAGTTGGGACAATACTTTGAAGGTGATGAATCCAATGCGACCATACCAATCACTACTAAGGGATTAACTGTGAAGGGAATCCTTGATGGTGGCGTTGGGGTTAGCATTGTGACTAAAAATTGATGGGAAACTATGGGAAGACCTCACCTTGCGACCACAACCATAGTACTGAAGATGGCCAATGTCAAGGCCTACTACACATGGAAAAAATAAGAAACTTGTAAAATTTCTCATCTTTTGGTCGCACCAAGCCTCCAAAGTTGATGGACCAGTGCATTTTCATCAAAACAGTCATTTCTTACGTTTTGTTGCATAAAAATAAGATTAGGGATTTTTGTAGGACTTGATATAAATTCCCTAGTTAACTTCAATGGGTTGGTGATCAGAACATATGATTGCTTCTCACTCACTATTTTTTGCTTTGCCAAAAAAAATAGGTACAAAAAAGTTGAAGTTTTACCATTCTGCAAACCTATCATGAAAGTTTCTATAGCCACGCTCAATACAAATAATATATGCATGTTTTCTTACTTCCCTATTGTCCTTTATGTTCATAAGGAGCCATGGAGCATGTCAAAAGAATAATACATCTCTTACCAAGAGGAATCTTGGGGACAAAGATGAAGTGCTAAATACAGCAAACATGAAAAAATTGGGTTCAACATTATGAGTTGTAGAATCCCATAGAAACTATTCAATATCTAGCCAAATTTGATCCTTATGACTAGATATGGTTACTACCTACAAAATTCATGTAGTTGTCACAAGAAACTAACAATATTGAAAAAGCTATACTTGATATACTAGAATGTTTCGTTTTCTTCTATAATTGAAAAAATCAACCATCGTTGTGTACTATGCAAAATAGGGTATTAGGTGCCCCAAAACTCAAGGAATATTAGCTTTATGTTACAATATGCAACATAGAAAATAAAAAATGCATTTGGATATCATGAAATCCACCAAAACAATCATAGAAGAGCTAAAATTGGCTAAAAAACAGGATTTGAAATTTTTTGTAATTTGGTCATAACTTACAACTTTAATATTTATTTCTCCCTAGAAGCATTAGGACATGTTGAGGACTACTAAAGATAGTTCTCTAGCATTATAGACCTCACAAACACGAATTCTAGAGTGGTATAGTTGCAAAAAGTTGAAAAAAGGCAAAAATAGGATCCGTTTTTTCACACAGTTTACGTTGTGAAATGTTGTGCAAGGACAAGGTTAAAGATGGAATTGATATTCCAAAAAAATGTCGAGTTTTTTTCAGCTCATGAGACACCTTTCTAGATAGATAGCACCTCAAAATCCATTTTGAAACTCTTGACATAATTCAAGGAAAATGGTCACTGAACAGGACATAAAAGTGTCCCATTACCAACCTAGTGTTAAACCTATTGGGATGCTAGAAGATCTCAAGATCAAGGTCTTTGGACATAAAATAAGAGTTACCTTCATTGTTATGGATTTCTCCAAGCACACTATGACATTAGAGATGATCTTAGGACGTCCTTTCATGAGGGAAGCAAAAATGGTACATGACTGGTCTAAAAACCATGTCTACCTGCAGTTCCAAGATTCTATCATTCGAGTGGATCTTGTAACAGGTCAAGCACATCCTCTAGGAAACAGGTTTATAATTGATCATAGATCTGACACCACAATTCACTCGGCCCCATCGCATCATTGTTATACGTGTAAAGCGGACACTGATGTTGGGGAAGATTCTCCTTATATGGATGTACTACCTGGAATGACTGAGTCGGACAATGTGGATTGGGTCCACCTAGAAGCAACCATAGACACTTGGGGAAACAGGGGGACGACCTGGGTAACACCTGAGGGGGATGAAATACCACCACTTGTACCCTTAAATATGCTACAAGCAATGCATATAGATTCTGACAAAACTCATCCTAATATAACGAAGAAAACATACAAGTGGGTCCCTAAAGCTTCTTTAGCGACTATAGATAGTGCTAAAAAACAGAGGCCTTGTAAGAAACGTCCCACTCGCTCCAAGAAATGTAAGAAAATGTGGCGTTGGATTCCTAAACGACTATTGGAAGCCCAAGGCTACTATCAAGGAAATGATCAAATTTGGGTGTCAAAACGTAGATTGTGTTCTTACCTGTCACCTGACCCATGTGAGCCCAATCCTGTAGCTCCAGAACAAATCGACAATCTCGGAAAGAAAAAAATCATTGAATGCTACACACCCGCTCCACAACTAGTTTGGGTACCAAAAAAAGAACGATTTGTTCCACCTAGCTCAGGAAGGGGGGAGTCCCATGAAGCGTCTAGCTCCTCATGTAATGCATCTATAGAGGTAAAAGCTTCTCCACAGCCTCCACCTACAATAGTGGACCTCTATGAAGATACAAAGCAATCCACACCTCCCAGTGTTCAAGAATCACCTGATGAACCACTTCAAGTTTGATCCTGGGAGAGTACCTTACCACCCTTGCAACTCGATGAGGCACCTAAGGTAATAGAAAACTACTGGCAAAAATCCCCACCTATTACCAACTGGAATAATTGTTTTCGTGACAAGCTCATTTCAAACGGTATGATCTACCCAAGGAAGGGGGGAGTATTTGCTGACAGTCATCATTCACTTGCTTCCCTCTCAACCTTCCTCCCTGACCTCTCAATCTCCCAATCTTAGGGAATGTATATATAAAGCCTTATACTCACAAAAAACAAAAAAATAAAGAGCAAGAGCAATTAGCAAACGAGTATGCACAATAAAAGTCAAAACATTGATCCAGACCTACACATTCACATCGGGTACACTGAAACAAAAACCTATGTCATAAAACACCACCTTTGATCCTCATCACTCGAGTGATGGAGGTTAGGTAGGATAAGTACGATAGGAGTGTTTCTGTTTTAGAGTTGAGTGATCAGCAAAGTTCCTTCTTCCCACTGATGTGCCTCCTAGAGGTATTCATTGTGTTTCCTAGTGTGTACAGGAATGTGTTGCTATTGTTAGGATTTGGACCTTCATGGGATCTTTATCTCGACTCACTCTTCAAATCAAGCGCGACCTCAACACAAACAGGTGTTTCTTGTCCATTAGCATTGCCCCTTATCTTTTTTTTGCATCCATGTTTGTTTGCTTTAACTGTGATGGGTAGGATAATATTCAGTGCATTTGCTTAGTATCAAACATTAAATTCAATGTCATTTTTTGTCATAATCACTTGTCTAGATTTAAAAATCAAGCAGTCCGACTAAGCTAGTTTGACCAAGCTAGGTGTTAGAGATCTTCTCTTAATACCATGGGGAATGCTTTCCTAATAATGTATGGTTACTTAGGTTCTTAATCCGATTTAAGCAGCATTGTGTGAAATGTACTAGGGCTTTCTAGTGGGCTTGACCCTTTTGACCTTTAGCTTAAGTATTATAAAGGGAGTTTACTAGTGTGATGAGCCTGGGGAGGTGTAACAGTGTTATATGACCCCCCAAAGTTACAAAATTAAAATGCTGAAAACGAACAAACAAAAATTCAAAGTACCACAATGTAAAATCTTAAGCTGGAAGAGAAATCTCAGCTTGATTTGGTACTTCACTCACATGTATCGCCTATGGTACTAGAGCCCTAGAGGTTCCCAGTGTGGGCGCTTTTCCTTGAAAAGCAAAAAACCCAAGGCATACAAAATAAGCACACACATCAAAATTGAATCACTGTGAAAAGACTTTGGGGGGTCAAAGAAAAGATAATCAGTCAGGCGCGATGATTTCATGAGAAATTCCTTTTATTGTAGCTTAACTACAAGGTCTTCTAGGTATAGCCTCTAGTCAGCCCTCGAACATGAAATACTTGGCTCTCGCGATTAAACAACTTAATTGACCAGAGAAAATTAAGAAGCTTACCCATGGTATTAATAGTCGATCTCTAGTGCCTTTCGACCGTTAAATTAGCGACCCCAGACTTGTTTAATTTTTTACCTTTACATCTGTTTATGCATTTGATTATATTGCAATTTAATCTTTATTGTGACAAATGGTTTAAAATTCTGTTACCAATCACATTGTCTGTCTACAACTGCATATGATTTTTAATTCTATATGAAAACAATTACTGCGCCAATGTTTTTTGATTTTGCAGTGACTGAAGAAGGCTAAGGACATTCATCTCAAATGCTCTTCCACCTCGACGAACAAGCTTCAACTCAATAGCTTCCGAGGACGAAATCTACATCAGAAAGGGGGGCATGTTAACCCTCACGGCTCACGGACACCCTATCACCTACGATGGACGTTGTATTATTTACTTGGTAGAGTCAGGTACCGGGCTTGTCGGTCCAATAGGAAAAGGGTAAGAGTGACCGTTGAGATGAGAGGCGCACTCTAACTGGAACATTCAAGGGATTAGTTGGCTAAGCATGGGCGCCCACGTGTGAATGGGGTGAGCTCATATAAAAGTCAACTAAACCTAAAATTCACTCATTCTCTCATTTGTGCAATTGAAGAGTGCTCTTGCTCCATCTCCATCTTCTTCTTCATCATCTCCTTGTGTGTGTGTGTGTGTGTGTGTGTGTGTGTGTGTGTGTGTATGTGTGTGTGTGTGTGTGTGTGTGAGAGAGAGAGAGAGAGAGTGTGCGATCGAGCATTGCGGCGGCACGACGGCGGCGAGGCAATTGAGCGCGGCATAGCGGCGTCTCCCTCTTCTTTGCGGCGAGGAATCCTCCACGAAGCAAGCGTAGAGCGGTGAGTGACACACCATCGTCATCTTTGAGCTTACTAGTTTAGGCTTGTTGTGTGCTTGGAGCCATTTGTGGCTCGTACGCGGTGTATCGGCAACTTCCTTGCATTGACACGTGCGACATACGCGCACACTTGGATAGGACATAAACTCCATGGCATGTGAGGAACAATAAATATAACCATAGGAGAAACAACATTTGGATCTACACACCCAATCTCACTTGGCTCAAAGTCTTTACCATGATTTCCAAGCATCTCTCAACATCATTTGGTCACCTCTTCAGTAAGGAAATCCTCCTCCGCAATTTTCAACTGCTTTAATGTCTCTTTAGTGAATTTATGCCCAATGTTCTTTGGATCTCTCAGTATAGGCTTCCGAGAAGCTTTCTCTATCACTCCATCACTTCCTTCTGGAAAAGGTGTAGCCAATTTCCTCACCTTCTTTGTAATATATTTATTTTTTGCCTCTACCTGGACTTCAATTGCTTCACCCAAATCCTCCTTTATATGTGTAAGTGCCTCATATATATCCAGTTCTTCATACATGTCCATTGAGTGCACTTTAACAATGTCAATTCCACTTTGTAACCTGTATTGCTTAATCTCCTCTAGCTTTGACATAGTATCCACATAGGATACCTCTTCAAAGATTCGGGAAATAACATCATCTAGTTCAAGCATGTCACATCCTTGAAATTCACTTTGAATACTAGAAACATATTGCTTTTCCCATTTAGGTAGCTCGTTAAATTTTGTGTATGACATTGAACCGTCAGATGTTAACCCCAAAAACCCCAAAGATAAAGTCTCTCTTTGCAAGAAATTCCCCTCCTCTATACCACCATAGTCCCGCTCTATAGTGGCACCTCAAGAAAATCCTGTGAAAACCTATGTTTTTTGAACTCTATGTGTATCTTTGGCAATGGATGATCACGTAGGCTATCTTCGTTTTTGGCATAATTAACGCAAACAATCAAAAAACTAAACAACCCTTTTACTATCCCTGCTCCAAATCCTTGCATAACTGTCATAATGTATGGTTATCCCAATAACACCTTTGTTTCCATGCGCACAGCCGTTATGTATGGTTGTCCCAATATGAGTGAATATGAAGAATGCTCCTGTATAAAAAAAATTTGTACATCACAAACATCCCCAATAGTTACCTTAACATTTGAACATGCACCATATTAGATCGCCTGGAAGCATGTTGGCAGCTCAAATTCGCCAAATGTGGTCTACATCAATAAGCCACTTCCCTTTTCGGTGCAAGCTCTTTGCCATAAGGTTAATTGATGATTCATGGTCCATAAGTGCTAAGACTGGTTCTTCAATGTCCCCAAGCTTCACAATGGTTTCTGTCATTGCTCTAGCCCAATGAGTCCTAGAAAAATTACTCTTGGGCACAATTTCCTCATCTCCATCTTCATTAAAATGAACATGCCTTACCTCATGTATATTTGGATTTGAGACCTCCACAACCTTTGAATTTACATCCTCAAATGGCTCTTCATGAGCATCCAAAATTGACTCAATGTGTTGAATCATTTGGCTCTTAGCTGCATCAAGTTCCTGCTCACTTGGTATCTGACATTTCCTCTTGATAATGCCAATAATCTCCTCATGAAACTCACGCTTGGCAATACCCAAGATGTCACCAAAGGTGAGCTCTACCTGGCTATTGAGAATGTGCTCTTCAAAAACCTTCTTTAGCTCTATAGCCAATTCAAAGTCATATTTTCGCTTATAAGAAGGTCCCTTGGGCTTACCTTGCTTCTTATATTTTGATGCCTCTTCCATAACCACTTTAGGAGTAGGTTTGGAAGCACACTCCCCATCTTGCTTACTACTAGATCTGGTATCTCTTTTTGATGTTCCTGCAATATCTTCATCTCTTTTACACTTCTCTTCTACTATGGCTTCATTAGCGTGACCCCTGGCAATAAATGCATGTACTAAAAGAGAATCCATTGAATCAACCCACCCTATAGTTTCTCAAATGCAATTCCCAACCTAGTATAGTTTGCCATGAGTCACCTGCCTACTTGTGTTGTCTTCAAAGCATAAGGCCAAAAATCACCGTTAGCTCATGCACCTTCATCATATGCCTTATTCTACACTTGCAACCCATATGTAGCTGCTTCTACCATAGCAACATTATGTTGTATTTCCTCCACTAACTTTTTCATACCACCCCTTCCAAAATTCAAACGGAGTTGCTCACCTCTTGCTCTACGATGAATCTTCTTGTCTTTCCAAAAAACCACATTTTTCCTCCGTAAGCTTTATCAAAATCCTCACAGTGTTTACGTTCACGATCTTTACTATCACACCACATGCAGTGGTCATCCCAACCCTTGCATGAAGGACGTTGCTTGGACTCTGAAGTGGAACCCTTTGTGCTTACCCCTTCAAGCTTAATTGCTCTTAAATTCAAGTTTAATTCTTGTATACCTTCGATCAGCTCATCAAGAACTGGCTCCTCTAATTTTTGCTTCCCAAAGGCTCACTTTTCCTTAATTTCTTCATATGTTGTCTTCGCGCGATCGACCACAATCAGCTTATCCTCAATTGCCTCTTCACAATCATGTTGACTGCTTCAAAAACCAACTTCCAATTAGATGTTAGGCCCAATTCACTTGTTGAATCTTCAAGTACTGGCACCAAGCTCTTTTGAAATCGCGGATATCAGCAGCTTGGACAAATAGCTCTACCCATTTCGCTTTCAATGATCCTGATCTTCCATAGATAAGAGCTCAAATTTCTTTTCAAATCCTTGTAGCAGTTCTTGTGCAGGTAAGTCCTTGTTTTTCTAATGGATCCACTTCATGAAACTTTGCTTAGTTACCCTCTGAGAATCTGTATCTCCCCAATTTGGGTCCTAAGCTTAGACACGACAATCAAGTGAAACCCTTCAACTGCTTCACGATCATCAATCCCATTATCCTCCATAGATTGCTCATAAACTTGGTAGAATTTTGAAACATCTCAACCTTCAAACCTTTGCAAAACAATTTTAACTGCTTGTCGAGCTTTTTGTATCCGTTCATGCAGATTGAATTGTTGTTGTGCAGTTTGCTATTTTTGCATGTAAGTTAGAAAATTGTTGCATCATCTGTTGCGTCGCCGCCTCTTGCAGTGTAGTCATCTTTCTCTACTCAAATTTCCCACCCCGGCTTAGTTTCACGTGAGTTCACCAAAGATGTCGAGCATAATGGGTTCGCGAGGTGAGTCAGGTCAGCACTAGGCTGCTCGCTGTGGGAAACAAGAGAGACAAGACACATGACAACCACACAAAAACACTTAGATCATTTAAAATAAACACCATGAAGCCTTAAGTTGCTAATGGTTAACCCAAATTGGAGTTTTATTTACAAAAGTTTTTTTGAACGGCATTGTTAGATCAATTCTCAAGCTGGTGAGAGCTTAATCCTCCCAAAATCCACCCGAGAGTGTAAATATTCAACCCTGGTTACACCTTGAAAGCTTAATCGCTTTAGTGTGCTTTGTTATTAGAGCTTGAAAATTGGTGTGCCTGTACCTAGGTCAAATAGAAAGAAGTCAAGACTTCCATTGCCCATAGTCTATTCGGTAGAGAGTAAGAGCAATCTCGATCTCGAGATTTTTATCCTTTAATTGCTTCTTAAGTCAAGTGAGAGAGAGCACATGAGCTCAAATTGGAGCTCTCCCTACCCCTTTGTCGAGTTTGAGTGAGAGAAAGAGAGATCTTTTGACCTTAATTGAGAGAAAAAAAGCTTCTTGCCCTTTTCTTGATTCACTGAGTCTCGACGGAGGAAGAGAAGGCCCTCTTCTTCCACTTTTCCGAGGTTGAATGAGGAAGTGAGAGAGATTGCCTCCTCCTCTTTGCTTTGCTACGTTGAGAGTGAGGTTTTCTTCCTCTCCTTCTCCAAGCCGAGTAAGAGAGAGAGCTTATGTCTTTGCTAAGTCGGGGGCGGGGGGGGGGGGGGGGTAGAGAGAGAGAGAGAGAGAGAGAGAGAGAGAGAGAGAGAGAGAGAGAGAGAGAGAGAGAGAGAGAGAGAGAGAGAGAGAGAGAGAGAGAGAGAGATTCTCATGATGGCCGAAGATGATTTTATTCATTATCTGAATGACATGCAATCTACCAACGCTTCCTGGATACAACTAGAGAAGGTTTTTGGTGCTAAAGCTAAGTATTCAATGATGAGTCTAAAGATGGAGTTGTACTCTCTTGCTATGCCTCCTGATGAAAACATTACATCTTTAGTTAACCGAGTGAAGAGTATTAAAACTCAACTTGTTTATGTGGAAGCCCCAGTGCCAGAAGAAGATCTCATAGTTATTTTGCTAAAATGTTTACTTGACAAATTCCATCAGATTGTTACTTTTTTTAAGGAGGAAGATCCACTGCCCTCCTTGGATGGTATCATCAATTCGTTTTGCAGGAAGAAGAAAGAAGGGTATCCTGTACCGATTCTCCTATTATTCCTAGTGCATATACAGTCTCCAATGCAGTATCTTCCATCATTTCTTTTGATACTTCTAGTGCCTATGCAATCACTAATTGTGCTTCTACCTCAGCTTCATCTCGACCATCCATTGGTAGCAGATCTTGTGCCATTTGTGGGTGCAACAATCATCAGACAAAGGATTGTTTCAAGAAGAATCCTTGTGTTTACTGTGGTAAAACAAATCATCCTTCAAATAAATGCTTTCAAATGGGTAAAAATCAAATTCATGTGATTGATGAGACACTGAATCTCCAATATTTTCTGTTGGCAATGATGCTTTTTAGATCAAATCCTTTCATGTTTTTCCTAGTCAAAATAAATTGTACGGGTTATAGACGCTACCACACATGAGTGGTAAGACCTCCCAAAAATGCCAATTTTTGTTCAAGTCCAATTTTTGTCCTGTTTCTCATAAGGTTATTGAGTACACCTTAAACCCAAGGTTTGGTAGTGAACCAAAAACTCCATTTATTGGTATCTAATTTTTGACCTATACCCTATCTGTTCAAGGGGAGGTTTACTACCATGTAGCACCAGGTTATGGATACACCAAAAATCCTTGGTTGTGAGAGAACCTAAAACTCACGGTTGACGAGTACACCAAAAACTTGAGGTATCATGAGAGTGGTCTGTCTAGTTCGGGATGACGGGGGGATTGTTGGGTTTCAAGCCCTCATCAGTGTACCACCCATGCGATACGCCTCTCAAAGACATGCAAATATACTTGTAGTTTGCATGGTAACCTTTTTGCCTTTATATGTAAAAGGCTATACATCAATCAAAGCATAGCGTGTTTTTTTTT
The DNA here is from genome assembly GCF_014529385.1 of Adiantum capillus-veneris. Lineage (NCBI taxonomy): Eukaryota > Viridiplantae > Streptophyta > Polypodiopsida > Polypodiales > Pteridaceae > Adiantum > Adiantum capillus-veneris. The sequence continues at coordinate 121,698,939 of NC_140957.1, read as the reverse complement.
TCCCTTGCTATGTTGACTCTCTCTCGCTCTCTCTCTCTTGCTCTCGTTTATTTGTAGCCTCCTCGCCATGGCACCACGTCTACATCCACCATAACTAAGCCCTACACTTTATGCTTTTGTAGGGCACCACATTCGATATACATATCGACAAAAGAACCAAGCACAAATTTTATTTCACACCACCTTGGTATTTAAAACAACTCAAGCTTCCCTTTTGCTACTATATGATGGGCTTATAGCACAATCAACGTACTACAAAAGACGAAATTCAGATCAATATGTCCCGGATTGGAAGTTCCTCAAGTGAACCGCATGTCTTAAGTGCACATTATTTGGCATATATCTCGACCACGGTAGTGCCAACCACAAGCCCACCAACATACCCAACTATCAATGCACTGCAAGAGATGACATTCCGGACAAGATGCTGCTTTAAGCACTTATTTCCCTCTAAAGTACATCATATTTGCATGAATCCTAAGCATATGAAATACATATCAACCATGGTAGTTCAATAACAATTTCCAACAATCTATCTGAAAGCTAATAACACCCAAGAAGCGATATCTTATGTGAGTTTCCCTCTTTAGATGCATAGAATCACGATAACATTCCACCTCAGCACTGTGCTACCCTTGAATTTCCAATGGTACGTCTCTCACTTGAGTGTCACACACCTTGGCATCATGGTTGGTCATCATCAATACCTTGTAACGATGGGAACTTGGAGCTTGAGGGAACTTGAGCCGTTTCACTTACGTATAGTTGATGAAATTGTGTGAAACACCATCATCCACCAAGATCTGCACCTTGTGCCCTTGGATGGACCCATGCATATGCACCAACTTATGTGGACCAAAGGTCGCGTGCCACATGGAAGCCGTGATACAACATTTATGCACCACCTCGGTATGTGTTACCTCCACTTGGAGAAACAAGATGAGGACTCCTGAGGCAACAGTTGCACCATGTGCACTGCTCTCTCTCTTTCTTTGGCAGCAAATTTCCCCTTGGGACAATCCTTTTTGCCATGCCCACTTTCTAAACATATAGAACAAAGTTTTTTTTTTTAGCCTTCTCAAGCTCTTCAATGGAGAGAGGACCCCTATACCCCTTGGTTTTTTTAAGAGGCCTCCGATGCAGCTATTAAAAACTTTCTTTTATTGTGCCCATGTTGTGTACGTGCATTTTCATGTGTAGTGGTAGGCACATGAGTATTATGCAGAGGTCTCTCGTCGGGATTATCGTGAATATGAGCTTGCACTATTTCCTCCTCAATTGTCTTGGGATCCTCAATCTTGACATGCTTCTCAAGCTCCGATGTCAGACCACAGATAAATACACGTACCTGCTAAAAGGTATCTAGCCCTTCTAGATTAAGAATGAAATCCCAGTAGTTCAAGATATATTCCAACCTATCCGAAGCAGACCAATTTTTGTCCTATCGCATGGAACACTTATCCGAAGCAGACCAATTTTTGTCCCCTTCATTTGTGGGAAAAATTATTTTCTAAATACAACCTCAAAGGTTGCCCAAGTTTGTGGTATGATGCCCTTCTCCTTGTCATAATAAGTAATATCTAATTCTCCTAGACGATTTTCTCATGTTAAATTGATCATTTAATATAGGGAAGTGCTAGGGGAGAAAAAGCTAGAATGTTGGCTAAGCGGGCAGACCGGCCACAATAGGGATCCAAAGGAGGGAAAATAGGGATCGAAAGGGGGGGCCATCTGCAAAAGAGCAAAGTGCAACAATGGGCTTTAAAGACCCTAAGGTTCAGCCCATTAAGACTTCCAAAATGCTAAGGTTCCAAAATTCAAAGTTTATATCCAAATGGTCAAGCTTAGTGAAATCAAATGCTTTGTGAGTGTACACAAAACTCTTCAAGATTCCTACATAGGAGGGGGTGAGCCCTGTAAGTAGGGGATGAGAGAGAAACACACACACACACACTCACTCACATGCTCCGTTTACATAAAGGGAATAGGGACGCATCCCAGTTGCCCACAAGGTGCACTCAAATCCTATTGGATGGCCATATAGGTGGACCAAATGAGAATTAGGCTAGAGTAAATCTAGTTTGATTCATTTAAAAACACTTGATAAAACCCAATAAGAATTAAGCTCTCTAGAAGACTATTGGACAGTCTCCCAAGGGGTCCAAAGAGCATTCAGCAGCCCAATGGCTTGCCTGATTCCTATTGGCCAAAGACAAAGGGGTCCAATGAGAGTTTAGCTGCATTATTTAATTACCTACAGCTCTCACAAAAGGGGAAAGGGGGCTGCATGTCACAAGGCTATCACTTATGCTTCTCAATTATAGTTGGCTAAGCTTTGCAGTGTCCAATGGGGTGCCAGCAAGAGTGATTTGCAAGAGGGTCGACCAAGAGAGAGAGGGGGCTGATTTTGGCAAGGCATTATCCACACACACTCACACAATCTCATGTGTGAAGCAAGAAGACTCTCTCTCTCTCTCTCTCTCTCTCTCTCTCTTTCTCAAGCTTTAATGGAAAGCTCATCATCTACTCCAAGCTTGTGAGAAAAGAGGCATACACCAACAACCCTTGGCTTTGTGATGCAAATCCAACCAAGAGCCAAGCTTCAATGCATGCTCATCTCCTCTAGCATGCTAATTACTAAGCTATGCTAAGCTATTATGAGTGATTATGTGAGGAGATATATTTCTTTCTCATAAGACTACTCCTTCTTCCTCTCAATCTACTCTCATATTCCGCTAGCTCTCACCATCTTCGAAGGTGTGTGACGTCTTGGGCCTGAGACTGTGAGTGATTTGATGTTTGTAAGTGTTTGCTTAGTGCTTGAAGTTTCCATCTTCATTGCACTAGCTAGTTATTGAAGGAACACAAAGAATTGTATTGTAAAATTTCTCCCTTGATGGGGGAAACCTATAATACAAAGCCTTTTGGAGGGGGGACCAGCTCCATGTAAATCCGGTCCTCAACTGTTGTCAATAGCTTAATTTCTCTCTCTTTTGAAGTATTGTTCATGCCTATCTAACTAGGTGTTATGCTTTTTGTTGCTCTCTCCATCCAAGCACTCTTGCTATGCTCACTATGTTTATGCTATCTTTTGCTACACACAAGTTACTAGGCCATTAAATGTTACATTGGTATCAGAGCACACAATTTATCTTTTCTTGCTCAATAAGGGAGGTCCTCAAGTTAGCTATAAATGGTTGGTATTATTAATTGCAATTGAGTAAGTAGAATAGGGATTTTTCAGCCTTGTAGTGCGCCTGCCTTTGTGCAGATAACGGGGCAACACCCTCAAGAATTGTGGTCTTAATAGTGGAGTCCTTTGGGGCTTTTGCCTACGGCTTAACCACTATTGTGCTATTAGAAGCTTGATAGGAGCCAGTATTGTTTTAGTGTTGAAAGACCCTCTCTTCTATTCCTTGAAATTAATGATATTCGAGCCACGGGTACAGTAGCTTGAGTGCTTTTCTAAAGGGATAAAGAGGAGTAGCAACTAGGGGTTGAAGTGCCAAAGCACATCTAAAAAAGTTTACACCTAAAAGTTGTTAGAATGGTTGACAATAGTAAAGAGAGTGAAACTAATGTTGATAGCTTTGATTTTGCTAATGAGCAGGCTACTAATGATGCCCCTATGCTTGTTAACTACTTTGTTTCTAGGCTTCAACAAGCCATGGGCAATCCATCCCTCCAAAGTGAAGTGCAACGGTAGCTCTCATGGGATTCTCCAGCTCCCCACTATGACAAGAGAGTACCTAGGAAGCCTCCTTGCAAGGCTTCCAAAAGAGGCCTCTCTCCGATTTAGAAAGAAGAAGAGGATCCGTACGAAGGGCTCAAAAATTTACTTCTTGATGATGCATCTCCTTCCCAAAGGAGAACTCAAGAGCCCCCACCAAAAGAACGAGAAATAAGTGAGGCTCCTACCACCTTGGTGGAGATGGCTCCACAAAGATGGCAGGCAAAACACTCTCCATCACCTCCTAAATGGAGAAGACCATCGCACACTTCTCCACACCATAATTCAAAGAGGGATGACAGAAAACAAGAGAAGAAAAAGTCAAGAAAGGTCACTATCTTCTTCATCCTCTTCCTCTTATGAAGAAAGTGATGTTGCTAACAAGGAAGACTAAGGCAAGAAAAAGGCAATTCTCCATCATCCTCAAATTCTTCATCTTCTAAAGAAAGTGATGGTGCAACTTTTGAACCATAAAAAGAAAGTGGCCATAGGAAATCCTATGCCGCGTGGAAGAGGTCGTTCAAGCTCAAGAAGTTCAAAGAGGGAAGGAAAAAAATATCTTTCCTTACCTACGATGGCATCTTTGGTTCTATGGACAATGTCTTGGATTTTATCCAACAATTTGATGCGACGTTTGGAGATGAGGGCTTCACGGAGTCCTCTAAGCTACATCATGTAGCTATGCACTTTCAAAAATCCGCCAGGCAATGGTGGTCTAGCCTACGGGCAAACGGTGAAGCTCCACAAACATAGAAAGCTTTAAGAGCTTCCATTATGAAGCAGTTTTTGGCCACTTATGCCAAAGACGAAGTACTCCCCGAATGGCGAAGCTTGAAGCTCTCTCCCTACAAATCCATTCACAAATATGTAAACAAGTTTTGGGACTTACATCTCAAAGTCACTATCTTTAAAAATATGGATTTTGGAGAGCAAAAACAACAATTTTGTGCGGGCTTAACTGAAGATATGGTGGAGTATGTCAACTCTCAAAGGCCATGCACAATATCTGCGGTCATACACCATATCATGGTGGCTTCACGAATCAATTTCCAAACAGGGGCTAAGAGAAATCTTAAGCCCACAAAAAACAAGGGTTCCAATGAGCCTAAGGAGAAGGACAATGCCCAAAAGTCTCCTACGGACAATTCCAATAACAACAAAGCTAAGGAGAAGGGAGTTTACAAAGGCAAAAAAAAACTCTCTCTTGAAGAGCTTGAGTGTTATCGCAAGGATAACCGTTGTTTCAAATGCGGCAATCAAGGCCATGCACCGTGCTTGCCTCCAAAAGAACACCCTCCATGAGCCTCCTAGAGCTACCTTGGTCAAAATCCAAGAAGAGGAAGTTCACCACAAAGGATCTCCTCTATGCCATGCTTGGGGAAAGGTATGAGAACATGATGTTTTTATTCTCTTTGATCGTGGTTCTACTCACAATTTCATATCCACAGAGTTGGCCACCAAGCTAGGCATCCAAGCCTATATGAGATGGGAGATGTCCTACCCGCAGATGGTGCTTTCAGGGGGCAAGAAGCTTCAGTCACTCCCTTAATTGGGAAATTAAGGCTCCATGTCCAAAGCTATGTGGACAAAGAGGACTTCTTTATCTCTTCTTTCAAGCACGAGGATGTAATCCTAGGGGCACCATGGTTTGATCGCATGGTTGCCAATGTTAAATTCCCTGAAAGGAAAATCTACTTTAGGTTCAGGGAAAAAGATATGTACATAGACACTAAGGAGATAGGTAACACCATACCCATTGTACATATGCAAGCTTTCAATAAGTCACAATAAAGAGCTCTATTTCTGTGTACATGATTTTTGTGAAAATGAACCTAATGCTTTCGCAAAAGAAAACATAAATAATCACAAGGAACTAGAGTTATCCAATTTTCTCAAGGGATTTCAAGATGTCTTTATTGACGACATCCCTTGTGAACTACCTCCTAAACGAGGCAATGATGACTATGCAATTGAACTTCTTCCAGGAAGTTCACCGCCTAATAAACCTTCTTATAGAGTTTCTCAAGCTCAACAAGAGGAGATTATGCGGCAAGTGCATGAGTTAGTTGAGAAGAGCATGGTTAGGCCTAGCTCATCTCTATTTTTCTCACCCGTGTTATTAGTGCAAAATAAAGATGGCACATATCGTATGTGTGTCGACTATAGAGCACTAAATAGGACCACTATCAAAAATAAGTTTCCCGTTCCACAGGTAGAAGACACATTTGATAAGCTGCAAGGGTCGACCTATTTCAGAAGGATTGACCTAAAAAGTACCATCAAATAAGGATTGATCAAGACATTGTAAAGACTGCATTTCACACTATGTTTGGTATTTACGAATACATTGTCATGCCTTTTGGCTTGACCAATTGTTACGAGACTGGGCACCCTCCTTTTGTAGTGGTTAGCTGCAATTGGGATGGCTGGCGTAATGGTTAATTATGTGCTGTCTATTTATTTTACTAATTGAGTTTATGATGATTTTGTAGAGTGGAATGCGGGGAGTTGATGAAGAGGCGACAACAATTACTCTTGGACATTTTATATTTGCACAGTATTTTAGAATATCATTTCAATAAGCCACTATGGCTTTGTAATGTAGTGGGAACTCCCCTTATGGGTCATGCAAGAACTAATGAGCTTCATCTTCTTTCTTGAATTTTGGAAAGATTCCAAAATTTTTGAAAAATTCCCGTCTGATTCTGATGTGAGACTGAAAAATCCATCGTCTGGTTCTGGTGTGGAACTGAAAAATCCATTGTCTGGTTCTGATGTTGGGGTGCAGGAGTTCAAGAAGGACCAAGGATTGCGGGAGGCAGCGGAAAAGGCCAAGGTGGAGCTCTCACCAGGCCAAGGTAGAGCTGTCATCTCTCCCTGCCTGCTGAGAAGAAAAGTCGCCGAATTCTGAGATGGAACTACCCAGTATCCTTCCATTGGACCGTCTTCCTTTTGCCTTTGCTCTTTGATCGGGATGGCGCTTGAGAAGTCCCAGCACCAACATTCTCCTTCTGAATCAGTCGGTAAATGGCCTCCTGCTCAAGCTGATCCCGTCGGTCTGTGTTCATCTCTACCTCATAAGGCGTGAGCCTCTCTGCTGTGATGGGACTGATCAATTGGATGATTCCCAGTGTTACTGAGCTGCTACTCTTCAGTCTGCTGATTACTTGACTGGTGCTCTTTATTTTGTCCTTCCTGCTGACCCTCATTCTGATCAGGCTGGTCTGGCTTTGACTGGCCTCCTTCATCTGGACCTGTCCTGCCAATACCCGGTCCTGGAGGTGGAGATGGTGGTGGGGCATCATCGTCGTCCTTCGTATGCCTAGTTTCTTGATCATCCCCCTCCTGATCAGCTTCATCTTCTTGATCTTCTTCATCCTCATCCGGGGAAGTCTGTTGCTCAATATAATCCATTATAGCTTGGTTCATTAGATCATTATTGAACTCACCCACCTTGTCCTGCAAATTGCTCTGCATACTTTCCATCAAGGACTTTAAATTTTCTAAGTCAAAAACAACATTGCCTGAGGGGTTTAAAATTTCAGACAAGCTATTGTATATGTATCTGTCAGTCAGCGAACTCTTCAGAGCTGTATGGTGCAATAGCAGCTTTTTGAATTCTGCCCGCTTCATCCTAAGCATTATTTCAGCTCGCTCGGCAACTCTTAGTGCTTCATTCCTTTGACTTTCATGATCATAATTTTAGACTCGCCTTAGCCAACTTTTTGTTTAACAACTCCTGAGTCCTTTTTGATTGAGCTTCTAGTACCCTGTGTTGTATGTTTTGCATTTCCTGGGCTTTCTGGAGTGTTTCAATCTGATGCTGTGCTTCTGCCAAGTCAGCTTTAAGCTTTTTGACTTCGTCTTCTGATCCAGCACCCTCCACCAATTGTCCCATACAACTGAAAGTGGTATTCCAAGAAGACTGTATTAGTACTGAACATCTGTCTTTGACCGTGGCTGGGGATCAGAATCAACAGGTTCATATATTTCCATTGGAGCCACGTAGGGTAAAGTTGCATAATCAGCTTTTCTGAGCAAAAGATGCCCTCTTAATTCTGAGTTTGCATTTGGTGCAACTTATCCTGTTTTACCAGTTGTAGAGGATTTTCAGTAATGACAGGGACTCCACCAGACAAAGTTGGGAACGTTGGACCTTTCCCTTTTTCCAGTTGACTCTTGCCTTTGTCCCCTGACTGGTCTGGTATCTTTCAACAGTGAGACTGGCGTGACATGATCTTTCCCAGATACAGTATCAACTGTATTTTTGACAACTAGCTGATCAGGCATAATCTTCTGAGCAGATTGCTGCTCAATTTTACTCATCTCATCTTTCTCAGTGCTTACTGCCTTAACCTGGCTTTCTATTTGCTTCAAAAAGTCACTGCTTTTTGTCAGTGCGATTCTTGGCTTCTTTGAACTGCCAGCTTCTTCCGCCATGGCTTTCCTTTTCAGGTCAGTGGAAATCGTTTGACTGTCTGTTTCCTCGTCGTCTGAGGACAGTTCAATTTTCTTTGGTTCAGAAATGGGCTGCTCACTCCAAGCATGTTTTACCTGCTCATTAACATCTGCAGCAGCCGTAGCCCAATACAGGAATTGTCAGACATACCATGCCTTGAAAACAGTTTGAGATTTCAGCTTGGCAGTCTGTTGGAGTACATTATGCGAGAGTATTTGACAAAGGTTGATATGGACTTGTGGATCCAGTATCTTGGCCAACAACATAGCAAACAATTTTTCTGACACATATGTTGGGTTGTTCTTAAGGCTTACTACTTTGGCTACAAACTTGTAAGCAGCTGAGGCTTCCAGTCCTGCTAACTGGAACTCCTTGAGCACTTGCCTTGCGCTTCTTTCTAGCCATTTCATCCTCCTTCAGAGCGATGCTGATTTGCTGCGCAGTTGCCACAGACGGTTTGGGCTCATTAGGCATCCGAAATGCAAATGCAATGGCTTCTGGTGTTACTGACACCTTCCTGCTATTTACCATAGCACTGCTAGTTTCAGCATCAAAGGAGTCAAGAACTTGCTTGATGATATCTGAATCAAAAGCAATCCTTGTAGCTTGCAACACAACTCGTAGATCCCAGAGTTGTAGCAGAGTCATTGCGTGATCAGTAAATACATATCGTTGGATTTTACTGTAGGGAAGAACGGGCAGACTTGCCTTTGCCTCAGCAACTATAGTCTGGGTTTCTTCAAGAGTTTCCTGCATCTTTTCTGAGCGTTTCCTTCTACCCATACACTGTGAGGTCGATGACGATAAAATAGGCGAAGGAGAAGATGACTTACTTGTGTCGAAGCCGTTCCCTGGTGTCACTGGTAAGACTGTCTGATAGTCAGTTGTCTCGTCAGAGGACGAAGTTTGAGGCTATAGTGAAGAAACCTCGGAGCTCGGCGATGGCGAATGGTTGACAGGAGGAAAGCGTCGCGCAGGAGATTTATGAGAAAAAATGCTAACTTTCCTGACTATTATACGTGTTCGCGCAATAAAAGCTCCACCACTCGCCGCTCCTAGACTTGTGTGCGCCGTTGCTGTCGTGGAAAACATGCATTGGACAAGACTGCGACCCATCCTTGTAATAATTACCACTGGCATACCACTTGATCGTTGGCCACTTAAAAATTGGAAAGTGTGTCCATACTGGTTTTGAACTGATTCCCACTCTGGCTGGACCATACTGTTACTGGTTCTTAGGTCAGCCTGATCTGGTTCTTTTGGTATTGGTTCTGAAGCTGGAACTGGTTGCACATGGAAAAGACAAAAAACGTATGATTCCAGCATCTCTTGATCAACAACCTCCAGTTCCTTAGTACCTTGTTCCATCCCTGTTTCTTTGGTCTGTGAATAATAAAGTTTGATCTTTGCTCCATTATATACTCCCGGCAACATCAGTCCAGATAAATCTTTCAATCTGACTATGCCATTGGAGAAGACCCAATCGACCTCAAAAGGTCCTGCCCAGGCAATCTTCAAATTCGGCTTCTTTGGACCCAATCTAGACTGATAGAGAAGCACTAAGTCTCCTTTCTGGAATTCTCGAACTTTAATTCGGTGATCATGCCAGTGCTTCCTTCTTTGTTGAACAATCTCCTGTTCCAATATAGCTCTTTGCCTGAGTTCATTTAACTGCATCAGTTCATCCAGCCTTTTCTTAAGATTATGGTTGAAGTCTAATCCATACTTCACAGCCATTCTCAGACTAGGGATGACAAACTCCATAGGAACCACAGCTTCAGTACCATACACCATTCTGAATGGTGTCATTCCAGTAGTTACCTTATAAGCTGTCCTATAAGCCCATAGAGCAGTCTGAAGCTTCAAATCCCAATGGTCTAGTTTCTTTTGCACCACCTTAGTGAGAATAGTATTTATTGTCTTGTTGCTACTTTCAGCCTATCCATTGCATCGAGGATAGTAAGGAGTAGATTTCCGATGCTTGACTGAAAGCATATCCAATAGGATTTCCATAGTATCATTGATAAAATGTGTGCCTTGATCAGTCACAATCTCTATTGGACATCCATATCGGCAGACAATATTCTCAAACAGAAACCTTGCAGTTGACTTGGCTGTGTTGTCAGGAAGAGCCTTAGCTTCAACCCACTTGGTAACATAACAAGTAGACATCACAATGTACTTGTTCTTCCTGGGAGTCACTTTCTTAAAAGGTCCCATAAAATCCAATCCCCATTTCATGAACACTCCTAATGGTTGTATTGGCATTAATGGAGTCATATATGCAACTGTTGGTCGGCCCATTCTTTGGCATATGTCACAAGTCTTACAAAAACTTCTGACATCAGCAATCAGTGTTTGCCACCACAGACCTGCTTGCAGAATCTTCTTGTAGGTTACTTCGTTGGAAAGTGTCCACCAGACTCACCATCATGCGCTTCTGAAATCACTTGCATTCTTCCTTCCATAGGGACACATCGTCGAAGTATACCATCCACACCTAGTCGATAAAGTACTCCTCCGATGATGGTAAATTTCAGGCTTTTTATAATCAGAACTTTCTTCTGATTTTGTTTCCAATCCTCTAGAAAGGCACCTTGGGAAAGGAATTGATAAATATCATACCATTCAGGATCCACTGATTCTTCTGCTTCTAACTGAAATAACTCAGCATCCACTGGCTCATCTCTTAGAGGTGATTCTAAATATCCCTCCGTACTTCTGGAAAGAAAGTCAGCTCCACACTGGTTTCGGCTAGGTTTATGGAAAATTCTGAATTCAAATTCCATAAGGAACATCATCCATCTTATCAGCCTGCCTTGAATAATGACTTTGTTAATCAGAAACAGAAGAGCTTGATGATCCACATAAAAATTGGATAATTTTCCCAATAGGTAATGCCTGAACCTCGTAGCGCTAAAACCCATTCCGAGAGCTTCTCTTTCAGTAGTCGTATAGCCTTGTTCAGCCTGACTGAATCTGCGACTAGCAAAATAGATCGGATAGTCTGTTCTGCCATCTGGCTGAGCTAATATTGCCCCCATTGCCAATCCTGAAGCATCTACATGTACATAAAAAATAATATCCCAATTCGGCTGCCTAACGACTGGTTTACTGGTAATGGATTTTTTCAAATTTTGAAAACTTTCCTCACACTCAATAGTCCAGTTGAACTTACAGGTCTTCTTTGTAAGCTCATATAGTGGTACTGCTTGAGCAGCAAACTTGTGTACAAATTTTCTATAGAAATTCACATAACCCAAGAAATAACTCAACTCTGAAGCAGTTCTGGGTGCTTTAGCTTGCTGGACACACTGTATTTTGTCATTGGCCATCTCTATTCCATCGCGGGAAACCACATGTCCCAGTAGCTGTCCCTTCCATACTAGAAACATAGATTTGAATGGATTCAAACAAATCCTCTTCTCTTGACAGCGTTTAAAAACCATTTCTAGGAATAAAAGGTGTTGGTCCTCATCTGAATAGATAGTAAAGTCATCCATGAAAATGGCTAGGAACCGATGAAGAAATTCATTAAACATCTCTATCATACACCGCTGAAAAGTAGCTGGTGCATTGCACAGGCCAAAAGGCATCACCAAATACATGAATGCTCCCCACTCAGTGATGAAAGTGGTCTTGGCCCTATCTTCAGGAGCAATCTATAACTGGTTATAACCTCTATAACCATCCCTGAATCTATACATCTCATATCTTGCGATCTCATCAAGAAACATATCAGTAAAAGGCAAGGGAAATGGATCCTTAATGGTCTGGGCATTTAGTTTCCCATAGTCAACACAAACTCTTAATTTCCCATTCTTTTTAGGAACGACGACTATGGGAAATAACCAATCACTGCTTGCTACTTCCGTAATGAACCCAGCCTTGAGAAGACTATCAATCTCCTCCTTGACCTTCTTTGCATAGTTGGGGTTCATGCGGTATCTTTGCAATCTTACTGGTCTAGCATCCGGTTTCAGTGGTATTCGATGCTGACAGACTTCAGGATCTACTCCCTTCAAATCTGTATGTTCCCAGGCAAACACATCATAATAGTTATGGAACATTTTCCGTTCCTTTTCCTTCATTGCCGGTTTCAGGTGCTTGTTTACTTTGATCATTCTGGGATTTTCCTCTGATCCCAGGTTCCACTCCTCTACTTCCTGATCATCTGGAAGCAACTAGTTTGGTCCGCCTCCTTTTCGTTTGGTCGAATCTTCAGCGTAGTCCCAAGAAGGTCCATTCATTTCTAAATCATTATTCTGATCCAGTGGGTACTCTTCAGAACATACTGGTTCTTCCATTATATCAGTATCAGCTGGTTCCTCCATTCTTCCGGTTAGTTGAACTATTCTTTCCCCTGTATTGACTTCAGTAAACTGATCAGGGAATTGTCTCTTCTGCTTGTCAGCTTGCTCTTTGTTCAGCAGGACTGCATTCAAATCGATTTCTACCAAAGGAAATATGTTCATAGTTGCTAGCATTCGCTCAATTTTCTTGGCTCTGTATTTCTGACACAACTCCTTCGGCCTCAGTTCCTTTTTCCAGCTCCTGGTGTTGTTAGTCTGGATTTTGATTCTGCCGTTGGTCCCTTCTATGGTCAAAGTTTGGTTTGCATAGTCATGAACAACATGTGCCGTTCTTAACCATGGGCGGCCTAGTAGCATTCCATATGCTCCCTGCACATCCAAAACTAGGAAACTGGTTTTGAATTTCTCCCTTCCAACTCTTATCTGCATGTTTTCAATCATACGCGTCGCCTGTACGACTCGATGATCTGCCATTCTTACTTTGAATGGTGCTGGTTTCATGTTAGTGATACCCATTCTTTGCTGAAGATGGGCTCCCATTATGTTGACTCCTGCTCCTCCATCTAGTATGACGCTTGAGAGAGGTTCCCAATGCTTCCTGACCTTGTAGTCTACCTGAATAAGTGAAACTTCATCATCCCGGACACCCGTCAGGTCCACTATTCTGGCCTCTGCCTCAGTCTTCCTACGTTGTCTGATAAAGTTGGCCACCTCAGGCAAGGTATTTCTTATATCCTCCAGCTCTACAGTCAGCTTATGGATTCTATCACAATTTTTCACATGAATTTCCTCTCGCTCTTGGTCAGACTGATTGTCAGAGCTTGAAGAACTGGTGTCGTCACACTGCCATCCTTTAGTAGTACTTCTACTCTTTCCATCCACTCCCATTTCATCATCTAGTCCATGTACTACAGCCAGCATGGTCTCTGTCATGGCCGGTACTGACTGATCTTTATCAGTCGATTGGGTTGATATCTTCTGAATGACTCTAGCTTCGGAACTTTCTAGCTGCTCTGGCAGATTCTTAGCTAAATCCTCTGTGATTTTAGCTGCTAGTTCCTGGCTGCTCTTGCCACTCATCTACCACCTTCTCTTTCCCTTTGGCCTTCCAAAATTCTCTTTGTTGAGCCCACTTACTGCTGCTAGGATTGACTGGTACTTCTGAAATGTCTGGAAGTTCTTCAATGATTACTCCCTTGCTCTTGATAACCACCCTGCTGACTGGGACTGGCTCTGGTGCCTTAGCCTCAGTAGCAGTCGTTACCGGTACCACTGGCCACGTCCTTGACCAGTACAACTGGTACCTGGTCTTTCCTCTTGAGCTACTTTGATTGGTTCTACCTGCACTGGTTCAGTGTAGGCAACCACTGATAGATCCTTTCCTTTCTTAAAATGGTGAATTCTGATGTCACAATTATTCCATAGGTGACCAAAGGCCTTGCAGTAGGTACATTGTGGACATTCAGTGGACATGTGGTCCTTGGATTTACATCTTGAACACCAAGTCTCCATCTTTCGGACTGGCTGTCTTGTGTGGCTATTTTCTGCAATTTGCCTAGCCATTTCTTATATTTTCTTGGTCCATGATCCCCTCTTTGATTTCTCCTTTGTGCGTTCATTGGAGTTGCTCTCGGAGCTGCTGGACGTTGCACTGGAGTCAGAAGCTTCAGTAGCCGAACTACTGCTACTGGTCCTTCGCTTCTTGTGGCTCTTTTCTTTCTTAGACTGCTGTTCTAGCTTTAATGCCCTTTGGACCAGATCATTGATTTTTTTTGTAGGGGCTGGTACTTCTTGTTCTCTAAGCTTCTTGCTTCTGAACCCATTCAGAACCATGCCCTCAATCTCTTCTCAGATGGCGGTTCTTGCAACTGCCTGGTCAGTTGTTTTATCTTTTCTACATAGTTGCGAACTGACAAATTCCTCTGTTTGATTTGATCCAATTCACAGAGAATATCCTCGTCCCCTCGATTGTCAGAATATTCCAACCTGAATGCCTTAAGTAATTTGTTATATGATCTCAGCTGGCATGCAGGGTAATGGTAATACCATTTCCTTGCTGCCTCCTTCAAGGTTTGTGGAAAATATTCCCCCCAATCATCTTCATCAATGTTTTTTAGTTCAGCATACTGCTCAAGAGCTTGTATGTGAACATCGGGATCATCCTTTTTCCCTCCTTTGAATATGGGAAATGATATCTTCAGGGAAGCTGTGTAATCATTTCGATTACTGCTGATCCCACCACTTCTCTTCTTGGCTTGAGAATGGCGCTTGGGAGCCTTCTTGCAATTGTCAGTGTCAGCATCCCAATCAATCTCTGTCTCTGTCTCAGTATCAATATCTTCTCAGTTTTGTCTGCTAGAAGTACGATGACTTCCCTTTCTGCCCTTGGTATGCTCATCTCTCTGGCGAGACTGAGAACTCTTGGAACTCTTTGCCTTTCGTGCTTCCCGTTCTGCTCGTCGGCGTCGAGAATTACTGGAGTGCTGTGAGTCCTGCGCCTCCTCAGCCTGACTATGCTCCTCCTGAGCCTCAGTGTCAGTCATTTTCACTTTCTTGGGGTCAGACTCTCTTCTTGACTCCTCAGGAATGGGGTCCACACGATTGGTAGATTTCCAGCCACGATTGGACTTTGGTGCCATTGCTGAAAACTTCAATTGGGAGAAGAGTCTTTCACTCAACGAGCTTCAGCTTGAGTCACCGCGATCGCCAAAATGGAATTGGAGCTGATCTCTTGAGACAGCTAGTTCCAGTGTTGAAGGATTTCAGCTGCTAGTGTGGGAAGATTTCAGACAGCAGACTAGACAGAAATCAGAGACTAGACTGAAATGTGGATACTGAAATAAGAATCAGATTCATAGACTGGAATAAGGTTCAAATTTAGATTCAGATTCAGAAGACTGGTCGAGAAGTAAGTATCACTGAAATATATACCATGATTGAGATTACAGATCAAGATTACAACGAATATGATTACAGAGAGAAAGTATAGCCGAGCCCGAAGCGCTAATACAAGTGATAACAATTGCCCCCCCGATAATGATGTAATGGGCCCTTTTATACACTTCGGTTTTATTGTAGTAATTACTCTAGTAATAACTAAGTAATTCGCTGCCCATCTTCTAAGAACACGTTCCCACATGGTGATTATCCAGCCGTCTACAGTCTTTGTAGCTATTACAGGAAATTTGTTCGTAATTTTGCTTACAAATCACATTATTTGACTCTCTTGTTGAAGAAAAACACGCCTTATGAATGGATTGATTTGCAAGAAAGCTCATTTAATGCACTTAAGCATGCTTTGACTAATGCACTTGTATTGCAATTACCTGATTTTGAAAGATCATTCTTTGTGGTAGTCACTGACGCAAGTGGAAAAGGTATCAATGCAGTTCTTATGCAAGATAACCATCCAATTTCTTTCGAAAGTCGTAAATTCAAACTGTCTGAAGCAAAGTTCAGTACTTATGATAAAGAGTTGACTGCTATGGTACATGCATTGAAAATTTGGAAACACTATGTAATGGGTACTAACTTGATCATTAAAACTAATCAACAAAGTATCAAATATTTACTTTCTCAACCCTTAATAGATGATAGACATATTAAGTGGGCCGCTTTTATTCAAAGTTTTCAGCCCAACATTCAATACCAACCTGGTAAAGAAAACGTTGTAGCTGATGCTTTGAGTAGAAGACCCTCACTTAATCATCTATCAACCATTACGGGAACTTCATTTGATACTATGCCTGACACTTATGCACATGATGATGACTTCAAAACAACATGGTTGCACATGCTTGATAATTCTGTACACACATTCTTCAAATACACTATTCAAGAAAACTTCCTTTATTTCAAACAAAAATTGTGTGTGACTAAACCTTTCTGTACATTAATTATTGAAGAATTGCACAAACCACCTTATGCTGGACATAGAGGATTTGCTGCAACTTTTCAAGTGATTTCTATTAGCCTATTATGAGAATGGATGTTAAACAATATGTTTCAACTTGTTTGATTTGTCAAAAAATCAAAGCAGCTCTACAGGTAAGAAATTGGGACTTTTACACCCTCTCCCCATTCGTGAAAGACCTTGGGAACATATTTCAATGGATTTTGTTACTGTTTTCCCACTCACAATGCACAAAAATGACATGATATGGACTATCATTAACCGTTTCTCTAAACAAGCATATGTCGTTCCTTGTAAGAAAACACTCACAGCACATCAAGCTGCACTTTTGTTTCTTAAGACTGTTTTCCCACATCATGGTTTTCCTAAAGTGATTATTTTTTATCGAGATTCAAAATTTTGTAGTGCTTTTTGGACTACTGTGTTTGAAAATCTTGGCACTACACTCGACTTCACTTCTGCATTTCCTCCTGAATCCAATGGTCAAACCGAAGTCACCAACCGCACTATTATTGACTTGTTAAAGGCTTATGTTTCTTCTCAACCTAAGAAATGGGATGATTACCTACTTATTTTGCAATTTTCATACAACAACACCACTCACACTGCCACCGGTAAGTCTCCATTTGAAATTATATATGGTCACTCTCTTCCTACTCCTGCTTCACGTCTTTCTATGTTGTGCCTGCCGTCGCTGATGATTTCACTATACTGTCTTTCATGATATTTATGCAAGTGTGCATTCTGCCATTAAACACTCACAAGAACTTTACACCAAGCATGTTAACAAGCACCGCAAGGCACACCAATTCAAAGAAGGTGATCATGTTTTACTTCGCATCGAAAAACGAAGGATCAAAAGTGTTGATACCAATGTCTTTGTTAAGCTTGCTCCTCGTTTTTATGGACCTTTCAAAATTTCAGCTGTCATTAATGATGTTTCTTTCTGTTTAGAACTACCTACACATTGGCACATTCACAATGCCTTTCACATTAGTCTTTTACGCCCATTCCAAGGACCCCTACCTACACACCACATTTATGAAGACCCACCTTCACTTGTCGACCAAGAAGAGCAAATCATCCCTGATAAAATAGTTGATCATGAGACCACCACTACACGCACTGGAATGGTTTATAATCGTTACCTTTTGACTTTCAAGGGCCACCCTAGAGAGGATGCCAAATGGATGCCTGAAAAGTTTTTTCGCAACTTTTTCGACCTTCTCCACACTTTCCATCACTCACGGTCCAGTTGATTTCTCTATTGAGCAACTGAGAATAGTTGCTATCCTTGGAGGGAGGGATGTTACGAGACTGGGCACCCTCCTGTTGTAGTGGTTAGCTGCAATTGGGATAGCTGGCGTAATGGTTAATTATGTGCTGTCTATTTATTTTACTAATTGAGTTGATGATGATTTTGTAGAGTGGAATGCGGGGAGTTGATCAAGAGGCGATGGCAATTACTCTTGGCCATTTTATATTTGCACAGTATTTTAGCATATCATTTCAATAAGCCACTATGGCTCTGTAAATAGTTGTAGTGGGAACTCCCTTTATGGGTCATGCAAGAACTAATGAGCTTCACTCATTTACAAAAGCGAAGTGGTTGTAAAAGAGGGACCTCAATTTTTGGCACCTTAAACTCAAAAATAATATATTAAATACCAACTCCACAAGAGAGGTGCCGTGGAGTTTGGGGCTAGATTTAGGCCTTTCTCTTGCAGATTCTCTTCTCTACTCTCTTATGCTATGGTTATTTTGTTGTGTACTCTCTAATCTAGTCTCCATCCCTTACACATCTCTTCCACTCTCTTACAAGCATGTCTATGTCAATTCTATGTTTATTGTGTGTGTGTGTGTGTGTGTGTGTGTGTCATAGTCTAGGTGTGAGTGTGTGTGCTTGGAAATTGGAAGAAGAGGTGGACAGGTTGATGGTGATGCTTGGGAGCTTTTGTTGAATAATTTAAGCGGTCGATCTCCCCCTCTTCTCCCAACACCAATGCACCAGCCACATTCAACCGCTTGATGGAGAAGCTATTTAGGCCTCACCGAACCTTTACCGGAGTGTTCTTTGATGATAGTATCATCTACTCTAATTCACTAGATGAACACAAGCAACACCTCCAGATAATATTTCAAGTCTTAAGAGAGAATAAACTTTATGTTAATCGAATTTTTCTTACAAGAGATTCAGTATTTAGGTCACATTATCTCTCAAGATGGCATCCAAATGGATCCATCAAAGCTACAGGTAATAAAATCCAAGGAATCTTCATGAATTAAGAAGCTTTAGCATACTATAGATGCTTCATAGAAAAGTTCTCACTAATAGCAGAACCATTACATGACCTAGCAAAGAAAACGTTAGGTATACATGGTATGCCAAGTAGAACAATGCTTTCAAAAAGATTAAAGAAAAGCTTATCCCTCAACCTGTGCTTACACCGCCAGATCTCTTTGACGCTTGTGGTGATTGCCTTGGAGCTGGTTGCTCCAAGAAGGGCATGCCATAGCCTATGAAAGCCGAAGGCTCGACCCTATTGAGCAAGCTCTAGGCATATATGAAAAGGAACTCCTCACAGTTCTACATGCCTTAAACCATTAGGAAAAATATGAACCCCAAAAGGGCCTTGTAAAGATCCCTAATTTTAAGGAATTAAAATTGAAAATGTGTGTGATTTAGGAGACAAGGCCATTGAATGAGGGTATTCTCATAGGATTTTTTTTAGGCTGTCATAGGCTTTTTATAGGTTGAAATAGAGGCTAGGGAGGGAGGATAGGTACATTCTCTCTCTACCCAAAAGAGTGGTGGTCCTTATGACAATAACTAGCCTCCCCCCTTTTTGCCACATCATCAAGGGCGTCCATAGCCTCAGCCCAAAAAAGCACTTTTTTTAAAAAAATCAAAAAATTCTCACTTTTACTCAAAACTTCTCCCCAACCTATATGTATACTAAAAAATCAATTTTCTCTCTCAAAATCTGACTGCTAGACCTGCTACATATCAAAATTCCCACCTTTTTTATTTCCCTCCAAAATCACTCCCTTCTCTATCACTCCTCTCCCTCTCTCTTCTCTCTCCTACTTTTCAGCACACACTCTTCCTCCTTCCCTCTCCTTGTTGCAGGTCCACTCCATAGCTTTGTTGCAGGTCTCCCCCTCATAGCTCTCCACTCCATAGTCCTCTTCTCCACTCCATAGCTCTCATGCAGCTCTCCATCCCATAACTCTCCACTCCATAGCTCTCTTGCGGCTCTCCACTCCATAGCTCTCCTCTCCACTCCGTAGCTCTCTGCAGATCTCCATTCCATAGCCCTCTTCTTTACTCCATAGCTCTCCTGCAACTCTCCATCCCATAGCTCTCCTGCAGCTCTCCATCCCAAAGCTCTCCACTCCATAGCTCTCCTCTTCACTCCGTAGCTCTCCTGCATATCTCCACTCCATAGCCCTCTTCTCCACTCCATAGCTCTCCTGCAGCTCTCCATCCCATAGCTCTCCATTCCATAACTCTCTTGTAGCTCTCCATACCAAAGCTCTCCACTCCATAGCTCTCCTCTCTACTCCATAGCTCTCTTGCAGATCTCCACTCCATAGCCCTCTTCTCCACTCCATAGCTCTCCTGCAGCTCTCCATCCCATAACTCTTCACTCCATAGCTCACCTCTCCCCTCCGTGGCTCTGCTACAACTCTTGACTCTTGCTTGAGGCCAGCTTTATTCCCCTTTCCATGGAGCTAGGAGACATTACAAACCTCCCATCCATAGCAAGATCTTCAAAAACAAAACGCGTACATATCTAGTTATCAAAAGAGCTTGCACCCTCCAAGCGTCATGAATTACATACAACACAACAATGTCATAGTGCAGGTCACACAGATGAGGACCTTTGGGTGGATGGTTTCCTCTAAAGACCATATTAGGTAAAGTGGGAAAATCCCAATTCCCAGGTTGGACAACTTTCAATATATCATGTACAAAATATAGAGATTTTGTCAAAAATTTGAGTTTTCTTAAGGTCTCATTCCACTTTATGCACATACAATACACAATGAAAACGACTAAAATACCATGGTTTCAATCAATTGGATTATTAGGAGATGAGTATATTGCATCCATTATTGTTGTCTATGTTCTACTGTCCTACCTACAACTTATCTCAACATGGAGAGCTTGGTTTCTAGGTCCACCACTTGTCCAAGTTAATGTAAAAGTGACTCAAGGTTCACAACTTGTGAAAGCAAGGATCCATTGAGGAATACAATCCACTTGGCTATTTTCCTTAATTTATTGCGTGTGACATTCAAGCAAGGTCCACTTCTAATCTATAACTTCTTAATTTGAGGCATGGGGCATACATAAAATATGTAGTATATGCTCTATTGCCTCATAGGAAGGTTGGTTTCAAGGTGCACTTATCCATGCTAGCCTATCTTGGAGAAATTATGGAGCTTGCTTCTCTCCTTGTTTCAATGGAGACTAGCTTGGACAAGTGGTGGACCTTTGCTTCTCTCTATGTTTCAATAGAGTTAGCTTGGACAAGTGGTGATCTTGGAACAAAACCCCCATGTAAAACATATCATGGGTATTCCAAGTGATTAGAAAGATTACCATTTAAGATATAACCTTATAGGTTGGACAAATGGAGCTTGGCTTGGAGAAATGGTGGAACTTTGATTCTCTCCATGTTTCAATGGAGCCTATCTTGGAGAAATGGTGGAGCTTGCTTCTGTCCATGTTTCAATGGAGCCTAGCTTGAACAGGTGGTGGACCTTTACTTCTCTCTATGTTTCAATAGAGTTAGCTTAGACATGTGGTGGATCTTCAAACTAAGCCAACTACTATCAATGTTTCCTAGCTTGGACAAGTGGTGGAGTGTTTCTCTACTCCATGTTTCAATGGATCTTAGCTTGGACAAGTGTTGGACCTTAAAAAAAAAAACCCCATGTACAACATAGAATGGATTTTCTAGATTTCAATGGAGTCTAAATTTAACAAATGGTGGAGCTTGTCTTCATCCATGTTTCAATGAAACTAGCTTGGACAAGTGGTGGACCTTGTAACAAACCCCCCCATGTACAACATATCATTGGTTTTCTAAGTGATGGGAAGGAATACCATTCAAGATATAAACTTATAGCTTGGATAAGTAGTTGACTTTAAAACCAAATTCATCATAATACAATGAAATACAGGTTAGCCAATTCCTAAATCTTGAGACCAAACCTCCCATGCTATTAGAGATAATATATTGGATAAGTGGTGGACCTTCTATTATTTTCCCATGCTTAGTTTAGACTATCGGTACACTTTGCAGCTATAAAGGTTAGACGAGTTGTGGAGCCTTGTTTCTATCCATGTTTTAATGGATCCTAGCTTGGACAAGTGGTGGACCTTGGAAAAAAGCTTCCATGTACAACATATATGAGGTTTTCCATGTTTTAATGGAACCTATCTTGGACAAATGGTGAAGCTTGCTTGTCTCCATGTTGATTTTGGAACTACCTTAGACAAGTGATGGAGCTTTGCTTTTCTACTCTTCATAATACAATGAAGTATAGGTTGGTTACATGGTGAATCTTAAGGCCAAACCTCCCATTTTACTAGAGATGATAGGTTGGACAAGTGGATCAACCTTCTATCATTTCTCCATGACTATATTGGACAATTAGTAGACCTAACATCTCTCTATGTTGTCTAGAGATAAGCTTGGACAAGTGATGGACCCTGCTTCTCTCTTCCCTTGGTTTACTAGTTTGAAGACTTAGTATATATACTTTCTTAGATATAGCTTGAACAAGTGGTGGACCTTGTATCCACAATCTTAATTCATTACAAAAAAGTATATGAAAAAATAACATAGGAATCTTGGTTTGAAGGTCAAGCAATTAGGTTCCAAATGCACATAATAATATATTTTCCACCCATAATAAAAGAAAGTTAAATATGTTATTACCAAATTGACAAAGGTAATGTCCAAGAATTCTAGCTTTGAATCTTGTCAGATCTAAATCTTCATCAAGACGACATGCATGTATACATCAACTTTCAAGCCATTCAAGAATACATGCACTTAGATTCCATAGTTTTGTTTTCAAAGTCTTTTAGGTTCTAAAACTCTTTCACATAAAGTATGTAATGACAAAATTCTTGAAGTAAACATTTGTGCCCAAGAAAAAGATCCCTCTCACATATTTAAAGTCCATGAATTCTCTGATCCATACTTACAAGTTTTATTTTGACATCAAACATCAATTCTCTCATAGTTACAAATAAATGCAACCTCGATATGAATTGACAAAAAATGAATTTCTTTTACTATATGACCCAACATAGGCCCCAATCAATTAAAAAATGAGTCCCCAAAAATTTGGGTGCACTCTAGCAATACATCAGAGTCCCCTTACAATAGGATGCACTCCAATAGTACATCAAAGTCCCCTTAGAGTAGGGTGCACTCCATTCAAGTGTTCATAAAATTGACACACCTTTGTTTTTTTTATAAAAAAGACTATATCAAATTATACAAATGTTGAAAGATACACACTAGAATAAAAAAAGCATCTTATGGCCATATTTATTCAATGCTTTCGTGTTGACAAGTACACACCAAGGACATAATTTGTCTCAGAATCACTATACTGATTTACAATTGTGTTGTATGTATAGACTCTCTTATCTCTTGCATACAACCATCCTACCAACCATGGAATTATGGTTCTCTGCAAGAAGTTTTGAAGTTGCTCGGAAGTTTGCCTCCACATCTTTGGAAATATAAGATATGTCCCTGGCATGTTCCACATCACCCTATATGGAGTGTCATCAAAAATTAAGGTATTGTTTGCATCCAAATCCTCAAATATCTTCCAAATATCACTCAAATTTTTGTGATAAACCCTTGTAAATCCTAACATGATATTTGGATTTTGGCAATTTTTGTTACTCATAAACACCTTGAACTTGGTATACTGCTCAGGAAAACATTTTTGTGTGATGCGTTGCACCCTTGTTAAGTTATAGCAACTCCATATCCATAGCTCAAAGTATTCAGCACAAAAATCCAAAAAACTTTGTGCGTCTGGTTGCACCACATGATAAACTTCATCTTTATCCTCCACAAGTCGCATGTGTTGAGCCCAAGATGGCATAGAATCTCCATGTTTCATTTCAATTGTCTTGAGAAGTAACCCCTCTAGATCCAAGATAAGTACTCTTTTGATGTCCTTGAAAGCAAGTGGTAGGTGATAAGGAGGTGATTCATTCCTTGGACAAGGTCTTGGAGGAGGTTGGATGGGTAATTCAATAGTTTTCTTCAATTTATGCCAGCATATAGCCAATCCATTTTTCTGTAATGGTTCTGAAATTAAAGAACAAGAACACTTAATGTAAACACACAATAGACATGAGTTTTACATTGTCTACCCTAAGGTTTTATTAGATACCAAAATCCATCTATGATCTACTCATTAATAGAAAGAAAGTCAAATTAAAATCCTGACTCTTTTTTATGCTACACTCTCTCTTAGTCTCAATACCATGGAGTTCAACTAGACTTAAGTCAACTAATAACTACTACTTGTTGTTAAAGGTATGCTTGAAGTGCATAAGGCTTAACCAATGCTCTAGTGTAGAATGGGTATTTAGGTCTCAAGGTCTACCACTTATCCAAGCAAAGATCCATTTAGATATGGAAACCCAATTTTTCTTAATATAATGATATAGAGTGGACAAGTGGTGAATCCTGAGACCAGACCACTCATGCTACTAGGGATAATAGGTTGGACAAGTGGTGGACCTTGAATGTAAACCCCCCATGTACAAAGTATCAGGGGTTTTGGGTATTTCAATCGACTCTAGCATCTTTGAGACATGGTGGATCTTACTTCTCTCCATGTTTCAATGGAGTCTATCTTGGATAAATGGTGGAGCATCATTCTCTCCATGTTTCAATGGAGCCTAGCTTGGACAAGTGGTGGACGTTTGTTTCTCTCTATGTTTGAACAGATTTAGCTTGGACAAGTGGTGGACCTTGGAACAAAATCCCCATGTAAAACATATCATGGACATTACAAGTGGTGAGAAAAAATACCATTCAATATATAACCTTATAGGTTGGACAAGTGGTGGACCTTAACACCCAATTATTATTAATATAATGACATAGAGTGGACAAGTGGTGAATCTTGTGACCAAACCTACTAGGAAAAGTAGGTTGGACAAGTGGTGGACCTTGAAAGCAAACCCCCCATGTACAAAATATCACTCATGCTACTAGGAATAATTTGGTATTAAGGTCCATGTTTCAATGGAGCCTAGCTTGGAAAAGTGGTGGACCTTTGTTTCTCTCTATGTTTCAATAGAATTAGCTTGGACAAGTGGTGAACCTTGGAACAAAACCCCCATGTAAAGCATGTCATGGGCATTACAAGTGGTGAGAAAAAATACCATTCAATGTATAACCTTATAGGCTGGACAAGTGGTGGACCTTAGCACCCAATTCCTCTTATTATAATGACATAGAGTGGAAAAGTGGTGAATTGTGAGACCAAACCTACTAGGGATAATAGGGTGGACAAATGGTTGACCTTGAATGTAAATCACCCATGTACAAAATATCATGGGTTTTGCGTATTTCAATGGAGCCTAGCATCTAGGAGACATGGTGGAACTTACTTATGTCCATGTTTTAATGGAGCCTATCTAGGAGAAATGGTGGAGGTTCCTTCTCTCCATGTTTCAATGGAGCATAGCTTGGACAAGTCGTGGACCTTTGTTTCTCTCTATGTTTAAATATGGTTAGCTTGGACAAGTGGTGGATCTTGGAATGAAACTCCCATGTAAAACATATCATGGGCATTTCAAGTGGCGAGAAAGGATACCATTTAAGATATAACCTTATAGGTTGGACAAGTGGTGGACCTTAACACAATATAATGACATAGAGTGTACAAGTGGTGAATCTTGAAACCAAACCACTCATGCTACTAGGGATAATAGGTTAAACAAGTGGTGGGCCTTGAAATAAAACCCCCTAGAGTGTTTCAATGGAGCCTAGCTTGGAAACATGGTAAAGCTTGCTTCTCTCCATGTTTCAATGCAGCCTATCTTGGATAAATGGTGGAGCATCATTCTCTCCATGTTTCAATGGAGCTTAGCTTTGGACAAGTGGTGGACCTTTGTTTCTCTCTATGTTTGAATAGAGTTATCTTGGAAAAGTGGTGGAACTTGGAACAAAACCCCCATGTAAAACATATCATGGGCATTACAAGTGGTGAGAAAAAATACCATTTAATATATAACCTTATAGGTTGGACAAGTGGTGGACCTTAACACCCAATTATTCTTAATATAATGACATAGAGTGGATAAGTGGTGAACTTGGGACCAAACCTACTAGGGAAATAGGTTCGACAAGTGGTGGACCTTGAATGTAAACCCCCCATGTACAAAATATCACTCATGCTACTAGAAATAATTTGGTATTAAGGTCCATGTTTCAATGCAGCCTAGCTTGGAAAAGTGGTGGACCTTTGTTTGTCTCTATGGTTCAATAGATTTAGCTTGGACAAGTGGTGGACCTTGGAACAAAACCCCCATGTAAATCATGTCATGGGCATTACAAGTGGTGAGAAAAAATACCATTCAAGCTATAACATTATAGGTTGGACAAGTGGTGGACCTTAACACCCAATTCCTCTTAATATAATGACATAGAGTGGACAAGTGGTGAATCATGAGACCAAACCTACTAGGGATAATAGGTTGGACAAGCGGTGAACCTTGAATGTAAACCCCCCATGTACAAAATATTATGGGTATTGGGTATTTCAATGGAGCCTAGCAACTTGGAGACATGGTGGAGCTTATTTCTCTCCATGTTTCAATGGAGCCTATCTAGGAGAAACAGTGGAGGTTCCTTCTCTCCATGTTTCAATGAGCCTAGCTTGGACAAGTGGTGGACCTTTCTTTCTCTATATGTTTTAATAGAGTTAGCTTGGACAAGTGGTGGACCTTGGAATGAAACCCCCATGTAAAACATATCATGGGCATTTCAAGTGGTGAGAAAGGATACCATTTAAAATATAACCTTATAGGTTGGACAAGTGGTGGACCTTAACACATAGTTCTTCTTAATATAATGACATAGAGTGTACAAGTGGTGAATCTTGAGACCAAACCACTCATGCTACTAGGGATAATAGGTTGGACAAGTGGTGGACCTTGAATGTAAACCCCTCATGTACAAAATTATGGGTTTAGGGTATTTCAATGGAGCCTAGATTGGAGACATGGTGGAGATTGCTTCTCTCAATGTTTCAATGGAACCTATCTTGGAGAAATGGTGGATCATCCTTCTCTCCATGTTTCAATGGAGCCTACCTTGGACAAGTGGTGGGTCTTGGAACAAAACCCCTTTGTAAAACATAGCATGGACATTACAAGTGATGAGGAAAAATATCATTCAAGATATAACCTTACAGGTTGGAAAAGTGGTGATGGACCTTGACAAGTGGTGTGTAGACATGTAGTAGTGTTAGTGTGTATACGCGCTTCACCAGGGGCACTTTTCTCCCCTTGGGTTTTTCCCCCTGGACATCTGGTGTGAAAGGACACCTTATCTCTTAGGGTTTCATATAAGCTTTGTAGCTCTGAGTTTGTATATACTCTATTATTCTAATACAGAGAGAGAGACTACAGAGATCTCGTACGCAAGCTCTGTGTCTTCTCCTTCTCCATCTTCTTCCTACTCTGAGTTGTTGTCTTCCTTCTGCTTCCTGTTTCATCATCTTCAACAATTGGTAACAGAGCAAGGTGATTTCCAGAGCCTCTACTTGCATTTTCGCGTCCGCGCGCGCAATCGCAGTTTTCAGGCAGTTTTCGGAAAATTTTCTCGTGGGAGCATCCTCGACGTTCCGGGAGTATTCTAAGTAGGTGACCTGAGGTTTTACCCCCCTTTTGAAGACGTTCGAGCCCTCAGAATTTTGTTCTGAGCAGTGTAGCAGAAGTTACTTTTCGGAGGCATTTAGATCAAGAGGGTGTGCTTTTTGACAGATTTTTTTCAGGTAAACAGTTCTTTTGGGAAGCAGCTTGTCTTAGCTTTGTGCTGAGATTTTGTGTAGAGTTTTGCTTGGATTGGAGAGGAGATTTGTGAATCTCTTGGAGGTTCTTTTGCTCTCTTGTGTGCATCCACAGTATGGCTCAATCTACGGAGAAAGAGATTTTTGGTGCATTTACATCCGAAGACAAATTGGATGGTACCAACTATTCTCTTTGGTATTTTATGGCCAAAAATGTTTTGGTTGGTAAAGGATTGTGGGATTATGTATCTGGAGATGAAGTTCGTCCAGTTAGCATTGCACCTGCCGTGCCTGGTCGTGGTGCAGCTGTTGGTGCAGGACCCTCACAAGTCACTCCAGAGCAAAAGAGATGGGATACTAAAGATGCACAAGCTATGGCTGTGATTGCCTTAACCATAAAGAGGACAATCACACCACATATCAGATCTTGCAGAACTTCTGAGGATGCTTGGAACACTCTGCAAGCTATGTTTGGAGGAAGAAATGCTGCCAGAATAGAGTTTTTGAAGAAACAACTTGACAAAATACAGATGGACGAAGGTGACGATATCGTCGAGCATCTTACAAAAATCAGGGATCTTAAAGAGCAATTGCTTAGCATTGATGAAGTGATTCCAAAGAAGGACTTGGTTTCCAAAACACTCAATTCACTACCACCATCTTATTTGACTTTTCAGACTTCTTTGACTCTGTCTTTGCGAGCTAATCCTGAGCCTCTTCATTTTGAAGAGTTAGTGGCTTTGCTATTGCAGGAGCATCAATCACATAAGAACAAGTCTTTACAGGTGGATGGTATGGATCATTCTCTTGTTGTACAGAACAAAAACAAGGGTAAAGAGAGTGCTCATTACTCCAAGTCTAGTGCAGGACAATCTTCAGAGAAGTCTAAAGATGATTCCGACAAGTCCAAGAAGAAAGGTAAATGTCACTACTGCAAGAAACCTGGTCACTACATTAGTGAGTGTAAAAAGCGAATTGCTAAAGAAAAGAAGAAAGAGTCAAGTTTGGTTGTTTCAGCTTCTGGTGATTCTTCTACAGCTAAAGAAGAGTCTGCAAACTTTGTGCAGGATTCTTATGCTTTCGTAGTATGTTCAGATTTTTCTGCTTACAGTGTTGACAAGACACAAATGATTTGGTACTTTGATAGTGGTGCATCCAGGCATATTACTTCAAGGAAGGATTTGTTTTGTTCATTGGATGTAGCTCCAGCAGGAAAGAAGGTGACATGTGCAAATAATGCTTCTTATCCAATCAGAGGCGTTGGTAAGATCTTGATTACCATTTCAGATGGTTCAGATTTATGCTTGCCAGATGTCTTATATGTTCCAGGGATCAAGAAGAATTTGTTGTCTGTATCCTCTCTTGCAAAAAATGGTCTTCGGGTCATTTTTGAGGATGACAGATATGTTGTACGAGATCGAGAGAATGGTTATTCTCTTATCACTACAGGTACGCTGGAAAATGGACTATTTGTGCTAGATCGTTATGAAAAGCAGATTCAGGTATGTATTGCACAAACAAAGACTTAGGCCATGCAGGATGCTGAGTTGTGGCATGCTAGATTTGGGCATGTTAGTTATGGCAGTTTGATGACTTTACAACGTCATAATATGGTGCATGATTTGTCTTTATTGGAGATGCCACCAAGACATGTATGTGAAGGTTGCGTTCTTGGAAAGATGCACAGATTTGCATTTTCGCAGGATAATTCAGTTAGAGGGACACGAAAGTTGCAGCTTGTACATAGTGATGTATGTGGTCCTATGAGGACGCCATCTATAGGAAACAGCCTTTATTTTGTGACCTTCATTGATGACTTTTCCAGGTTTTTTTGGGTGTATCCACTCAAAGCAAAGTCAGATGTGTTTGCAGTTTTTCAACATTATGTCGCCATGGTTGAAAATGAAACAGGTTGCAAAGTACAGACTCTTCGTACCGATCGAGGAGGTGAATACATGTTAGGTGCATTTAAGGATTTTTTGGGAAAGAAAGGCATTAAACACCAATGCACTTTGCCATACACACCACAACAGAATGGTGTTGCAGAAAGGAAGAACATGTCTATAATGGAGACGGCTAGATGTATGCTCAAGGCTAAGAGTTTGCCTCATAAGCTATGGATGGAGGCAGTTGCTTGTGCAGCACATGTTTTGAACAGGTGTCCTACTCGTGCCTTGAAGACCATTACTCCATATGAACCTTGGTATGACAGAAAACCTTCAGTCAGTTATCTTCGTGTTTTTGGTTGTCTTGCTTATGCTCACATCCCTCAGCAGTTACGTGGGAAGCTTGATGATAAGGCAATCAAATGTATATTTGTGGGGTACAATAGTGGAAGTAAAGGTTATAGACTTTACAATCTTGCTACAAACAAGATTTTTGAAAGTCGTGATGTAATTTTTGCAGAAAATACTGCTCAACCTATGGTTGCTTTTGATGTACCGCATATGCAGACACATGATGTATTTGAAGGTTTGCTTCCTTCTTTTGTGGAGAATCAAGAATCACAACAGGTTGATAATCTTGATCAATCTTTTGATCAGCATGTGACACCTCATGATGTAGAGGAAAGTGTGCGTGAAGAGCAAGAAGTTCTCAGGGAAGAAAGAACCTTGTCTAAATGGGTGCAAAAAACTTTGCAGGATAGAAAGTTGGATGCACCGTTGCCACGAAAAACACGTGCTGGTACTACTTTTGGCAGAGAGCAACTAGATTTGGCTTGCTTTAGCACTCTTTGTGATGCAGATGAGCCTGATTCATTTGAACAAGCTTTAGAGTGTGTTCAGTGGAAAGATGCTATGCAGCAAGAAATTGATTCTATTCATAAGAATCATACATGGGATCTAGTGGACTTGCCTACATGTAAAAAGCCTATTGGTACAAAGTGGGTTTTTAAGGTAAAAAGGAAACAAGATGGTACTGTTGACAGGTACAAAGCAAGGCTTGTGGCAAAAGGCTATGTGCAACAGAAAGGCATAGATTATGATGAAACCTTTTCTCCTACTTCTCGTGCGTCCACAGTTAGATCACTAGTTGCAATTGCTGCTCATCATGGTTGGAAAGTGCATCAGTTGGATATCAAAACTGCTTTTTTGAATGGTGATTTTTAGGAAGAAGTTTATGTAATTCAACCAAGTGGTTTTGTTGTAAAAGGTCAAGAGCAAAAGGTATGTAGATTGCGTAAAGCTTTGTATGGTCTCAAACAGGCTCCAAGAGCATGGTATGAGAAGATACATACTTATTTGATTGGCCAGGGATTTCAGAATAGTCCAACAGAAAGTACTTTGTATGTCAAAAAGAGAGATGGAGTTCTCATTATCCTAACACTTTATGTGGATGATATGCTTCTTACAGGCAATAATGCAAATGAAATTGAAGCGTTTAAAGATGCTTTGAGAAAAACCTTTGAGATGTCTGATCTTGGGTTGCTACATTATTACTTGGGTATTCAGTTTGTGCAATCAGAGGATGGCATATACATGTTGCAGGAAAAATATTTTCATAAAATTTTGGACAAGTTTGGTATGCAAAATTGTAAGCCAATCTCTACACCCGTAGAAACTGGATCAAAGTTGAGCATGCATGATGCTGGAGAACCTTTTGATGTACATACTTATGCAGCAGCCGTTGGTTGCTTGATATATTTGGCAGGCAACACTCGTCCAGACATTCAATTTGGGGTTTCACAAGCAAGTAGATTTATGCACGGCCCAGGTATGTATCATTGGCAGGCTGTGAAGCGCATACTTCGTTACCTTTCAGGTACCCCTAATCTTGCCATGTTCTTTCCAAGGGGGGATATGTATGGAAAGCACAGCTCTATGTAGCTTCTTGGTTACAGCGATTCAGATTGGGCTGGTGATTTTGAAACACGACATTCCACAAGTGGCAATTGTTTTTTCTTGGGAAATGCATGTATATCTTGGCTAAGCAAGGAGCAACCCACAATGGCTACATCAACTTGTGAAGCTGAGTACAGGGCAGCTTTCACGGCGACAGCTGATTGTGTATGGATACGCAGGTTATTGGCAGATCTTTGTGAGTGTCAACAGGCACCCACTACCATTTTCACTGACAGTCAGAGTGCTATGGCAGTTGCAAGGAATCCAGTATTTCATGCAAGAACAAAGCACATAGAGGTTCACTACTACTATGTCAGGGAAAGGCTACATGCAGGGGAGATCACACTAACTTACTGTCCTACACAGGATAACATTGCAGATCTATTTACGAAGGCATTATCACGAGAAAAGTTTGAAGCTTTCCGAAAAGCTTTGGGCTTACTCTCATACACATGATGATCTGCTACCTTGTACGGATTCACACTATCACTACAGGGGGGATTTGTAGACATGTAGTAGTGTTAGTGTGTATACGCGCTTCACCAGGGGCACTTTTCTCCCCTTGGGTTTTTCCCCCTGAACATCTGGTGTGAAAGGACACCTTATCTCTTAGGGTTTCATATAAGCTTTGTAGCTCTGAGTTTGTATATACTCTATTATTCTAATACAGAGAGAGAGACTACAGAGATCTCGTACGCAAGCTCTGTGTCTTCTCCTTCTCCATCTTCTTCCTACTCTGAGTTGTTGTCTTGCTTCTGTTTCCTGTTTCATCATCTTCAACATGGTGAAGGATACCATTTAAGATATACCCTTATAGGTTGGACAAGTGGTGCACCTTAACACCCAGTTATTCTTAATATAATGACATAGAGTGGATAAGTGGTGAATCTTAAGACCAAACCACTCATGCTACTAGGTATAATACGTTAGAGAAGTGGTAGACCTTGAATGTAAACACCCCATGTACAAAATATCATGGTTTTAGGGTGTTTCAATGGAGCCTAGAATCTTGGAGACATGGTAGATCTTGATTATTTCCATGTTTGAATGGCACCTATCTTGGAAAAATGATGGAGGTTACTTCTCTCCATGCTTCAATGGAGCCTAGCTTTGACAAGTGGTGAACCTTTGCTTCTCCCTATGTTTGAATAGAGTTAGCTTGGACAAGTGGTGGACCTTTGCTTCTCTCTAAGTTTGAATAGAGTTAGCTTGGACAAGTGGTGGACCTTGGAATGAAACCCCCATGTAAAACATATCATGGGCATTTCAAGTGGTGAGAAAGGATACCATTTAATATATAACCTTATAGGTTGGACAAGTGGTGGACCTTAATACTTAGTTCTTCCTAATATAATGACATAGAGTGTACAAGTGGTGTATCTTGAGACCAAACCACTCGTGCTACTAGGGATAATAGGTTAGACAAGTGGTGGGCTTTGAAATAAAACCCCCCATGTACAAAATAAAATGGGTTTAGGGCATTTAAATGGATCCTAGCTTGGAGACATGGTGGAGCTTTCTTCTCTCCATGTTTCAATGAAGCCTATCTTGGAGAAATGGTGGAGCATCCTTCTCTCCATGTTTCAATATAGCTTAGCTTGGACAAGTGGTGGATCTTTGGTTCTCTCTATGTTTCAATAGAGTTAGCTTGGACAAGTGGCGGACATTGAAACAAAACTCCCATGTAAAACATATCATGGGTAGTTCCAGTTGTGAGAAAAAAAACCATTTAAAATATAACCTTATAGGTTGGACAAGTGGTGGACCTTAACACCCAATCCTTTTTAATACAATGACATAGAGTGGACAAGTGGTGAATCTTGAGACCAAAGCTATCAAGCTACTAGGGATACTAGGTTGGACAAGTGGTGGATCTTGAATGTACATCCCCTATGTACAAAATATCATGGGTTTAGGGTGTTTCAATGGAGTTTAGCATATTGGAGACATGGTGGAGCTTGCTTCGCTCCATGTTTCAAGTGGCGGATCTTCAATTATTTTCCCATACCTAGTTTAGACAACCCATACACTTTGCAACTCTAAAGGTTGGACGAGTGGTGGAGCTTTGTTTATTTCCATGTTTTAATGGATCCTAGCTTGGACAAGTGGTGTGGACCTTGGAAAAAAGTCTCCCCTATACAACATAGCTGAGTTTTTTCATGTTTTAATGGAAGAGAGATTTGACAAATGGTGGAACTTGCTTATCTCCATGTGGATTTTAGAACTAGCTTGGACAAGTGGTGGAGCTTTGCTTTTCTACTCTTCATAATACAATGATGTATAGGCTGGTTACATGGTGAATCTTAAGGCCAAACCTCCCATCTTACTAGAGATGATAGGTTGGACAAGTGGTCAACCTTCTATCATTCCTCCATGCCTATAATTAGACAATTAGTAGAACTAGCATCTTTCTATTGACGAGAGCAAAGCGAACCCCGAACCCTGACGGCCTCTAAAACACCGGGGACCGAATGGCGCGCCTCGAGCCTGTCATGGTAAAGCAAACAGGGGGCACCAGCTAGCTTCAGCGGCTAGGACGCAAACAACACACCACCATAACAAAGTTTTCATCCAAGAGAGATGGATGCTTGGGAGTAATCATGAAGAGGAAAGCGAATGAGATTGAGAGAGAGAGAGAGAGAGAGAGAGAGGGAGGGGGTATAGCGGCTTAGTACTTAGGCACCACAAAAGGATGGCGAATCCGCACACCCTTCACACATACACAAGCCCACTCCAAACACAAGACTAGGTGGCGATTCCACACACCTCGCATGGGCAAAACATTGCAAGAAAACATACTCACAAAACCTCAAGCTTTATTTAGAGAATAAGGCGATGAAATGGGGAGCATAGGGTAGGGGAATGAGAAGGGAGAGAGTGGTAGAGCACATGGCGGATAGGTGGGAGTTGATGGCAAAGACTCGCACGAGGGTTATGGCCATCATCCTTCATTTAGTTGCCCTTCATCTTCCATAGCCAAGGGTGTAGAGGTCATGCTCAAGACAAGCATGGTGATTGCGGTGATGGTGATGGTGTGGGTGTGTGTGTGTGTGTGCACTAGGCACACACAATGCATTGTGTGTTCTTTGGTGATGTTGTGTGTGTGTACTTAGTGTGATGGTGACCCCTCTTTATATAGGGGAGGAGGGGGGAGAATTCTAGAATTTAGAAATGAAGAAATCATTATCTACATAGGCCATGTGACTGTGGGCCCCACTTGTGTGGCTGTGTGTATATGTGCCAGAACAGCAGTCTCATGAGAGAGAGACTAAGAGAGAGTGAGAGGTGACATGGAGAATAAAGTAATTACAAGAGGGGAGTGTGTTCAGAGGTGAATCTGTGTGCAGATGTGTTTGAACACAAGAAATATCAGGTAACCACCGGGTGGGGATGGGTCTGTGGGCACCTTTTTCAGTGAAACTGAGTGTGTGTGAGTGTGGGGGAGGTTATTTAGCTACAAGACAACAGACATGGCGCCCTTTAGAGAGAGAGGGGGGTATTTGGGTCATGGGATATGATAGGAGAGAGAAAGAGGGAATGGGGTATACTATTTTGGAAGATAGGGTAAGTTGCATGTGAGTTAGAGTGCATTATTGGTGAGTTATAATGCATTATTGGTGAGAGGTGGGGTAGCTTGAGGGAAGAGAGAAAGGAGAAAGGACAAGGGGAAGAGAGAGGGGGTTGACCTTTTGAGTGGACGAGAGGAAAAGGGACACCCGGCGGGGCAACAGTGAAGAAAAAGGAGGCAAGGTGGGGATGGGCTACCCCGCAGGCATGAGGTGGCCTTTTTTACCTTTCTTATATATTTACATAATCATACTTTATTTTTTTCTTACTTTTTCCAATGCCTTTTATCACTCCCTCCATAAGAGGGGGTTTTCATGGGGTGGGGACGAGAGAAGAGGGGTATGGGAGCTTGGCTTGTGAAAAGCCCCCATCACTATGTTGTCTAGAGCTGAGCTTGGACAAGTAGTGGACCTTGCTACTCTCTTCCCTTCTTTTATTAGTTTGAAGACTCATTATATATACTTGCTTAGATCTATATAATTACTCATTAGTTAGGTTACAAGTAGGTATGTAATTTGTTAGCCTCAAGGGACTTTGAATATTGAATAGTAAGAAAGTCAAGTGTTGGTTTGAAGATCTTTTGCTTATCTAAACTAGACTCTAACTCAATAATAAGTCTCTTAAGTTCCACGAATTGTCCTATCTAGGCTCCAAAAGAGTCTTAATTGGTTTGTGCTAGATTCTAACTTCCTTGATGGGGTAGAATCTTAGAAAAATGAGGCACTATAAGTTTTAACTTAGCTCAAATGGATTTTCACTTAAACTAGACTGCAATTTGGCACTCTAGTATCTTTGTCTTGATGGAGTTTAACACTAGATACATAGTAGTGATATTTAAGCTTCATGTCTCTTCACTTGATCGAGATATGAGACCATACTTTCAAGGTCACCACTTGTCTTACCTAAAGACCAATGTGAGACATGGGAGCAAGAAAGCCATCCGATATTGTTTTAAGGACTATTACATAGACAATCAATAACTTAAGTAAAGCAAAAAGACTTGGATCTTTCACAATTAATAACTTAAGTAAAGCCAAAAATACTTGGATCTTTGACAGTTTTTTTCAAACTAAAAAAGCACAATCTCATACTAACAAAACTATAAATCACAATTGAAAGTTTTGAACGAGAAAAAGATCAGCAATCTTATAAGAAGGATACTTTTCATTTCATTTGATGATTACAAACTAAAAGAAAGTCTCTCAAGAAATTGATAAACAAAAAATGTAGGTGACTGCTTCATTATTTTGAGCAAACATATCAAAATCTCTATTGATTGAGCTCCATCTAGTAGTATCCTTTGTAAGATCCTGCAGGAAGGAATAAAAAGAAAGATTTGTTAGATACCATGCACATGAGTGTTCAAGTATGTGTATCAAGAATATATGACATGTCACTAGTACCTTAGGGTTGCTTTCTATCCAGCCTTAGAAGATTGTTCTCAGCTTTCACCTTATTTATATAAGCCTTTGCTGTGGTTGCCTTCAAAACTCTTTTGTGTTACAACCCAATTGCCTAGCTAAAGTGGTCAATTGTGACGCCTTCATGCTTTCAATGGGTGTACGCTCATTTGCTAAGATCTCTTGTATTTGGGCTCTTCTCATTTCATTGCGGTGGCTTGTGTCACTTGCATTTTCAATGATAGTTTCATCCCTGTCAACTTTTGCAGGTGGTATTCTTCTTGTAAAGAACACCTTAGCTGACCAAACATCATTTTTCTGCTTCCAATACTCCATGATTTTTTTGTATTCACTATCATTTGTCACTATAGGTTGTCCATAACGATTAGAAGCAATTAAATCACGCACATCCCTTCTCTCATCAAGCTGAATCAAGTATGGCAGTAGATCCTCCAAGAGCATATTGTCAACCATCTTCTCAGCATCAAATTGTGGTGGAAAAATGCAATTGTTTGCTGGTGAAATACATCCCTTGTAAGGAGAGTCATCAATAAGCATTGTTCTTTGTGGATCACATTCAAACCCCATGGCAATTTTGGCTAGAGGCTTGAACATTGCCTCAACATTTGGATTGTCGGGTCTAAACAATTTTTGAGTTTGAGCGGTGTAGCAAACATCTTGCGACCAAATTCCAAAGAAAGGAAATGTATCCTCAGCTAAGTTGTTTAGTGCTGCAAGGATTTGATACACATTATTCCTAGTAGCTGTCGACCAAATTGCAACATTAAACCTCTGTAAAATAGTCTTCAAGAATTGGATGCAACCTGGCCTGAGTATAATATATCTTTTTGAATCCATTTGCACTGAGTTGTGGTGTGAGAATGGTTGAGGGGAACGTTTCAACAATAGACCATTTAAATCCAATATAATTGTAAGCATGGATTTCTCAACATCTACGCTACATGACGTAGTACCAATTGGCAATAGCTCCTGAGTGGACTTTTCAATCTCTTTTGATGTATGTTGCATTTTTGAAGCATCGATTTCTTGGTTCTCATTATTGGAAGCTTGCTCAAGTTACACAACACTAGACTCTAGTATAGAAATATCATCCATCTTGGGCACTTTAGAAACCATAGAATCTATGGATTCTATAGTTGTTGACTGAACCATAGGAGCATTATCCATCCCAGTTTGTGAATCTAAGAAAACACACACACAAATGGTATCTCAAAACCACTAGAATTTTATTCACCATATTTATATGTAGAACTCCTAGTAAGAAATTTATTTAAGCTAAAGTTGTTGTTAGAATACTTGCAACCATTTTCAGCATTCGTACACCAAACACCACTTGTCTAAAATACAATCTACTAACGGGAGCAAAGCGAACCCCGAACCCCCGAAGGCCTCTAAAACACCGGGGACCAAATGGCGCGCCTCGAGCCTGTCATGGTAAAGCAAACAGGGGGCACCACCTAGCTTCAGCGGCTAGGACGCAAACAACACACCACCATAACAAAGTTTTCATCCAAGAGAGATGGATGCTTGGGAGTAATGATGAAGAGGAAAGGGAATGAGATCAAGTGAGAGAGAGAGAGAGAGAGAGAGAGAGAGAGAGAGAGAGAGAGAGAGAGAGAGAGTGAGGGAGGGGGTATATCGGCTTAGTACTTAGGCACCACAAAAGGATGGCGAATCCGCACACCCTTCACACATACACAAGCTCACTCCAAACACAAGACTAGGTGGCGATTCCGCACACCTCACATGGGCAAAACATTGCAAGAAAACATACTCACAAAACCTCAAGCTTTATTTAGAGAATAAGGCGATGAAATGGGGAGCATAGGGTAGGGGAATGAGAAGGGAGAGAGTGGTAGAGCACATGGCGGATAGGTGGGAGTTGATGGAGAAGACTCGCACGAGGGTTATGGCCATCATCCTTCATTTAGTTTCCCTTCATCTTCCATAGCCCAAGGGTGTAGAGGTCATGCTCAAGACGAGCATGGTGATTGCGGTGATGGTGATGGTGTGGGTGTGTGTGTGTGCACTAGGCACACACAGTGCATAGTGTACTCTTTGGTGATGGTGTGTATCCTTAGTGTGATGGTGAACCCTCTTTATATAGGGGAGGAGGGGGGAGAAATTCTAGAATTTAGAAATGAAGAAATCATTATCTACATAGGCCATGTGACTGTGGGCCCCACTTGTGTGGCTGTGTGTATATGTGCCAGAACAGCAGTCTCATGAGAGAGAGACTAAGAGAGAGAGATGGGTTGATGAAAAAAAGTGAGAGGTGACATGGAGAATAAAGTAATTACACGAGGGGAGAGAGGGGAGTGTGTTCAGAGGTGAATCTGTGTGCAGATGTGTGTGAAAACAAGAAAAATCAGGTAACCACCGGGTGGGGATGGGTCTGTGGGCACCTTTTTCAGTGAAACTGAGTGTGTGTGAGTGTGGGGGAGGTTATTTAGCTACAAGACAACAGACATGGCGTCCTTTAGAGAGAGAGGGGGATATTTGGGTCATGGGATATGATAGGAGAGAGAAAGAGGGGGTGGGGTATACTATTTTGGAAGATAGGTTAAATTGCATGTGAGTTAGGGTACATTATTGGTGAGTTATAATGCATCATTGGTGAGAGGTGGGGTAGCTTGAGGGGAGAGAGAAAGGAGAAAGGACAAGGGGAAGAGAGAGGGGGTTGACCTTTTGAGTGGAGGAGAGGAAAAGGGACACCCGGCGGGGCAACAGTGAAGAAAAAGGAGGCAAGGTGGGGATGGGCTACCCCGCAGGCATGAGGTGGCCTATTTTACCTTTCTTATATATTTACATAATCATACTTTATTTTTTTCTTACTTTTTCCAATGCCTTTTATCACTCCCTCCCTAAGAGGGGGTTTTCATGGGGTGGGGACGAGAGAAGAGGGGTATGGGAGCTTGGCTTGTGAAAAGCCCCCATCATTAGCCCTCCCCTTTTGGCTAGAGGCATTCATGTCTCTAGCTCATCTGTTTGATCATTATCGTCGGAGGTGGCGGCTGATGGTGTGTCCTCATCTGGAATGTCAATTGGTGGAGCCTGGTCAAATCGAAGAAAATAAGGCTTAAGTCGCCAACCATTTACCCTGGTTTTATGAAGTTTTCCATCAGCCTCCATAAGCTGGTAGCTTCCATTGGCATACTTTTTCCTGATGATGAAAGGGCCTTCCCATCGGAGCAGGAGTTTCTTATCCTTGCGCGTGTCGAAGCGATTGTCGTAGTGGAGCACCAACATTCCTTTCTTCAATTCTTTTTTCCGGAGATGCTCGTTAAAGCTAAGTCGTCTATGCTCTGCTTGTGCTGCATAATAATTTATTGCTTCTTCTCTGTCCAGCTGCAGTCTTTCCAAGTTGATGATGTGATCTCTCAAATGCATGTTGGGCTATTGAAGCTGGCTTGCCATTACTCTGAGACTTTGTAGTTGCACTTCAATGGGCAAGATTGCTTCTTTACCAAATACTAGATGATACGGTGTGAATCCAAAGGATGTACGAAATGAAGTTCTGTAGGCCCATAAAGCTGGTAGTAGATACTTATCCCAGTCTCCATGATGATTGTTTACCTACTTGGTAATAATTTTAGAAACCATTCCATTTACCTTTTCAACTAGGCCATTACATTGAGGGTAATATCGTGAAGAGTGCCTCCTTGTAATGCCCAGTTTCTGCATTAATTCTCCTACCAAGTCTGCTCTGAAACCTGGCCCTCTATCAGAGATGATCTCTAAAGGTGTGCCAAACCTACAGCATATGTGCTCGTAGATAAATTTAGCTACCTCTACCGCTGTGATTCTAGTGGTGGCTATAGCCTCTGCCCATCTAGTCATGTAGTCGACCCCCATGATAATGTAGAATTTTCCTGAGTTGGCCCTAGGTAATGGCCCAATGGCATCGATACCCCATTTTTCAAATGGGCCATATGAGAGAATAGGTGTCTGTGGTTCAGGCATAAGTGACCTAGTGCCGGCCTTTTGACACAACTTACACGTTTTGCACCAATGGTGTACATCACGATTGAGGCTAGGCCATATGAAGCCTGCCTGCAAGATTTTCCTACTTGTTATGTCTAGGGAAAAGTGACCACCACAAACCCCGTCGTGACAGCTAGCAATTACTCCCGTGATTTCGTGAGAGAGAGGGACCTTCCTGAGTATTTGGTCCTTACCCTTACAGTACAAACCATCATTGATGAGTCGATACCTTGTGGCCTTCCGCGTCAGCCATTGCTTCTGTCCCTTTGTTAAATCTGATGGGCATTCCCCTGTTTCCAAAAAATGCATGATGTCAGGCAAGGCATCACTGCCTTGAAATAGAGGGAGCTTTAGTTTTATTGCTCCAACCACCACTTCCTGTAGTCTTTCACTTGCTAGGGCATCTGC
This sequence comes from Adiantum capillus-veneris, assembly GCF_014529385.1. Lineage (NCBI taxonomy): Eukaryota > Viridiplantae > Streptophyta > Polypodiopsida > Polypodiales > Pteridaceae > Adiantum > Adiantum capillus-veneris. Next base: position 121,658,226 of record NC_140957.1, on the reverse strand, counting down.
TTTTTGGTTTTGAGCCCTTGGGATATGGTGTATTTGAACTTCTTCAAACTTGCCCAACAAGGTTTTTACACCACTTAAGTGAGTCCTTAAACTAGGATTCTTGCATGTCCATGCTCCATTTACTTGCCTTACCAGAAGTAGAGCATCCCTAAATACATTAAGGCGTTGTACACCTTGCGAGACGCACCATTGTAGACCCTTGGTTAGTGCTGCATACTCAGCTTCATTGTTAGAATGTGAATCTAACAATTGGCCCAATGAAAATACCTTTGTCTCTTTGTCATCAAAGACCACTATGCCTGCAGCTGCTTTGTCGGACGCTCGCTTGTAGGCTCCATCAAAGTAGAGAGAGTGTGCTCCTTCTACCATCGGTGGTACTGGAGGTAATTGGACTTCTCCTTCCTTACATTGCTTCTCCTTCCTTTCAAAGACTTGGTAGGTCATGAGTCCCCCCAAACTTTCCCTTGTCGTGCTTTCTACCTGTACCGTGTAGTCAAACTCTTGCAGACGAACTAGCCATTTAGTAATTCTAGCAGACACATACATGTGTTGTACAACATAGGGAAATATTTCATCCGTGGTTAGAATCACAAATTGCTTAGGCAGCAAATATGACCTAAACTTTGTAGTTGCAAATCTAAGAGCTAGGACTAAGTGTTTCACATGGGTGAAACCTTTCTCTCCTGCTGTCATCATTCGACTAGAGAAGTAGATTGGCCTCGTCGTCGTATCCTTTTGGAGTAGCACAGCCCCCAATGAGTCATCACCAACACTTGATGTGACATAGAATTTTTCATCCCACTTAGGTGGTGAGATAGTTGGCAGAGCTGCTAAGACCTCCTTTACCTTGTTGTAGTGATGTTCGCTTTCCTCGTCCCAAGTGAAAGTTGATCTTTGAGTGAGTTGTTGCAGTGGTAGAACAAGTTGTGATAGTAGATGTATGAATCTACTTTTTAAATGTGAAATACGGGAGCTATATATACAAAAATCATCAATGAACACTCTTATGGATGTTCCAAAGAACGGTTGAAAAACATATGTGACATATCTTTGGAATGTGGCAGGTGCATTTGTGAGACCAAATGGCATAACCCTGTATGAAAAACAACCCCATGGCATGATAAAAGTGGTTTTTAGCTGATCTTCCAAGGCTATGCGTATTTGAAAGTATCTTGAATAACCATCACAGGCGGTATAGCATTCAAAACCCGCTACTTCATTCAGAATTTCATCCAAGAAAAGGAGAGGAAAGTGGTCTCTCTTTGTAGCTGCATTTAGTGGTTTGTAGTCAACACAGACCCTCCACTTACCATTCTTTTTAGGCATCACCACTACGGGTGACACCCATTCTGAGTTTTCTACAGGATAGATGAATCCCGCCTCCAGCAGTTTCCTTACCTCGGCCAAGAGTGCCTTTTCTTATATGACCCCCAGTCGTCGTAGCTTTTGCACAACTGGTTTTACCCCTTCCTTCAGCTTAATATGATGTTCCACCACTGTAATGCCTGTGATTCTTTCATAGTTGTCAATGAACAGGTTAGGAAATCCCATCAACATTTGCAAAAAACTATCTTTCTCCTCAAGTGTTAATTCCGTAGACAACATACCCTTCAACCTACTTCCTCCTAGGCTAGGTGATTTGCTCTCCTCTTCATTGGGTTGCCCTTTTGGTGATGGATCACCAGTTGTGCTTACCCTTTGTGGATCCTTCATAATGATACCCATCACATCAATGGAACTGTCACGTTCGTCGGTGGATGTGGTCTCCTCCTCAGAACTGGAAGATTCGCTAGTGGTTTCATCTGCCGATGTTTCCAGATTCATTTGCTTCTGCTTGCCAATCCTCATGTCGTAGTAGATTGTCTCCCCTTTCTTACCGGTCATGCGTAGAAGGCCGGTACCCCAGCCTTGTTTTGCCTTCATGGCCATCAACCATGGCCTTCCCAAAATTAGTGGATAGCCCTCCCCCTTAGTAGGCATTACAAAAACATCTACCTCTACCTCAGTGTTGAAAGCTTTGATTTTCACGGCACTTACCACACCCACACACTTTACTTTTGCGTTGTTTGCCATCTTTGCCTTGTATGGAGAAGGCCTGTCAACCTCGAGCCCTAATCGAAGCATCATAGCTTCGCTCATTACACAGATTTGTGAACCTCCATCAATGTAGGTGTTTCCAACCCTCTTTCCTTTTATGTTTACGTCGACAATTGGAAGGATGTCATCCATGTTGCATCCCAAAATTGCTCCGGATACCTTTGTTTTGGAGCGTCTTGTACTTACCATTTTAGACCATTGTCGCCTTACTTTTGGTGCAAGATGTAGCAGCTGTGGCCATGTAATCTTCAGTCCTTGCTCTGCCACATCCAATGTTAGATCATAGGGCTTAGAACTTTCCCCTAGCTGGAAGTCGGTGATGCCCAATTTCCGTCGTGGCCTGGATGGCCTCTTGCTAGTTTCTCCTCTCATGCTTCTCTCATCATCTGATTGTGTAGCCTTCTCCCTCCTAGCTCTTTTCACAGTCATGGCCTCAAGTGGTTCTAAAAAGGTTACCTTCTCCTTACCCTTGTCCCTCTCCTTTGGTCTAGGTGCATCCACTACTACGGATTTTCCTTTCTCTTCTAGCCTTATGATGTTTATAGGGCGATCAGGTGGTGGGGCTGGTGGAAGAGGTGGGATGGATGCTTGTAGTGGTGTCTAGGGTGGACGTAGAATTTGTGTTGGTGGGGTTGGTGCTCGGGGTGGGGGTGTTGTTTCTCTAGGGGGTGACAATTGGTTCCTCCTACCTCCTCTATTATAGTTTTGTCGTGGTTTGGGAAAGTAGTACATACCGTGACCATCTTCTCCGCAGTTGTAGCAATGATACTCCCTGTTTTGTTGTCGTGCTCTTCCAGGGTCATGATCTCTTTCTTGACTCCTCCCTTGTTGTATTAAGTGGACAGACAAATTCTGCAGTTGGTCAGTAATATGGGCCAACATATCTTGTTGGTCATCTCTTACCCCAAGAGCCGGTGGTGGTGGTATGGTGGTTGTCGTAGTTGCTGGTCGACGCGATGTTCCTGCTTCTGTTGACTCGGTTTCTTTGGCTTTCATTCGCAGCTTCTTGTCCGTAAGGCGAGCAATCTCAACGGCTAACTCGTACGTAGCCGGGAATCTACCTTTCACCTTCTCCTTGAGAAGCGGCCATAAGCCATGCGTGAACCTATATTTTTTTAGGAAATCGGGTGCAGCTTCCCCCCTTGCCAGTGACTCAACCCACCGTTCCCACAAATCCAAAAATTTGGACTCATAGGTGGCATATTCTAAAAGACCCTCCTACTTCAAGTCTCTCAACTTGTCCCACAACTTTTCTGAAGTGGTACCTCCCCCAAAGCGCCTCTTAAAAGCGGTTTTTAAGGGTTCCCAGTCATCCTTGGTTGCTTGTGGAAGTGCATTGTACCATGATCTAGCTTCTAGCTTCATGAGATGCTTAAAGATTCTAACCCAGGATTCATCCGTATCTTTGTTGCTCACTACACATGCTACTTCAAAGTCATCTAGGAAGTCTGTTACCAAATCCTCCCCCTTCTTTCCTTTAAATGTTGGAAATGCTACACTTGCCATGATTACTGAGAGAGATCTTGAAAGACACACTGCTTAACTTGCAAAAGTTTTTTTCTTCTTTACAAGGAGGCGTGTATACCCTCTTATACTAGAACATAGATTAAAACTTCAAACGGTACATTGCCTTGTACCAAAGGTAGGACAAATGGTTGATCTGATGCCAGAACCTCAAAAAATCGCTCCCCACCCAGCATGGTGTCAATGACGTGCTGGTAGTGAGCCTTCAAATCCAGTATTACCTTGATTGAGCGTACACGTGTTGGTATGTGTGATCTGTCTTGAGATAGGTTTTACTGATTCATGTGAAGCTTAGAGGTGCTTAGTCACTGTCCAAGCTTGTGGGAGAGGGTGGTGTTCTTTCCTGAAACAAACTCAGTAGATCCCTAGTTTCTCTAGTGAGAGTGTGAGCCAATGATTCCGTTATCTGTGCTGCAGCATCAGGTGCGACTTGAAAACTGACTGTGATAATTACCTCGGTGACTTGAGTTACCCGATTCTCAAAGTAGAATAGTGTTGATTCTCTATTGTGTAGAGCTCCTTCCATTTTGTTGTTGTGGGTTGGTTGTAGGTTGCGGACATGGTTTCGACCTTCTCCTTCTTCTTCTTGGCACTTGGACTATGTATATCCACTGGGTTTGGCGTGTTGGCTGACTCTCCCACTGCAAATCGATTATCGTTACGCGTGGCACTCGAGCTTCGATGGAGATGCGGAGTTCGTCTAGTTGTGCTTGGAGCTCTTCTTCTTCTGTCGTCCAATTAGCAAATCCTGCTAGCCATTCATCCATTCACAATAGTTTAGGGGTTTCAGTCTTGTAAACTGAAGGGTTTCATGAAAAGATCCTCAGTGGGGGCACCAAATGACGGGAGCAAAGCGAACCCCGAACCCCCGACGGCCTCTAAAACACCGGGGACCAATGGCGCGCCTCGAGCCTGTCATGGTAAAGCAAACAGGGGGCACCACCTAGCTTCAGCGGCTAGGACGCAAACAACACACCACCATAACAAAGTTTTCATCCAAGAGAGATGGATGCTTGGGAGTAATGATGAAGAGGAAAGGGAATGAGATCAAGTGAGAGAGAGAGAGAGAGAGAGAGAGAGAGTGAGGGAGGGGGTATATCGGCTTAGTACTTAGGCACCACAAAAGGATGGCGAATCCGCACACCCTTCACACATACACAAGCTCACTCCAAACACAAGACTAGGTGGCGATTCCGCACACCTCACATGGGCAAAACATTGCAAGAAAACATACTCACAAAACCTCAAGCTTTATTTAGAGAATAAGGCGATGAAATGGGGAGCATAGGGTAGGGGAATGAGAAGGGAGAGAGTGGTAGAGCACATGGCGGATAGGTGGGAGTTGATGGAGAAGACTCGCACGAGGGTTATGGCCATCATCCTTCATTTAGTTTCCCTTCATCTTCCATAGCCCAAGGGTGTAGAGGTCATGCTCAAGACGAGCATGGTGATTGCGGTGATGGTGATGGTGTGGGTGTGTGTGTGTGCACTAGGCACACACAGTGCATAGTGTACTCTTTGGTGATGGTGTGTATCCTTAGTGTGATGGTGAACCCTCTTTATATAGGGGAGGAGGGGGGAGAAATTCTAGAATTTAGAAATGAAGAAATCATTATCTACATAGGCCATGTGACTTTGGGCCCCACGTGTGTGGCTGTGTATATGTGCCAGAACAGCAGTCTCATGAGAGAGAGACTAAGAGAGAGAGATGGGTTGATGAAAAAAAGTGAGAGGTGACATGGAGAATAAAGTAATTACACAAGGGGAGAGAGGGGAGTGTGTTCAGAGGTGAATCTGTGTGCAGATGTGTGTGAAAACAAGAAAAATCAGGTAACCACCGGGTGGGGATGGGTCTGTGGACACCTTTTTCAGTGAAAATGAGTGTGTGTGAGTGTGGGGGAGGTTATTTAGCTACAAGACAAGAGACATGGTGCCCTTTAGAGAGAGAGGGGGGTATTTGGGTCATGGGATATGATAGGAGAGAGAAAGAGGGGGTGGGGTATACTATTTTGGAAGATAGGGTAAGTTGCATGTGAGTTAGGGTGCATTATTGGTGAGTTATAATGCATTATTGGTGAGAGGTGGGGTAGCTTGAGGGGAGAGAGAAAGGAGAAAGGACAAGGGGAAGAGAGAGGGGGTTGACCTTTTGAGTGGAGGAGAGGAAAAGGGACACCCGGCGGGGCAACAGTGAAGAAAAAGGAGGCAAGGTGGGGATGGGCTACCCTGCAGGCATGAGGTGGCCTATTTTACCTTTCTTATATATTTACATAATCATACTTTATTTTTTTCTTACTTTTTCCAATGCCTTTTATCACTCCCTCCCTAAGAGGGGGTTTTCATGGGGTGGGGACGAGAGAAGAGGGGTATGGGAGCTTGGCTTGTGAAAAGCCCCCATCACTACTAACTCAACATTTTCCATCCTACACTTTATTAAAGATGAGTACTTAAAGTGAAAACTAAAAGCCACCCTTGTTGAGGAAACATGGATACAAGGTCCACCAAATGTCCAACCTAGACTACAAGCAAACAATTAGAGATTTGGCTTAGATTTGGATTGAAAGGCCACCACTTATTCAAGTAAGATAACTCCACTTGTTTAAGAGAGTAATGTTTGAAGCCCCACCACTTGTCCAACCTAGACATTGATTAAATTTTGGTAAGATTTATCACAAATCTAGAGTAGAATCAAGATTCCATGGCCAAGGTAGTCAAATAAGTTAGACAACATACAAAGCATAAGAGCACTCTAGATTCTCGTTGAGCATAAACTAAACAATAATCAAATGTTATATTCACTTGAGATTTCATCCATGAAAAATTAAAATGATGCATGTACTTGAGATTTCCATCCATGTACAATACTTTACAATGTCAAGTAAAGTTATAGTCAGCAAAAAACTCTTCTCCTGCTTCAACTTGACAAATAGTCTCAATGCATACATGGCCATATTCTTCTAACTTGATGTGTGAAGAGGTGCATTTATGCCAAGCTGGAAAATTTGGATCAAATGTATAGCGTACGTTGGGACAGACATTTGTACTGTGAGAACTATTTATATAGCCCGACACGTTTCCTTCTTCTACACAACCAATAATGTATGATTGATCTTCCTCTTCTTCTATGTTTGGATCCTCTAGAAGAGAATATTTATAAGCTCTTGGAAATATTTTGCATATCTTTTTCCAGTCTTGAAATCTATACTTATGCCCTCCATAGTTTAGAATAGTCAAACCACTTTCCAGGGTAGTATGCACAAATAGCCCATAACCAGCTCCTTCAATACATGAAAGTCGCACTTCAAAATCCACACCGTTAATATGGAAAATTACATCTTTGGGAATAGGAAAAGTTGGTGTCCCAAAAGGATCTTCATGCCAATCATAGTGTGAAATACATCTAGTTTTTATATCACTTAACTCCTTTGTGTCTGCAAAAAGAAGAAAATATTATGCATAAAATAATGACAATATCAAAGAAAGATATCATTATTTTATAGTCCAATAGGTCCATTGTATGGAATACTTAGAGTGCCTCTTACATGGTGCCTCCAAGGTTTCCAAAAAATAAAATCATTGGAAAAAAAAGGCCACTGTGTCTCCAATCTATTGTCCATTTGAAGCATAGAGAGAACCAAGGTCCACCACTTGTCCAAGCTAGACATGGAGCATTGACATAAGATCCAACACTTATCCAAGAACCCTATAGTATATGTGGTAACATGGGATGCATTGATGCAACAAAAGTAGTCTAGCCTCCTCATCCATCTCTTTTTTCTTGTAGCCTAGAGGGATTAGTTTCAAGGTCTATCACTAGTCAAAAACTACACATAGAACATTGATACAAGGTTCCACCACATGTGAAACCTATCATCTCTAGTATCATGGATGGTTTGATATCAAGGTTCACTACGTGTCCTACCTATACTCTATTGTAGCATAGAGATTCTGGTTTGGTGGTACTACACTTGTCCAAACTTGGCTTGTTGTTGACATCTGGAGGTAATCAAGGGTCCTCCACTTGTCCAAGTTAGGCATATAAAACAATTGCAAGGTCCACCATGTGTACAACATATGATTGATTATAGCATGCATGGTCTTATTTCATGGGCAACCATCTTCTCTCCAACATGTGTCCAACCTCGGCTCCATTGAAGCATGGAGAGAAGCAAGGTCCACCACTTATCAAAGCTATTATTTTCTCCCAGTGCTTTCAAAACCCATAATACGTTGTACATGGGGGGGGGGGATTCTTGTTTCAAGGTCCACCACTTGGCTAAGATTGGATCCATTGAAACATAAAGAGAAGCAAGCTCTACCATTTGTCCAAGCTAGGTGCCATTGAAACATGAAAACCCCATAATATGTTGTATATGGGGGGTTTTTTCACGGTCTACCACTTGTCTAAGCTATGGTCCATTGGAACATGGAGAGAATCAAAGCTCCACCACTTTTCTAAGCTAGGATCCATTGAAACATGGAGAGAAGAAAGCTCCATTGTTTGTCTAAGCTAGGCTCCATTGGAACATGGAGAAAACAAGCTCCACCACTTGCCTATTATTGCATAGAGATTCTGGTTTGAAGGTCCACCACTTGTCCAACCTTGCCTTCATGTATGGAGATAATAAAGAGTGCAATGCTTCTCTAAGCTAGGGACATAAAAGAGTTTCAAGGTCCACTACATATACGATCTATGATGGGTTGTAGCATGGGAGGTTTCATTTTAAGGTTGACCACTTCTCCGGCTCCACTTGTCCAACCTCAGATCCATTGAAGAATGGAGAATAAAGGTGTACCAACTCTCCAAAATAGGCAAGAAAATCTCTATAAAACCCATGAATTGTTAATATATGCTATGCTGTGGAGTTTTGTTTGAAGGTCCACTCCTTATCCAAGCTACAATCCATTGAAGCATGGAAATAAGTAAGATATATCTATAGTCCAAGATAGGATCCATTGAAACATAGAGAGAATCAAGGTCCACCACTTGTCCAAGCTATGCATGGGTAATTGATATAAGGACCACTACGTTTTATCATGGATGGTTTCATATACCACCAATTTTCCAACCTATTTAGTAGGTTGTATTATGGGGGTTTGGTTTCAAGGTACTTCACTTGTCTAAGGTGGGTTCCATTGAACCATGGAGAGAAACAATGTCTACCACTTGTCCAAAATATGCTCCTTTAAAACATAAAAGCAAGGTCCACCACTTGTCCAAGCTAATGTTTCTCTCCATTGAAGCATGGAGAGAAACAAGGTCTACCACCTGTCCAAAATATGCTCCATTGAAACATAAAAGCAAGGTCCACCACTTGTCCAAGCTAATATAACAAATGGGTGTTCGTTACAAGGTGTACCACACTTGTCTAAACTAGTCTCCATGCAAGGTCCACCACATGTCCAAGCTATATGATCTTGGTTTGAAGGTCTACCACACCTCTTGAAATTAGGATCCATGTAAGGTCCACCTTTTGTCAAGCTATGCCTTTAGTGAGTACTAAAACTAAGTAAATTGCAGTACTTAAATACCTTTCCAAGCTCATTAAGATTTTGGTATCTAAGGCCACCACCACATGTCTAATCTATGCTCTAATTGATTACTTATGCTAGTTCTCAAAGTCCAAACATAAGCTCCCTTCTAGCAAGGTTAGTTTAAATTTAGGCTCCAGCACCTGTCTAAGCTAGGTTCAATTTATGAAGCATCACCATTTAACCATGCTACGATCTAATGTATCATATCAAGGGGGTATTGATAAAAGGTCCAAAACTTATTGAGTTCAAGCTCTTAAGTAATTAAGTCTTTGTGAGTATTAAATGTTATAGTTTTAGTCTAAAGATCCACCGTTCAAAAACTCAAGTAATTTATTATTTACATTCAAACCTTGAATGCTTGAGATAAAAAATACAAACTCAATCAATACTATATAAAGCAAAATCTAACATTAAGAGTATCAAATCAGTAACAAGAAACACTAACATGCACAAGAAACTCAAAACATACGTGTCTCCATTTCCAAAAAATCCTCCATTGACAGAGGATGTTGTTGTTGTTCTTCTTCTTCTCTTTGTGGAGAGCACTCCTCTGTAACAGGCACAATGTCATCTGATTGCGAAGTGGATTGTTGAAGTCCAGCCCATTTTTCTATATCTTCATGAGACTTAGCAAAGTCTAGCAGCATGGTCTCCACGTTTTTTGCCTCCTCCACACTATCAATTAAGCATATAACTTCTTTTTTTTGTTGTATTCCTTCTTGTGCAACCAAGGAGCCATCACCAAAAACATCAACAAGCTTGCAGTCTTCAAAACAATATGTACGAATGTAGTGCTTGACCAAAGCTCTTTTTTTGGCCTCCAAATATTGCAAATCTGACATATCGTTATCTGCTACTTGAAGAAGAGAACAATCAATTGGCATGGGATGTTCCTCTGATCTTCTTCTCAGGTCTTCAAATGCATTGCCTTGTCCCAAGAAGGCAATAAATGTTAGGAATTGAATTGCTCCTTTGCAAGGAGCTGATGGAAAGTGATGCAATGCACCACAACAATGGTAGCTCAGATCATCTCCCATGGCGTGAAAGGCACATTGCAATTTTGTGAAGTTAGTGAAATCCACAAATGCAAGAAAGACAAATCCAGGATCTGTTGACCCTCCAGCAATAGCCAAGATCCCATCCAAAGCATTGTTAAATGTCTCTTCACTCCACTTCAAATTGCCTCCAACGTTTTTTGTCATATCTAAAACACATAAGCCAATAGGCACTTTATTATTGAAGTGGCGCATCAAGTAGAGATTGCCTTCCATTTGTAGGCTCACCACATAGATTGACCATGGCAAATCTCTAGGCTCAGTTTTCTCCTTTTGAAGGTGAATTGCCCATTGCATGTATTTTATTGCTCCATCCAGAAAAGCCATTTTCTTTGTTCCACGCGTCAAACTAGATTTGATCCATTCCTCGCATAGCATTAAAATTGTTTTATAAACAACATCATTGATGTTATACATTTTGACCACCTCCTCCCAGTCTTTACATGGTGAAGACTCATTCAAATTGTTGAAGCCTTCAAGAAGTGCATATTGAATCAATTTGTCTTGCTTCAACTGCTTGATTCGATCATACATGTCAGTTGCATCACCATCCTTTGCACTCTTTGACAGTAAAATCTTCTCATCTCTAATCTCTTCTTGAATAGTCTTTACCTCTGATTCCTCAAGGCCACAAAGGTATCTAAATACAGTTGTTGGGGGTTTCTTATTCTCCTCTTCTAGCTTTTCAATGATTTCTATCCAGCAATCATAAACTAAATCAGAGTACGTGACCATGTGTGCCTGTTTAGCAATCCAACTTGCTGCTGCACTCATTCTTGCCAATCGAAGAAAAGCCTAAAAAGAAATAGAGAAATAATTAAACTATTGAGCAAGATTTGTTAATTAAACACTATCAAAAAGACAAAGAAAATAACTTACATCCCATCCGGCACGAGATGCATGTCCCTCTGCAATTCCACTTGCTGCCTTTGGTGGTCGTCCTGAGAAGATCCATTGACTCCGTAAATGTCTCAATATTTGGCTGTAAGGTTGCTTGACATACAATGCTTGAGCCTCCTCATTTGCAATGGCAGATATAGCAGTTTCAACAAATGGAGGAGCATTCACAACAATGCGAGCCTTTCTAAATTTATACACGCTAATCAGTCTTTCAAATATCTCTTTGTTGTTTTGTTCATTGTGAAGCAAAACTTTTGCAGCATAGATTGAATGCTGCCCATCAAGAATCCAATAAAGATAATCTTTAATTTTTTGCTCCTCTACCTCTTCTACTGCCAAAGGAGTCCCCTTCTTTGATTTTGCATTTCGAACAGGCATCAAATATGCACATGCTGCAGGCTTGGTCGTACTCCGTGAAAATCCAAATAACACACTTTCAGCGTGTTTTTTATCCATAATACGTGCATTATAGTGATCAGGAGCAAGCCAATAATTTTGAATAGGGATATCAAATTCCCTATATTGCAAAGGAAAATAATTTATGTACTTATTCATTCCACCTGTATCTTTTTCTTGTCCTTTCATGGCCTCAGCTTCTAAAACATCTGGATCCACAATTATCATCTTTGACATTGAACCCTCTGTTGATGAGGATGCCAAAGATGCCTTGTCTACATCCAAAATGGAACTAGTTCACTTAGCTGCTACTTTTTGCACTTTTGCTTGCTTCTTTGTGGATGGTGGTTGTGAAGCTTTCACCTTTTCTCGTTGTAGTGTGGCAATGATGGAGCTTTGAAGTTGATCTGCTATGATGTTTGGATTTGATTCTGCAAACTTCCATCCTCGAGAAAACATTGTCTCTTCTTTGTTTCTAGACATGCGCTCCAATGCATATGCTCCTGGAGATAGTTGAAATTCTAGATTCATTGGAACTAGAATGTCAATGCATTCCACCTTCGGATGACTATCAACTACAGAGACAGATGCTTCCACAACTTGTCCAACATCTTCAAACAAGCTGTCATTCTCCTTTTTGGCAATAAATAGATGCACCTTATGAAATTGTGCACCCTCTATACCATGTATGTCCAAATACCATTTCCTAAGATCATTGCAAGTATAGTCAACTGAGACAGCAACCCTTGCAACCTGTTTTTTTGGAGCCATATTTCCTGAAACAAAAAAAACCAAATGTTATTTTAGCATATACCTTTTTGTGATGAATTAAGTTTGTGTGAATACAAGGTCCACCACTTGTTCAAGTTAGATCTAAGCAAGTATACATAGTAATCTTTTAAGCTAGTAAACTAAGGGAAGGGAGAAGTAAGGTCCACCACTTGTCCAAGCTCATCTCTAGACAACATGGAGAGATTCGAGGTCTACTAATTGTCTAATATAGGCTAACTATATTGAAACATAGAGAGAAGCAAAGGTCCACCACTTGTCCAATCTAGGGTCCATTGAAACATGGAGAGAAGGATGCTCCACCATTTGTCCAAAATAGGCTCCATTGAAACATGAAGAGAAGCAATATGCACCATGTCTTCGAGATGCTAGGCTCCATTGAAATACCTTAAACCCACGATATTTTGTATATGTGGGGTTTAAATTCAATGTCCACCACTTGTCCAACCTATTCTCCCTAGTAGCATGAGTGGTTTGCTCTCAAGATTCACCACTTTTCCACTCTATGTCATTATATTAAGAAGATTTGGGTGTTAAGGTCCACCATTTGTCCAACCTATAAGGCTATATCTAAAATGGTATTATTTACCATCACTTGGAATGCAAATGATAGGTTTTACATAGGGGTCTGGTTCCAAGGTCCACCACTTGTCCAAGCTAACTCTATTGAAACATAGAGAGAATCAAAGGTCCACCACTTGTCCAAGCTAGGCTCCATTGAAACATGGAGAGAAGGATGCTCCACCATTTTTCCAAGCCAGGTTTGATTGAAACATGAAGAGAAGCAAGCTGCACCATGTCTCCAAAATGTTAGGCTCCATTGAAATATCTTAAACCCATGATATTTCGTACATGGGGGGTTTACATTCAAGGTCCACCACTTGTCCAACCTATTATCACTAGTAGCATGAGTGGTTTGGTCTCAAGATTCACCACTTTTCCACTCTATGTCATTATATTAAGAAGATCTGGGTGTTAAGGTCCACCACTTGTCCAACCTATAAGGCTATATCTTAAAGGGTATTCTTTCTGACCACTTGGAATGACCATGATAGGTTTTACATGGGGTTTGGTTCCAAGGTCCACCACTTGTCCAAGATAACTCTATTGAAACATAGAGAGAAGCAAAGGTCCACCACTTGTCCAAGCTAGGGTCCATAGAAACATGGAGAGAAGGATGCTCCACCATTTGTCCAAGATAAGCTCCATTGAAATATGAAGAGAAGCAAGCTGCACCATGTCTCCAAGATGCTAAGATCCATTGAAATACCTTAAACCCACGATATTTTGTACATGGGGAGTTTACATTCAAGGTCCACCACTTGTCCAACCTATTATCTCTAGTAGCATGAGTGGTTTGCTGTCAAGATTCACCACTTTTCCACTCTATGCCATTACCTTAAGAAGATCTGGGTGTTAAGGTCGACCACTTGTCCAACCTATAAGGGTATATCTTAAAGGGTATTATTTCTCACCACTTGAAATGTCCATGATATGTTTTACATGGGGGTTTGGTTCCAAGGTCCACCACTTGTCCAAGCTAACTCTATTGAAACATAGAGAAAAACAAAGGTCCACCACTTGTCCAAGCTAGGTTCCATTGAAACATGGAGAGAAGGATGCTCTACCATTTGTCGAAGCTAACTCTATTGAAACATGGGGGGTTTACATTCAAGGTCCACCACTTGTCCAACCTATTAACGCTAGTAGCATGAGTGGTTTGGTCTCAAGATTCACCACTTTTTCACTCTATGTCATTATATTAAGAATATCTGGGTGTTAAGGTCCACCACTTGTCCAACCTATAAGGCTATATCTTAAGGGTTATTCTTTCTCACCACTTGGAGTGACCATGATAGGTTTTACATGGGGGTTTGGTTCCAAGGTCCACCACTTGTCCAAGATAACTCTATTGAAACATAGAGAGAAGCAAAGGTCCACCACTTGTCCAGGCTAGGGTCCATTGAAACATGGAGAGAAGGATGCTCCACCATTTGTCCAAGATACGCTCCATTGAAACATGAAGAGAAGCAAGCTACACCATGTCTCCAAGATGCTAAGCTCCATTGAAATACCTTAAACCCATGATATTTCGTACATGGGGGGTTTACATTCAAGGTCCACCACTTGTCCAACGTATTATCTCTAGTAGCATGAGTGGTTTGGTCTCAAGATTCACCACTTTTCCACTCTATGTCATTATATTAAGAATATCTGGGTGCTAAGGTCCACCACTTGTCCAACCTATAAGGCTATATCTTAAACTTTATTCTTTCTCACCACTTGGAGTTACCATGATAGGTTTTACATGGGAGTTTGGTTACAAGGCCCACCACTTGTCCAAGCTAACTCTATTGAAACATAGAGAGAAGCAAAGGTCCACCACTTGTCCTAGCTAGGCTCCATTGAAACATGGAGAGAAGGATGCTCCACCATTTGTCAAAGATAGGCTCCATTGAAACATGAAGAGAAGCAAGCTACACCATGTATCCAAGATGCTAGGCTCCATTGAAATACCTTAAAACCATGATATTTCGTACATGGGGGGTATACATTAAAGGTCCACCACTTGTCCAACCTATTATCCTTAGTAGCATGAGTGGTTTGGTATCAAGATTCACCACTTTTCCACTCTATGTCGTTATATTAAGAAGATCTAGGTTTTTAAGGTCAACCACTTGTCCAACCTATAAGGCTAGATCTTAAAGGGTATTATTTCTCACCACTTGGAATGACCATGATATGTTTTACATGGGGGTTTGGTTCCAAGGTCCACCACTTGTCCAAGCTAACTCTATGGAAACATAGAGAGAAGCAAAGGTCCACCACTTGTCCAAGCTAGGCTCCATTGAGACATTTAGAGAAGGATGATCCCCCATTGGTGGAAGATAGGTGTTGAGATGTCGAGCTCTACACCTTGAGCTGGCATCCACTACGGGTCTTGGCCGCTTACGGCGCGTTAGGTGATCGACACGGAGGATCTCTGCCAGTGATTCTACAGCTGGACTACACTTATAGTGCCAGCCTAGTACGCTTCTAGCGTGTTCACAGTTAGTGACCGCATGTACATATGTGCTACTTTTCAGCTTTAGCACTTAGTCATTTTGTACTCTCTTTTCTGTAAAGAAGAAGAAGAAGCTTTCCATATGTGTGTGCTTTGTGCTTGTGTTGTGTATCTCTCTTGCATCCTCATTCTTTACATGGCATCAGAGCCTGGTGCAGGCAAGAGAGGCTAAGAGAGCAAGAGCATAACAATCCCTTCGTTCTCAATCCACGACCAGATGCCCAAGTTTCTGAACAGGTCTCCAAAGTGTAGTATACAGAGATTTATTGTACAAGTACAGTGGTTGTATGTACGCTTGATTGTGGACACTCGTTGAGTGTAGAAAGCGTTACAGGTACCACGATAGCAGGTTCATCAGATTTTTAGGTTTTTGTAGATTGCAGTTATTTTGTCTTAGTGCTTCAAGATGTCTGATGGTTTCAGTCAGATTGTTACTGAGAAGCTTGAGAAAAATAACTACCCTGCATGGAAGTTCAGAATAACAAATTTCCTAAAAGGAAAAGGTTATTGGGACTATGTAGAAGGAGACAATGAAAAGGAACCAGAGATTCCTGAGGCAAATGCTACAACAGAACAAAGGAAAGCTTTGAGGGATTGGCAACAAGGCCAGAGCAAAGTGATGTATTGGCTCTCTATGAGCATCACAGATGGCATGATGGGCTATCTACAGGATGCTGAAACCCCCGCCATTGCATGGAGAAACTTAGGCAGAGTGTTCGAGGTGAACACCAAGGCCAGGAAGCTTCAACTAAAGTCGGAGCTAAATCAGGTTAAGAGGAACAACCTCTCAATCAATGATTATGCCTTGAAGATCAAGAGTATCATTGAGGCTCTTGGATCTATTAAAGTCTCAGTGGAAGACGATGACATTGTTCGTGCATGCTTGGATGGTCTAGGAGATGAGTATGTACATTTTAGGTCTTCCATGAATACAAGAGACGACATCCCCGTGTTCCAAGATTTGATTTCTATGCTTATTCTTGAGGAGAAGAACCTTGACACATCTTCTTCTCATGGCAGAAATAATTCTAAACAGGCCTTCTATTCTAACTCCAACAGAGGTAGAGGTAGAGGTCATGGTCGAGGCCCAAGGGGTTGCAGGGGCCAAATTCTGGAAGGTCAATCAAATCAAAACAATACAGGTGGTAGGGGAAACCAGTCTCAGGGCAGGGGGAGTCAAAGAGGTCATGGTGCAGGATCAAGCAGGCAGCAACATACTCCAGATAGCAGAGAATGTTGGACTTGTGGTGAAAGAGGTCACATGTCACGTGACTGTCCAAAGGGAAAAGCAAGTGGAAAGAGAGAACAGGGCAACTATGCATCTACTAGCAGAGATGCAGATGACAGCAAAAACGAGCGCATGTTTGTTATGCAGCATGTAATGATAACAATGACTACAGAGAATTCCACCCAAGATGATGTTTGGTATGTGGATTCAGGTGCCTCTAATCACATGACGTCTCGTGGAGAGTGGTTTAGAGATATGCGCAAACCAGATGTGTCAGGCTATGTGCAAACAGGAGATGACATAGCTCACCCCATTGCTCATGTAGGGGACATACCTCTAAATACGAAGAGTGGGAAATCAAAGTACTTAGCAGACGTACTTCATGTCCCAAACATTACAAAGAATCTTGTTTCTGTTGGACAAATGGTTGAGCAGGGTTTGCAGGTTTGCTTCAATCCGAATGGCTGTTATGTAGAAGATTTCCAGAATGGCTGTAAGCTGATCACAGAGGGCAAATGTGTGGGCAGAATGTTTACGCTGAATGTAGACATGCTTGAGGTAAAAGCTGCATTATTTGCACAGGGCACAGGTGTTGTGGCTGATGTTGACATTTGGCACAAACGCATTGGCCATGTCAATGAGCAGAGATTGCGCAACATGCAATCAAAACAGATTATAAAAGGTTTGCCCAAATTCAAGGTGGATGGTATGCATAAAGTGTGTGCAGCATGCCAGTTTGGAAAACAGTCAAAGGGCTCATTTCCACATGAGCGCAATGTATGTAAAAAGCCACTTGAGGTGGTGCACACAGATGTTTGGGGTCCAACCAATACTGCAAGTATACATGGTTGCAGATATTATGTCTCTTTCATTGATGACCATACAAGGAAAGTATGGGTCTACTTCATGCATAACAAAAGTGAAGTGTTTGGTCACTTTCAAGACTTCAAAGTCATGATTGAGAAGGAGACAGATATGCAAATCAAGACATTGAGGTCAGATGGAGGGGGAGAGTACTTCTCCAATGATTTTTCAAATTTTTTGTGAATACATGGTATACGCAGGCAGTTTACATGCAGATATACTCCACAGCAGAATGGAGTCGCAGAAAGGAAAAACAGGCACATTGCAAAGGTTGCACGTGCATTGATGAATGAGAAGAACATGCCTCATCATTTCTGGGCTGAAGTCGTAAATACAGTTGTGTACATTATGAACAGGACATCTACAGCTGCGGTGCATGATGTAACACCTGAGGAAAAGTTTACAGGTACAAAGCCTGATTTGGCACACTTGAATGTGTTTGGCTGCATAGCTTACGTGCATGTACCAGATGAGTTGCGTAGGAAATTGGATCCTAAAGCAGAGAAATGTATTCTTGTGGGATATTCCCTTGTGCGCTCCTTGCCGCACTGTCGAAGCAAGGGACTTGCCAATACACCGTGTGCGAGCCACAAATGGCTCCAAGCACACAACAAGCCTAAACTAGCAAGCTCAAGAAAGCAAAGGGTGTGTCACTCACCGCTCTACGCTCGCCTTCGTGGTGATTCCTCGCCGTGATGAAGAAGAAGCTGCAGTCGTGCCGTGCTCAACCGCCTCGCCGCCGTCGTGCCTTCGTAATGCTCGATCGCACACACACTCTCCCTCTCTCTCTCTCTCACACACACACACACAAGGAGGTGAAGAAGAAGAAGATGGAGATGGAGATAGAGCAAGAGCACTCTTCTATTGCACAAATGAGAGAATGAGTAAAAATTAGGTTTAGTTGGCTTTTATAGGAGCTCACCCCATTCACACTTGGGCGCCCATGCTTAGCCAACTAATCCCTTGAATGTCCCAGTTAGAGTGCGCCTCTCATCGGCGATCACTCTACCTTTCCCTATTGGACCGACAAGCCCGGTACCTGACTCTAAATAATACAACGTTTATAGATCATAGGGTGTCCTTGTGCCGTGAGGGTTAACATGCCCCCCTTCTTGATGTAGATTCCGTCCTCGGAAGCTATTGAGTTGAAGCTGGGTCGTCGAGGTGGAAGAGCATTTGAGATGAATGTCCTTAGCCTTCTTTAGTCACTGCAAAATCAAACAACATTGGCACAGTAATTGCATTCTCTTAAAAAGCATATGCAGTTTTAGGTAGACACATTGATTGGTCAAAGAATTTCAAACAATTTGGTAGCAATGAACATTAAATTGCAATGTAATCAAATGCATAAACAGATGTAAAGGTAGAAAATTAAACAAGTCTGGGGTCGCTAATTTGACGGTCGAAAGGCACTAGAGATCGAATATTAATACCATGGGTAAGCTTCTTAATTTACAGTGGTCAATTAAGTTGTTTAATCGCGAGAGCCAAGTATTCATGTTCGAGGGCTGACTAGAGGCTATACCTAGAAGACTTTGTAGTTAAGTTACCATAAAAGGAATTTCTCATGAAATCATCGCTTGACTGATTACTTTTTCTTTGACCCCCCAAGGTCTTTTCACAGTGATTCAATTATGATGTGTGTGCTTATTTTGTATGCCTTGGGTTTTTTGCTTCTCAAGGAAAAGCGCCCACACTGGGAACCTCTAGGGCTCTAGTACCATAGGCGATACATGTGAGTGAAGTACCAAATCAAGGTGAGATTTCTCTTCCAGCTTAAAATTTTACATTGTGGCACTTTGATTTTTTGTTTGTTCATTTTCAACATTTTAATTTTGTAACTTTGGGGGGTCATATAACATTGTTACCCTCCCTAGGCTCATCACATTAGTAAACTCCCTTTATAATACTTAAGCTAAAGGTCGATAGGGTTAAGCCCACTAGAAAGCCCTAGTACATTTCATACAATGCTGCCTAAATCGGATTAAGAACCTAAGTAACCATTGCTTATTAGGAAGGCATTCCCCATGGTATTAAGAGAAGATTTCTAATATCTAGCTTGGTCAAACTAGCTTAGTCGGACTGCTTGATTTTTAAACCTAGACAAGTGACTATGACAAAACACTACATTGAATTAAATGTTTTATACTAAGCCAATGCGCTGAATATTATGCTACCAATCACAATGAAAGCAGACAAACATGGATGCAAAAAGATAAGGGCAATGCTAATGGACAAGAAACACCTGTTTGTGTTGATGGTCGCGCTTGATCTGAAGGTTCCATGAAGGTGCAAATCCTAACCACAGCAACACGTTCCTGTACACACTATGAAACACAAACAATACCTCTAGGAGGAACATCAGTGGGAAAAGAGAACTTTGCTAATCTCTCGACTCTAAAACAGAAACACTCCTATCGTACTAATCTTACTTACCCTCCATCACTCAAGTGATGAGGATCAAAGGTGTTTCATGGCATAGGTTTCTGTTTCACTGTACCAGATGTGACATGTGTAGGTCTGAGTCAATGTTTTGACTTTTATTGTGCATACTCGTTTGCTAATTGCTCTTGCTCTTTATTATTTTTTTGTTTTGTGAGTATAAAGCTTTATATGTACATTCCCTAAGATTGGGAGATATAGAGGTCAGGGAAAAAGGTTGAGAGGGAAGCAAGTGAATGATGACTGTCAGCAAACACTCCCCCCTTCCTTGGGTAGATCATACCGTTTGAAATGAGCTTGTCACCCTTTGAAACCAATTGTTCCAGTTGGTAATAGGTGAGGATTTTTGCCATTAGTTTTCTATTACCCCAGGTGCCTCGTCCAGTTGCAAGGGTGGTAAGGTACTCTCCCAGGATCGAACTTGAAGTGGTTCATCAGGTGATTCTTGAACACTGGGAGGTGTGGATTCTTTGGTAGCTTCATGGAGGTCCACTACTATAGATGGAGGCTGTGTAGAAGCTTTTACCTCTATGGATGTATTACATGATGAGCTAGAATCTTCATGGGACTCCCCCCTTCCTGAGCTAGGTGGAACAAATCGTTCTTTCTTTGGTACCCAAACTAGCTCGGGAGCGGGTGTGTAGCATTCTGTGATTTTTTTCTTTCCACGATCATTGATTCGTTTTGGAGCTACGGGATTGGGCTCACTTGGGTCAGGTGATAGGTAAGAGCACAATCTACGTTTTGGCACCCAGATTTGATCATTTCCTTGATAGTAGCCTTGGGCTTCCAATAGTCGTTTAGGGATCCATCGCAACATTTTCTTACTTTTATTGGAGCGAGTGGTACGTTTCTTACAAGGCTTCTGTTTTTTAGCACTAGCTATGGTCACTAAAGAAGCTTTAGGGACCCACTTGTATGTTTTCTTTGTTACCTTAGGATGAGTCTTGTCGGAAGCGATATGCATTGCTTGTAGCATATTTAAGGGTATAGGCATTTCATCCCCCTCAGGTGTTACCCAGGTCGTCCCCCTATTTCCCCAAGTGTCTATGGTTGATGCTAGGTGGACCCCAATCCACATTGTCCGACTCAGTCATCCCAGGTAGGATATCCATATAAGGAGAATCTTGGCCAATGTCTGTATCCTTCTTACAAGTGTAACAATATTGTAGTGGGGCCGAGTGAACTGTGGTGTCAGAGCGATGATCAATAATGGTTTTACTCCCTAAGGGGTGTACCTTACCAGTCACCAAATCGACTCTAAGGACAGAGTCTTGGAATTGCAAATAGACATGATTTTTAGACCAATCATGAACCATTTGTGCTTCCCTCATGAATGGTCGTCCTAAAATCATTTCATATGACATAAGGTGTTTAGAGAAATCCATTACAATGAACGTATGTCGTACCTTGTGTCCTAGAACTTTGATCTTAAGATCCTTGAGCATCCCCATAGGTTTGGCTATGGTACCATTTGCCATCTTTACCACAATGTTAGTAACACTGAGGCGGGGTTTTCCCATATATTCCCAACAATCTTTTGTAACGATGCTAACTCCCGCACCACCATCAAGAATTCCCTTTATAGTTAATCCCTTGGTAGTGATGGGTAGGGTCGCATTAGACTCGTTGCCTTCAAAATACTGCCCTAATTTGTTAATGGGTACCTCGATCACAGACTCGTGTCCATCTAAGTCAAGTGATTGCACATGATTTTCCTCATCAATCATAATCGAGTCAGGCCTATTTGGTTGCGCAAACTGCGGTAATCCCGTTCGTAGCTCTCCGTTAAGGAATGCTCGAAGTGCAAGGAATAACTCAGGATCTCCATACAGCTTTGCTATGATTGTGGTTCGGACCTCAGAAGACATGAAGTCCACTAGTTTGGCAACATTCATTGGCGTTTTGCAGGGTGTAGGTCCTTGACTAGGAACTGGTGAGGATGGAATCTCATATTCCTCAATGGGATCAGGTATTCCTTCGTTAAATATCCTTTCCAACAAGAAAGGTGTATGCTCACTTTCTGATGTCCCGTCCTCACTCCCTTCTTGGATGATACTAGATATGGCTAACGGTCTATGGTTCATGTGGGGTGGATGAACTTGCGTGGGAAACACTGTGTCATGAATTTTGACATGCATGGGTTCTGGTTCTAGTTTCCTTTGAGTCTCCTCCACTAAACCTCTTAGATGTTTCACCTACTCAATCTCGTCTACTGGGTTTGGGTACGTCCCAATCTTCTTTTTACGATTCTTCCCTTTTTGCCCATGCGGTTTATCTTGGGGGTCTTGGATTGGATTTGAAAACACTTGTGGTGTTTTCAGAGGCTCTTTATGATTTTCTCTTATTCGGTTTTCATTTGGTTCCATGTTACGGTTTTCTTTGTCGGTCTTTCTCTTTGTGGTATTGGTTCTAGTATCCATTGTCTCGACTGAATCTGAATCATCCTCGAGGTCATTCATATACACGGGGTCATCTCCTGTTCCTATGTTTGTTTTGGAACTTGGCTTTGAATTTCCCGTATTCTGCGACTTCTTCCTTCGTGTCTTCTTTTTCTTTGCTTGGATAACTGAAATGGTATCTCTCTCTTCGAGGATATGGCCTGGCCCTTGAAGCATGGACCGTGTAATCGCATAAGCGGGTGCGACGGGTGGTATTGGCGATGTCACACTAGCAATTTTGACCAAATTTAGGGGTGTGATTTTAGGCGCATTTGGGTTATAGGGGCATTGGGCAATCAAGTGATCTATGCCACAATGATTACATGTGAGTATTGGCATTGCAGACGTGCTCCCTTGATTCACTTGCATCTGTGCAGCATTCTTTTGCAGCCTAATAGGGCACTCCGCTACTCGATGTGGTCCACCACACTCGTAGCATTGAAGAGGTGGCCTCCTAGCCTGGGTGTTGATATTTTGACCTATGGATGCGAGAGCAGCAGCTTGATAAACCGGCTTGACTTGCCCCCAAAAATCTTCCATGTAGTATATAGGACACTCTTCCATTGTATCAAGTCCGTAGGCAATACTAGTGTCTATTTCCTCCTCACAGCCATCTGCATAAGCATTTGATGGCTCGCAACCCACTTGGTTCATAGGGGCGACTCTTGGATGCGGGGGCTGCGGTCCTAGCACAGGAGGTGGTAGCGGTGTAGCTTGTACAACATTTTGAGGTCTAGGGACCATGTGTTGCGGTAGTTGCTCAACAGGTGGAGCAGGCATCAATACAGGAGCTCGAGGTGCATCCGTCCAGGCTACAGGTGGTCTATTTGCCATCATACGTTTGATCATTAAACAATCCTTAGCTTGGTGACCATACCTACCACATGCGTTGCAAGTTCCATTAAATTTTACTCTAAACGTAGGGCACTCACTAGTGCTATGTGGACCTAAGCAAATGGAACACCATTGTTGCTCCCTTCTTGGATACATGTGACTATTTTGAGGGGGTCGATTATCCTTAAGAGACTCTTGGATTGCCTTGGTGAGGTCTGTCAAGAAGGTCTCAAATACCTTTGGCTCATTGGCAATGGGCTTTGCAGTCATGGGTTCATACTCAATGGCTTGTGAGCTAGTGGATCTCGTGTCAGTAGACACCCTCATGCCTGCTATCATCAAGTTGTCCTCTAATTGGATTGCATTGGCAGTGACATCTTCCCAGGTTGTGATACCTCTAATCACTAGTCCATTATAGATTCCTTCATTCCTCAACCCTCGAATGAATCGATCAAGCAGTTGGTTATTGTTGAAGCGCTCATTTACAGGGCAGCGAGAGTTTAAGTGCTTTAGACGACTAATGAAGTCCCTTACTGACTCTCCTTCCTTACGTTCGGCCTTCTGTAGTTGAGATGCTACACCCCAAAGCACACCTTCTCGTATGTACTCCTTTAGAAACAACCTTCGAAGGGTAGGGTAGATTGTTTTCTCGTCCACCCTTAGGGTTCTATACCAATCTCCAGCCTTCCCACTTAATGTCAAGCTTAAGGCATTGCACTTATGTAGTTCGTTGCGTTCCCCTAAGGAATCACATACTTGTTCAAACACTTCAATGTGTTTCCTAGCATCTTCATCCCCATTGAATTTTTGCGTGAGTTTGGCAATTTGTACTGCCTTACTTCTAGGCTCTCTATCAGATGCATGATGCATATTTTCCGCGATAGATCGACCTATGGTTTGAGCAAACGCTGCCAAGTCACCTATGTGAGGAGGAAGGGCCGGTGGAGATACTCTTGGAATCATATGTGGGAGAGGGATGGGTGCCGGTCTTGGCATATGTGTGGATGATGCAGGATATGGAACATAACCGGGCATAGGTCCACTCGGATAAGGGCTAGGGAGCGGCACTCGAGGGGCATAAGCAAGTGGTACAATTGGAGGTGTGGGGGCCATGTGTGCATAAGGGGCTAGAGGCACATACGGTCGAGGCCCCATATTAGGTACTACGACACTAGGTAGTGGCACTGCGCTAACCGTAGATGTCATCGGTACATTCTCTGTCAGGCTTATCCCTGGAGTGAGCACTGGGTTTTCCTTAATAGAGGGTTGAGCCAAGTTAGGGAAGCTAAAGTTTTCGCTCGGAGGCTCAGATTGCATAGAGACCCCCGGTGAAATGACGTAGGATGGGTCCATGGGGCTCATTAGAGGAGTCTCCATTTGTGATAGAGTGGGCTGTTGAGCCTTGCTCGTATCCAGAAATCTCATGGGGCCAGTTGAGAGTATATTTACCCCTCGGTTTTGCCTTTGTGATTGAATAATGCCATGGATAACATTACAGATCATTTTCTGTTGATCTTCGATGCTCGTGGCACTAGAGGTGGATTGTACAATCTCTATCCATCCTACATGGTAGGCGTGGCCAGAGTGTAGATCCGTCAACACCTCAGTGTGGAGGTCATATGTCCAATGATCATTAATGAACAATCCTTCTAGAGTCGACCTGTTAACGGTTTCTTGTGAGGTAGAAGCAATGTTGCTCCCCGTGGTTTTACTTGTCACCAACGGTACTCTAGAGGGAACTTCTGAAGGAGGCAGCTCAACAGGGCCTTCTTGGTAAGAAGTTGGCAGGATATCCACATGGACACTCTTTGGGGGTGTGGGGTCCACGTGCGATGTGAAAAGAGAGTCCACTTCCCCACCCCCTTCGTGTGCTTCATTTGCATCAGGTTCCGAGCGAGTAGCTCTACCTAATGTTTCCATGAAACGGCTAAACATACTAGTACTAGGCTGTGGAGCTTCGGGAGGTGCATGGCCTTCTCTCTCAGTGTTTTGGGTAGGGTATGCTTCCATGATTTCTGAGTTGGAGGAGGAATCACTAGCGGCTATTTTAGGGTCTTGGGTGGTGCTACCTTGTGTCCCCGCTGAGGGTCTAGAGCTTATCGTGGATGGGTAATGGGTGTCCGTATGAACAGAGGCACCCTCAATATGCTCGTGTTCTAGCACCCGCCCAGAGCGTAAGTGCATGTGCTTTTGATACCCTAAGGTGTCAAAAAGCTGCTCTAGGAGGCCTTGTGACTAGTTTTTAGCGTGTTTTTTGTTTGTTTTTTTGCTAGATTTTTTAGAGCATGTCGTGGAATGGGCCGTGTGATAGCTCGAAACGAGCGTATCGGTCAGAGGGTCGTGCCGTGCTTTACAGCCCTCCGTTTGGTCACTCTATGCCCTCGGAATCCCTAAAACTGTCAATTTCCAGTAGGGAACTAGGCCCAAACTAGAAAGTCTAAGGGTGCAAGTGGGAAGAGAAAGGAGGAGAGTGGACGACTTGTCCCACATCCTCTCATTCCCTCTTGAGGGAGTAGGGTATATATATAAGAGTGAGTCTAGTATATATCATAAGACTGAGGACTGGGGCCTGGGCCTGGGCTTGGGCTTGGGCTTGGGCTTGGGCTTGAGTTTGGGGAAATGATCCCGATCCCGATCTATCTTTTATACAAACCAGCCCGTCCGTTTTAAGAGTCACGTTTTTCCTTTTATACAAACCAGCCCGTCCGTTTTAAGAGTCACGTTTTTTCTTTTCGAAAAATTTCACCGCCCGCTCACTCGCATTTTTATTTTCCGATTTTTTTTTTTTCGGAACAACCTCTCAATAAATGATTATGCCTTGAAGATCAAGAGTATCATTGAGGCTCTTGGATCTATTAAAGTCTCAGTGGAAGACGATGACATTGTTCGTGCATGCTTGGATGGTCTAGGAGATGAGTATGTACATTTTAGGTCTTCCATGAATACAAGAGACGACATCCCCGTGTTCCAAGATTTGATTTCTATGCTTATTCTTGAGGAGAAGAACCTTGACACATCTTCTTCTCATGGCAGAAATAATTCTGAACAGGCCTTCTATTCTAACTCCAACAGAGGTAGAGGTAGAGGTCATGGCCGAGGCCCAAGGGGTTGCAGGGGCCAAATTCTGGAAGGTCAATCAAATCAAAACAATACAGGTGGCAGGGGAAACCAGTCTCAAGGCAGGGGGAGTCAAAGAGGTCATGGTGCAGGATCAAGCAGGCAACAACATACTCCAGATAGTAGAGAATGTTGGACTTGTGGTGAAAGAGGTCACATGTCACGTGACTGTCCAAAGGGAAAAGCAAGTGGAAAGAGAGAACAGGGCAACTATGCATCTACTAGCAGAGATGCAGATGACAGCAAAAACGAGCGCATGTTTGTTATGCAGCATGTAATGAATACAATGACTACAGAGAATTCCACCCAAGATGATGTTTGGTATGTGGATTCAGGTGCCTCTAATCACATGACATCTCGTGGAGAGTGGTTTAGAGATATGCGCAAACCAGATGTGTCAGGCTATGTGCAAACAGGAGATGACATAGCTCACCCCATTGCTCATGTAGGGGACATACCTCTAAATACGAAGAGTGGGAAATTAAAGTACTTAGCAGATGTACTTCATGTCCCAAACATTACAAAGAATCTTGTTTCTGTTGGACAAATGGTTGAGCAGGGTTTGCAGGTTTGCTTCAATCCGAATGGCTGTTATGTAGAAGATTTCCAGAATGGCTGTAAGATGATCACAGAGGGCAAATGTGTGGGCAGAATGTTTACGCTGAATGTAGACATGCTTGAGGTAAAAGCTGCATTATTTGCACAGGGCACAGGTGTTGTGGCTGATGTTGACATTTGGCACAAACGCATTGGCCATGTCAATGAGCAGAGATTGCGCAGCATGCAATCAAAACAGATTATAAAAGGTTTGCCCAAATTCAAGGTGGATGGTATGCATAAAGTGTGTGCAGCATGCCAGTTTGGAAAACAGTCAAAGGGCTCATTTTCACATGAGCGCAATGTAGGTAAAAAGCCACTTGAGGTGGTTCACACAGATGTTTGGGGTCCAACCAATACTGCAAGTATACATGGTTGCAGATATTATGTCTCTTTCATTGATGACCATACAAGGAAAGTATGGGTCTACTTCATGCATAACAAAAGTGAAGTGTTTGGTCACTTTCAAGACTTCAAAGTCATGATTGAGAAGGAGACAGATATGCAAATCAAGACATTGAGGTCAGATGGAGGGGGAGAGTACTTCTCCAATGATTTTTCAAATTTTTTGTGAATACATGGTATACGCAGGCAGTTTACATGCAGATATACTCCACAGCAGAATGGAGTCGCAGAAAGGAAAAACAGGCACATTGCAAAGGTTGCACGTGCATTGATGAATGAGAAGAACATGCCTCATCATTTCTGGGCTGAAGTCATAAATACAGCTGTGTACATTATGAACAGGACATCTACAGCTGCGGTGCATGATGTAACACCTGAGGAAACGTTTACAGGTACAAAGCCGGATTTGGCACACTTGAATGTGTTTGGCTGCATAGCTTACGTGCATGTACCAGATGAGTTGCGTAGGAAATTGGATTCTAAAGCAGAGAAATGTATTCTTGTGGGATATTCCCTTGTGCGCTCCTTGCCGCACTGTCGAAGCAAGGGACTTGCCAATACACCATGTGCGAGCCACAAATGGCTCCAAGCACACAACAAGCCTAAACTAGCAAGCTCAAGAAAGCAAAGGGTGTGTCACTCACCGCTCTACGCTCTCCTTCGTGGTGGATTCCTCGCCGCGATGAAGAAGAAGCTGCAGTCGTGCCGCGCTCAATCGCCTCGCCGCCGTCGTACCTTCGTAATGCTCGATCGCACACACACTCTCCCTCTCTCTCTCTCTCTCTCACACACACACACACAAGGAGGTGAAGAAGAAGACGATGGAGATGGAGATAGAGCAAGAGCACTCTTCTATTGCACAAATGAGAGAATGAGTAAAAATTAGGTTTAGTTGGCTTTTATAGGAGCTCACCCCATTCACACTTGGGCGCCCATGCTTAGCCAGCTAATCCCTTGAATGTCCCAGTTAGAGTGCACCTCTCATCGGCGATCACTCTACCTTTCCCTATTGGACCGACAAGCCCGGTACCTGACTCTAAATAATACAACGTTTATAGATCATAGGGTGTCCTTGTGCCGTGAGGGTTAACATCCCTTGAACAAAAGGGGTACAGGTGCTACAATCCTACTACACGAGAATTACGAGTGAGCAGAGATGTAGTCTTTGATGAGATGAGCAGCTGGTACAGTAATGCACATGGCACTATTGGGGCTGATGTAAAAGATGATGTGGTTGTACAAAATGTGAGGCCACAGTCACAGGTTTTGAGTGGACCACAAGACTCCTCTTCTCATGGCTCTGTTGAGAAACCATGGAATGGTAGACTACGTACGCAGGTTACTCCACCAACAGGTACATGGAATGTATCACGAAAAGGAAAGAAAAAGGTTGATGAACCTCCCTTTATGGCTGATGCATCATCAGGTTTTTCACATGTAGACATGGATTCAGATGGTTCTGAACAAAGTCTTGATGAGGAATTTGGAATTCCGGCTGTCACGACACCTGGTGTAAGGAAAGTACAAGAAGATGCTAGAGGGCAAAGGAGTGACCCAGGACCGCGCAGATCTAATAGAGTCAGAAATCTAGTTCAGAAATTGACTTATGATGGGTATCTAGCGCATCACCAAGCCTACATGGCTAAGGTGATACAGGATGTGGAGCCCACATGTTTTGAGGATGCAGTTGGAAATGTGCATTGGGATGATGCAATGAATGAAGAGATGGCTGCATTGGAAGCAAACGACACATGGGAGTTGGTGCCATTGCCAAGTGGCAAGAAATCTATTGGCTGAAAATGGGTGTATAAAACCAAGCATAAGTCTGATGGTAACATTGAGCGTCACAAGGCAAGGCTGGTCGCAAAGGGTTATGCACAAACGTATGGCATAGACTATGAGGAGTCCTTTGCTCCAGTGGCAAAGATGATGACTGTGAGAGCTGTCGTAGTACTGGCTGCATCTAGAGGATGGATTATGCATCAAATGGATGTAAAGAATGCCTTCTTGAATGGTGAGTTGCAAGAGGAAGTGTATATGGATCAGCCACCTGGTTATGTCGATCCAGGTTACCCAGATTATGTATGCAGACTTCTCAAAGCTTTGTATGGTTTGAAGTAGGGCTCTAGAGCATGGTATGACAGGATTGCCAAGTATCTTGTCAGTATTGGTTTTAGGAGAGCTCATGCTGATCATTCACTCTATGTACGTGAGAGTGATGTGGGGATTGTGGTCATTACCATATATGTAGATGACCTTATTATTGTTGGTGACAATGCTATGGAGATTGACCATGTGAAGGGTCTTCTCAAACAAGAGTTTGAAATGAAAGATTTAGGCGAGTTGCGCTACTTTCTTGGCATTGAGGTGATCAGGACTCCAGAGGGTGTATGGCTATCACAGAGATAGTATGCTTTGGACATGTTGTCAAAGTATGGTATGGCTGATTGTAAGCCAATTTCTATTCCCTTGGATGTGAATGCAAAGCTGAGTGCAGAGAAGGGTGATGTTGTTGAGGATGTCAACATGTACAGGAAGATTGTGGGTAGTCTAATCTACTTGACTATCACGAGGCCAGACTTGAGCTACACAGTAGGCTTGGAGAGTCAGTTCATGCAGCTTCCGAGGAAGCCACATTTGGATGGAGTACGACGCACACTTAGGTATGTGCAAGGTACTCTTGACTACGCATTGTTCTATGTAGCAGATGCACCATTAGCATTGTATGGGTATACAGATGCAGATTGGGCAGATAGCATTGTTGATAGAAGATCTATGAGTGGCTTAATGTTCTCTTTTGGGAGTGCTGTTGTTACTTGGAGCAGTAAAAAGCATCCTACGGTTGCTTTATCAAGCACAGAGGCCGAGTACAGAGGTGCATCAGTTGCGGCATGCGAGGTAGCTTGGCTACACACATTACTTGAGGACTTGGGAGTGCAGGTGGACCAGCAGATTTTCATCCATTGTGACAACCTCAGCAGCATGCAGTTGGCTAGGAACCCAGTGTTCCATGTCAAGACCAAACACATAGAGGTCCATTACCACTACGTTCGAGAGCGAGTGTTGGCGGGCGACATCGACTTGGTCTACATCAGCACAGAGGAGCAGATAGTGGATATCTTTACCAAGGCCCTCGGAGCTAAGAAGCTTCGACGTTTCCGGTCTATGCTTGGACTCTGCGACATGCAGAGATCGAGGGGGAGTGTTGAGATGTCGAGCTCTACACCTTGAGCTGGCATCCACTACGGGTCTTGGCCGCTTACGGAATTTACTCACTGGCGCGTTAGGTGACCGACACGGAGGATCTCTGCCAGTGATTCTACAGCTGGACTACACTTATAGTGCCAGCCTAGCACGCTTCTAGCGTGTTCAAACTTAGTGACCGCATGTACATATGTGCTACTTTTCAGCTTTAGCACTTAGTCATTTTGTACTCTCTTTTCTGTAAAGAAGAAGAAGAAGCTTTCCATCTCTATGTGCTTTGTGCTTGTGTTGTGTAGCTCTCTTGCATCCTCATTCTTTACAATAGGCTCCATCGAAACATGAAGAGAAGCAAGCTGCACCATGTCTCCAAGATGCTAGGCTTCATCGAAATACCATAAACCCAGGATATTTTGTACATGGGGTTTTACATTCAAGGGCCACCACTTGTCCAAGCTATTATCGCTAGTAGCATGAGTGGTTTTGTCTCAAGATTCACCACTTTTCCACTCTATGTCATTATATTAAGAATATGTGGGTGTTAAGGTCCACCACTTGTCCAACCTATAAGTCTATATCTTAAAGGTTATTCTTTCTTACCACTTGGAGTGACCATGATAGGTTTTACATGGGGGTTTGGTTCCAAGCTCCACCACTTGTCCAAGCTAACTCTATTGAAACAGAGAGAGAAGCAAAGGTCCACCACTTGTCCAAGCTAGGCTCCATTGAAACATGGAGAGAAGGATGCTCCACCATTTGTCCAAGCTAGGCTCCATTGAAACATGGAGAGAAGGATGCTCCACCATTTGTCCAAGATAGGCTCCATTGAAACATGACGAGAAGCAAGTTGCACCATGTCTCCAAGATGCTAGGCTCCATCGAAAAACATTAAACCCACGATATGTCATAGATGAGGGGTTTACATTCAAGGTCCAACACTTGTCCAAGCTATTATTGTTAGTAGCCTGAGTGGTTTGGTCTCAAGATTCACCACTTTTCCACTCTATGTCATTATATTAAAAATATGTGGGTGTTAAGGTCCACCACTTGTCCAACCTATAAGGCTACATCTTAAAGGTTATTCTTTTGTACCACCTGGAGTGACCATGATAGGTTTTACATGGGGGTTTGGGTCCAAGGTCCACCACTTGTCCAAGCTAACTCTATTGAATCATAGAGAGAAGCAAAGGTCCACCACTTGTCCAAGCTAGGCTCCATTGAAACATGAAGAGAAGGATGCTCCACCATTTGTCCAAGCTAGGCTCCATTGAAACATGGAGAGAAGGATGCTCCACCATTTATCCAAGATAGGCTCCATTGAAACATGACGAGAAGCAAGTTGCACCATGTCTCCAAGATGCTAGGCTCCATCGAAAAACATTAAACCCACGATATGTCATAGATGAGGGGTTTACATTCAAGGTCCAACACTTGTCCAAGCTATTATTGGTAGTAGCCTGAGTGGTTTGGTCTCAAGATTCACCACTTTTCCACTCTATGTCATTATATTAAAAATATGTGGGTGTTAAGGTCCACCACTTGTCCAACCTATAAGGCTACATCTTAAAGGTTATTCTTTCGTACCACCTGGAGTGACCATGATAGGTTTTACATGGGGGTTTGGGTCCAAGGTCCACCACTTGTCCAAGCTAACTCTATTGAATCATAGAGAGAAGCAAAGGTCCACCACTTGTCCAAGCTAGGCTCCATTGAAACATGGAGAGAAGGATGCTCCACCATTTGTCCAAGCTAGGCTCCATTGAAACATGGAGAGAAGGATGCTCCACCATTTGTCCAAGATAGGCTCCATTGAAACATGACGAGAAGCAAGTTGCACCATGTCTCCAAGATGCTAGGCTCCATCGAAAAACATTAAACCCACGATATGTCATAGATGAGGGGTTTACATTCAAGGTCCAACACTTGTCCAAGCTATTATTGTTAGTAGCCTGAGTGGTTTGGTCTCAAGATTCACCACTTTTCCACTCTATGTCATTATATTAAAAATATGTGGGTGTTAAGGTCCACCACTTGTCCAACCTATAAGGCTACATCTTAAAGGTTATTCTTTTGTACCACCTGGAGTGACCATGATAGGTTTTACATGGGGGTTTGGGTCCAAGGTCCACCACTTGTCCAAGCTTACTCTATTGAATCATAGAGAGAAGCAAAGGTCCACCACTTGTCCAAGCTAGGCTCCATTGAAACATGGAGAGAAGGATGCTCCACCATTTGTCCAAGCTAGGCTCCATTGAAACATGGAGAGAAGGATGCTCCACCATTTGTCCAAGATAGGCTCCATTGAAACATGACGAGAAGCAAGTTGCACCATGTCTCCAAGATGCTAGGCTCCATCGAAAAACATTAAACCCACGATATGTCATAGATGAGGGGTTTACATTCAAGGTCCAACACTTGTCCAAGCTATTATTGGTAGTAGCCTGAGTGGTTTGGTCTCAAGATTCACCACTTTTCCACTCTATGTCATTATATTAAAAATATGTGGGTGTTAAGGTCCACCACTTGTCCAACCTATAAGGCTACATCTTAAAGGTTATTCTTTCGTACCACCTGGAGTGACCATGATAGGTTTTACATGGGGGTTTGGGTCCAAGGTCCACCACTTGTCCAAGCTAACTCTATTGAATCATAGAGAGAAGCAAAGGTCCACCACTTGTCCAAGCTAGGCTCCATTGAAACATGGAGAGAAGGATGCTCCACCATTTGTCCAAGCTAGGCTCCATTGAAACATGGAGAGAAGGATGCTCCACCATTTGTCCAAGATAGGCTCCATTGAAACATGACGAGAAGCAAGTTGCACCATGTCTCCAAGATGCTAGGCTCCATCGAAAAACATTAAACCCACGATATGTCATAGATGAGGGGTTTACATTCAAGGTCCAACACTTGTCCAAGCTATTATTGGTAGTAGCCTGAGTGGTTTGGTCTCAAGATTCACCACTTTTCCACTCTATGTCATTATATTAAAAATATGTGGGTGTTAAGGTCCACCACTTGTCCAACCTATAAGGCTACATCTTAAAGGTTATTCTTTCGTACCACCTGGAGTGACCATGATAGGTTTTACATGGGGGTTTGGGTCCAAGGTCCACCACTTGTCCAAGCTAACTCTATTGAATCATAGAGAGAAGCAAAGGTCCACCACTTGTCCAAGCTAGGCTCCAAGCTAGGCTCTATTGAAACATGGAGAGAAGGATGTTGCACCATTTGTCGAAGCTAACTCTATTGAAACATGGGGGGTTTACGTTCAAGGTCCACCACTTTTCAAAGCTATTACCGCTCGTAGCATGAGTGGTTTTGTCTCAAGATTCACCACTTTTTCACTCTATGTCATTATGTTAAGAATATTTGGGTGTTAAGGTCCACCACTTGTCCAACCTATAAGAGTATATCTTAAAGGTTATTCTTTCTCACGACTTGGAGTGACCATGATAGGTTTTACATTGGGGTTTGGTTCCAAGGTCCACCAATTGTCCAAGCTAACTCTATTGAATCATAGAGAGAAGCAAAGATCCACCACTTGTCCAAGCTAGGGTCCATTGAAACATGGAGAGAAGGATGCTCCACCATTTGTCCAAGATAGGCTCCATTGAAACATGAAGAGAAGCAAGGTGCACCATGTCTCCAAGATGCTAGGCTCCATCTAAATACCTTAAACCCACGATATCTCGTAGATGGGGGGTTTACATTCAAGGTCCACCACTTGTCCAACCTATTATCTCTAGTAGCATGAGTGGTTTTCTCTCAAGATTCACCACTTTTCCACTCTATGCCATTATATTAGGAATATCTAGGTGTTAAGGTCCACCACTTGTCCAACCTATAAGGATACATCTTAAAGGTTATTCTTTCTTCCCACTTGGAGTGACCATGATAGGTTTTACATGGGGGTTTGGTTCCAAGGTCCACCACTTGTCCAAGCTAACTCTATTGAAACATAGAGAGAAACAAAGGTCCACCAGTTGTCCAAGCTAGGCTCCATTGAAACATGGAGAGAACGATGCTCCACCATTTGTCGAAGCTAAGTCTATTGAAACATGGAGGGTTTACGTTCAAGGTCCACCACTTGTCCAAGCTATTATCGCTAGTAGCATGAGTGGTTTTGTCTCAAGATTTATCACTTTTTCACTCTATGTCATTATATGGTAGACAATCTGTTTCTACAACCACACATGCACCAATTAGGTACTCTTTCCCATTTTTCAAGGTTGTAACCATACCCCATAGCTCTCTCTTTATTTGTGGATAGTTTCTTTGGTGAGCACCTAGTACCTTTGCTCCAAATCTTACCACATACCTGCGTCCTTCTTCGTCATCTTGCCCTATAGCCCATCCAATCCCTGTAGGACTGGTGTCTACTGTCACAATTACTGGCCTTTGACATGCATAGTCTACCTTTCTCAAAGTTGGTGCTAACTGGAGCAGCTCCTTTAGCTTTTTCATGGCTTTTACATGTGCTTCTGTCCATTTAAACTTTTGATTCTTCTAAGCAATTGATAAAGAGGATCAGCTACATGTGCATAATGTGGAATCCAAATAACATAAAAGACACATGCTCCCAGAAACCTTCTAACCTCAATGATGCTAGTGCATGTTTCTTTCATTCTTTGGATGACATCTACCTTTGCTGGACAAGGTTTCCTACCATATGGCCCGCACATGTGCCCCACAATGAGCACTTCATTGACACCAAACATAGACTTTTTCCCTGACAAAGTAAGATTCACTTCCTCCAACCTAGACAAAATTTTATCACAATCATTTATGTGATTTACCACAAACCTGCGACATCCCCTGAGATCCAAAGCTTCATCTTTGTCACTTTCTTCACATCCTTTGATAGGAAAATCATCAATGAAAGGCATTGTGATTTGAGGAATAAAGTCACGTAAGACCTTATTCATCCCATTCATCATATGTGCAACCGAGTTGGTTGCTCCCTGTGGCAAGGTACACATCCTTACCAAACCCAAAGGTGTCCTCATGGTTGTCAAGTCTCTGCTTTCGATTGCAAGCTAAAATTGATCATACCTTGAGTAGAGATCCCCCATTGAGTAGATTGCCCTCCCTGAAAATGCCTCTGCAAACTCATCGACAATTGGACCTGTACCTACATTTCTAATTGTCACCTTGTTTATTGGTTTCATATCTTGGATGAAGCGTAGAGAACCATTCTTCTTTGGAACTGTGAACCACCTGTTTGAGTATGGAGCACAAGAAGGCTCCAAAATTCCCATTTTGATCTTCTCATTGAGTAGCTCTACTAACTTTGGCAAATGAGCCTTTGGAACCGGAATAGGCCGGAGATTCCAAGGCACATGAGATATTGTGAAAATTACCATAGGAGCTACAATAGAGGATCAACACATCCTGTCTCATGTGGCTCAAATACAAAAGCCTTACCATGCTTTGAAAGAATTTCTTTGAAGCACTTTGTCTCTTCCTGTGTTAGAAACTCCTCGCAACCAATCTGCAACTCTTGAAAAGACTCCTTTGTGAAGGTATGCCCGATATTTTTAGGGTTCCTTAAACTTGGTTGCAAAGAGGCTTGCTCAATCTTTTCCCTGTTGTTGGGTGGTAAGGGTGAAGCTACTGGTTTCACCTTCTTTGCTACACTCTTGTATTTGGTTTCAACATGGACTTCTCGGCCAACTATTTGGCTTTCTTTAAAGGCTTCTATTACTTGATACATTTCCATAGAGCAAACTTCCACAACTTCATTTTCAAGATGAAAACTAGACCCCATTATAGCATCAAGTTCACCCATAGTATCTACAAAAGAAACTTGTTCACACAAACCCAAAACATTTTCAGTAGGCTCTAGCAACCCACTCTTTTTCATGCCTATTTGTACATTATGCACATATTGCCTCTCACATCTCTTCAAATCTTCAAGTTTTGTAAAACATACTGATCCATTCCTTGTTACCAAGGAGCTCGTTGAGAAAGTTTCACCTATTTTTGGATCAGGTGAGACCCTTTTTCTTTCTATACCACTGTAATCCTGCTTTACAATGGTACTTGTCCAAAACTCATCATTTCTCTATGATCATGAAACTCTTTGCTCACCTTTGGTAGAGGATGTTCTCTGAGGTTGTCACGATTTCTTTCATGGTTTACACAAACTGTGAGAAATTGGACCGCTCGTTTACCATCTTTGCTACGTATCCTAGCATATGCTGAACCATCATCCATTACCTTTATTTCCATTCGAACTCCCACAATGTAGGGCTGTTCAAGGATGAGATGATATGAAGATGTATCCTGCACAAAGAAGTTTTGGTCAATCTTTACATCACCTATTGTCACCTTCACACCTGGACATGCTGCATATAATTCACCGGATGAATTGTTTTCCACTTTTACCATCCAGCCATGATCTGTGTCCATCGGCCATTTGCACTTGTTGTAGAGACTCTTTGACATTATGTTTATTTCTAAACCATGGTCAATCAAGGAAACAAATGGTTCTTCAAGATCACCTACCTTGACCAAAGTTTCTGTAGTAGCCCTTTCCCAATGACTTCGTGAATAGTAACTCCTAGGAATATCTTCAACTGCTTCATCATCATTTGAGAAATGCACTTGCTTCACTCTCCCACTAGATTGGTAGCATCCTACCACAGCTCCATCATTCTCCTTATTTTGCAGTTGCATCCCTTTGTGTCTTCGAGGTTTCCCCTTCAACCTATGGACGAGAAACTTCAGCAAGGGTTTGCCTCTTCCTCTTGATGATGTCAATGATCTCCTCATGGAATTCACGCTTTGCAATGCCAAGAACTTCTCCCAGATTAAACTCGATCTTGCTATTCAAGATCCTTTCCTCCAAGACTTTCTTCAAATCTGTAGCAACCTCAATATCAGATTGTAGTTTATAAGTTGGGCCTTTTTTCTTACCTTTTGTTGGCTCTTTCTTCTTTCATGTTGTAGACTCCTCCATGAGTACTTCAGGTGGAGATTCTCCTTGTGTTGAGGGTGTTTGAGAAGGCATTGAGTCGCTTCTTCCCCCACTTCTAGAAGTTCTTTTTGATGGTCCTTCATCAGTATTCTCACGTCTGCGCTTCTCTTCTACAATTGCCTCATTTTGTTGGCATTTTGTAATGTAGGCATGCACTGACAATGAGTCCACTGGATCATTCCATCCTGTTTCTAGACGTATGCAATCACCTGCTTCATGTAGAATCTCTTTTTAAAGCTTTCCCTTTTTAGCTAATTGCATGACATTTGGCCAAATTTGACCATGATGGTCACTCACCTCTTCATCAAAAAAATGCTCAATTTTTACTCCATAAGTAGCTGCCTCAATTGAAGAGGTGGCATGCTTAGTTGCCATATCTTCAACTAAGGTTTGCATTCCCCCCTTCCCAAAGTTAGTTCTCAAGGGTAGACCTGTCTCTCTTAAGTGGATTTTACCATCTTAAAAAAAGACAACATCTTTTGACAAAGCATCACTAAAATCATCACAATCCCTTCTTACATGGTCTGTACTATCACACCAAATACATCTATTAACAAACCCTTCTTTGGGCTGTTGTCTTTGCCTAGAAAGTGGCCCTGACGGTTGGCCTCTTTCTTCAAGCTTTTCAAGCTTCAACTTCAAGTCACGCATTCCCTTCACAATCTCATCTAGCATGGACTCATCAAACTTCGGAGCGATAAAAGTAGGCTTTACCATTTTGTCAGGAGTTGAGGTGGAAGGACTTGTAGTGTTTACTACCATCTTGTCCCTTCTTCTTTGTCGTTTGGCAAGCAGTGAGACAGCACCTTCAACCTCATTCCAGTCGGTCTTTAGTCCTTGCTCAGCATCTTTATCTTCAAGAAGAAGCTCCAAATTTTCTTGAAACTCTTTACCTGTAGCTTGTAAGAAAAGATCTGTCTTCTCTGCATCTAATGTGGCCCTTTCTGTCCTGGTGAGTTGTGCATAGCGCCGCTCAAATTCCCTAAGTAGCTCTGTTATTGATAGTCCTTGCTTTGGCTTGACTACCCATTCTAAGAATGTCCTTTTGGTCACATTCTCAGAGTCCTCCATGAAATATTCCTCCTTTAAAGCTACTTTGAGTTCTTCCTAATTTCTCCCATGTCCATCTTTAATTCCCCTAACATGTTCTCTAATTTCTGGAGCAACAACTAGCTCAAAGCTTTGAATCATCTCACCTTCTAACACGCGATGCAGCTCCATCTCCTTCACATACTCGCGTAAGTACTTGGTTACATCTTTGCCATTGAATTGATCCATTCTATTGACGACTGCTTGTATGACCTTCGTTGCTGAAATCTCCCTTCTTTCGGTGGCATGTTGTTGTTGCATGAACATTGAAAATTCTTGAAACATTTGCATTGTTGCTGGGTCAAAATGCATACCTTGTTGCTCAACATGATCACCCATGGTTACCCACAAACTCTCACCCTGGCAGATTCACGTCGGGTTCACCAAAAATATATCGAGAAATTTGCGGTCTTGCTAGGATAGCACCGGGCTTATGGCTGTGAGAGTTTGTGAGAGAACTCCAAAAAACTATATGAAGGAGTTAAACCATAGATGTCATGAAGACTAGGGTTTGGAAGGAAGTGCAATCAAAGAAGTCCCACTTTCTCTCTCTTGCACTCACACACACAAAGAAAGAACACAAAAGAGAATATCAAAACAACACAAAGATGAAAACATCAAGGCTATGGTCATATCGTATCATGGGTAATATGAAAGGGTTAATAGATGAGTTAATGGCATTCAATCTTGGCTGACCAAATAGGCTACGAATTGTTCTTTGGAATTGTAGTTTTGTGCTTACCATAATATATATATTTTGTCTAGTGATTGGGATTAATTGTGTGTACAAATCCTCTTAGTTCATAGCAAGATAGCTACGCTTACGTCAAAAGAAAAGTTATAGTCTATGAGAGGTAGTATAATGGGATCCGGTGATAGAAGTATTTCATTGAGCCTTTCTGGGCCAAAGAGAAACACTATACATTGTTGAAAGTGTATTTTACAGCTAATCCATACGTTAATTCTAATAGATCGTACAGAGTGAAAGCGATAAAAATTATCATTATGTGGATTATTCATCTAGGATAACTCTAGTATGTGTAAAATGTAGATATGAGAGAAGAGAAGGGAAGAGAAGAGAAGAGAGTTTCCCTCCCAAGCCCTATTCTTGCCCGTAGGCAATAAGGATACTGCGAGGAGAGATGTACCTGTAGCAAGGAGAACCTAAAATTTGTAGAGAGGATGAATTACTAAGAGTGAGAGAGATAGGTTTGGTTAAGGAGATGAGATTAGATATATATATATGTTGGATTAGAGATGAAAAAGAAAACAACAAGAAATGAAGAAAACATCAATGTAGAACACATCTTACTTGACAAACCCGTCGGCACCATTATTGATGGAGAGAGAAGAAGAGGGGAGAATTCAACTTTGATTGATACACCAAATCCAAGACCTTCTTCAATTAAAGTTGATCTTCCAAGGATAGCTTACAAGGATGTCTAGTCTTCCTCTAGGAGAAAGTGTAGGCTTAGGCTTATGTTAATGGCTAAGTACAATTAAGCATTACTACTTACTCCTTCATGAATTCCTCTCATCAATGGCTTGAATGCTTGAGTAGTTTTCAAGGAATAAGAGGTCCCCTTTTATAGGCGAAGGGAACCCCCAAGGGTTTACACAAGAAG
Organism: Adiantum capillus-veneris; assembly: GCF_014529385.1. NCBI lineage: Eukaryota > Viridiplantae > Streptophyta > Polypodiopsida > Polypodiales > Pteridaceae > Adiantum > Adiantum capillus-veneris. The sequence goes on along the minus strand of NC_140957.1, from coordinate 121,618,047 downwards.
AGAAGAGCCAGTGTGAACAGAAACTCGAAAAGTTGGAAATGAGCTGTCCCTGCATGATGTGGGCAGACTGGGGTCCAGTATTTTCATCATATCTCCTAAATCGTGGCTCCAAATAAAAAAGTAAAAAGATGAGCAGAAACTTCAGCTCATTGCCTACAACTTCCTTTTTATATTCATTTTCCAATTCTGATTGGAACCTTGTGTAAAAAAATCATCAAAATAGGGTACAGTTTTGGCAGCAAAAGTCTTCTTGTGGTCCCCTTAGCCTAGATTTTTATTTGATTCCAATGGACACCTCATGCCATATGAAAGCATGACATTGCTCCTTGACAAAGTTTTGTAATCATGCTTGCAATAATGCATTAAAATAAGTGTATCTTTGAAATCATGCCACCTAGTGTCCCACTAGGATTTGATTCCCTCCTAGTAGCTATTTAAAAAGAAATATAAGAAAAATATAAAAAATGCATAGAATATATATAGATTGGAAATTACCCTAGATATAGGATCTAGATAGGGTGTGAGATAATAATGAGATGGTAGAAATAAAGAATCAATTCTTTTTGCCCCACGTTAAAGAGACGGAGCTATTGACGCTTTTTCCATAGTATTTTTTGATGGTAAAGTAAGAATAGGTTACCCTTGAGATAAATAATAGGATGAGATAGAAAGCATATTATTATACTTAAATATGCATATATAAATAATAGAAAATATAACTATGTATCTAAAAAGTTACAAGATAGATCTTGTAGCATGTGTTCCCACTATGTACGTGTCACAACACGACAACTTCTAGGTCACTATTCGCACATCAAGGAGACAATACCCTCATCTTTCTTTGTACAATCTCCACAAAGTGCTAAGAAAGCTACCAATGCAAGGAATCATGCTAATAATATTGACAAGGGATTTCCTTACCTTATGTCAAATAATATTTTGTCAATTTGAAGAGGCTTGAACAAGCAATGGTTGTCTTTTATGCACTACCTTCTAATGGTGAGGAAATAATCATGTGACATTTTGCTTTCATTGTCGTTGTATGACCTTCACTTTTTGCCTTTCTGCTCTTGCAGTGTTTGGAACTAAGTTGGTGTTTGTTTTCAAGCTTGACGTATGACAAATTGTGAAGCAATGAAGGCTAGAGAGGATCGATGATGTCATATTTTTTATTGTGAAGACCTCAAGAATACGAGTCTAGCAATGAAAATTTTGTCCTAGATGATGCAGCCCCACCCTCCAAGCGCTACCACAAAACAAAGTTTTGTAGCAAGACGGGCAAGAGGTACTACATAGGCAACCTCACAAGGTGCACCGTTTTGGCAGATCCTTTGATTGATATTTGACATTATTAAAAGTGTGTGGAACTTCTCATCCAAAGGGCTCCTTTTGCACGGACATGCAAGGAAATTGTGCAAAGGTACAACACTGAGTTACGCATGCAGCCCATCGTCCTCGAAGATTCAAGAATCCACAGAGGCATACTTGGTCAGTTTATATGAAGATACCAACTTGCGTGCCATCCATGCCAAGCATGTAACTATAATGCAAAAAGATTAGCCACTATCCCATCAGATACGAGTGAACTTGTAGCTAGTAATATGTACAACAACACCTTTTTGCAATGGATATGTAATGACTTCAAATTTGGAAATATAATGATGCTTACTCATTTTGGAATGTGTCGCTTCTTATGTCATTTAAGCTCTTTGTATTTAATTTGTGTTCATAATTTTTTATAAGTCTAATGTACATTGTTGGATGGTTCTTGCATACCATGCCATTGAACATGGAGGGGGAGACGGGGAGGGGGGGGGGGGGGGGGGGGGGGGGGGGAGTTGTGGATGAGCATTTTGTTGGCTAGAGCTACAAAACCTTCACAACAGGCTTCAAGTTCCATTTGTTGAATGCACACATAATATCTATTTTGGCCAAAATTGATGTCTTGTGGACAAGGGTTTTTAATAGTTTTTGTGCCAAAACAAGCATATCTGGTGCCTTCCAGATGTCAATCAAAGGCATTTTGGTTGTCTCTTAGTCTTCTATAGGTACAAAATGTTGGGAAGTTACTAGTAGCAAAAAAACCGTCAGTGATTACTTTGATGGGTCTCATTTGCCAGTTGAAATACACACATATCATCTGTTTTGGCCATGGTGGTGCAGAAGGTCCCTGTCCGCGAGTTTGGGCCTGACGAGAGCCCCAAACTTTGCTTGCCTTGTGGACAGGGGCCTTCACACCACCGTGGCCAAAACAGATGACATGTGTGTATTTCAAATGGCAAATGAGACCCATCAAAGTAATCACTGACAATTTTTTTGCTACTAGTGCCTTCCCAACCTTTTGTACCTGTGGAAGACTAAAAGACAACCAAAATACCTTTGATTGACATCTAGAAGGCACCAGATATGCTTGTTTTGGCCCAAATAGTGTTAAAAACCCCTATCCAGAAGACATCCATTTTGGGCAAAACAAGTCCAAAATTGGTGCCTTGTGGATATGGTTTTTTTGCAATTTCTGGGACAAATCCAACACAACATTATCATTAAGAATACCATTTGAAAGCTAATGACACTTTGTGGCAATTACTTGCCTTTACACTGACTCCTCCGTCTGGCAAGTTGGGACCCTCGACATCATTATAGTAGATAGAGATTGACCCACAAAGCACTTACACAATCATAGTTTCAAAATTGATCTAATGAACACCATGTCTCTATACCAAATAAAGATTCAAGGCAGCTAATAAAACTCACAATAAACTTGCCCATTTAGAACTAGAAAATTAAATTTCACTGAAATCCATGTATTTACACCAAATTGTAAGTCAAAACGGAAAGTACACATGGAACTGATATTATATTGATAGATGAAATTACAAAAGGGGCTCATTACATAGGAGGCACTGTGAAACTTCCTTGCGACTTGCTTCAGCATATTAGGTAAAATGGAAGTTACCGCTATGGCTTGTGGGTCTTCCACTCCTAAGGCTTGATTGATAGCTACATGGGCTAAACACAAAGCACTTGCACAATCATAGTTTTTAAAATTGATCTAATGAACACCATGTCTCTATACCAAATAAAGATTGAAGGTAGCTAATAAAACTCAAAATAAACTTGCCCATTTAGAACTAGAAAATTAAATTTCACTGAAATCCATGTATTTACACCAAATTGTAAGTCAACATAGGAAAGTACATGTGGAACTGATATTATATTGATATATGAAATTACAATAGTAGCTCATTACATAGGAGGCACTATGAAACTTCCTTGCATCTTGCTTCAGCATTAGGTAAAATGGAAGTTAGGACTGAGACCGCTATGGACCTTATTCCAAAAAAAATTATTTTTTTTAATAAAAAAAATTTAAACGTAGGACCGAGATTGGGAATATCTCCCAGACCCAAGCCCAAACCCAAGCCCAAGCTCGTGCTCATTAGGCATCTATCGCCCTTTAAAATTATGAATTTTAGCTTCAGTTGAAGGATATTATCCGATTGAACTCAGAAATTTGTTCAGAGCCAAACTCTCCTCCATCAAAAATCAAGCTTCGATGTTGTGACCAAACAAACATATACTTTGACCAAAACAGTCGTAGATATAGACGAGAGTCTAGCATCTATGATGCCTAGGGTCCTAAAACCACAGAAGCTCATATCATAGGAGACCCATGGGATAGACAATATCAGGGCAAAGATAATGCTATCTACAGCTTGACTTGGGGAATAATTTGCCATGTTTCTCGAAGATACATAGGAAACTATGTAGAAGGTTTACAGATGCCAAATGTCAATAGTGCTACCCAAAGTGAAGGTACAGTCCCAAAAGGTGAGACAAACCATTTTGAACTCTTACAATGAAGCAGGCTATAGTGATCACCCTAGGAAGGGGGGAGCTGTAAATCCATCAAGCTCAGCTCTTTTACCGGGAAATGCACACCAGTTAGAAGCCCTAGAGCTTCTAGCCAATAGACCCCTTCAAAGCAGAAACCATTGAAAGATCATATGGTTGTTGGAATTTTCCAATTGAAACAAATTCTCAGAATCTGCAGACGAATGCCTCTATGAAGATCATCAAGGACAAAAGTTTTGGATGATCTCCACAAGTCAGAGTCAAAAGCCAACAAATCCCATAGTGTTCAAACAGTTACATGTGATCAAGCTCACATATGCATATCAAGATGCACATGGTAACGAATATCACCTAGGTCATGACCTTGTACAAACCCCTACTGATGGCCCGACTGAAGTCAAAGACTATCTGAAGATGATGCAAAGTCTCAAGCTGCCAGAATAGGTAACAAATAAGTCAAAGTCAACAAAAGCTAAAGTCCAGAAAGCTACACAAAGGTCACCACCAAAATCTCCTCCAAAGAGACAGATTTTGCTAGAAAGTACAGTGGATCTATTAAGGTCAAAGGTTACTCAGATGCAGGCAGACAATGCTCAACAATTTCAAAAAAGTACAGTATTACAACCAATGGAGTCAACCTCGATTTTGCAGGTGATCAAAGCAAAGAAGTTGAAGATAAAGACCTGCATATTCAGCTTGAAGCTACTGAATCGGACTTTGTTTGTGAAGCTGAATCAAAATCTCATAATCACATTTTGTAGGTGCATTTGAGGTGGAATGTGTCTCAATAGCACAATCTGGGGCATCAAGTTATCAAGATTTGAAGCAATCTTGAACGGAGTTCTTGCTAGCACAATTGGTATGTTGATTTCTGTTTCATTTTCTCCATATTGCTAACAGGGGAAAAAAAAAGGTTCGTGAGTTTTGCATGAGCATTAATCACGACAGTTATGGGTGTACATGCATGGTTGATGAGTGCTCAAAGCAAGAGAAATGCAAGAAGTGGTGCATGGTCACATTGTTTAGAAAGCTTCAAAAAGTTGTCAAATTTTTGCATAAAGCATCATGTTTTGAGGAGATGGAGAGTGCATTAGACAAGTTAGATGACTTTGAGTATGAGTTGGAGAGTGCATATGAATGGATTGAGAATCGTAAAGGGAAGAGTCGTAAGTCATGTGCAAGTAGGAAGAGGTGTGTCGATTGCGTAAAGAATGTGGAAAACTAAAAGATGTTTTTGGGGATAAGTTTGAGTCAAGTGAGGAAGGGGATGATGATGCATGTGATTGCATGGTGACCATAAGCCAACAAGAGGGGATGCCAAAGATAGTGGAGAAGGAGGTGGTTCAAGTGACCACACAAGAGTCTTTTCATTCCGTTATTTTGTCACTAGAGGGTAATAATCATGAAGTGACTGAGGATCATCCATTGGTAAATGTCATGCATGTCATGTCTAATGCATATGCAAGGTCATGTTTTAATCATGTTGAGAAGAGGCATAGTACATTCATGGGGGATGTTTCCAATCAAAAACATGTTGATGTGGAGATGGATGATGTGGCTAATATCTCTACCCTAGGGGATAAGATAGGAGAGCAGATGGAGATTGGGATATGGAGAGAGGACCTAAAGAGCCAAGAGAGCCAAAAGGGTACCCCACAGAATCTCATACTCACACCTACCACTATTCATTGGCTGAGAGTCATACTCACAATACTCATGAGAACTGGTGTGTATGAATTTGATGTGTTTCACTTATGTCTTATGGTATGGATGATGATGATGATGTTATTGGAGAGTTTCTTCAATGTTGTGATGATATGGATGGATCTAATGTTGATGTGTGTGAAGAAAGTACTATTTCTTGCTTAAATGAGCAATATTTGGTTAAAGAAAATTAGGTTCTTTGTGATGAAGCTCATGAGGAGTTAGCTTACATTCTAATTTCTTATGGTTTTTTTCTTGATGATATATTGTGTGATGGGATAAGTGTATCTATCCACACAATGAATTTTTTGAAGCATGATGGGGCTTGTTTGCTTATCCATGCTATGATGATGGATGGTCAAGTAATGCTGATCCTGATTGACAATGTAAATACTTTTAGTCTCATTGAAGCATGTTATCTCAAAACTAATTATTTTGAAGTTTAATCTCATAAGGGATATGAATATGTATGCAATATGGAGATGAAGACCATGTTTGTTAGCTATCTTTTGCTAACAAGGTTGAAGAATGCTCATGGAAGATGGTGTCTACTCGTTTCTCATGGAGTAGCAATGTGCTTGTTTCTTTGTGATTTTACAAGTATATTTTATATGATTTGAGATGGTTTTAACTCTTTATGATTTTCTCTCAACCTTGGCACAATGATCTATATTGGCTCACATATATCTCATTAACATTTGTAATCAAAAGCTTCATGAATAAGCACATTGATGTAATCCCTTGGGAAAATTTTGGGTGATGTTTAGTTTCTCTCTATGATGTATTTTGTGTACGTTGGATTAAGTACCAGGCACTACACTTTGTTTCATATGAAGATGCTAGCATTGAGTTTGATATAGTGCTATATGGTGTATTTTGTATATCTTGGATTATGTTCCAAGCACTATAATTTATGCTACATAATAAGGCATTTGACTTTGTGATCAAGGGATATGTGGATTCAAGTCGGATTTCCACAAACTCCACTACTAGGACGTGCCATGTGTTGACCGAGATATTGCTGAGTCGGATATGTGCTGATTGAGATGTGGATGAGTAGAATGTTGGTTAGCCAGATGTTGGTCAGTCGAATGTTACTCAATCAGATATTTGCTGAGTCAGATTATACTGATCTAGATGCTATTGAATCAAATGTTGAGTCTGATATTTGATGAGTCAGAACATTGCTGGGTCCGAATATTTTTTTTAAATCAGATTTTGTTGAGTCAGAGTTTGGTGAGTCTGATATTTTAAAACCTTATAAAAGGTCAAGTTATTTGTATTTGAAGGGGGCATACTTTCTTGAAGTGAGAAGTTACAACTGTTCTCTCTCTCTCTCTCCCACGCTATGTCTGTGTGTGAGTGTGTGTTACCCATAACATCGTCCTTGGAGGTCAAATATGACCTATGGGACCAAAGTTACATGTGATGTAGTATGTGTATGGCTGATGAGTGACTCTCAATGCTCCAAAATTGTGGTTATGAGAGTCGCAATGGAGAGCTCACATTGTGGTTGGGAGAGGAAAGTGTGTAATCTAAGTCATGGCTAAAAATGTGAGGGAATCAAGCTCGGATGTGATCAAAAGATGAGCACTCTATTAGTGTGTGGTACTCAAACTCTCGAATTTGTAGTGGGCATACTGTGGAAAATCCATTTGACTCTTCTCCATTGCCCCAATGCCCTATCTCACATCAAAGGGAGTGGGAGCTAATCCAAATGGCTGGGATAGTGCGTATCATTGACAAGGGAATAGGCTCAAAGCATGTAAGGGTGAGTAGGATTTCCTCTTTCAGTGAAAAACATGGTTTTGTAGTTGGGGGAAATATGGGTGGGGTAATGTATGAAGCCTGAACCACCGGATTCCTCCCAAGCCATAATACATTGGCATTGTAGAAAATAATCATTCACTTGGGAGTCTATTGAGGCACCATGTAGCAAGTGTAATGCACCCCATCTCCCAAACCATGTCTTTATGTCTTGCATCCATCTTGTGCTCAAGATCTTGCTTTTATGTGTCTTTTGAACTTTTTTGCTTGCTTCCCATGCAATTGTAGGGAGCCGATATAAGGGGATTTGACGCATCTTTATTATGTACTCCACAACCCTTTCCATGTTTGTAACCTCAATTGGAAGAGATCCCGACTCAAGAAGTAGGAGCATATATGGTGTTTGTGTCTTAACTTGGAGAAAATTTGTAAGAAAATTCTTTTGGACATTCTCACACTCTTTCCAAGTAGACATTGAGATGCTCATGCCCCACACTTCAACTCCATAAATAAGAACCGGTGTCACCAATGTGTCAAAAAGGTACTTCTTGACAACCCAACATTTGATGTTTCCCACATTACACATGTTCTCAAATGCATAATACTCTCTCTTTTTGGCTTCCTAAAACCTACTTCTACTAAAAAGCTACACCTCCCTACATGCATATTATACCCTATCCACTTTCTCCTGTTGTGCTATGGATTTCGAGCATATATATGCTACAAATACCTACTTTCCACTGAAAATCTATAGTTTCCTACATGTAAAATGCCCTATCCACTGTGCACATTATCTCCTATCTTGCACCGGTATCTGTTGGGATAATTTCTTCTTCTCACATGATCTAGCAATATGGCCTGCTATACCACAATGCTTGCACTTGGGTTGATATTTGGGCTTGAGAATTTCCAACTCACTCGTTTCCTTAGTTAGCTCTTTTCTAGATTCCAAGGAACGTGAAGTATGCATAGCCACTAGATTGGGCTCTTCAATTTGATTGACACGATGATTATTACTATCCATTTCTCTTAATGCAACTATACTCTCATCTCCCTTCTGGCCACTTGTCACTTCACCACCTAATGCTACTTTTCTATACTTGTCAAGCTCCCCTCTCATTGCTTTAACATCATTTCTCAAGGATGCTATTTGTTCAAAATGATATTTATGTTAGTGGTTAATCATTTGACACATCTCTTCTATTTCTTGTTTTAATGTTATAACGTCCCTACTATAACAATCATCAATTATCCTGACTAGGTCCTTGTTATGTTTAGCTTCAAGCAAAGCTTGTTTCTTTTCAATTTCTAATATGGATATTTTGGCCAAACAATCTCTAATCACACTACCCACATTATAACCTTCATTGTTCTCTTGCTCCATTGGTCTAGTCCCTTTAGAACAACCTGAATCAGCCTAAGCAATATTCTCTAAATCACCTAAGATGCATCTTGAGCTTTACTCACACCATGCCATCTTTAGCTATTTCTCTAGAAAGTCATTTCGTCCAAGGTTACAAACATGAAAAGTATATATATTGGGATAATCCAAAGTCGATCTAAGACTCGCTCTTTTCAATGTTACTATAGAGACATTGCCTCCTCTTGATTGGCCAAACCCTGGGTACCAGCATGCAAAATATATGCACCGGGGTGCCCCGTAGCTTTAATAGCCAGCCGGTTCTCGGTGGACGCACCAAATGAATGTTGCCTTATAAGTCTTTCTAGCTACATTCAATAAATCCAATGGCCCCCTTAACTAGTCTAAAAGTGCACTAATATGCCACTTACTTTACTACTTCCAAGTCCATTTTAGCAAATTTATAGATATACGTTCTTAACTTACTTATTTTGCTAAATTTTCATAGTCCAAAAAAAAAATGCCCTCCTAATCTCATAGTCCAACACTCACAAAGTTACAAAGTTACTAATTTCACTCTATAAGCGTCTCAAAGTTTTTTTAAATTTATGATTTAAAATAATCTCAGGCTCACTAATTAGCATACTCTTAGACAAAATTTATTATACCAAGATATCTTTCAGTTATAACTTTCACTAACTTTTTCCTTATATAGCAAATTGATTATCACATAGCTCGAAACACACAAATGATAAGATAATGACAATTTTGTGACCAAATTTCCAAATTTTAACACACAGATTCCAAAGCACTTACAAATTTGATCATTGTTATATCCAATACACCCATTCTATTCATAAGACTAACTAAATCTCATTGAAAATATTTCCAAAATATAAATATTCCAAGTTCAAATCCCCCAAAATGCTATCAAATCCCCCAAAATGCTATTAAATGTGCAAATTTATGCCAAGCATTCCCTTTCCAGACATATTTTTATGTATATGAACTTCAAATAACACTGTTTCTTTTCAGATTGCAGAGATACTATCTAAAGATTCCATTTTAAAAGCTTTTTTAATTCGTCTTTAAGTGATGCAAACACTATCATGTTTAAATTTGAAATATATTTTTCAGAAAAGAGAATTTTCATGTGTTTTTTATTTTTTTTTAAAAATATTTTGACTAACCACGATTCGCTTTGAAAATTTCCACACTCCTGTGATTACAACCCTTCCGTCATTCACGAATGTGCAGCCACATGGTTTACTTCACTCCGACTCCGGCTTGCAAACGGCGCACACACTATGACCTGCTATCTTTTTCTCTCTTTTACAGACCTCTCTCTAGAATTCACTCAGTTTCCCTCTTTCTCTCTCCACTTTTTTGCTTCTCTCTCTAAAATTACACACAGACACACACTATGTAACTAACTCACACACAATCACAATCAAACTACTAGACACATACATACACAGTCACACATTCAAGTTTAAGCATCTTCATACTTTCATGCATCATCCACACACAATTTTCTGTCTATTCTCTCTCAAGTAAGCACACACATACACTAATTAACTTGCACACACCGAAGCAAATCGACACTACATATGCATACACACAACCAAAGACTCAATTACCTACACACACATATATAATTGCATCATTCAAACTTTAATTTTTGTTTATTCTCTCTCTGTGTTTTTTCACTACAGGACCTCTCTCTAGACACACACATTAAAATTCAACATGCACACACACAAGAATTGACACACACACACACACACACACACACACACACACACACACACACACACACACACACACACACACACTACTACACATAGGACATAATCACCCTCTATCTCGCTCTTGAGTAGCGCTACAAGCATGACGGAAATATCTCTCTCTCTCTCTCTCTCTCTCTCTCTCTCTCTCTCTCTCTCTCTCTCCACACACACACACATGCACTCTCTCTCCTACTCTGGTGCTCTCCAACTACCTGCTCTCCCCCTCTTGGGCTCCCTGCAGCCTCGCGCTCGTCTCTCTCTTGTCTTGTGGCCCCCCCACACACAAAACGGCCCACTCCCTAGCGGTGGTCAAAATTGCCAATCAAAACTTTTTTTTTTAATATTAAAAAAAAAATCTCATATGGTCTATAAAGACCTTGTTCCCACAAATCCCCGAGATCTCAAAGATCTACTTCAGCGAGCCTTGAACTCAAAACCTTCCGCTCTTTCACATTCCTTTTTAACGTCATAAAGACAAGCCCAAAAAACTTCAAAGATCTAGGACAGCGAGCCTTGAACTCAAAATCTCTTACATCACATTTTACGCCCCAGATAACGAATCTCTCCCTCTGCCTTACTCAAACCCTAAGGATGAGCAATTTTAATGTCGTAAAGACAATCATAAAGGACATCAAATAGCTATTCCAACAAGTCATGAGCTCAAAACCTCATCACTCCTACATACCAACGTTTTTTCCATAGTTGCCTATAGATGATATGATTTCTCAGTCAAGTAGGAATAGTTTATCAGCTTTTACACTGAAACCTATATGAATTTTACAGCTTCATTCGAGACAAGCTTAAAATCTAGCTAGTATTTGTCAATTTAGTCAACTAAACTTAAACTAGGGACTCATCTAGTACTTAAAATTTCCTATTAAACTCAGACTGAAATGCCTAATGGCCATAGATTGAATTTAAAGTCGATATGGTGCGTAGAGATTCTTCCAAAGTGATTCTCAATGTTTGAGAAACATCTAGGGCATGTTGTTGTAGTTCTGTGATTTGCTTCTTGTAAATGTCGGTTTGCTTAGAACTACTTGTTGGAATGAGCAAGGGATCTCTTGTATTTGCCTTTAGCTATCTGTTTAGATCAGTTATTCGTCCTTTAAGCACATTGATTGAGATCCATTTCTTCTGAGCAAGTGCTGCTGACTCTTTGGCACTTTGGTGGGCTTGTTGATGCTGCTTGTCTTTTTGTTGATGCTGCTTGTCTTTTTGGTCCAAGGAAAGTTTACTGCTCTAAGCTATGTCCTCTTGCACTTGCATGTCCATTTTTTTTTTCATACATCTATTGTACTTTGCCAACTCTTCAGTGACATGCTCTAATTGTGCATTCCTTTTTTGCAAATCTTCTACTAAAAGACTGTTGGTCTCAACCAACTCTTTGTTTTCACCCCTGGTTTTGTCCATGCCTTGTTGTATACTGACCATTTTTAAGCTAATATCGGCATTGTTTTCTCCTTCTCTCTCATATTTGAGAGTTATTTGTATGATCTCCTTGTTTAGATCTTCAGCTATTTTGGATATTAGTGGTGCCTTGGCCATACTAGACATTGACTTCTTGGATTAGTGGCCCTTGAACATCAGCTTGTTTTGTTTTTGTGGTGGTTTCAAGAACGGACTCCTTGCTCTCAACTTTCTTAATAAGAGTGATTTCCAGTGGAGTGGTAGTTTGAACATGTGCTCTGATCTATCTCCTTGTGGAGCCTTGTTAAGAGACTGCCTGGGTAAAGATTTTAGTCGTGCCCCCTGGTGTGTTTTCCACATTTCTTGTATCTATGTGACTGCCTAGATGATTTTTTGTTATTGTGCTTCTTATAAAATTGGTAAACCAGCCATCTCGAGGGTTTCTTGTATCTTTAAAAAGCCTTCAAGCTGATTTACTCCTTGTAATTGTTCATTTTTTATTTCCTGTTCTTGATTAGTCTTCATGGGATTTCTTGAGTTTTTTGCAAGCCCTCTCACTGATCATTTGTTCCTGTTGCCTATTCGGGTGTTCTTGACTCTGGACTGGATTCTTTGAGGAAGGACATTGGTAAGTATATCGCAACTTGGGCCTCTTCTAGACTGTAGTCTAGAAGAGGCCTCTTCTAGACTGTAGTCTGCATCTAACAAATCCTGAATAGTCTTTTTTGCTTGCTCCTCCTCTGTAAGTGGTCTATATGGGACCTCTACCTTTGTATTTTCCATGTGGATTTGGATGGCTTGTTCTGATTGAAGGCTTATATTAGTGGGCGGGGACTCCATGTGAATTCATTTTGTAGGCACAGGGCTTGGTATTTTTGGTTCTTCTTTTTGTTGAGTTTTCTATTGCTACCCTTGCCTTGCCCGAGCCTTTTGCTGGTAGATATGGTCCATCATTTCTATGACATTGTCTTGATAAAAGGTTTCTTTTTTTGTAGTGGTTGTAGTAGCTTGTTGGTGATCCAATCTTCTTTTGGTCCTTAATTCTCTGGCGGAGGCACTTTCTTCAGACTAATCATGAGTCTTCATTGTTTTAGGCTCCCCCCCTTCTATTCCTTTGTCTACTAGTCTCTTTGATGTCTGGTCCATTTGTTCTTTGATCTTGGCCCTCATCATGTCTGAAAAATTGTGGACATGCTCTTGTTTTCTAATCTTTTCTGTATCTCTTCTTCTTTGAGCAGTTTTCATTTGTTTTGTTTCCTTTCTTCTTCTGCTTTCTGCTTTCTCTCCTGTTCATCTTTAGCTCTTTGGTCTCTTTGCTCTACTCTCTTGGTGTATGCTGATATTGGCTTTGTTTCTTGGGTAGTGGGATCTAACTGTTGGAGCTCTATCTTTTCCTCGTCAGTCTCTGATCCAACTAACTCAAAGCTGGTGTCCCCTTCATCCCTCACATATTCCAATTGTGTTGTTTTCTTGGCTCTTGTGGTCCTTGCAGATGTAGAAGGTACTTCCAACTTCTTTGCTTTTAGTTTTTGTAATCTTTCAGTCCATTCACTTAAATTTGAGACATTCTCTAGAAAATCCCATTCTCCGACTAGACATGCCGCAATCTTTGTCAAAAATTCGGCACCCCCTAGGTGTGGGATGGCAGACTGCTTGGCCCATTGCATTTTCTTACTACTAGCCGATCAAAGTACATGCCTGTGTTGCGGTACTATCTGGTGTAGGGTTGATGCAAAATTTTATAACTTTATTTAGTATAGGTGATCAAAACACACTTTCAGGGTTTTGCATGGAAACCCCTATCTTTCATTTTATTATCATTAGATGTGTGTTTAATATTAGTGGGTGATTTTCTTATATGTAAATTATGGTTTATGGGATACTTTTTTAAATAAATAAGAGTTTTATCTATGCTTAAATATTTTAACTTATATATTTCATCTTTTAGTATCAGTTATGAATATCCATATAGAATTAAAAAAAAAATTGGTGATTTATTTCACATCGGAAACAACTTGAGATAGAGGTATTCAAATCAGATGTCCATTTTCTACAAATTTCAAAGAGGCTTCAATGAAAAAGGAGAGAAAGAGTTCACTTGTAATTGTCTTCGTAGGATGGGTACTATTCAAAGGCTAAGGAAAAGAAAATACCACTATTGTTCTCCATAGGCTAATATGCAAAGAATACACATAGTACATAAAAAATTACAAACATGAAGGACTTTGACAACATTGAAACTGAAAAGAATGGACTCATCACTTGCTATCAAAATGCAAACTCGTTTTTGAGTCTCTCTCCTAATATTTTAGTCAATATTTTCTCTCTCTCTCTTGCTTCTTTTACAATAAAAAGCAGCCTTGTGATCAATCATCACGATCCTGGGAGCTTGTTCGGGCTTCTCTAGGGCTCTAAGATTCATCTATCCATAAAACAATAGCCCATATTATTTTTTCTCTATTTTCCATATTCATTTTACACACTCTTTTTTCATTACACACACACACACACGCGCGCACACACACACACACACACCATTTTCACTAGCATGAAGAAGAAGCTTCACAAATTTGGCTATGGCTTCTATGTGTATATCTATATATTCCATTACTTTTCTAGTATGATTCACCTATTTTTTCTTGCTCTATCTCATATACTAGTCCATAGATCTAATTTCCTATGAGTTTCATCCACACAAAGCAGCAAATGAAAGATAAACTTAGCGAAGTACCAACTCCATCCAATGGAATCAATACATGATAGAAAAAACTGGTGGTGACAATTCAACATAAAAAAAGGAGAATCTTTCATATTCGGCTACTTTCTCATCTCACCAATTTCACCATTTTTAGTTTTCTCATTATGTTATCCATTGTATAAATCTATACCAACTCTTACTAACCTACTAACCTAAACTCTAGCCCTACAACTATCTCTTAACCTAAATCAATTACCTCCTCCTAAAGAAAGCTTTGTTACATGTAATTAAAAGTGATCATGCAAACTCTTTTCCCTTCTAAACCCTAGGGCCTCTCTTTGTAATGATATATACATGAGAAGAAGAAGTGAGAAGTCTAGAGGAGAAGAGTGTGAGAGAAAGTGTGTGAGAGGATACAAGATTTTCCCAAGAAGCCTTGTGTTATGCCAGGCTAGCTTTGTGAGTGCAAAGTCATACCCTTTGCCCAATACTTGCTCAATCCACAAATGCAAACTGATTTGCGTAGTGTATGCCAAAGAGAAGAGAGAAGAGGAATTAGAGATTGCTTCTACAATTGTATGCTCATTTTGGTGGTCTCATAAAATAAGAGGTGGTTTCGGGCTCCGTGTCTTGATTGTGTTCTTTCATCTCATGTTTGCTAAACATTATGAGATCGACACAATTGTAAGTTTTTCAAGTGTCCCGTGTTTGTTGGGTTGTTTGGGTGATTTTTTTGTGTGTAGCCCTAGCCTCGATTAACCCATTGTAAGAGGGTTTCAAGGTGGAGAGGACTCCCTTGGCCCTAAGACAATGCATGTGGTGGCTATATTTGAGTGTATTTTTTGTGTTGATGACAAATGGGACTTGAAATTCTAACCGTTGTAGTGCCAATTTTGTTTAGCCTATGTGTGTTGTGGTTTTGTTTTAGTTGAGGTGCTCATATCACTTATCAATCTTCCTGAGGCTTTGAGTATGCATGCTTGAGGATTTTCATGATAGTGGCTAAAGACATGGTATCTCTCTCATCTCTCTCTCTCTCTCTCTCTCTCTCTCTCTCTCTATATATATATATATATATATATATATATATATATATATATATATCTTAGTTCACGTCCTAGTTCATCATACAAAAGACTAGGTGGTGCCCCTATATTTTTCAGATTTTGTGTGTGGTATTTTTGTGTGTTGCTGTGTGTGTGTGTGTGTGTGTGTGTGTGTGTGTGTGTGTGTGTGTGTGTGTGTGTGTGTGTTGTGTTTGTGCTAGACCCTCAAACCCCATGAGAAGCACGGGAGACTTGAGAGCTGTTTAGAGGCCACTGCTGTTGTTGCTTTCCCCAAAACGCCTCAATACACTCATCATAGAAGCGTTTGTGTTGCATCTCTAGAGCATTATGAAAGAGTAACCATCTAGAAGAGGGTGAAGGAGACAAAAGACAAAGATTTTGGGATGAGAAAAGTAGTTGAAGGTAAAAGAAGTCACACCTAAGTGTTGGGAATCTACTAGGGGAATCTAGTGGGATAGTGCTTCAAGATTTACGTCACCATAGGTGAAATAACTTTTGGTCAAGAGAAAAAAAAATTAAATATAATAAACATAAACAAAAGGAATTTCATGGTTTCAAGGTGCATCCATAGGTGCACCGTAATCAAGGAAAGGTTGTCTGGTGTGCATGTGATAGCGAGTTGATAAGGGACCTAGGGTGGTTGGAGAGAATACATAGTGATATATATCTTGTGTGTCTACAAGAAGCTAGTGCCACTAATTTGGGGGGAGGGAAAGAGAGAGAGAGAGAGAGAGAGAGAGAGATTTGCGGATGCATGCCGCACAAAAGAGAGAATATGGTGGCTCCATATTTTCATGTGGTTTGGGGTGGTTATTACTAGCTTCTTGGCTTTGCCATACATATTAGGAAGAAAATAAGCTCGAAGAGGGCCTCTTTATTTGGTAGTTTAAGAGAGTCAAACCTCTAGTATTAAGAAATCAATGGTTTCTTGTGCAGAGGTGTGTGCCTCCAAAGCCCCGAGTGTGTGTTTTCTTGCTCGATGACCATGTGGATGCACCGGTTGATGTAAATGAGTTGTACATGGTGTTTTGAGTAGTGGTGAAGCTTCCATGGTGTTTCTCTCGGGTCGTTCCCCCTTCCCCCCCCCCCTTCTCTACTTCTTCTACTTGTGTGTGCGATGGTGTTGATGTAAATGAGTTGTACATGGTGTTTTGAGTAGTGGTGAAGCTTCCATGGTGTTTCTCTCGGGTCGTTCCCCCTTCCCCCCCCTTCTCTACTTCTTCTACTTGTGTGTGCGATGGTGGTGCGGATGTGTGTGTCATCCTAGCCCCCTTTTTTTGTGTGAGGAATGGAGTTGAGAGTGTGGTTTTGTGTGTCGCAGCGGTGTGTGGCTTGAAGAAAGCAGTGAAATGCGTGTGGCTAGCTGAATGTGTGCGTGTTTACACATCGGTGTGAGTGCAGGTGGTGGCCTGCTAGTGTGTGTCGAGAGTTTTGAAGGTGAACTTTAGTGGATTGGGGTACTATGTATGCCCTGAGCTACAAAGAGGCAATATTTTGTGTGTGCCGGGTGTGTTCCCCCATTCCCCCTCTCGAATGTGTGCACGATTAGCTGGAGCATACTCAAGTTTGGCGGGGTTCATGCTATAAATTTTAATCTATTGGATGTCCTCGGATAAGCAATAAATATTTGTGAAGTGCAGTTACCACAAGATGAATAAAGGCATTCGAAGGCAAAGGACAACCCCAAGGACACCTCAACAAAATGGAATTTCCGCAAGGATGAACACAACAATCATGGAGCAAGCACAAATCATGCAGCTACATGCAGACTTACCGCTTGAGCTTTGGGCAGAAGCAGTAAGTACCTCTGGGTATTTGATCAACTGGTCACCCTCAGCCGCATTGGATGGGGGAGTTCCAGAGGAGGCATGGACAGGTAAACTGCTGAATTATTCATTTCTCAAAGTGTTTGGGTGTGAGACTTTCATGCACATAGATAGAAGCCTAAGATCAAAGCTAGATGAAAAGTCCAAAAAGTGTTTCTTCATTAGCTATGGAGAAGGTGACTTTGGGTATCGCATATGGAATCTTGAAGACGGTAAAATATTTAGAAGTAGGGATGTAATTTTCAATGAACAAAATATGTACCAATACTACTTGGAAAGAAAACAAACAAAAGAAACAGGTGATGAGTACATGGAGCTTGAGGATGATGAAGACTCAAGGATTGCAAACGGTGACAATGTGCAACAACGCCTCAATCTATTCCAAAAATATATACAAGAGCAAGTAGACCTCCAGAAAGGTTCATTCCTTCCTTCAACCATCTCTTGATCTCAGATTCTAGAGAGCTGAAATCATACGAAGGAGCTATGAATCACAAATTCAAAGAAAAATGGATGAAGAGCATGCAAGTGGAGATGGACTCATTACATCGCAACCATACATGGAAGTTGGCTGAGTTTCCTAAAGATAAGCATACACTTGAGAACAACTGGGTGTATAAGCTGAAGGAAAAAGAAGGTGGGAAGAAAAGGTACAAGTCTAGGCTCGTGGTAAAAGGGTTTTCTCAAAAGAAAGGCCCATTGATTTCAATGAAATATTTTTTGTTGTTGTAAAAATGAACTCAATTAGGCTTGTCTTAAGCCTTGTGGTGGCTGCTCATGATTTAAATTTTGAGCAAATGTATGTAAACATGACGTTCCCTCATGGTGACTTAGAGGAGGAAATTTACATGATTCAACCAAAGGGGTATGAAGTAAAAGGTAAGGAGAAAATGGTTTGCATATTAAATAAAATCTTGTATGGTTTAAAGCAAACATCAAGACAGTGGTACTTGAAGCTCAATCGATGGATGTTGGATCATGGATTCACAAGATGCAACTCAGACCATTGCGTCTACACGAAATGCTAATGTTGTGTGTTGATGACATGCTGATTGCAAGTGCTAACATGCAAGACATCAAAGACCTAAAAAAGAGACTGTCTATATATTTTTCAATGAAAGATTTAGGTGTTTCAAAGAAGGTACTTGGTAGAAGATATCAAGGGACATGATGAAGAAGAGGATTACGTCAAGAAGGTACTAGAAAGGTTTGCAATGCAAGATGCAAAATCAATATCTACACCTTTGGTTGGTCACTTTAAACTAACCAAGAAATGTGTCCAAAGATACAAGAGGAGATAGACTATATGTCTAAAGTTCCATGTGCTACAATGGTAGGTTCTCTTATGTATGCTATGGTTTGGACAAGGCCAAACATAGCGCTTGCAGTGGGAGTTGTAAGTAGATTTATGGACAACCCAGGCAAAGAGCACTGGCAAGCTGTGAAGGGGATCCTTAGGTATCTAAAAGAAACAACAACTAATGCTTTGTATTTTGGAGGCTGTTGGACGGGTACGCTGCGACGAACATCAGCACAGCGAGAGCTCACCTAACAAGTAATGTCAGCTAAGGACGAAGCTCGACCCACAGGCGCGTGGAAGCAAGCATAAGGTGTCAACCTACACTCGACCGACTCCTAACTAATTCCTACAGAGGTCTCTACCAATTGTCTAAGTCACAGCCTTCAAGAGTGCAAAAGAGGAAACTTCCTACAACGCTTGCTAGAGTCGAACACCCATCAAACACTTTCAAAACACCATAGAACTTGAAGGAGACCCTACTAATACCTATAGGCCACTCTCCCTAAGGTCTATGAACCAAAATCACGACCCAAAACACCCGGTGCAGAAACATGTAGGATGTCTGGCCGAAATCTGCAGGTCTTCGGTTCCAAAGTCCAAAGTGCCTAATGTGTAGTTCTACTCAATGTGAACGCGTGGATATGCTGCAATGCGAAATCGGATAACGTATGCTCACCCAAACAACCAATGAAGCTCGTAGAAGGAGCTCCCAAAGCCGGACCGTACGCGTGCAATGTTGGTATCGGCACGTAGCTCTAGTCGGGGGCAACACGCTACACTTCTCCGCACTCGATTCCGACCATCGTAGCACATGTAGCGTCAAGACGAAGCTCACACACTCTCTCTCTCTCTCGTACACAGTACGCTCACTCACAGACTTCAAACTTGTTTTAAAATGACAAAAGGTTTTTTCATTAAGGTCAAAAAGTGGTATATATACCTTACAACTTCTCAAACCCTAAAGTTCCAAAATCAACCATCTACTTAATCTAACTATCAAAACTGGGATACAATCTGGAAACTTCTGTAAGTCCCAATATTTACAAGGTGAAAAATCGGGTTTTCCTCAATGAATGAATAATTACAAAAATAATAGTCCGCTGAGTAGTTAGATGCCGTGGGGTGTGTCCAGCTTCTAACATCCCCCCCCTCCTTGTTCATGTCGTCCCCGACATGGCCTGGATCAGCTGCTTCATCTTATGGTTTCTCGCATCTTTAGCAGTGATTCGTACCTTGCATGTAGGTTCAGCATTGTTGGGCCAAAGATATCTGTGTGCATGGTGAAGAATCCCGTATAAAATGATTCTTCAAAAGCCTGGAGGTGATAGGATGGTAGAAACATGATTCTTTGGTACAACGCATGTATCACCTCCTTGGAAGGCTGACCTGACAGAGCGTAAGCACATCTGTATGTATCTTGAAACAAGAATATGCTGTCAGTCACCTGGCCCGGCTTGAAGGTCTCGAACACTGCTAGGATGGTTCTGCAGATTTTTCTCATCATAATGCATGTAAGGCCAGGTGAGCCAGTGAACAACTTTATGGCGCCCGTTAGGGTTTTCACCATGTATTGGACACTTATTCTCTCACCTGCCTTCACGCCTGGCAACTTTGGGTAATTTAGCCAAGTGGGTTGGCTTCTTTGCAAGATTTCTTGTGCCTTCCACGTCCTAACCCTTGGTAGAGGATAGAAGCTGAGGTTGTCTCTGATATGTTTAGGTGCCTCTACCAAGTGGATTAGGTATTGTGGGTACTTGGTAAGCCAAGCCTTCCTCCACTTTGGCTGAGAATCCACTACGAGCTTAACTCCTTCTGGCCTCGAGGTGTCTGCATTGTAGAGAGGTTCTGTTGGCTCTTCTCTGATTCGCTTGTTTATTGTTGCTGCCTCATATTTCAGCAATGGATACAGGAGAGAGGGTTGAATCCACTCGCGCTTGAGATTGCTGGCGTCAATCTTCTGAATGGTCATAGATTTGAAGACCCTCTGCTCCCATTCCCAGGCTTCCTTTGTGCTTTCTCTTAGCTCTGCCTCTATTGCCTTACGCAACTTTTCCTCCTCTTCTTGTGTTAGATCCTGCGGCTCTTGAGAGGATCCTGCTATGCTTTCCTCTTGCATGGGTGTGTCCATAGGATCTGCCACATTTTCGAGGTCGATGCCCTCAATGGCGGCTGGCCCTAAGCTTTCTGCCTCTGCTTGTTGCTGGCCTTTTAACTCCTCAATTTGCCTGAGGAGTGTTTGTTTTTCTGCTTCAGCTTCTCCGCCCATATTTACGAGGAAGTCATTAAGCTCAGCGTTTACTCTTTCCGCCTCCTCGAGCTTTTTCTTTATGCTTTCCACGTCTTCTTGTAGGGATTTTTGGCTGTCCTCCATTCTTGTTTGCATTGCTATAGAACCTTCAGCCATCATTAACCTCTGCTTTTTCTCGAGATTCAGCTCCTTCTGAAGTTCTTGCATTTGCTCTTCATATATTTGACTCTCGGAAATGATTTGAGTCGAGCTCGTAGCTCTAACTCTAGCAGGTGATGCTCGTAGCCTCTGAATGGTTTGATCTTTGACTTTTAATTGGTCCTTGAGCTCAAGGACTTCATCCAGGCTTGCTTCTAGTTCTATCTCTGCTTTTTCCTTGGCATTTCTCATGGCCTCTACTTCTTTTGTTTCTTCTGCCAGCTGTAGTGTTAGATTATCCCGTTCTTTTTCAGCATCTCGTAATGACTTGCTGAGCTGCAGACACTCTTCTTCAGCTGCTTGTATTCTTTTTGTTGTTGCCTCATTTGCCTTTTTCTTTGCTTGGCAGTTTTGTAGAGCCGTTGCCAAGCTGGCCTGGAGGTCAGCTTCTCTCTCTTTTTGCCCTTGGCTTTGTGCCTGCAGAGAATCCCTTTCCATCTTGGTCTTTTCTTCGGTGGCCTTTAGAGTTATCATTTCTTTCTCTGATGCCATAGATTTTGCTCGTATTCCAGCTAGCTTTGTCATCACCACGTCCCATTCATTGGAGGACGGGTGCAGGTCTACAGTGTCTGTAGCAATTTCTTTAAGTTCCACTAGCCAAATGCCTTGCACCTGTTTTTTATGCCTTGTCCTCGCTAAGTCGAATGCAACTGTGGCGGCTTCTTCCCTTGTATAGCCTGCAGCTAGCAGGTCCAAAAATGCATAATAGGCCTCATCTAGTCCTTTTTGTTTAGACTCAGGCTTGGCCTCTTCCTTTGGCTCAGGTTCTTGCCTTTTCTCTTGCTCCTCAGCTTGGTTTTCTTCTTGTTTGTCCTCAGCCTCCTTATCTTCTGGTGGAGGGCTGCTAGGAGGTGGTGGTGGTGGTGATGGCTGTGGGCTGGGTTTAGGGCTATCTGGTAAAGTTACCGGTTTGCCCTTTAAATCCCTGTCTGCTTTTGTTTTCCTTTCCCTTTCTTGGCTTTCTTGCTCATCTAGCAATGTTTGCCTTATCTGCTCCACCTCCTCCTCGGTGAAAGGGACATGGGGAATGTTTTTCGCTGCTGCATCAAGAATCTCGAAATTCTTGATATAATCCTCAAAGCGGTCCCTTTGCACTCTTCTGGATGATCCAGACATAGACTCGAGAGATGGCTTCCAGAGTTCGTTTAAATCGCCCTTGAGGGCTCTTTCTGCTCAGAAACTCTCCATCAGCCTCTCGAGTCTTGCCGCTTTTTGAGACCTAGTTTCTTTGGCCGGCACTTGAGTAGACTCCTTCTTTCCTTTCTTCTGCTCAGGTTGCTCCTCTTCAACTGGCTCTAACCGTCTCTTCAATCTCGTAGCCACCCTTGGTGCTCTTTGTGGCTCATCTTCCTTGTCTTCTTTTACCCTTAGCCAATCATTCTGAGACGGGGGATCAAGCCACCTTCCTTTAGCGTGTAGTGCTGCATAAACCACCTTGGTTATCATTTCTCCTGGCACTATGTAGGTTGGATTTTTGTTGCCCATTTTTACCAAGCTCTCATGTATGTATGCCGCATAGTTGATTATCTTTGGGGTGCCTTTTGTCATTGCCCAAGTAAACGTTGTGGCAATTGCACCTGGCGGCATCCTGTACTTATGTGGCCTCTTCGTGCACATGTGGAAGTACTGGTTGTACAATTGGCTCATGATTGCCACCTTTGGGTTGGCAATGTCTTCAAAGGTGTAATTTGCATTTTTCTCTTTGTACACCTTGACTTCATCCCTTCTTTTTGTCACACTGTCTCCCTGATTGGAGAGGTCTAGTGCATGGGCTACAACCCGCTCTGTGATTATGATCTCTGTATCTGGTCTGCCTTGTAAATCTGTCACCTTGGCCACTCCATTCTCTTTGATGCTTGTTACAAACTCCCATACTCTTTTGATGTCCACCCCTGCTGGTATCGCTTCGAAGTAGTTATGGAGGTCAATTTTCTCCAAGTAGCCGGTCATTTTGCTTCGTACAAATTCATTGAGCTCTCTTGGCAGCATTGGTAGCTCTATTATATTGCCTTCATTGTCTTTGAACACTCCCTGGTAGATCCTTAGGTCATTGGACTCTAACAGATCCTCTTGTGTCCAGGTGTTGGTGGGCTTTAATGTTCCTTCTGGAATGACAAAGGGTTCCACCTCGTCCAAATAATCTTTGATTGTCATTCTTTTCTTCTTTGCCGGTGACTTCGAGGCTGCCATAGATCCTGTTGCACTCAGTAATCCAAGGTTAGCGTTTTTTCCATATAGCTGCGAAACTGAGTTTTACTTATCCAAATGACTTGAAAATTGAAATTATAGCTTAAAAGGAACTTGTGAAGCTGTGCATGTGCTCACAGTGCAAATCTGGCCAAAATTTTCTATTTAGACATCCTACGCGTAGGATGAATTTTTCTTCAGAATTGGTTCATACTTGACGTGCAGGTAGTGTAAGGCTCATGGAGCATGGCTATAGGCTTGGATTTGAATTTGGATATCAAAAAGTGGATTTTTGGGCTGATTCAGGCTTCAAGTCACAATTTGGGTAGAATGTCCATCATAGGTAGCAATTGATGTCCAAATGGGTTGAAAATTGGTGTATGGGCTCATTGCACCATGGTATTGACTCCTATGATGTCATTTCTTGCACAGAAGGCTAAATTTATGCTGAACACATCCTACGCGTAGGATGTCTTTTTCATCAGAATTGCATGAAACTTGTTCTGTGGGTTGTTCTTGGCCTATGGAACATGGCCATGTTCTTGGATCTGAATTTGGATAAGATTTGATGCTTGTAGGGCTATGTGAGGTGTTTTTGGGCTCAAAAAGTGTATCTTGAAGGTGTTGGGGGTCAAAAGTGATCAGAATGGCTCCAAACTTGACATATGGGCTCTTGATGATGAGGTAATTAGATCTGAAATAACAAAACATCCCTTCCATGCCAAAAAGGTCCATTAGACATCCTACGCGTAGGATGTCTTTTTCATCCTTTTGACTCCCTGACCACACAGATTGTTTGTTGATGTGTATGTGAATGTGTTGTGCAAGTTTCATGAGATTTGGACAAGATTTGGTAGGTCAATGGCCCATTATTGCCTCGATGCCCTAACTTTGCGTTTTTCCATGCATATGAGGTCAAATCTGGTCCAAATGTGATGAAACTTGGTGTATGGCTTGTAAATGTCATTCAGAACATGTGCATGACAAAAATTGATGAGGTTTGTGCCAAAAAGTGCCCTTGAGACATTCTACGCGTAGGATGTCTCTTGGTGATTTTTTTAGTGCTAGTGCTCCCAGTGCTTGCCCTTTGCCCCCCTAAGTCCCTTTTGAGCCTAATTTCAACAAAAAAGTCAAATGGATAAGTAAAACTCCCTGTGTGGACTTCAGAGCCTCCGAGCCGTTTTCTGACTTTTGGAGTGGTTTTTGGCGATGAAATTTTTCGATGTTGGTCTCCATAGCTTCCCAATCCCTTGGAGATCCTTGCCGTATGGTTTTTGTCGACTTTGGCTTCACCGGAGCTTCATTTGGCAATTTGTCGCTCTAGAAGCACCCGTGGTTGCGTTTACATACCTTTGCTGATTTGTGGTGGTCTTCCACCATAGGACTTGGTTGTTGATGGTCTAGGAAAGTCGCTCGTGAAGTTTGGTGGCAAACGGACTTGCGGTTTGGCAGCAAGTGCATTTTGACGCTTTGTGTGTCTGATGCCGTTTCTGAGGTTTAGTGCCGCTTCGAGTCACTTTTTGGTCATGCGGGTCATATGGACTTTTCGATCATGTCGAGATGCTCCTATCCATGAATTTTGGTAGCATTTGGTCGTCGTTTCGCCGATTTCCCATTTGGTGGCCTCTTGCGGGTTTCTGGGAATTAGGGTTTTTCCCGATGGTTTCCCACTGCCTTTGGCTATCCAGGACTGGTCTCCTAGACTAGGGTAAGCTGCCGATGAAGTCTTGTTGCTTTCGAGTTAGCCGTTAGGCCGCCGTCTCTACTTGCAGGTCTCTACCGCTCGCTTTGTGTGTGACCTCTACGCTAGTTTTCGCGACATAATGACAAACATGCGCGAAAAGCTCAAGGTGGTGAGCCTACCTCTCCTGTCTGGAGCTGGTCGGGTAGACGTGCGCGTCATAGAAGCTGCTGGAAGGTCGATCCGCTCTAAGTGACAGAAGCTCTCTCCACAAGGTCAATAGTGAGAATGAGCTAAAAATGGGGTGAAAATTTCTTATAATGGAGGTCCCCGAACCACTTTCATGAAATTTGACATGCGCTCCTATCTTCTTGCGAGATGCGGTTTAGGCTCAAAAATTTCTTGATTTGGACTCCGTTTGCTCTATTTGCCAGAAATTTGGCATTTCGGTCAAAACCTGGCCAAAACACACTTTCCGCTCAAGTCTCATAATTGCACCCCCACTGTACGATAGGTTGTCCTTTAGTCACTGGTCATCCCCATATTTTGGTTTTTCATTACGACTGTTTTTCACCTGCTTTTTGTATTTTTGAAGTTTTTCTGCTGAAAATTAGCAAAATTAAAATGAAAATAGCAAATCAAACCCAGAAAATCCCCAAAAATCATAATAGATCACAAACATCACCGCCACACATTATATACACTCACATGCAATTTTTATGGCTGGATTTCTTCGTTTTACCAATATTTTGCCTAAAAAATGGCTATTTCTACTTATATACACACACCTAGGGGCTTGATTTGGCGTTTGGCCCCATATACCTGTAGCTTCATGCTGTATAAGGGCATATATAGTTGGGTTACTCCAAAAAATTTCGCAATCAAACGTCAACCCTTAAAATAGTCAAAAATCATGCCCTTTTTTGTTGTTTCTGTTATTGGTTCCGCATTTGAGAATGCCTCCCCCCCTCCTAGCCGGAGTCCTCCCGGACGACAAGGTTTCGCCTCGGAGTATGTGCCATGCATAGGTTGAAAAAGTTGTGCTAATGTCTGGCTGATTAATGTGGCCCTATTTTATGCATACTCGGTCAATGCATGGAAAAATTAATGCTGTGCAAGAGAAGGGAATAAGCAAAATGCTTATTGGCATTCGCCGTCGAGGCTTCCTGCTTTCTTTGCAAGTAGCAGCTGTAACTCTACTTCTCTCTGTTTAATTGTCTTTTTGGCAAGAAGCAATTGCTTTGCCGACACTGTTGATGGAGTCGTAGCTGTGTCTAAAGATAGAATTGGCTGGGATGTAATGACTATGAGCCTTATGGCTATGGCTTTCCCCTGGTATTTTGTTGTTGTCGATTTTTGTAGATGGTTTGGCTCTTTCTTTTTTGCCACTGGTTTGTCTTTCATTGGCATCCACATATATCGGGTTCTTTTTTTGAAATGCCGCTCTCTGCCTTCCATTATTGCGTGTACGGCAGGTAGTTCCTTTTGCTTTTGCTTTGGTATCCAAATCTGTTTTATGCCCTTGGTTTGGAGTTGAACCGTCTACTTTGTTGGAATCCGCTTGTTACATTGTTGTTTTTCGGCCATTGCATTTCTATCCTTCCGCATCCATACTTGTTTACCTTGTTTTGGTAGCCTAGATTTTTGTATTGTGGTCGGTGACTTTATCTGTCTGTAATTAGCATGGTTGGCTTTTACCTGGTTGTTGGTCTCGGGTTTCATGTTGTTCTTTGATGGCATTTGTGCTTTTGTCTTTGTTGCCAGTGATTGCATGGCTTGTAGATGATCATGATGGTATTGCTGAGCAAAAGCTATCACCTGTCGTTCATGTTCATGTTGAATTTTGAACAATGAAATGCACAACCCTGGACATGTGCCTCTTCAAGGTAGCACTCGAATTCTTCCGGATTTATACATAATCATAGGATTAGGTCCGATCCAAGATGATACAGCCGTCCTGCTATCAACTGGAAGTTTCGTGTTTGTCGAATTGTTTGCTGTTTGGATCTGCATTCCGTATTATCAAACTCACTTCCGAAGGAAAGAATGCTAACAATTTCCTGAGACCATTTGGGTACCATTTCAATGTTGAAAAGATAAGCATTTGGTATGTCATCATCTATTCCTTCAGGAGCTTCCCCGTTGTGTATCCTTGAAAGATGATCTGCTCGCAGATGGGTTTTACCCTTTTTGACCACCACTGTGAAGTCAAATTCTAGCAATATAATAAACCAATGTACGATTCTTCCTGTATTGCAAGGTTTATTTACTAGGTACAAAAGAGCTTGATGATCCGTGAAGAACACAAATTTGTTTGCAAGCAAATAATTCCGAAATTTCTTTACAGCATAAATCATTCCTAACCCTTCCCTCTCGGTGGTTGTGTAGTTATTTTCTGCACTGTTTAACTGTCGGCTCGCATAGCAAACCGGAAAATCCATTGTTCCGTCTCTAGGTTGAGCTAGAATACTTCCAATGGAATATGCTGAAGCATCAATGTGCACATGGAATATCTTTTCCCAATCTGGTGCCTTTAATACAGGTGCTGATATAAGGTTTTCCTTCAGCTTTTGGAATGAAGTTTCACACTCCTCGGTCCACTCGAAATTGACTAGCAACCGATATAGAGGTTGTGCGATAACCGCATACATGTATATGAATCTTCGATAATATCCACAGTGTCCCATGAGGGATTGCACTTGTTTTGCATTAGTAGGCGTGGGCAGGTCTACAATGACTTTGACTTTGTCTAGGTCTGTGGTTATGCCATTTCTTGAGACAATGGGTCCTAAGATTCGTCCTTGCTTAACCATAAATACACATTTCTTCGGGTTTAGACAGATTCGATATGTTCTGCACTTTTCAAAGACCTTTTGCAAATGGTCTATATGTTTCTCTTGCAGAAGAGAGTGTACACACAGGTCATCCATGTAAATTTCTAAGAATATTCTTAGGTATTCCTTGAATGCGTGAGTCATTAACCTCTGGAAAGTGGCTGGTGCATTAGTTAAGCCAAATGGCATAACTCGATACGCATAAATCCCCCATTCTGTGGAAAAGGCTGTTTTGTGTTGATCTTCCCTTGCTATTGCCAGTTGGTTGTATCCTGAAAACCCATCCAAAAAGGAATAATCCTGTTTCCCGGCCACTCGCTCCAGTACATGTTATGTGATTGGCAAGGGATAATTATCCCTTATGGTTGCTGCATTCACCTTCTTGAGGTTTACACACACCTGTAGTTTTCCATTCTTTTTGGGAACTACCACAATGGGTGACACCCAATCTGTATGTTCAATCTCATAGATGAATTCCGCTTCCATCAGTTTATCAATCTCTTCCTTGATTCGTTTAGCAAATGTGTCATTATATGTATAAGGACGTTGTTTGCTAGGTTTTGCATCCGATTTCAAAGGAATTGTATGTTGGCATATCAATGGATCAACTCCCTTGAGGTCTTTGTAGGACCAAGCGAACACATCCTTATACTTCGTGAGAAGTTGTGTTAGCTGTGCTTCCTCCTCAGGCTCTAAATCGTTAGCTATATAGACCGGCTGAGGCTTTTCACCTGGTTCTGCAAGGTCTATCTTTTTTGCATTTTCAGGCCCATCGTAAGATTCTTGGTTGGTTCTTTCTCTGACTGGTGGTGTCACGATGATTTTTCTGTCCTGGATAGTAAATTTCCGATAGTGTGCTAATACGTTCATGTTGCCCTTTTCTGACTCCCCTTGACCATCACTATCTTCTTCAGTAGTCCATATCTCTCTCAAAGACCGTTTCAATTTGGTCCACTGTTGGTCTTTTGTTGTTTCTTTTTTTTATTTTTCAGATTTTTGTGATTTTGTTTTGGTTTTAGCTTTTCTTACCTGTTTTGTTTCCTCTCGCGTTCTTTCTTTTCGATTTTCTGAGAATTTTCCTGATATTCGATCTTTCACACAATCCTCTGCTTTTACAAGCATCAAATAGTGAATTTTATCTTTTATCCTGGGCACCAGGTTCTCTCTCGCTTTGTTTCCTGCTCTTTTCCTCCTATAGCGTTCTTGGCATCTAGGGTGTTGATTAGCAAAATCATAAAACTTGATATTCTCGGCTTCATTTCCACGCTCACTTGAGGTGTCTGAACACTCATTATCTGCATCTTCATTTACTTCCAATTGTTCAAAGGAGTTGTAAAACTCTTCTTGTTCTGGAGGTTCTACCGTCTCTTTTTCTGGTACAACGCTTATGTTGTTGGACTGTCGGTAATGGTACAGACATCCAATGTTGCCAGTATGTGTTCTTATTCTAGAGGTTCCAAGGAATCTTCAGGGAAAGGTTCCAGAATATACTCCTTGTCCTCAATTGCTCTTTCTAAGACGCATTCCTCTCTTCTTAAGATTCCACAATGTGAAGCTCCGCACATCCATAGCTCTTTTGGTTGCCCTAACCATGCTGGTAGTTTCGATCCTGCTACCGTAGCTGAATCAAACTCTTCCACTAGTGTTTGGTTTACATATTTGTAACTATGGTCTTTCAGGTGTATTTTAGTTGTTGTCTCGCCATGTCTGAGGTATATGTGGTCATAACCCCAATCTTGGACCATCTTTAGTTGTCGCATGAATGGTCGTCCCAAGATTATCTCATAATTGTTCTTTTTGTCAAAATCGACTATTGCAAATGTATACTCATACTCGATTTCGCACGAAGTGACAATTACTTTTTCTAAGAGTCCTAGAGGCTTCTCCATGAACCCATCTGCCAATTGCAGTTTCATTCTGGTAGCCCTCAAAGCTGGTTTTCCCCATTTTTTCCATATTTCCTTGGTGGCGATAGCAACTCCCGCTCCACTGTCAAGAATAGCCTTGGAGACTACTCCTTGGAATTCTACCGGTAGCATGGTGTTTCCGTCTTCTCCCTCACAATATTCTCCAACCTTATTCAATGGTACTGGTCTAGTGTTTAGGTTAGGTATGTCCAACTCCCTGATTCCTTCTTGGAGCTTCAAGGTGGGGTCTTTCACTCCAAATTTTTCTAGGCATTTTCCTATTGTGGTCCACATGTTTGGCCTTAACCTTAGGAGTTCTGCTAACGTGATTGTGCATGCCACCGGGGTGCATAACAGCTCAATCAATCCTTGTGAATCCATCACCTTGTTAGAAGAAAGTCTTTGAGATGGGATTGCTCTCACTTCCGAATTAGCTTCATATTCTCCCAGGTAAGAGGGTAAAGTTCTCAAAGAGTCTGGTTGGATGTGCCTCGAACTAATAGATCCTTGGTCTCCCCCTTGTGAACGTATCTCAAAGTCCATCTGCGATCTTGCCTCAAATTCTTCAATAGGAGGTAAGATTACATTCTTTTCTTTTCTCGTGCTATTCATGGGTTTACTCATCCTATTAGCCTCGTTGGCCTCTTAGATTTGCTTCCACAGATCATCTAGACCGTTACCGTCCTTACCTATTTATGACAATATTTTAGGCTGGAACCCGTCACTTGCCCCCTCAATGGTATTTGGCACTACGATAGGCTCTCCTCTGGACTCATAATCATTAGTGAGTCTTTCCTTTGTTTCTTCATGTTTCTCTAATGTTGGTTGGATAGGGGTTGGAGCTGGTGCGTCATGACAATTTGCCGGTTTACCCAACGGGTCTTCCATCAATGATTGAGTCGTCTCGATCATCTTTTTACACATATCCAACCTCTGTTTTTCTATTTCTGCATATGGGTAAGTCATCCACCTTTGCTCCTGGGTTTGGTTCTTTTTAAGTCGAGCTTCATAAGCTTTTAGCAGTGCATTCAACTGCTCATTTACCTTGTCTACCAGTACAGATCCTCCTGATCCTGCACTTTTGGGCTCTGCTATTTCCTTGGGTGCTATGGCTGCTGTGGTGTGTGAGCTTAAGCTAGCTTAGATCCTCTAACCGCTCCAATCTGTTCTTTGTATGTTTCAACTCCTCGGATAGGGCTATTTGCTCTCGTTCTTTCCTAGCTTTCCTACGCGCCTTCCTAGCTTTCCAAGTGTTTCTCGGATTTTTCGTTTCTGAACTTTGGGCATCGGTTTTTGGCTCTTCAAATATGGGTTCATTCGTCCTTCTTTGGGCTTGGGCTCGTATTACCGCCTGAATAGGTATGATTGTTTCATTTTTCGATCCTCCACTGGAGGGTACTGTTTCTATCAAGGTGGTTTTTGCTCCTTTGCACGGGTTTTTAGGGCAATCGGGAATCAAATGAGTAATTCCACATTCTGGGCAATACGCATTGACTCTAATGATTTCATCATGAGGACAGTCTCTCAGCCAATGGTCTCCTCCATACTTGTAACAGGGTCCTTTGGGTTGTTGAGGTGCTCCTTGAGACCCTCTTTGCGGGTAAGCCTTTCTCTGTCCGCCCATGCCTCCATTGGCTATGAACATCAGTGTTCGTTCATCTAAGCTATATCTTCCTTCTCCTGCAGCCTGTGCATCAGTTGGTGGTCCTTGATTCCCTATCATGCTCCATGGTTCTGGTGTCGAGGGTTCTTCTGTTGGATAATAGACAGGGTTTGCCGCATATCCATTGGGATCTTCATAGTATGCATGCATAGGCACCAAAGCCTTTTCTTCTGATTCAGTTACCGTTGGTGTGTATCTTATACCAACTGGTCGTAAACCTGGTAGGGGTGGTTGTTGCCCCAACACCGGTTGTGGTCTTTCTACACCTACAGGTCCTGGTAAGTTGCCTGCTTGATATCTGGGCATCAGTGGAACTTGAGGGGAAGCTACTGGATCTTGGGGAGCGTAAGGTCTCTCCCTCACATATCCCTTGTTATAATAACATTCCTCAGTCCCATGGTTTGTCCATTTTTGTTCAATAGCACACCACTTGGGCTGTTTAGCCTGGGGTTTGGCATACAAGTTGATCTTTTTTAGCACTTCATCTACGAGCTGCTCCTGGTTTACCGCTATTTCGCCTTTCAGTGCTGTCTTGGAGGACTTGCTTCCACTTTGCTGTGAAGATGAATCGTCATCAAGGTCCTTGAACTCCCCTTCTTTGTAGACCGCACAATTTTCCACAAGGTACAGAGCCTCCTTGGTCAACTCATTCAACGTCGTGCTCCTCTTCATATGTAAGTCTTTCTGGAGATCTGCATTCCTTAGTCCTTGGATGAATATCAGCATAAGTCTGGACTGAGTTGGCAGTTCTTCAAAAGGACAGAACTTAACATATCTTTTTAGTCTTAGGGCTACCTTCCGTACAGATTCTCCATCTTTCTGTTTGAATTTATGGATTTGTGAGACGTTATTATGAGCTATTCCCGTTTGAGAGAATTCCTCAATAAATTCGTCAAACACTTCCTCCATCGACTCAAAGTCTCTACGCTCCACAGAGTCAAACCAAGTTGCAGCATCATCCTCTAGGGTTAGTCCAAACCCTGCGAATTGGGTTGGAAAATCTAACACCTCTTCGGCTCTAATTACACGCACAAAGGCTGCTACATGATCTCTTGGGTCTCTATTTCCTGTATTTCTTGTTTACCCATTTTTGCACTTGAGAAGGTCTAATTATGCGATGGTCTACAAACCTCATCATTGGATCACCCCGTCCCAGTCGATACACCTCCTCGGGCCTTCTGTAGTAGGTTGGTTCCTCTCCCAATGGTTCTCCTAAGCCATAATTTCTAACGGTTCACGCTGGAGGTGGTTCTTCTCTTCGAACTCGTTCCATGGATGGTCCTCCAGGCTCTATCGACCCTTGTGTCTTTGGCTTACTCTCTGCTTGATACCTTGAATAGTGTGGTGGTTCTTGCAAATCCCTGAGCCCTCGTGCGACTTGATAACCATCTCGGTTTCGGTCTGGTTCCATTGTTGCACTCTGTCGAAGCCATGCCTGCAATGATGAATGATTTGCTGGTTGGTCTTGGTTGTTGAATGCTTGCGGTCGGGTGGAATGAGAGGTAGTGTCATACTCATCTGAAAATGGATTTGTTGACTTTCTTGGGGTGTGGGCGGCTCTCGGCATTTCTTGAGGGGCATATGTTGATGCTCCTGGACTTGTTTCTCTTTCTACTTCCTGTGGGAGAATACGTTGGTATTCTCGCCCGTATCTATCAACGAAAACTATGCCCTTCCCCATAGCAGTTTCATAGGAGAATAAGTAAAGAACCTTGTCTTTGCTTAGTTCGTTTACGTATGGTTCTTTGCTGCGAAAGTAAGAGACAATACCCTCACTCTCCTGTTTGTAGATTCCCACATTCTCGTTATAAGTTGGAATCCTGGTTGTTTTCTTATCATACATAAAAATAGCTCCGAGCCGATCAATGTTTGGTGGCGGTTCTTGAGTTTCTGAAACCATTTTCCCTTTTGCCACGTTATCTCCATATCTGTTGTAATCTTCAGGGTTGCTAACTATTAAATAGTGGTTCCTCTTTTCGTCTCGGAATCTATCTCCATCATCATACACTCGGATTATCTCCAATCTTTGTGCTGGCCTCTCTTCGATACAAATGCACTTGCGGCCTCGATAGTAAGAATAGACTAGGGCTCCTCTTGAGTTTGTTCCCTCTAAGAAGATCACCGTGAGCCTGGAATCATTCAAAGGATTTTGGGAGGTGCTTCCTCCTCGCATAGGTCCATCATAGGTGAAACCTCCTGGCTGTTGACTACCCATCATGAAGAAAGATTTGTCTGATGAAGTGTCAGTATCACTACCTTCCTCAATAATCGGTGCTAGCGAATCTAGCCTTGCCTGAGTTACACTCTCTTCGGTGGACACTAAGCTACCTTGGTCACCTGCCACTTTCTGGTCTCTAACAATGTATCTTCCTGATCTTAAATTCATCAAACTTATAAATGCAATTTATCACAATTCCAACCACTCACCTGGCAATGGGTCAGTTTCTGCACAACTTCTTGCTTTGTTGCTGAATATACCTGTACACAAGCGTTTTAAGTTCGGCAATTGAATCAAATCATTTATCTGCTAGAGGTTATCTTAGTAATGATTGGTATAACTGGAGAGTTAATCTCAACCACTACTGTATTTTATACACTGCTGATGTTTTGGATTAGGTTTGCTAATCTGAAACAGTAATTCCCTCAGATGTTGGTCAATTTACGCGAAAAAGTCTGAATTCAGTCCTTGCTTCGTCAAATGGGCAAACAAGGTCCAAATTCACTTCTGAAAGAAGTTCTGGAACCCTTAAGCCAAATGGAAACTCACTGTTTAGGCCATGTCAAATTTTCTCTACAGTATGCCCCAATAGACATCCCACGCGTAGGATGTCTTCTGTTGTGTTTTGCCTGGATTTTTGCACTGTTGTTTCCCTTTGTTGTGCTGAGCTTACAGCTGCTTTTACTTTTTGATTTGGACACCTATTAGCTAGTCAATGAGTCAAAAATCTGTTCCGACGGCCTGTTGATGGTATTGATCGGTCTAATCAACTCCAAATTGGACCAAAATTGACTAGGAGGCTTGCCTTAGGCTATATAACACCTTACAATGCTCAAAGTCAAAGTCTGGCTTCATTTTCTTGCATTAGACATCCTACGCGTAGGATGTCTTTTTCATCAAAATGGCTTCAAACTCAAATCTCAGGCTCCCCTTGAGTTTCTGATCACTTGGGTATACTCAGAATTCAGTTTGGAGTCCCAAATCACTCAGAAGACATCCTACGCGTAGGATGTCTTTTTGGCCTGTTTGACCCCAGATTTGTCCCACAGCTTCCCCTTGATGTCAGTATCCCAGTGGTATGCTTAGATTTTGATTTGGATGTCAAAAGTCCCAATCTTCAGCTGTTTTTGCTTTTTCAGTCAAAAGTGCTAAAGTCCACTTTGAACCCAATTTTCTTACCCAAATGAGGTGAAACCCCTTTCAGTCACTCAATATATCATGCAAGACATACTCATGTAGCCAACTTATGGTTTTTGTCTCAAGTTAATGTTTTGACACTATTTGGGTAGGATGTCTAGCAATTTTAGTCTATCTGGCGTTATCCTGTCAAGATATGGCCAAATTTCCACTTTCCATTTGAAATTAGGGTAACCCTACCTTCTGAACACACTGGTCAACTCAAAATCCCAAAATTCCTCCCAGATTGGCCTGTAGACATCCTACGCGTAGGATGTCTATTGGCTTAAAATTAAAGTCTTTTCTGACACGAATGCTCCTGATGCTCTATAGATCTATCAGAAACACTCACTGTAACTTTTGGACTTCAATTAGGCTTTCAACCACACTTTTGCGTCTTTTTGCATCTTTTACAAACTTGTAATGTTTCTACCAAGCAAGTGTACATGCATGAAATGCTCTAGATCTGAATCATGATGTCCTACTTACTCTATTACTACCTATCATGAAGAAATGGTGATAATGGTGTTTTTGGTTTCTTTTTGGCCTCTCCGGACTCTCAAGCTCTCCTCTCACCGCTTCTACCACTCCAACTCCTACTCTAGAACTCGACTACTACCTAAAACTACCTAAGTCTACCTCCTCTACCTAAGTCGAAGGATCTAGGCCAGACACACGCTTCCTAGACTCCCTCTAAGACCTAGAGAGTCCTCCACCCTCTGATCCTATCTAAATGTAAAGCGAGACTCTTGGCTAGCCAAAAATCCCAATCCTACCTTTTCTAAGTGTGAAATGCGAGGGCTATATATACAAAAATCATCAATGAAAACTCTTATGGATGTTCCAAAGAACGGTTGAAAGACATATGTGACATATCTTTGGAATGTGGTAGGTGCATTTGTGAGACCAAATGGCATAATTCTGTATGCAAAACAACCCCATGGCGTGATGAAAGTGGTTTTTAGCTGCTCTTCCAAGGCTATGCGTATTTGAAAATACCCGAAATAACCATCACACACGGTGTAGCATTCAAAACCTGCCACTTCATTCAAAATTTCATCCAAGAAAGGAGGAGGAAAGTGATCTCTCTTTGTAGCTGTATTTAGTGGTTTGTAGTCAACGCAGACCCACCCTCCAGTTACCATTCTTTTTAGGAGTCACTATTACGGGTGACACCCACTCTGAGTTTTCTATAGGATAGATGAACCCGGCTTCTAGTAGCTTCCTTAGCTCGGCTAGGAGTGCCTTTTCTTGTATGACCCCCAACCGTCGTAGCTTTTGCACAACTGGTTTTACCCCTTCCTTTAGCTTAATATGATGTTCCACTACTATAATACCTTTGATTCTTTCATAGTTGTCAATGACCAGGTCAAGAAATCCCATCAACATTTGCAAAAAATTATCTTTCTCCTCAATTTTTAACTCCTTATACAACATACTCTTCAACCTACTTTCTCCTAGGCCAGATGATTTACTTTCCTCTTCATTGCGTTGCCCTTCTGGTTTTTGCACAACTGGTTTTACCCCTTCCTTTAGCTTAATATGATGTTCCACTACTATAATACCTTTGATTCTTTCATAGTTGTCAATGACCAGGTCAAGAAATCCCATCAACATTTGCAAAAAATTATCTTTCTCCTCAATTTTTAACTCCTTAGACAACATACTCTTCAACCTACTTTCTCCTAGGCCAGATGATTTACTTTCCTCTTCATTGCGTTGCCCTTCTGGTGACGGATCGCCAGTTGTGCTTACCCTTTGTGGATCCTTCATGATGATACCCATCACATCGATGGAACTATCACTTTCGTCGGTGGATGTGGTCTCCTCCTCAGAAGTCGAAGACTCACTAATGGTTTCATATGCTGATGTCTCTAGGTCCATTTTCTTCTGCTTGCCAGTCTTCATGTCGTAGTAGATTGTCTCCCCTTTCTTACCAGTCATGCATATAAGGCCAGTGCCCCAGTTCTGTTTTGCCTTCATGGACATCAACCATGGCCTTCCCAAGATTAATGGATAGCCCTCCCCCTTAGTAGGCATTACAAAAACATCCACTTCTACCTTAGTGTTGAAATCTTTTATCTTCACCGCACTTACCACACCTACACACTTTACTTTTGCGTTGTTTTCCATCTTTGCCTTGCATGGAGAAGGCCTGTCAACCTTGAGCCCCAGCCGAAGCATCATAGCTTCACTCACCACACAAATTTGCGCACCTCCATCAATGTAGGTGTTTCCAACCCTCTTACCTTTTATGTTGACGTCGACAATTGGAAGGATGTCATCCATGTTGCAACCCGAAATTGCTCTGGCTACCTTTGCTTTGGAGTGGCTTGTACTTACCATTTTGGACCATTGTTGCCTTACCTTTGGTGCAAGGTGTAGCAGATGTGGCCATGTAATCTTTGGTCCTTGCTCTGCCACATCCAATGTTAGATCATAGGGCCTAGAACTTTCCCCTAACTGGAAGTCGGTGATGCCTAATTTCCATTGTGGCCTTGATGGCCTCTTGCTAGTCTCTCTTTTCATGCTTCTCTCATTATTAGATTGTGTATCTTTCTCTCTCCTAGCTCTCTTTACAGTCATGGCTTCAAATGGATCTACAAGGTTACCTTCTCCTTACCCTTATCCCTCTCCTTTGCTTTGGGTGGATACACTACTACGGCCTTTCATTTCTCTTCTAGCCTTATGATGTTTACAGGGCGATCAGGTGGTGGTGGCGATGGAAGAGGTGGAATGGGTGCTTGTGGCGGTGCTTGGGGTGGATGCAAAATTTTTGTTGGTGGGGCTGGTGCTTGGGGTGGGGGTGTTCTTTCTCTAGGGGATGATAGTTGGTTCCTCCTACCTCCTCTATTATAGTTTTGTCACGGTTTGGGATAGTAGTACATATCGTGACCATGTTCTCCACAGTTATAGCACTGATACTCCCTGTTTGATCGTCGTGCTCTTCCCGGGTCTTGATCTCTTTCTTGACTCCTTCCTTGCTGTATCAAGTGAACAGACAAATTCTGCAGTTGGTTAGTAATATGGGCCAACATATCTTGTTGGCCATTTCTTACCCCAGGAGCTAGTGGTGGTGAAGGAATGGTGGTTGTCGTGGTTGTTGGTCGATGCGATGTTCCTGCTTCTGTTGACTCGGTTTATTTGGATTTCATCTGCAGCTTCTTGTCCTTAAGGCGAGCAATCTCGACGGCTAACTCGTACGTAGCCGGGAATCTACCCTTCACCTTCTCCTTGAGAAGCGGCCATAAGCCATGCGTGAACCGGTCTTTTTTTAGGAAATCGGGTGCAACTTCCCCTCTTGCCAGTGACTCAACCCACTGTTCCCACAAGTCCACAAATTTGGACTCATAGGTGGCATATTCTAAAATACCCTCCTGCTTCAAGTCTCTCAACTTGTCCCACAGCTTCTCTGAAGTGGTACCTCTCCCAAAGCGCCTCTTAAAATCAGTTTTTAAGGGCTCCTAGTCATCCTTAGTTGCTTGTGGAAGTGCGTTGTACCATGACCTAGCTTCTAGCTTCATGAGATGCTTAAAGATTCTAACCCGAGATTCATCTGTATCTTTGTTGCTTACTACACATGCTACTTCAAAGTCATCTAGGAAATCTGTTACCAAATCCTCCCCCTTCTTTCCTTTAAATGTTGGAAATGCTACACTTTCCATGATTACTGAGACAAAGAGCTAGAAAGACATGCTGCTTAGCTTGCAATCAAAAGTTTTTTCTTTTTTCTTTTTTCTTTACAAGGAGACGTGTACACCCTTTTTATACTAGAATATAGATTAAAATCTCAAATGGTACATTGCTTTGTACCAAAGGTAAGACAAATGGCTGATCTGATGCCAGAATCTCAAAGAAGTGCTCCCCACCTAGCATGGTGTCGATGACGTGCTGCTAGTGAGCCTTCAAGTCCAGTACTACCTTGATTGAGCATACTTGTATCGAAATGTGTGATCTGCCTTGAGGTAGGTTGTACTGATTCATGTGAAGCTTAGAGGTGCTTAGTCACTGTCCAAGCTTGTGGGAGAGGGTGGTGTTCTTTCCTGAAACAAGCTTATTAGATCTCTAGTCTCTCTAGTGAGAGCTTGAGCATGTGCTTCTGTTCTCTGTGATGCAGCATCAAGTGCGACTTGGAAACTGACTGTGATAATTGCCTCGGTGACTAGAGTTACCCGATTCTAGAAGTATAATAGTGTTGATTCTCTATTGTGCAGAGCTCCCTCCATCTTGTTGTTGCGGGTTGGTTGTAGGTTGCGGACATGGTTTCAACTTTCTCCTTCTTCTTCTTGGCACCCGGCCTATGTATATCCAGTGAGTTTGGTTGGTTGACTCTCCCAGTGCAAATCAATTACCGTTATGCCTGGCACTTGAGCTTCGATGGAGATGCAGAGTTCGTCCAATTGTGCTTGGAGATCTTCTTCTTTTGTCGTCTAGTTAGTGAACCCTGCTAGCCATTCATTTTTGTTGGATAATCACACATACAATGAATAATCACCAAGAGATTGGATTCAGATAAATTTAGAGCTAAGCAGTACTGTGTGTGTAACAGAAGAAGGAAAAATTTGAGAGATGATGAAAGAGCGAGGGACTCAGACAAACATCAGAGATTGTATATCAAGAAATCCCCAATACAAGTTCTCCAAAACAAGACTAGTACAATCCCGTCCCTCCAAAGTTCCCCATTCCCAAATATAAAGCTGCACCCTGAATTCAGTTATAACTGCCTGATTCTTGGCATACACTAACAATATTTGATCAGGCTTACAATATCTGACTAGCTACTAACAATCAGACAATACATCTGATATTCGACTACATATCCGACTTTGTATTTACCCTTCAACACATGGCACGCCCCGGTGGTGGATTTGACGAAATCCGACTTGGATCCACATATCCCTTCATCAGTAAAGACCAAGTCAAAAAGAAAATGCCATGATTACAACATTTCAAACGTTGGGTTCATTGGGAACTACATCAAAATCTGACAAGTAATCTAGAACAAGCACAATAGGTTCATCAATTGCCACTGATCCAACAGTAACACCAACAACTACTTCATCATCTGGAAAATTAGTAATCTCGTGCTCTTCTGATCTCTGAATTGCAGACAAACCTTCACCAGTACCCATATCCATTGAAATTGGATCAACTGATATCTTCTTCTCAGCAAATGTAGATTTTGCAATATTCTTTCCTTTGTAATCCTGAACCTGTTTTTTGTACAAATCTCTATCTTTCTTTAACTGTTCCATCTCCTTTAGTAAATCAGCTTCATGGTTACTGACAAACCCTGATATGATCTTCTCATAAGGATGCTTGATAAGGGAACTCATCTCTTCTCTGAATGTTGCCCATACTTCCTGCATACCTATTTCCAAATGTTGCCTAAGGATTGACATGTCCCCTTCAGACATAAGAACACCATAGACATCTACTTCCTCTTCTCCCAACACTTGTTTCTCCAACTGCTCCAAAGGTTTAATTCTCTTATTCAAAATCTGATTCTCCACCTGCAACTCTTTATTGACAATGGCCAACTGCTGCAATTCTGATTGTACTTTTGTTTCCAACTCCACTGTCCAGTCCTTAAACATCTGCAAAGAAAGCTTTTGCTTGGCTAACTCGATCTAATGTTCCACCATCAGATCCTGAATTTCCTTCTGATGTGTAACTCTGACATTCTCCAACTCTTTCTGTAAGGCATTAGCATTGAGGATTGATCATGCAACAGTATTTTTGAAGCACTAGGATCAGCCACAGATTGTAACTGTTTTTCCATATTCTGCTGTTGTTGATGAATAAACTCTATGACACCTAAAAACATCTTTTCTGCCATTCTAGCATATGTTGGCTTGAAATTCTTTGGAGAAGACAACTCATCAAAATTCAGTTGTTTAATTATAGTTTCCACCTTTGCTTTTCTTTTCTTGGACAAAGTGAAAGCCTTGCCAAGCTTGACCCGATTTGATGGCACTATATCAGGCTTCTTTTCTGAAATATCCATGTCCTTCAAAGAGTGCACAACTTCAGGAGTATGCACATTTTTGAGAGCTTCACTGTGATTGTAACCTGCTTTAATCATGAACACATAAGTCTTTGCCTTCACCTGATCATTAAGTAGCTCTGCAGGTACTTGCACCCCACGAATATTAGGGTGTGGTTGTGTATACCCTTCTGCCCTGCCTAAAGTAGTCAGAGAAACATCACCACTGTCCAACTTTTGAACATAAGAAAACAAGGCTGCCAAGTAGGCACCCAACCTACTGTTTGTAGAAGCTTTCCTCTTGTTAGACATATTAATCTCCCCATTGATCCTCTCATAAACTAGATAAGCCAAATTAACACTTCCTCCTTGCTCAGCAAAATAGAGAGGAGCAAAATTTTCCTTGGACATATAATCAAATTTGACTAGGAAACAGATTTTCTCTAGATACCACTTTAGCTGCTCTCTTCTAACAGTTTTGACATTCTTCAACATGTAATAATTTATGCCACCCTCTCTGGCTCCAAACTCCTTCTCTAACAAGAAATCAGAGCACTTACGAATCTGAGAAGTTCCATTGATTGGAAGTTTAAATACCTCATAAATCAATTGAGGACTCAAAGCTACATTGATAGACACCATACCCTTTGTCTTTCTGACAATCTCCACTTGAGACTTAGCATACATATTTCCTTTCCACTTTTGCCATGGCAAAACAGCAAAATCAAATAAACCTATCTTCTTTAACCACAGTGAATGTACCTCTGCAGAAGTCAAGGTCTACTCTGAAATCCACATAGGGCTCCATCAAGGTTTGATACAACTTGATAGGTGTCATTGCCGGTGGACTGTCGGGCTCTTCTTCTCCAGAAGGTTGGTCTTCAGGCTCAGGACTACTCACATCTATCTTCATGGACACTTGCTTTCTCTTTGGCTGCTTACTGCTTGGCTCTTCTTCATCAAACATTGGTCGGGGGGGCAGCAGGTCCCCCTTTTGGTTTGCTCATCATGCATGCAAGAGAATGATGAAAGAGAGTAGAGGGCTGAAGAGTAGAATGGCCCAAGGGAAGAGAACCAGCCTGTACACAGTGTGTGAAGAGGAAACGCGACGAGGAAGGAAATAGGTGAATTAGAATCTCAGCTCGCACGCTGAAAACGTCAGTTAACTGCACCTTACTCTTTTCAAGGCACTCATTAAAAATAGAGCTTAGTGGACAATCATCACACTTTTCGATAAAATTTTGAAAAACTACAGTAAAAGAATATCCGACCTCCAACAATCCGATCCAAAAATCAGACATACTACGAATTCCGACATCTCCACCACACTGCACCTGATTTTCCAAGACCTGAATATCCTCCTTGTAAGTATCAGTATCTCTGCACACTGCTTCATCCATGAACTCATTTACTTGAACAAGTGTTGTTGTAGGCCAATCTAAATGAGGTAGTTTACCAACAAACTTTTTCAATTTGAAACCATTAACTGGAGAATCCACTCTTGTCCCATACACATCAGCAACAATAAAAGTACCCTGACCCTTATCCTCAACAATCTAATATGGTCCCTTGTATCTTAAAGTTAATTTGCCAGGATGTGGTCCCAATCTAGAGTTATAAAGCATAACCCAATCTCCCACCTGAAAGACTTTAAACTTGATATTCTGATTTACCCAAGCTTTTCTCCTCCTCAGAATTATTTCAGTTATATAAAAACTGACATGTCTATCTTCTTCCAACTGCAACAAATACCTGCTTCTATGTTGAACAGAAATTTTGGGAGTCGTTTTCTCAGCACTCACTCTAAGACTAGGTACCACAAACTCCATAGGGACAACTGCTTCACGCCCATAAACTAACCTGAATGGAGTCATTCTTGTAGTCACTTTGAAAGCTGTCCTAAAGGACCACAAAGTTGAATCTAACTTCTCATCCCAATCCTTCTTATTGTCCTGCAAAATCTTCTTCAAAACCCTAATCAATATCTTGTTAGTACTCTCTGCTTGACCATTGGCCTGAGGATGACAAGCTGTGGATTTTTTGTGCATGATCATAGGAGTTTTAGTAAGTTCAGCAAATAACAGCATTCAGAAAATGAGATCCTCTGTCACTTACTAACTCCACAGGACAACCAAACCTGGTCGTGATATTATGATAAAGAAACCTTACCACACTAGCAGTTGTATTGTCTTTTAATGCTACAGCCTCCACCCATTTAGTACAGTAATCAGTAGCCACCAATATGTACTTGCATACTCTGCTAGTAGTTGGCTTCACTAATCCCACAAAATCTAGACCCCATTTCTGAAAAGGTTCTAGAGGCAAGATAGGATGATCATTCATCCTTTCTGTAGAATCAGGCTGACCCATCTTCTGACATACCACACAACTCTTAGCATAATTGTGAGCATCCTTCAACACAGTGGGCCACCATAATCCTGCTTGTAAAATTTTCTTTCCAATAATATCTCCAGAAAAATGTCCTCCAGCAGCCCCAAAATGTGCTTCCTATAAAACAGCTAATTGTTCAAAATCAGGGACACATCTTCTAATGACCTGATCAATTCCTTTCTTATATAAAGCTCCAGCAATAACCAAGAAAGGTCTACTTTTTAGTGCAAACTTTCTTCTCTGATCTGTAGAAAAGTCTGATGGCATTGTACCATC
This sequence comes from Adiantum capillus-veneris, assembly GCF_014529385.1. NCBI lineage: Eukaryota > Viridiplantae > Streptophyta > Polypodiopsida > Polypodiales > Pteridaceae > Adiantum > Adiantum capillus-veneris. Next base: position 121,574,505 of record NC_140957.1, on the reverse strand, counting down.
CATCAAAAACACTAACATCTGATCATACTAATAATCAGAATTGACAGTTTGAACATCAAACAAATGAGCATCAAGAAGATCATCAATAACACCTGTAGGCTTTTCACCTATTTCAATCCAACTTAATAAATCTGCAATAGCATGCTCCTTGCCTGGTGTATGAATAATAACAAAATCAAACTCTTGCAATAATAACATCCATCTAGCCAACCTTCCTGTAAGCAATGGTTTTTTGATTAAGTAAAGCAAAGCCTGATGATCTACATGAAAGATCACCCTGTTGCACAACAAATAATTCCTGAATTTGGTCAAAGCATACACCATGCCCAAAGCTTCCCTCTCAATCACTGCATAGTTTCTTTCAGCAGAAGTTAACACACGAGAAGCATAATATATAGGTCTACACCAACCCCTGACACCTTCCTGCATCAATACAGCTCCAACAGCCACATCTGAAGCATCCACAAAGACATGGAAAGGTAAATTCCAATCAAGAGCCTGTAAAATAGGAGTAGCTGATATCATCTTCTTCAATAGTTGGAAGGATCTTTCTTGAACATCAGACCATACAAAAGGTACATGTTTCTTTGTCAAATAAGTAAGAGGCATGCACACATTGGCTAAATACCTGATATACTTGCTATGCCACTTAACCTGTCCAACAAATCTACCCAACTCCTTAGCATTTGTAGGAGCCTTTGCTGCCTGAATCACTTCAATCTTCTTATCATCAATGGACATCCCTTGATGAGATACCACATGACCCAATAGAATACCACTCTTTACTGCAATCACACTTTTGTAAGGATTTAGACACATTCTGAACATCCTACACCTTTCAAAGAATAACCTTAAATTGTGAAAATGTAAGTCCTTTTTTCCAAAAACTAAAAAATCATCCACAAACACCCTCATGAAATCCTTCAAATAGGGCTCAAAAGTCTTATAAGTTGTGTAATTGAAGGATGGTGGACCATTCTTTAGCCCAAAATTCATGACAGTAGAATCATAAGCCCCCCATTCTGTTATAAAAGCTGTTTTGTGCCTATCTTGCTCAGCCACCTGAATCTGGTTATACCCAAAAAAGCCATCCAAAAAATTATACATTTCCTGTCCAACTACTGCATCCAAAATAGCATCACAAAAAGGCATAGGGAAAGGATCAGTAATAGTTGTTGCATTTAATTTCCTATAGTCCACACAAACCCTGATTTTCCCATTCTTTTTGGGAACCACAATAATAGGAGACAACCATGTGACTTCATGAATAGGTTGTATAAACCCAACAGCTAACAACTTGTCAATTTCCTGTTTTACTTGAGCTGAAAAATTAGGGTTCATTTTGTACCTCTGTTGAACAATAGGTACTGCATCCTCCTTGAGGTTGATATGATGTTGATGCAAATCAAGATCAATCCCTTTAAGATCATAATAATCCCAAGCAAATACATCCTTAAATTTCTGTAACAACTGCAACAAGTCTTGCAAAAATTGACCATCCACATGTACACTGACCTTCACCATTTTAGGATCCTCTTCAGTGCCCAAATTAAGCTCCTTCAACTCATCTTGCTCAACTCTCTTGGATTGCCCAAACCTTTTGTTGTACAACTTCTCCACCATATATTTAGCCTCATGTTCTTCCTATAGACTTACCTCCTTAGAGCTAGAAGACACACTCTGATCCATCATCTTAATACCTCAGCTCCCTGAATTTCCTGACCTGAAACAGGTGCTTCTTCCCCAGACTCCGATCCTTCATCTTTCTGCAAAATACCCTCAACATCCACTTCAAACACTGGTACAATTGTATGGTTAGCCTGCAAGAATGCTTCTTCCTCATCATCCTCAACCTCATCTGCTAAGTTACTTGATTGGGCAAACATTGGTCTCTCCTTGCCTGAAATTTGCTTCCTCCCAAGCATAGGAATAGTAAGAACTTGTTTACCTTTGGTAAGAACAACTTGATTCTCCCCCCAATCGTGTTTCACCTTGGCTAATCTAAACCAAGGTCTGCCAAGCAACATCTCATAAGAACTATGCCGTTCTTTCATCCTGAGTACCACAAAGTTCACCACAAATTGCATACCTGATATTAGCACAGAAGTTTGTCTCAAAATTCCAACTGGTTGCACCCTTGTTTGATCAGCCATTTTAACCTGGAAAGGTGTTGGTTCTAATTTCCCCAAATTCATAGCAAGATACACAGATTCAGGTAAAATGTTCACTACAGATCCTCCATCAAGCAGTACTTCTTCAAACAGTCTTCCTTGAAAAGTCACCTGAACCACTGGTACTACAAAATCAACATCAGAAGGGTGTATAGAGTGAACACCTGGTTCAATAATGGGTTGTGAGGACAATGCAGCTCCTCTACCCAACAATTTATTCAACAATATTTCCCTGAAAGCTGGAACCAAACACAGCATCTGATCTAGGGACAATTGCAAAGGAGAGTTGATCAGTTCTTCAAACCAATCCCTTGCTTCACCTAAAACCTGCACCTCCTTCCTTTTAAGAGATGAAGATTCTGCTAACTCTGAAACTCCATTATCCAAAACCTGATGTCTTTGTTTCTTTTCCACCTGCTCTGGTGGACCCTATCTCTGATCCCTTTTTGTTGTTCGCAGTCAATAGGACCCTTGGCCTTAAACCTAGTTACTGCCAAAACCTCAATTCTCTCAAAGCTCAAATTTGAATAACTGTTACCTACATCCTCATCATGTATCTCCTCACAGAGGAAGTTGGTCCATGTACAGGTGCTGTAAAAATTGGAATGTCAATAATGATAACATTAGCCTAAGCCTGAGCAGATTCTGAGGAGCTGGTTGTGGTCTTGCCTGCTGATTGTCCTGATTATAAGGTACAATAGGTATCCCCCTTTCTTCTCTGTGTTTGACCCATAAGTCACATTGGATTCCTACAAAATGATTAGAATCTCCACAATACACACAAGGCCTGACTCCCTGTGGTCTCCTCTGATTATTATCCTGATTTTTTCCAGGCTTTCTGGGAGGTCCCTAAAATGGTGGTCTTCCCCTGAAAGGAGCCACCTGATTTACGTCAGCCAAGCCCTACCCCTACCCACATTGGGAGGTGGTTTATTTCTCTGCTTTGGATTGTACCAGCATTGAACAGTGGTATGCCCATCCTTTTCACAAATTTCACAAAACCTCTTGTCACTTGGAGCAATAATAGAATAACCTATACCCTTCAATTTCTGCACCAATTCATCTTCAGCATCCTTCTTATCCTTTTTCTTACCACTGCTTGGAGACCCCTTTTTCTTCCTCACTTTACTTTTGCTACAGTCATTATCAGATGAAACTTCAGACTGAGAATCCGACTCTGACTGTTCAGTTGATGTAGAATCACCACTGGAATCAGAACTCCTCCTGCTTCTGGACTTAGTCATGCCTAATTTTTTCTCAACTCTAGATGCAGCTACCATCAAATTGTCAAAACCCCCTACAATATCAATACTTGCCACAGCATTCTTCAAACCTGTCTTTAACCCTTTGAGAAAGTACCCTGCCAACATTTCATTAGTGGGCCTCTCATTACCTTGAAGTCTCTCAACCAAAATCCTGAATTTTTGGGCAAAATCTTCCACCAACATTGAACCCTATTTAATTCTTCTGAGTTTACTCAGAACATCAGTAGGAGTTTTCTCCTTTCTAAATCTTTGCAAGAAAGAAACTTTCAACTCATCATAAGTTGCAAAATGAGCAACACCATATTGGCTAAACCAACTCATAGCCTTACCTTCCAAAGTAGCTACAACTATTGTAATTTGATATTATCAGGGAAGATACCCTGATAACCACTAGCCTACCACCTGGTTTCAAACTGAGCCACATGGTAATCTGCATGCTCCTTAGACCTGCCCTTGAACTTTGTTGATTTGATCTATGAATTAGGGGGTGGTTGAGCCATCAGAATAGGTTGTTGCAGCCTCCTAGGTCTTTTCCCGGGAGCTAACAATAGTGGGTCAAATCTTAGTTGACGTCTACTTCTAATTGGTCTTCTTGCCAAGAGTAGTGCCCCCAAGAATTGCCTCACTGACCTTTCCTCTGATGCTCCTTCACTCTCCTGTCCTTGATTCAGCAATGGAACTTCAGGTGGTGCAATAGGTTCTCTATTATCGCTTAAAGAATCATAATGAAAGGGATCTATGTTTCCTGCTTGAGTCTGAGCACGGGTATAGTACACTCTTGACCTTCTCCTACCCTCTCTGACATGCATCATCTCTGAATAATACACAAAGCACAGTACGACCCTTAGAACCTAAATTACAGCCTCAATGCGAGATCTGCAGAGACAGCAGGATCACCAACATGTTGTTGGATAATCACACCTACAATGAATAATCACCAAGAGATTGGATTCAGATAAATTCAGAGCTAAGCAGTACTGTGTGTGTAACAAAAGTAGAAAAAATCAGAGAGATGATGAGAGAGCGAGGGACTCAGACAAACATCAGAGATTGTATATCAAGAAAATTCCCCAATACAAGTTCTCCAAAACAAGACTTAGTACAATCCCGTCCATCCAAAGTTCCCCATTCCCAAATATAAAGCTACGCCCTGAATTTAGTTATAACTGCCTGATTCTTGGCATACACTAAACAATATCCGATCAGGCTTACAATATTCGACTATCTACTAACAATCAGACAATACATCCGATATCCGACTACATATCCGACTTTGTATTTACCCTTCAACATTCATCCATCCATAAAAGTTTAGGGATTTCAGTTTTGTAAACTAGAGGGTTTCATGAAAGGATCCTCTGTGGGGGCGCCAAGAAAATGATTGCCGAAGCTGACATGCCATATGGGGTGGCCTCTACACCACACATAGCCGGCACATCCCCAAGCATCATCTCAAGATAGGAGTAATCCTAGCAGTAGAGAGGAGCACCACCTAGAATAAGTGTGGCTAGGATGCAGACATACATGGCCTAGGGTAGGAAAAGTGAAAATGCCCTCTAGGTACCAACATGAAATGGTGATACAGCAAACATCCACATGTAAATAATGCCTAGTCAATAGATAGGAGTGTGTGTACGGGGGAGGTATGTGACAAGGTCATAATGGAGCTTACTTACAGATTGGAGAGGCCACACGTGATGGAGCACAAGCAGAGTGACATACAAGAGACGAAACATCCCACGAATGTGGAAAAACAAAATTTAAGGAGAAAAGAGAATGGACCCCAAAGATCAAGACAACATTGCACCCTTTTATTGGTGATGATGATACTTACAAATGGTGGTCTTGACGGTTACAAAACCTGTCTTTTGGCATTAGGGATAAATGATGGAAAGCCAGCGCCATATGGTGCATGGCAAAGTTGAAGTTAGCGGGAAGGTTAGTTGAGGGAAAACATCAAGAAGATGCAGCCACCGATGATGTCAATTACCCACACCGAGAGCGGCCCAAAATAGCATAGTGTCGATGCATTCAATCCAAGCGTGCTCATGTTGCCTTGCGGGAGCATAGTGACTACCTTATGTGCATGGAGTGGCCGTGACTAGTGACTCAACCATGGTGTGATGGATAATGGGGCAAATGGTGATGTTACCAATGCTACAATGCCCAAGCTTTCAACTCAACATGATGCTCTCTAGCTTGGGGTGCATTATGTGCTTAGTGGTGCTTACCATATAGAGTGCATGGAGCTAGTGTATTCCTCCCTTACTTGTGTGTGACCCCTTTGTGCTTAGCGGAGGCCTCTTTATATAGGCTTGAAAGGTGGTCCTTACCCAATGGTCCTTGCAAATATCCACTGGTCGTAGGAAAAGATCTAGATGCCTCTCTAGTAAGAGAGATAGAGAGAGAGAAGGTAGGAAAATATCTAGATGCCTCTCTAGTAAGAGAGATAGAGAGACGGAAGAGTGGGGTGGGGGAAGAGTTTTTTTTTACAATCCACTAGCCATGGCTAGTTTATAAGGGAAGAGTGGGGGTTTGGGGCACTTACAAGGGTTTTGTCGATGGTTCGGGTGGTCAGTGTGAGGTTTAAGGTTGCCAGAATTGGTAGTTGCTGCGGGAAGCCAAGATGCTACGTGTTACTCCTTCTCGGTGCCGGCGCGGCTGGGGTGTGCCTTCGGTGCCACTTCTTGTTTTGGTGTTGGCGACGTGCGAGTTGGCCGTCTTCTTTTATTTGGTGTCGATGTCAATTATTCCTTTGATTTTTATTGTGGGTGTGTATATGCGTGTGTACACTGTATTGGATGACTGTGTGATTGTGTTTGTGTGTTGTGTGTGCATGCGAATGTGTATGTAGGGTGTGTATGCGTATGTATACGTGCGGTGTGTGGGAAAGAGAGAGAAGGGGAAAGGGTATTATTTATAACTTATGGATATACAATATATTATATATATATATATATATATATATATATAATTTATTTACGTGCTTACTATGTGCGTGTGCAGGGAAACAGCGTGAGAGAACGAGAGTGAGAGAGAGAGGGAACGCGGGCGCTGGGGAAAAATGGGAGGGGGGGGAGAGAGAGAGAGAGAGAGAGAGAGAGAGAGAGAGAGAGAGAGAGAGAGAGAGAGTGTGTGTGTGTGTGTGTGTGTGTAGTGGGTGTGTGTGTATAGAATATGAGGGTGGTGCCTGCATAGGCCGACGGGAAAGAGAAAGAGAGAGAGTTTTGTTGTGGCCGACCCAGAGAGCGAGGGAGGGAGTGTGAGAGGGTCTGTGCGTGGATAAGAATAAGAGAGAGAGAGAGGAGCTTCGTCCTATTTTACTGATGTGCCTTCGGGCCTTTGACACAGAGCGACCGGAAGAGCGGGGTGAGGTGGCCAGGGAGGGAGAAGGTGAGGGAGTGGGTGTGGATAAGAGATAGAGAGAGAGGGCCGGTTTCTGCGCGCCTTCGGGCTGGTCCAGAGAACGTGCGAGAGGAAGAGAGAGAGCTTGGGGGGGCCTCCGGGTAGCTTTCAGCCGACAGTGAGCGAGGAAGGGGAGAGAGAGAGAGAGAGAGAGAGAGAGAGAGAGAGAGAGAGAGAGAGAGAGAGAGAGAGAGAGAGAGAGAGAGAGAGAGAGAGAGAGAGAGAGAGAGAGAGAGAGAGAGAGGAGAGAGAGAGTGCATTATTATTATTCCCTTGTGGGCTGTTCACACGGAGCGAGAGAGATAATGAGGGAGAGAGAGAGTGAGAGAGGAGGAAGAGGGAGAGGAAGAAGAGAGAGAGAAAGAAGGGGGGGGGGGGGAAGATAGTGAGAGAGGGGGGGCGCGGCCTACCGGTGGGAAGAAAACAAGGGCGCAGAGAGGGGCATGTGTGAGTCCAAAAGATTGTGGACGAGAGGAGAGGGTGATTGAGGAAAATAATGGAAGAGAACAGAACGATGGTCTGCCATGGAAGAAAGTAATCCTTTCATGTGCCCTTCGGGGTTTTGGTGGCAGTGATAATAAAGAAAAAAAAATTGTTTTTTTGTGGTTTTCTTTACCTTCGGCTCCTTGAATGGTGATTCATGCGGTTCTCGATTTCGAAAACCGAGAACTTTAAATTTTCAGGCTAGGCTAGAGGGCGGTGCGGCTAACCCAGTGTCACTATTTTGAACATTTTAACCTCGTAAGTTGTCAAGGCATGCCATGTCTTTGTATCTCGATCATACAGTGCTTTCTTGACCTTGGTCAGTTTGGCCCTAGCTAGCATCTTGAAGTTCTTTGCATCCATCTAGATGTATATGGTTAATTGGATTTGAATTTATCTTTAAATAGTACCTTAGCATCTCTCTAAATTATGGCTTGGAACTGGCTTTGTTGGCCAATTGCTTTTCAAGAAATTTTTAAGGCTTTGAATAATAGATGTAGAAATTTATTCAATGTGTACCTTATCAACTGGCTAACTGGAGACTTGCATTGGATCATCTATTACCATATACATGTGGTAGTGATGTGTGTGAAAGCACTTAGGACCGTTGAGGCATTTTTCCCTCACTAGGAGGTTTTTTCCCCCGTGCATTGTATATACGTTGATCACTCTAGGGCTATAATCTTATCTTTCATTGTGCACTAAGAAATATATACCCTCTGTTGTGTGACTTGAGCTTCCTTCATCTTCTCCAAGCTATGTGTGTTTCCTTGCAACCCTATTTCCAACAATTGGTATCAGAGCGGGTTGCGTCCTCCCGGGCTTTGTCACCATCATTGCCACAGCACGTGCATGCTCGCTTTCTCCAATTTTAGTGATCTTTGGTGAGTGTCAACAAGTTCAAAAATATTTCACGGAAGCTCATAGAGCCTGGTCTGCTTAGATTTTCCATTCGGACTCATTTTGGCCTCCATTTTCACTATACAGGCAGTGATGTGCAGGTAATTTTGTCATTTTGTGCAAAATTTCTATCAGTATCGTTTTTTTCATAACATGTCCCTTACAATGCTCCTCGGGTTGTGCTATGTAGCACACATTAGTTCCACTCCATTTCTCCTCTTTTTGGGTAGTTATCACATTAGGTACAGGTGATTTCCATGGTTGACAAAAACAGAGATGTATTCAAGATGTTTGCTACTACTGAGAATAGATTGGATGGGAAAAATTACCCAATGTGGGCTTACATGATGCAACGTGCTCTTGTGTCAAAGGGTGTTTGGAATCTTGTGCAGGTCATTGATGTACATCCTGGTTCTACGGACACAGGTGATGTTGATGATGTTGCAGGTTTTGGTGGCAGAATTACTACTACTAACACTGTTTTGCGTACAATTGAGGAGGCTTGTTGGGATGTAAGAGACATGCAAGATCATGCATTGATTGCATTATCTATGAAGCGCACTATTAGTCCTCACCTTTGTTCAGCTAAATATACAAAATAGGCTTGGGATATTCAGGTTGGCCTTTATGCAAGCTACAATGAGGCTAAAATTGCATTGTTGCGTAAGGAGCTGGAGTCAAAGATTATGCATGAGGAAGATGAAATGGACACTTTCCTTGCTGGTATCAAGCATAATGATGAGAAACTTATTGTTGTAGGCAAAGTCATTTTTGTCAGTTTCCTTGTGTACACTGTTCTTGATTCTTTGTCAAATTCTTATCAGACTTTTGCTAGTACTTGGAGACTTATGACCCAAGGAAATCCTGAAGTTTTCAAGTTTGATGCATTGCACATTGTTGTTGCAAGAGTCACTTTCAAGAAAAAACAGGGCTAAACAGCATGCAGTTGAAGAGTCTTTATTGCTGCTCAAAGAAAAAGTGGTAACAACAATGTAGCCACTCCTCCTGGTTCTTATGCAAGTGGAAAGGCAACTATTCCTAATGCGTCATCTGGAAACACTTCATCTGGAAATTTTGGTGAAAAGGGCAGAAGGAAGATGTGTTGCCATTATTTTAAAGATAATGATCACTTGATCAAGCAGTGTTCAAAATTGAAGGCAAAAGAGGCTAAGAAGAAAGAGGCTGGTTCCATTACAAGTGCAGCTATTGTAGAGTCTCCTGTGAAAGTAGATTTTGATGCTAACGTAGATGCAAAATGGGCTTTTAGAAAATCTAATTTGATTTTGATTGGTGTGGTCATTTTGGTCTTTTTTGTGATGTGCCGACCATATAGAGATGTTGAATAAGGTATATAATCATCACTTGTAGAATCTGGTGAAGAGTGGTGGCCTTGGTGGCATGTGGTAGGCAAAGATGTAGCATGTGCTCCAAGTCACCAAATGCTCTCTCTCTCTCTCTCTCTCTCTCTCTCTCTCTCTCTCTCTCTCTCTCTCTCTCTCTCTCTCTCTCTCTCTCTCTCTCTCTCTCTCTCTCACACACACACACACACACACACACAATGACAAATGAGGCCTAATTTTCCCTACCTTGAGTATAAGCATCTAACTTATGTGGAACCCAAAGTGTACTTTCATCCTCTTGCCAATCCAGAGTTGCTTTATATATCCTCATCCAAGGAACACCTAGGATGACTGCTTCATTGATATTTGTATATCTCACATTACATGAAATTGATGTGGGCATTGATGGCCGTTAATAGTGATTGGTAGATGAATTGGCCCAATTTCCATCGTTTTGTAGCCTTTAGTTCTATCTGATTTTTTAATAGTGGTGCATTTGTCATCTTCCTGTATGTAGAATAATTGATGATAATTTCTCTTGCTCGTATGTCCACAAGTGCACGTTCTGTTGATCCATCTGGATGTTGTAATTTGATGCGTACATCCATGTCCTTAAGGAAATAATGCTTCATCTGAATTCCTTCTATTTGAGGAGATGCTTCTATCTAAATTGCTTCTATTTGCAAAGATGACATTTCTGGTTGTGACTAAATTTGAAATTTATTTCTTTGTTCTTTGCACTTTAAAATCCACAATTTATCTTGCTCTTGAGTGTTTGCTTTATTAGCCTTGGCTTCTTTCTTTTTTTCAGTAGCTTTGTGGATCTTTTCCAACATTTTGGTGGTTAGTGGCAAATGATACTTCTTTAACCTGCATCCACTAATCCAATTGTGGGTATCTCTTCTGCCTCTAATGTAGCAAGCTTTATGGCTCCACTAGGCGATATTTCATGAATCACAAATGGGCCATTACCTCTCTTCTTAAATTTATTGCAGTGTTGTTGTGCAACGTGTAGACTAACACATAGTCTCCCTTTCTGAACTCCTTATTAATCACATGTTGATCATGAAATTATTTCATGGGTCTTTTCTAAGCATAAATGTCTATGACAGCTCTTAAGCGTGTCTCATCTAGCCTCTCAAGAATATCTAACTCTCAGATAGCTCATAACATGTCCAATCTAAGTCTTTGGCTACTCTAAGCATTGGGATCAAGAAATCTTTAGGCAATATGGCATTAAGTCCAAACACCATGTTAAAAGGCGTTGTTCCAATTAATGTTTTGTAAGCTACTTGGTATGCCCATAAAGATGAATGTAGATTTTGGTCCCAATCTGCTCTTGATTCATTTACCATCTCTGTGTGGTACTCGGCATTCCCATAAAGTTGAATGTAGCTTCTAGTCTACATCTGGTCTTGATTCACTTACTATTTTTGTGAGCAGTGTGCATAAGATTTTGTTTATGCTCTCAGTCTCTCCATTGGCTTAAGGGTGATAAGGTGTTAATTTTCAATGAGCTACCATGACTTCATCTAGAAAAAATTCTCATTTTATTTACAAATGAGTTCCTCTCTCGCTAACTATCTCAATTGATAGCCCATGTCTTGTAAAGGTATTCTCATGCAAGAATTGTGTTGTCATCCTTGCATCATTTTGTTGTGTTTCTTTTGCTTCTACCCATTTGGTCAAATAGTTTATGGCTGCTATGATGTATTGAGCATGTATATAATATGTTGGAGGTGATATAGGTCCTACAAAATCTATGCCCCATTTGGCAAATGCTCTTGCCCCCCATCATTGGTCGTAGAGGCTTTCATCTCTTTGCATAGGTACCTTTTTTCTCTGGCATTCGTCACATCTTTTCACATAACCTTCAACATCCATGAACAAGGTAGGCCACCAAATTTGCACTACAAGAATTTCTTTTACAATTTTGCCAGCAAAAAAATATTCTCCTACTTGTTCAGCATGAGCTTGCTCTAGAATAGGAATGTATTCGCTCTTTGTGGTATACATCTATAGTTGATCATCCTTTCCTCTCCTATAGAGGTGATCTTCAATCAATACATAATTATCTGCTTTAGTTTGAATAGACGTAGGCCTTGCTTTGCTCAACCCTCCTGGAAAGGTTCCCATCGTTAGGTAATCCACAATGTATGAGCTCCATTTCAGTGCTACCATGATTCTAAACTATGTCACATGTTCTATAGATGCTTGCAACATCTCCTCTTATTGGGCAATGTCAAAGCAAGTGGTTGTCTTCTGCCTGCATCTGCTGACATAGGCCTTAGGGGAGGTTCACACTACGCATGACACATAATGATATAGGGGCATGTGCAATTGAGGAAAAAGTTAATTGGTGAAGAAAAATAGGAGCAGTGTCTAGATCTGGCATCTTCATGGATGCCCTCAACCGCTCAAAATAGAGGAATGTCCACAAACTTTTCAAAACAAAATGCGGGCAGGCATTGATCTCACCACCATGTGGTGAAACCCTTAATCTATGCGTATAGTGTATTATGTTGGAAACCATATAAATTTGGGTAGCTTCTTTGTGAAGTGAAAATGTGTGCTTAAGACCATGTGAAGGGACTCTCTCTGAACCTTGTAGGTGCTCCCCAACCTCTCGATGTTCTCTCTACACTCAAAGGCATAAATCGTAAAAGTAGATAGAGAAAGGTGCATCCAACAAAACGAGAGCTTGCAAGCCTTGCTAGGAATCCATTTACCCTCATATGTAAGGCCTTCCCCCTTAAAAAACAAGGTTCCCTCCTTCTTGTACAGAACACCTGCATATTAGCTAAGCAAAGATCTAGCAGGAACGTCAAGGCAAGTCATAGGTGGGGCTAGACTCTAGTGGGCATGCTCAAAGGCTGCATGGCAAGAACTTGGCGAGTTCGAAAAGCAAAATTTTCTTCAACCAATATATTCATGCCACAATAGATGGACTCCCTTTCTCTTGCAAGCATCTGGACCCCATCCTAATAAGGTGTTAGAGACAAACTAAGAAAAGTAACATAAAGATCCAAAGGATCATGATTCACTTGTAGATATGCGCCAAAATTATCAACAACCTATCAAACTAAGGATGTTGCATGATCCTTGGGTAATTGTTTTATGAAATACTATTAGGAAATAGGACGTAGATAAATAGATATTTGAGTAGCTTACTTAATATCCAGAGACAATTTTTCACACAAGAGATATTATAGAGTAGAGAGAGAGAGTGAGAGCACACACGATATACATTGTTCATCCAATGTGGGCTACATCCACGGGAAAGCAGCCACTCAATGGATTTAGTACTTCAAATAAGAAGTAGGTTACAAAAGGATTATACCCTTAATAGAGCTCCCTCCTTGCTTCACTCTCACCACTTCATACCCACCTTATTGCATCAACTTCACACTACAAAATGTGTGTGGAAATGGCCTCCTTTTATAGGCCAAAAGGGTTTCCCTCTCTCATGAGAGGGCAAAGGCAGTCGTGTATAGCCGCCCTTCTGTAGACAAGTCCAAATTGGACTCTCCAATCTGCCTATGTGTGTCCACCCTTGAAAAAACAAGTCTACATTTGAAATCGGCCACTAGCCATTGACTTTCGACCACCGGCCAACCGATCGGCCATTTTTTGACCACTTTTTGGCCACCGTCCAGCCATCAAATTTCGACAAAAAGGAATAATCCATTGTCCATTAAAATTTTGGTTTTCGATGAGTGATTTTTCTTTGCACACAATGGCTTATCCTCATAATGGGAGTCTTACAAATGTGCGTTTTCAATAAAAAAAATTACAAGGGGTAAATCAGGCTCCATACTTTGCAATCTCCCACTTGGAGACTGATCTCCACACCAAACATGTGACTGCTTTCCATCCTAGCTTCTTATCCTTGAATGTCGATTGAAGATGAGAAAAAGGTCAAATTCTCCTTGTTGATCACCTTTGTAAACATGTCTGCTGGATTTTCACTTGTATGCACCTTTCCTAGCTTTAGTTGTCCCTCTTCCAAAAGTGTGCGTATGAAGTGATTCCCTCAATGTGCTTTGTCCTTGAATGAAAGGCTCAGTTCTTTGCAAGATGAATAGCGCTTTGCTATCACTATACAAGACACAATTTTCTTGTTTGAATCAAAGCTCTTCTATAAATATGTGAAGCCACAGAATCTCTGTGAGGTCCCTGCCCCTTTTTGAGAGGAGCGGAGTACCTTTGAGAGGTCTCCAATCCTAAAAAAGAAAAACCAACGGACATTGCCTTAGCTACTACAAGCCACGGGCATGAACCGTTAGTGAAGGATTGGTCCTATCTCACTATGGCGGAGCGTGACCACCATAACCCTATCTAAAAACTATCTATAATCAATCTTACCTAAAAGTATAAATCTTAGAGTGACCAACCTGTGCGCTTTTTTTCCCATGTTTCAGAAGCACAACAGCTAAGGTTTGTCTCTTTTAAGATTTATGACTTTAAAAAAAACAATTTCTAGCGTTGGAAAGTTACCCGACTCATCGGGTCCACCAGTCCATAGAATGATACCGTTGGGGTATCATTCTCCCACTTTCAGCACCACACTCACCCTTTTTTTGTTATCTAATTACTACCACACTGTTTAAACATACATGTTCCTTTACTTTATTTATGATACTGGTTCGTTAAAACAGCCCTTCAAACAGTATTACAAACAATAGTCAAACAAGAAGTCGTCCAATTTTAAACCAACAACCCTTGGATTAAGTTCACTCAAGAATCTCTACTGACGCTATTATGTTCGATCGGTGTATACATTATTTATAAAAACCCTTGTCCTCATGAGCGTCCCATACCGCTCGACAAGTACTCGTTGTGCTAATCTGGACGTACTTCCGCCACAACAACAACGGTGTCAATCTGGGCGTCATCCTCACGCCACGGCAAAACAAAACTGCACTATCCAGCTGGGCTAATCTGGGTGTACTCCCACCACAGCATCAGCGGTGCCATCCTGGGCTTCATCTCACGCCTCGGCAACTGCCACATAATACCAGCGCTAATAAGTAGAGAGACTTGAGAGAAACCATACCAAAGGTTTTGGACAAACATTCTTTCCTATAGTAACCATTTTAACCAGACAATCTTTTCTACTTGTCAAACATATGACGAGTTTCTTGGGGTTAAGCCCCGTGGTTTCGATCCGTGTTTTCTTTTCATAAGGTAAATAATATATTCCTATGGTTTCGCATATGCAATGATGCATAACTTGAAACTGCAATACTAACCTGTACCATAGCTCCGATTGGTCCGATTGGTGGAGACATAGCATGTTCCGCAGGAGTTCCACCGTTACTTGTACCAGCTTCATGATCATTAGCGCCTTGGGTTCGAGCACGCTTTGGAGCCATTTTTTTGTACTACACTTATGTTATACACTTAGAACTTTAAATTGGTCAATTTCCCTAGTAATCTCTTGTTTCCAAAGAGAGTCTGTAATTTGAACCCTCGCCAACTCGGATTCACACTTATTGTTGTTGTTTTATATCTAATTTCTATACATCAAATATTTGCTAATCGTAATTAATCAAAAATTAAATGTGTAAACTATGAGTGAAAGTTTAGGAATGCATTACTTTTATGCTTCACATTTCTAATCCAATTCTAACTTCAATTTCTATACTTCAACTAAATCAATTTTTAGTATTATTCAAAATTCTACTTAATCTAATTGACAATGAAATTGGTGAATGAGAATTTCATCATGTATAATAAGAATATGATGAGTTCTCTTATGTATTAACTTTCAATTAACTATGCATAAGTTAATAGTGAAGATGTACTAACTAGAGAGAGTAGGTATACTTAGAGAGATTAGAGTAAGAGAAAACATACAGACGCATCTTTTTTTAAGTTAATTGAATCTTACTAATCCATTAGAAATATTAGAGTAAAAGAGAACACACACACATATCCTTTTTTAAGTTAATTGAATCTTACTTATCTATTAGAGAGATTAGAGTAAGAGATAGCACACACACACACATAGCTAATTGAATCTTACTAATCTATTATAGAGATTAGAGTAAGAGATAGCGCGCACACACACACACACATCCTTCTTAAAACTAATTGAATCTTACTAATCTATTAGAGAGATTAGAGTAAGAGATAGCACACACACACACACACATATCCTTCTTAAAACTAATTGAATCTTACTAATCTATTAGAGAGATTAGAGTAAGAGATAGCACACACACACACACACATAGCTAATTGAATCTTACTAATTTATTAGAGAGATTAGAGTAAGAGATAGCACACACACACACACACATAGTTAATTGAATCTTACTAATCTATCAGAGAGATTAGAGTAAGAGATAGCACACACACACACACATAGCTAATTGAATCTTACTAATCTATTAGAGAGATTAGAGTAAGAGATAGCAGGCACACACACATATCCTTCTTTAAGTTAATTGAATCTTACTAATCTATTAGAGAGATTAGAGTAAGAGATAGCACACATACATCATTCTTGAAGTTAATTGAATGCTTAATTAGTACGCACCTTATTATTCCACTAGAGTTTTTTTTCTCTTAGTGGTTTGTGGATGCCTTCTCTCTAAGAGAAGTGGCAGCACTTCGTGAGCACTATAGAGGCAATCTCTATGTCTAAAGTGTGAGCATGGATGCTCTATTTATAGCAGAAAAGAAAACGTCCAACTTTTTTTTCCCAAAAAAAATAAGAAAAAATTTAAACTTTTTTAAATATATATATATATATTTTTTTTTTCCAAAAATCATACCCGCGTTTTTGGTACCCTTGTGGTACCCATCAACTTGACCACTTTGTCATTATCATCAAAAGATAAGGCCACACAGCCCCCCCTCATTATGATTAGTCAAGACTAGCCTCTCCTTTTCATGTGACAGTGTGTCCCACTTTGTCCCCTCCTATGTGAGTCCAGGTGAGTCCATGTGCCTTCATTTGTCATCCCTGTGTATTCTTTTGTCTTTATAATTATTTTATTTATTTCCTTAATGATAATGTACTTTACGTTTTTAAGTTAAACTTTACAGTCTTATATTAACTTTACAATAGTAAAAGAAAATTCTACAATCAGTAAATAAATCTTGCAATAAGTTAATTAGTGATTCATACAACTAAACATGTCAGAATTTTGTAGCATAAATTTTAAATTCTAGGTTTTCTCAGCCTACGATTCATAATTTGAACTCGAATATCTTAAATAATGAGTGATGGTTAAAAAAAAATTCAAATGTGTAATAGAACTTGTGTGAAATTCGAAAGTAGAGACCTTACAATCTCCCCAACTTAGAATTTGAGATGTCCTCATCTCAAGAACAGCGAAGGGTAATCCTTAAGAAGGGATGTCTCATCTTCCCAAGTAGCATCTTCTATAGGGAAATCCTTCCATAGGATAAGATGTTCTTTGATGGATCTATTCCTAAGCTTTCTCTCCCGAGTTTCTAGGATAGTATCAGGTTGGAGTTGTAGAACATCTTGAGTAGGTAAAATGATTTGCTCATCATCAAGGACATGGTCAGGGTTATATACATAAGGTTTTAACAGACTTACATGAAATACATCATGCACTTTGAGATGAGAAGGGAGTTTTAGTCTATAAGCTTGATCACTTACAACCTTGATTATTTCGTAAGGTCCACAATATCGGTAGCTAAGCTTCTTATACCTTCTGAGAGACAGATTGCTCTTTTTGGGCTTTACTCGTAAGAAAACTTTGTCACCTTCTTTGAAATCCGATCAGATCTTTTTAAGTCGGCGTACTTCTTTTGTCGATCTTGAGCCGCTTGAATATCCCTTCGAATAGCTTTGGTTTGAGCTTCCATTTCTTCAAGCATTTTCTTTGAGGCTTCTACCCTTATAGTGGGGTCAGAAAATTTAAGAGGTGATAAACATTCTTGACCATAAAGAGCATTAAAAGGTGTCGTTCCAATACTTCTATGAGTAGAGGAATTGTATGCATACTCTACCAAGGGTAGGTATTGAATCCACTTGCGAGGTTCTCTATTGCAGTAGGCTCTAAGAATGTCTTCAATTACTTGATTAACTCTTTCAGTTTGGCCATCAGTTTGAGGATGATAAGCAGTACTAAAACATAACTGGGTTCCAATAGCCTGAAACATTGATACCCAAAACTTTGAAGTAAACTTGGTATCACGATCACTGACAATCCTCTTGGGTAAACCATGAATTCTGAAAACCTCCTTCACAAACAAACGAGAAATATCTGAAGCTGTAAAGGTTGTCTTGACTTGGATTAAGTGAGTCACTTTAGTAAGCAAGTCGACTATGACCATGATTGAATCATAGCGAGCTTGGACAGAAAGAAACCCGGTGATAAAGTCCATGATAATACATTCCCATTTCATTTGGGGAATATCTAAAGGATGTAATTTACCTGGCATCTTTAGTCTCTCTTCCTTAATCCTTTGACAAGACAAACACTGCTTGACATAGCGAAGGACATCACCCTTCATACCTTGCCAATAGTAACTTCTACAAATTGCATTGATGGTTTTGGCATAACCTGGATGTCCTGAACTTGGGCCATCATTTGCTTCATATAGGATAGCATTCCTTAGGGTAGAATCCTTAGGTATGCATAGTCGATTCCTATACTAAATTTTCCCATCTTCTAAGGAATAATGTAGAGGTTTAGGCTGATTTGATGATACCCTCTCTTCACGTAGGAAACTAGCAAGCATCTGGTAATCTACATCTCTGACAGCAGCATCCGAGACCTTGTCTAAAATAGGGTTGTTAGGCATGGAAATTGCCCCCAGAAAAGCTTTACGGCTTAGGGCATCTACCACAACATTATCCTTACCTGGTCTAAATTTAATATCAAAATCATATTCGTGCATGAGCTCTATCCATCTCCTCTGTCTCATGTTAAGGTTAGGTTGGGTAAAAATCCACTTAAGGCTCTTGTGATCTGTTACCAATTGGAATTTGCGTCCCAATAGATAAGTCTCCATAGCTTGAGAGCATGAATAACTGCTAGCAATTAAAAATCATGTGTAGCATAATTCACTTCATGAATCCTAAGCTTTCGAGAAGTATAAGCTACAGGCCTTCCTTCTTGAGTAAGGACTCCTCCTAATGCAAGGTTACTAGCATCTGTGATCACCTCGAATTCTTGGGTGAAATCTAGAAGTTTTAAGAGAGGTTTTGAAGCAAGATACTCCTTAAGCTGTTTGAAGCAAGATTCATGTTTTTCTTCCCAAAGTATCGTAGCTCCTTTCTTTAGCAAGTCGGTTAGTGGTGCAACTTTAAGAGCATAGTCCTTTACAAAGATCCTGTACCACCCTGTGATACCTAAGAACCCTCTGACTTCGGTTTGTGAAGTGGGTTGAGGCCATTCCACAATATCTTTGACTTTGTCAGGGTCATTAGAGACTCCTTATGTGAAATGATAAACCCTAAGTAACAGACCTTAGGGGTAAAGAAGGTACATTTGCTTTTCTTTGCATACAGCTTATTTCGGCGTAAAAGCTCTAACACTTTCCTAACATGTCCTTCATGCTCTTCTTCTGATTTGGAATAAATTAAGATATCGTCAAAGAATACTAGGACAAAATTGTCCAAGAATTCTCTAAAGATATCGTGCATCAGACGATTGAAAGTTGCAGGAGCATTCGTAAGTCCGAAAGCCATCACTGTAAATTCGTAATGACCATAACGAGTGTTGAAAGCTGTTTTTGAGATATCAGCCTCCTGGATTCGAATTTGATGATAGCCAGATCGAAGATCGATCTTTGTGAATATTTTGGCTCCATGTAATCTGTCCAGCATCTCATCAATACGAGGAATTGGATATTTATTCTTGATGGTAACCTGATTTAAGCCCCTATAATCTATGCAAAGTCGAAGAGAGCCATCCTTTTTCTTTTGGAAGAGAACATGTGCACCCCATGGAGATGTACTAGGCCGGATAAACCCTTTCTCAATCAACTGCTTGAGCTGCTCCTTGAGTTCTACAGCCTCTGGAAGTGACATCTTATATGGCGCTCTTGAGACTGGTTCACTACCTGGAAAAATTTTGATTTCATGGTCTACCTCCCTAGGTGGTGGTAGTTCAGAAAGTTCAGCGGGGAAAACATCCGAAAATTCTTCTAGCCACATTGGTTCAGGGTTGGAAGAAGATTTTTCTACTTTGTTTAGCTTGACTACAAAAATTTGTTGACCCTTTCGTAACCCTTTCAAAAGACGATTAGCTTTGGCCAAGTAAGCTTTTGGTCGTCCATTCTGGCCTTGAATAGTGACTTCTTGACCTTGGTCGTCCACAAAAGTAACACTTCCTTGGGCACAATGGATATTGGCATTATGACTGGCTAACCAATCCATTCCAAGAATTCCATCATAAATTCCTATGGGTAAGGTTTCGAAAAGTAGCAGAAGTAGAGTATTCTCCCAACTTGAAATCTATTTTTCCCACAGTGTACTGAGATAACACCTCCTTTCCATTGGCTAATTCAACTCTCATCTTTCTTGTGGCGTGTTGATTAAGTCCTAACCTCCTTAAACATTTAGGTGACAAGAAAGAATGAGTACTACCACAATCAATAAGAAGCTCAAAATTTTCACCTTGGTGATTTGCAGGTGTTGGAATGACAACATATTGTTGTCTTGCTCTTGGGTTATCAATTGCAGCATGTAGAGTTGCTCTTTCCTCTTGTTCTTCTCCCAATGTTGGTTCTCCTATGATAGCATTGACTCTGGCAGCCATTCCGCGCCCTCGACCTCGTCCTCCATTTCTTCCTCCACGATTTATTATTTGGCCTCGTCCTCTAGCTCGATTAGGTGTATTTGTTGCGGAGACTCGCCTAGGACATACATTCCTGAAATGTCCTAGCTCGTTGCATTCATAGCATCTAAGATCTGTATTTTGAGCTTCATTTACTGAAGCTGCAACTATTGCATGAGTTTGGTGAACTGGGTGAACTTGCCTTTGGTTCCACATCATAGGCCGTCCTCTCCTTCCAGCATTCCTTATATTTCCATTTCGCACCCTTTGAGAGTTTGACATCTCTTTAGCTAAGGGTTTAGCTCTTAAAAGAGCATCTTGCAAATTTACAGGCCTCATGGCTTCTAGACGAGTATTTAAAGGAGCATTTAGCCCTTGGCAGAAATGGGCTACTTGTTGATCTGCGGTCATTGGCGGAGCATAGCGCCTAAGAGTTACAAATTTGGAGTAGTATTCTTCCATTGTAAGATGAAACTGACGTAAGTTGAAGAATTCATTCATCTTAAGGGATTCTTGTGCAAGTGGAAGATAACGTCATTTGACAGCATACTTAATGTCTTCCCAAGTTTGAGTGTTTTGAGCTACTTGATTATCTTTGCAGTGTTGTTTCCACCAAAGCTTGGCATCCCCTGTCAGACGAAACATAGCCAACATTGCTTGGTTATCGAGAGTAGTACCAGCAGCAGCAAAATAATCCTCCATCTCTTCGAGCCACACTTCTGCATCGCGCTCAACTAGGGCTCCTTACCCTTTGAAAGAGGGAAGTTTAGCTTGCTTGAGAAGTAGCTTTTTCTCTTGAAGAGATGTGTACACCGCACTCTGTGCAATATAGATTAAGTGAAACTTTATTGGATACTCTAACTTTAATCCACTTTAAGGCAAGACTTGATCAGACAATAATACAAACAAAAGATAATATTAATCCAAACTTTATTTATATACACATTATTTGCTACCAAGGTTGGTAGTCTTTAGGTACAAGGATTGTAATGTCTCTATATTTTGAGTTTAGTGACTACAAAAGGATAGGTTAAAGGATCAAAATAATAAGTTTCTTTTGACCCTTGAAAGCTACGAGATACACATATGGGTCGAATCCTACCACCATGGATAACTTTTGTAACTTGGTTATAGACCCATTGAGTCTGAGATATCTTTTCTCCTCACAAAGTAATGGTAGCATCTGGATTCTTAGTACCAATGAAAAGATAAACTTCGATGACTTTTAATTCCTCTGCCCATCGAAGTTTCTTGAGGTTGGTATCCATGCACCATATCTTGTCAGCATCAATGGTATAGATTCCTCCAGATGGACTCCAGTTGATACCCCATCCTCTATGCACCCTTGGGATAGGTGGTGCAAACACCCTATCCAAAATCATCATCACCCTTTTTTGAAACTGATAATTTGGTAATTGGCATCCATTTTCAAACATGATGGTGAACACCTGGAATTTCTGGTAGGCTGAATGAACATTTTTCTGTACCAGGAAAGTTCAGTCTTCAATACCATATAAAAACTCAAAACAATTTTTCTAGGTTCTTCTATTATTTCAAACATTCGCATCCTTCGATATCCAAACATCAATCTAAAAATCTCCCCAAGCTTTAACCTAGGCTCTGATACCATTGTGAGGTCCCTACCCCTTTTTGAGAGGAGCGGAGTACCTTTGATAGGTCTCCAATCCTGAAAAAGAAAAACCGACGGACATTGCCTTAGCTACTACGTAGCCACGGGCATGAACCGTTAGTGAAGAATTTGTCCTATCTCGCTATGGCGGAGCATGACCACCATAACCCTATCTAAAAACTATCTATAATCAATTTTACCTAAAAGTATAAATCTTGGAGTGACCAACCTGTGCACTTTTTTCCCCATGTTTCAGAAGCACAGCCGCCAAGGTTTGTCTCTTTTAAGATTTATGACTTCAAAAAAAATAATTTCTAGCGTTGGAAAGTTACCCGACTCATCGGGTCCACCCGTCCATACAATGATACCGTCGGGGTATCATTCTCCCGCTTTCCACACCACACTCACCCTTCTTTTGTTATCTAATTACTACCACACTGTTTAAACATACATGTTCCTTTACTTTATTTATGATACTGGTTCGTTAAAACAGCCCTTCAAACAGTATTACAAACAATAGTCAAACAAGAAGTCATCCAATTTTAAACCACCAACCCTTGGATTAGGTTCACTCAAGAATCTCTACTGGCACTATTATGTCCGATCGGTGTATACATTATTTATAAAAACCCTTGTCCTCATGAGCGTCCCATACTGCTCGACAAGTACTCGTTGTGATAATCTGGACGTACTCCCGCCACAGCAACAATAGTGTCAATCTGGGCGTCATCTTCACGCCACGGCAAAAAAAAATTGCACTATCCAGCTGGGCTAATCTCGGTGTACTCCCACCACAGCATCAGCAGTGCCATCTTGGGCTTCATCTCACGCCTCGACAACTGCCACATAATACTAGCGCTAATAAGTAGAGATACTTGAGAGAAACCATACCGAAGGTTTTGGACAAACATTCTTTCCTATAGCAACCATTTTAACCAGACAATCTTTCCTACTTGTCAAACATATGACGAGTTTCTTGGGGTTAAGCCCCGTGGTTTCGGTCCGTGTTTTCTTTTTATAAGGTAAATAATATATTCCTATGGTCTCGCATATGCAATGATTCATAACTTGAAACTGCAATACTAACCTGTACCATAGCTCCGATTGGTCCGATTGGTGGAGACATAGCATGTTCCGCAGGAGTTCCACCGTTACTTGTACCAGCTTCATGATCATTAGCGCCTTGGGTTCGAGCACGCTTTGGAGCCAATTTTTTTGTACTACATTTATGTTATACACTTAGAACTTTAAATTGGTCAATTTCTCTAGTAATCTCTTGTTTCCAAAGAGAGTCTGTAATTTGAACCCTTGCCAATTCGGATTCACACTTATTGTTGTTGTTTTACATCTAATTTTTATACATCAAATATTTGCCTAATCGTAATTAATCAAAAATTAAATGTGTAAACTATGAGTGAAAGTTTAGGAATGCATTACTTTTATGCTTCACATTTCTAATCCAATTCTAACTTCAATTTCTATACTTCAACTAAATCAATTTTTAGTATTATTCAAAATTCTACTTAATCTAATTGTTTGACATAAAATTGGTGAATGAGAATTTCATCATGTATAATAATAATATGATGAGTTCTCTTATGATTAACTTTCAATTAACTATGCATAAGTTAATAGTGAAGATGTACTAACTAGAGAGAGTAGGTATACTTACAGAGATTAGAGTAAGAGAAAACATACACACGCATCTTTTTTTAAGTTAATTGAATCTTACTAATCCATTAGAAAGATTAGAGTAAAAGAGAACACACACACATATCCTTCTTTAAGTTAATTGAATCTTACTAATCTATTAGAGATATTAGAGTAAAAGATAGCACACACACACACACATAGCTAATTGAATCTTACTAATCTATTAGAGAGATTAGAGTAAGAGATAGCACACACACACACACACACACATATCCTTCTTAAAACTAATTGAATCTTACTAATCTAGAGAGATTAGAGTAAGAGATAGCACACATAGCTAATTGAATCTTACTAATTTATTAGAGAGATTAGAGTAAGAGATAACACACACACACACACATAGCTAATTGAATCTTACTAATTTATTAGAGAGATTAGAGTAAGAGATAACACACACACAAATAGCTAATTGAATCTTACTAATCTATTAGAGAGATTAGAGTAAGAGATAGCACGCATACACACATATCATTCTTTAAGTTAATTGAATCTTACTAATCTATCAGAGAGATTAGAGTAAGAGATAGCACACACACACACACATAGCTAATTGAATCTTACTAATTATTAGAGAGATTAGAGTAAGAGATAGCACGCACACACACACATATCCTTTTTTAAGTTAATTGAATCTTACTAATCTATTAGAGAGATTAGAGTAAGAGATAGCACACACACACACACATAGCTAATTGAATCTTACTAATCTATTAGAGAGATTAGAGTAAGAGATAGCACACATACATCATTCTTGAAGTTAATTGAATGCATAATTAATAGGCACCTTATTAGTCCACTAGAGTTTTTTTTCTCTTAGTGGTTTATGAACGCCTTCTCTCTAAGAGAAGTGGCAGCACTTCGTGAGCACTATAGAGGCAATCTCTATGTCTAAAGTGTGAGCATAGATGCTCTATTTATAGCAGAAAAGAAAACGTTCAACTTTTTTTTTCCAAAAAAAAATAATTCTTTTTTAATTTATATATATATATATATTCCCAAAAATCATACCCGCGTTTTTGGTACCCTTGTGGTACCCATCAGCTTGACCACTTTGTCATTATCATCAAAAGATAAGGCCACACAGCCCCCCTTCATTATGATTAGTCAAGACTAACCTCTCCTTTTCATGTGACAGTGTGTCCCACTTTGTCCCCTCCTATGTGAGTCCAGGGGAGTCCATGTGCCTTCATTTGTCATCCCTGTGTATTCTTTGTGTCTTTATAATTATTTTATTTATTTCCTTAATGATAATTTACTTTACGTTTTTAAGTTAAACTTTACAGTTTTATATTAACTTTACATTAGTAAAAGAAAATTCTACAATCAGTAAATAAGTCTTGCAATAAGTTAATTAGTGATTCATATAACTAAACATGTCAGAATTATAGCGTAAATTTTAAATTCTAGGTTTTCTCAGTTTACGATTCATAATTTGAACTCGAATATCTTAAATAATGAGTGATGGTTAAAAAAAAATTCAAATGCGTAATAGAACTTGTGTGAAATTCGAAAGTAGAGACCTTACAATCTCTTTGTTGCCTCTGTCAATGCTACATATTCTGCTTTCGTGGTAGAAAGTGGTCTCACTTCTGTAGCTTTGAAGCCCAACTTATTGATGTGCCTCCAACTGTGAAGACATACCTAGTAGTGCTCCTTTGTGTATCTTTATCACCTGCCATATCTGCATCAGCATACCCTTGCAAGAAAATATTAGTGCCTCTGTTAGAAGCTGGACACACCCCACGGCATCTAACTACTCGGTGGACTAGAATTTTTGTAATTATTCATTCATTGAGGAAAACCCGATTTTTCACCTTGTAAATATTGGGACTGACAGAAGTTTCCAGATTGTATCCCAGTTTTGATAGTTAGATTGAGTAGATGGTTGATTTTGGAACTTTAGGGTTTGAGAAGTTGTAAGGTATATATACCAGTTTTTAACCTTAATGAAAAAACCTTTTGCCATTTTAAAACAAGTTTGAAGTCTGTGAGTGAGCGTACTGTGTACGAGAGAGAGAGAGTGTGTGAGCTTCGTCTTGACGCTACGTGTGCTACGGTGGTCAGAATCGAGTGCGGAGAAGTGCAGCGTGTTGCCCCCAACTAGAGCTACGCGCGGATACCAACATTGCGCACGTACGGTCTGGCTTTGGGAGCTCCTTCTACGAGCTTCATTGGTTTTTTGGGTAAGCATACGTTATTCGATTTCGCATTGCAGCATATCCACGCGTTCACATTGAGTAGAACTACACATTAGGCACTTTGGATTTCGGAACCGAAGACCTGCAGATTTCGGCCAGACATCCTATGTGTTTCTGCACCGGGTGTTTTGGGTCGTGATTTTGGTTCATAGACCTTAGGGAGAGTGGCCTATAGGTATTAGTAGGGTCTCGTTCAAGTTCTATGGTGTTTCGAAAGTGTTTGATGGGTGTTCGGCTCTAGCAAGCGTTGTAGGAAGTTTCCTCTTTTGCACTCTTGAAGGCTGTGACTTAGACAATTGGTAGAGACCTCTGTAGGAATTGGTTAGGAGTCGGTCGAGTGTAGGTTGACACCTTATGCTTGCTTCCACGCGCCTGCGGGTCGAGCTTCGTCCTTAGCTGACATTACTTGTTAGGTGAGTTCTCGTTGTGCTGACGTCTGTCGCGGCGTACCCGTCCAACATTGGCGCCGCTGTCGGGGAAGAAAACCTTAGGTAGGTGATCCAAAGAGAGCAAACTCCAGCAGTCAGGTAGTGAGGAGATCCACATGAGTCTCTTGTGCCCCTAAGCGTTTTCAGCCACGGTTAGACTATTTGTTGGTCATTGATTTTGGAGAGCCTTCCTACTTCCAAGAGGCTATTCAAATAGAAGATAGCATGAAGTGTGAGCAGAGAATGCAATTTGAGTTTAACTCAATTATGGAAAATGAGATTTGGCAACTGAAAAGGTTGTCAAAGGGTAAACAAGCCTTGCCTTGCAAATGGGTGTTCAAGAAGAAGTACATGGCAGAGGATCTCGAGCCTCAATATAAGGTTGGATTGTTTGTTAAGGGTTTCATGTTAAAGAAAGGCATGGATTTTGATTATATTTTTCTCTCATATCAAGATGTGTATGTTCCATCTTATGCTTGGATTAGTTGCCAATTGAGGACACGTAATTGGTCCAAATGGATATAGGACATCATTTCTTCACGGGAATCTTGATAATGATGTCTACATGAAATAGCTAGAGGGTTTAGTCAAACTTGACAAGTCTACCATTGTAGAATTGGTGTGTAGATTGTGTAAGGCATTGTATGGCCTAAAACAAGGCTCAAGGCAATGGTACTTGAAGTTTGAGAAGTACATGCAATCCCAAGGGTATGAAGGGAGCCAAGAAGATCACTGCTTGTATACCCAGAAATTGAACGATGGTTCACTTATCATCTTGATACCTTATGTCGATGATATGCTCAGTGCCGAGAAGTCTAAAGACGAGATTTCCATCTTGAAAAGGTCACTTAACACACAATTCTCTATGAAATATTTGGGAGATGCAAGTCATTTTCTTGGTATCTGTATCCAAAGGGATAGAAAACATGGAATAATGGAGTTGTCTCACGAAACTTATCTTCACAAAGTCTTATAGCATTTAAATATGCAGGGGAGGAAGGCCACATTGAGTACCCCAAAATTTGATGATGAGAAAGCAAAAATGGAAAAGGTGTTGTATTATTTAGTAGTAGGTAATCTTATGTAGGCCATAGTAGCCACCCGACTAGACACTGCATTTACAGTAGGAGTGGTTAGCAGATTTATGGAAAATCCTGGAAAGAAGCACTGTTGAAGCAATGAATCACATTTTGAGATGTACAAAAAGTGGGTGCTAGCCTTTGGAAACAGTGGTGCATTCATAGTGCATTACACGGATGCGAACTATACAAGTTGTGAGGATAGTTGAAGATCTGCGTCTACCTATGTATTTCTATTTGTTGGAGCAGTCGTGTCATGGATATCATGTCTATAGGATTTGAATTTGTCCTCCACATAAAGGTAGAGTATGTTGCAATTTCTGGTGCTAGCACAAGGATTTTGTTTGG
Source organism: Adiantum capillus-veneris (assembly GCF_014529385.1). Lineage (NCBI taxonomy): Eukaryota > Viridiplantae > Streptophyta > Polypodiopsida > Polypodiales > Pteridaceae > Adiantum > Adiantum capillus-veneris. Next base: position 121,546,776 of record NC_140957.1, on the reverse strand, counting down.
TTAGCTCTTCTAGTGGGAGACCTTGGCATTTGTCAGTCTCTAGTGTTGCATTGCAATAGCCAGGGTGCTATTGCATTAGCAAAGAACCGCATGCTTGTTAGGTTTCAGGCTAGTGGCCCGTGGCCAGTTTGGCCAAGCACCCGTCCATTGTTATTCTTTGGTTATAATGCAAGAATAAGGAGGAAGAAGGATCATTTCTCCGAGCTCCACCAAGCTTGTGTGTTCTTCCTTCTTCTCCCCCTTCTCTCCTTGCCTCTCCTGCATCCTGCACATCCTTCCCCACAAGTGGTATCAGAGCACGGGCATTCCAATCCCGAGCCTTGGCCACCCACGTGTGCAGGCCTCCCAACTCGAGAATGGAGTCTTGAGAACAAACGATCATCGACAGAGGATCGACAATCAAAGAGCTTGGATTATGTAGAGCCTTAGGTATTTGAGCCTTGGAGAACTTAGCAAGGATCATGAGCAACTTTACATTGGTTTATCGGGCTTCTCGAGCTGCAGTAGGTCTGAATCAAAGCTTTGTGATCAGCTCTTGGGCGGCATCAAACAAAATCGAGGACCACAAAGTTGCAAAGGAGTCGGTAGCAAGCGCGACACCAAGCGAAGCAAGGTGAATTTAGGCAGTTTGTAAGTGCAGAGCATGGCAAATTGAGCTCGAAATTAAGGTAATCAATTGGGCTTGCACCAAGGCACCCATCAGTGCTTCAAAATAGCTTGTGTGCATGAGCATAACAAGCAAGTGAAGCGGGCGTTGTACAAGCAAGGAGGGGCAATCGAGGAATGGCATTCTCACATGTGTCAAAAGCGCTTAGACAAAAGTTGGACCCCAAATCACACAAGTGCATCTTCATTGGATATGGTGTGGACAAAGAGATGGGATATTGTCTTTGGCACCCAAAATCTAAGAAGGTTATATGAAGCTCACAGGTGATATTCAACGAGCCTAAGATGCATAGACAATCATTGAAAGACATTAAGTACTACAAAGTATGGTTTGAGGATGTTGCCTCACCACCAGTTACATAGAACATTGGACGTGCTAGTGATGCACCTTCCACTAGTACACACATACATGTTTCTCTAGAGAGAGAAGAATCCAATAGTTAGGCACTTCGGAGATCCACTTGTACATCTCATGCACCTGAGCATTTTGAGCAAGGATTAGACTATTTGCTAGTCATTGACTATGGTGAACCCACTTGCTACAAAGAGGCCATTCAAATGGAAGATAACGTGAAGTGGGAAGAGGCTATGCAATCTGAGTATAACTCAATCTTAGCAAATGAAACTTGGGAATTGAGAGAGTTACCTACAGGTAAACAGGCATTGCCATGCAAATGGGTGTACAAGAAGAAGTATACAACAGTTGATCCCAAGCCTAAGTATAAGGCTAGATTGGTTGTTGCTAAAGGATTCAGAAAAATGAAAGGCGTATATTTTGATGAATTTTTTTCTCTTGTGGTCATGATGACTACACTTGTGCTTGGTCTAGTAGCTATCAAGGACATGGAATTGGTCCAAATGGATGTGAAGACAGTATTTCTTCATGGGGGTCTTGAAGAGGATGTCTACATGAAACAGCGAGAAGGTTTTGCGATAAAGCTTAAGAAGCCAACACAAGCATAGCTGGTGTATAGACTCAAGAAGGCTTTGTATGGGTTAAAGCAAGGCTCAAGGCAATGGTACATCAAGTTTGATAAGTACATTCAATCCCAAGGTTACATACGGATCCAAGAGGATCATTGCTTGTACACAAGGAGGTTGAAAGATGGTTCCCTCATCATTCTGATTTTGTACGTGGATGCTATGCTCATAGCCGGGAAGTCAAAATATGATATTGCACTTATCAAGGATGCCTTAAGCAAGCAATTGGCTATGAAAGATTTGGGTGATGCACATCACTTTCTTGGTATGTGTATCAAGAGAGATCACAAACGTGGTAAACTTGAACTCTCAAAGGAAGAGTATATTCACAAGGTCTTGCAACGTTTTACTATGCAAGGGGGGAATGCATTGAGTACCCAAATGGCTACATATGAAAAACTTAGCAAGCATGATTGTCCCAAATCGGATGCTAAAAAGGCAGAGATGGTAAAGGTGTTGTATTCTTTGGCAGTCGGCAGTCTCATGCTCGCCATGGTTAGCACGCGGTCAGACATTGCATATGCAGTGGGAGCGGTAGCAAGTATAAAACAAATCCAGGCAAAAAGCATTGGGAGCAGTGAAGCACATCTTGAGATACAAGGGCTCAACCAGCAAGTGCTTACGCTTTGGGAAGAGCGATGCATCCATAGTTGGATACATTGATTTATATTATGTGGGTTGTGTGGACACTAGGGATCCACACCTTGCTACATTTTCTTGTTCGCTGGAGCGGCAGTCGTTTGGAGATCATGTCTCCAGAATTGCACTTCATCTTCCACCACTTAGGCAGAGTATGTTGTAGTTTCCAGTTCTAGTAAGGAAGATGTGTGGTTATCTCATCTAGTGGGAGACTGTAATGAAAATGGCCTATGAACTTTCAGAATAGCGGAATTAAGAGTATTAGAGTGAGCATTTTTGTGAGACTATTTTGAGAACATAGAGGGTGAACTTAGAGTTAGTGGTAGAAACTTAACCATAATACTTAATTAACTTGGCATGAACAATACTTTTGCAAGAGATAGGGTTTAGAGAACTTGACAACAATTGAGGACAGATTTATGTGGAGCCGGTCCCCCCCCTCCAATATGCTTTTGTATTATAGATTCTCCCATCAAGAGAGACTTGGTACAATACAATCTTTGTGTTCCTTGTGACCTAGGTGATGGAATGAAGATGGAAAGCTTCATGCATAACGAGCATAACATAGACTTTTCAAAAAGCATTAACTATCCCTAGTCTCAGTCCCAAGGCCTCAAACACCTTCAAAGGTGGAGAGAGCTAGCAGGGAATGAGGGTAGGGAAGAAGGAGAAGAAACAATTGTAGGAGAAAGAAATAGTTCATCACTTACCATCACTCTTCTTGCTAGCATACATAATAGAATAGTAATGAAGATGGAGAAGATGGCAAGCTTAAGCATTGAAGCATGGCTCTTGGTTGGATTTGCATTCCGTATCCAAGGGTGTTGGTGTAGGCTCTCAACTTCTCTACAAGCTTGGAGAAGGAGATGGAGCTCTTGCACTTTGCACTTTGCACTTCACACAATGAGAGAGAGAGAGAGAGAACAAAGAAAATCCCAAAAGGCCCAAAGAGGGATATGTTTTCATAACATTGTGTGATATCAATTGAAAACATTGAAACAATGTTATGCGGCATATTAATGAATACCTCAGAAGAGTTCTTCACAAGCCAGAATTTATTGATCATAAGTCCAGTGAAGGTCTTCACCGTTAAAAACTTTTCTTCACAAATGTTATTAAAGTCGGTCAGAATAAGATTGAGGCAAGCAGTGATCACATTAGTGGCATGTAACATGATACAGTTGGAGGCATCTAAAATCCATCTGAACTTATGCTTGTGACTTTTGTAAGTGGGAAAAAGTATAGATAGTTTCAAACTTTGAGTATCTAATTTAAAGTACCTCATGAAGGAATCTAGATAACGAATGGCTTCTTCAAGACCCATTTCAGAAAGCAAAAATTTTGGTCCTTTAAGCCTTGATTGAGCCATAATCTTGGTTAAGTGTTTACAGACAATAGTGGGTATATGAGGGGCTTTGTCAAGTCCTACCACAAACCAATCCTTTTTTAGTTTATGTATCAGAGAGGATAGTGAGGGGGAAAGCCATGTTGTTTCCTGACTAATCCATGCAGGTGGGATTGACTCAATACACGTTTGAAAGCAAGCGGATAGAGAATCAGCAAGTCTAGTATGTTGTAGATTGTCCAAATTCAATATCTTGACTATGTTAGGCAAGCAAGCAAATAATGCGAAAAATTCCAAGTGTGGATTTAGTGGTTGGAGTGGGATATGATTCAGATCTTTACACAATACTTCCTTGATTTCCCTAGAACTAATAAGAGATAGATCCGTAGTGCATACATGTTGTCCAAAATCCTGGAAGTCGGAACAAAAATTTCCAAAGGTAGAGCACATACAAGATGGTTGTTTGCCTGAAGTGAGAAATTCAGTGGAGTATATTCAAAGGTCCAACCAAAGGTTAGTTCATCCACCTTGTCGGTGTTGTTAAACACATGTAAAACAGCATACTGTATGAAACTCTTTGGAGTAAACAAGTCCAGAATACAATTCGCAAAATGGCAATGAACAGTTCGCTTCTTTTGATTCTCTTCCTTGCATAAAAACAGCTTTTCAGAAGAAGTCCGATTGATCTAAAAGAGCAATATAATTAAGAGTTACACATTTTCTTGATAGGGAGATTCTTCCCCCTACCTTTGACATAGCTTCTAGCTTTATTACATCCTTCAGAGGACCCTGGTGTAGAAGAAGGGATAAAAAAGATGTGATCGAGTGTAAAGAAGAACTCATTAACAAAGGCCTTTTGAGGTTAGGGGACTCCTCTGCATCTAGTGAAGGTTTGAGAAGGGATAGGATATGTTTGATGCCTTTAGAATCACTTAAATTAGAGAGCAGATGACTAGGTGTGTCTGACTTTAGCTCTTTCATAGCCTTGTACATGAAGTTCCGGAAGTAAAGGTAAGCGATCTGGTCTCTCACAACTTCCTTAGCCTGATCCACAAGCCAAGAACAAATAAATGCTCCTCTGTGTGTGAGGGGAAGAGGTCCTCCAGATGGTTGAGGAGGAACCAAATTGCATGATCAAACCAAAGGATGTTACTCTCACAATCAGCTTTTGCATCCAAAGCTTTGCAAGCACATTTGATGTAGGGGCGGTAGATGTTCCAGATTGATTCAGAATAGACTTCACTGCTTTGTTTAGAAAAGGTCATTGTTCCCTTGGTTCTGACATAAATGCCAAATAAGATAGGGCATTTTCTCGAATCTAAGAAATGCATACTAAAGGGTGCTTTGATGACGTCACCTTTATCCAAGAACTGAACTCCCTTGAGGGTCTCCAGTCGACAGTCTTCACTAGTGGAGGCAAGTAAGGCTGCAAGAAAAATCCAAGTCTCGATTGTGATGGGTGCCACAAAAGCTTTGTTGTGAAGCTCCCAAAGCTGATGTTCAAGCTCTATTCCTTCGATAGCAATCTGTCTCGTAGGTAAGAAGGGAAAACACTTCGAGACTTTTGGAACCATGTCTAGTAAAGAAGTTTCACTAGACGAGCTGTGTCCTTGCTGAAAGCTTTTACTACTTCAATAGCAGCATCATCCCTACAAAAGAGGCCTTTTGGAGCCTTAGCAGGATTAAAAGATTTAGTGGTGGCAAAACAAGAAGCAAGGCCACAAAGTTTCTTGATAAAGTTAGACAGGTCGGCTCCTTTAGCCGAGAACTGAAGAAGATCGGATTTATATGACTCATTTCAATTGCAGCAAGGTTAGAAGCCAACTTTTGAAGGTGAAGTATTCCTTCTTTTGTCTCAGCCACCAGATTGGCGAGGATAAGAACCCAGTCATTAAAGGTTAACAGATTCATGATAGAGTCATGGGTTTCTGTAACCTTTGAGAATTGGTTTAATAGAGAAACCGCCAAAGGGTCCTGGATAAGTTTAATCACAAGCAAGGATGCCGGGGAGAAGGGAAGGGTGGAAAGGTCAAGAGCAGCAGAGACAGGGATAATCTGAAGGAAAAAAACATCAATATTAGTAAGATCTAAATAGAGGAGCTGGTAGATATTCCATCCTAAAACCAACCAAGACATAGGTCATAATTGTTGTGTGGGATACTCCCTACCCTAGAAAATCCAGTTTCATGCTGCATCTCCTAAGGATAATAATCCTGTAGATTAGGTCCTGGTGCCATAGGTCTAAAACCCAAAGCACCCATGTGCTTAAGGAGAGAGAGTTTAATCTATTTACAATATACATGACACATGAGACAAACTACAAAGACCAATGTCTACAATCCATAGAACAAAATCATGTATTCCTTTAGAAAAAAGGAATCATGTATTCCTTTCGACTGAATATCCAAAAAAATACATCTCAGTATCATGCCATATTAGGGAAAGAAGGTCCTGATTAATGTTACAGTATAAGTGTACAGCATTTCATCCTCTCAAATAGCAACCAAGGAAAGGACACCCCTACCTGCATACAGAGTAAGAAAACAAACTATTCGTTAGTTTTCAGACCGCATAACAGGTAATTGGGGTGACTTAGTTGTCATCCATGTCACCCTTGTACTAGCCTAAGAAGAAATCCATGTTGTTTTGGATATAAATGATGTGTAACAGTTTCCATAATGCAAAAAAACAAGATTATCAAAGTGTTAGGTCAACTCTTTTGCGTTGTACATCCCTCTATTAATTTGAAGTGTAAAATAAAGTATGAAAAAGGTTTTTCCAATTGTTCCTTATCATTATCTAAATAAGGTTAAAGCTTTTCAAAAAAAGTAAGTTTAATGCAGTTTTTGAAGTCAAAATCTTCCTCAGATCAACAATTGTTCAACACTTTATCAATTTTTAGAATTGTATCAGTCAAGTTTTAGTATCTGGAAATCGTATCCCGGGGTCGACAGGGCCCGAACTAGATGATACATTACTACAGGCCAAAAAATAGTAAACCGTAATCCCCCAATAAAGAGCAGCCCTTCAGAGAATCTCTCAAAAGACCAAGACAATAGAAGCATTTTTCCATCAATAGTGTGAGTCAATAAAACCAACAAATCTGCAACACACCAACCATTAGCATACTCCCAAGTTAGATGCACCAAAGCAAAGCCCAACAGCTTAACAAAAGTCTGAAACCAAACCGTGGTTGATTACGAGCCCATATAGCCCAAATCAAGAAGTCTTTTATATATACAGGCGGTATATACCAACCAAAAGTACTCCAACGGTATAGTTACAGAGAGAAGAGGTGAATCCTAATGTATATATGGTCTATAACGTTCTTGTACACCATCAAGCAGGAAAAAAAGAAACAACAACAACCTATTGTTGTGTCAAGTCCACCGAATTAGCTGGATACTAGGTCCATAAAATCAAGGCCGATTACTGCATATCAGTCCTAAGTGCAGCCAAATGTAGTCAAAACCAAAACAAAGTGTTTGTTATTAGTATCCTAAGCAGCAATTTGTACAATAATATACAAAAAAGCAACCAGTATCCTGCATCTACTGCCCGACAAACAGACCGAAAGCCAACTATGATTAGGGTAAGTGATGGGTATTCTCAACTGAGATGCAGTTTTGAAATAAATACCTGCTCTCATAAGCCACACTATCCCTACAATTTTCTTACCATATTCTGTACAAAAAGAGAGAACCAGTACCAGTACTGTAGAAGTCCCGTACCAGCAAGATTATCTATCCAAGTCGAAGACCAGTATCATTCCAATAGGAACAATATCAGAATACCATTAATGAGAGATAATGAATTTAATCGGCAAAGTCAGTTTTACCTATGTACATTCATGTCACCAAATTCTTTTTCCCAAAACCAATCAGTGAAAGACCATAGCTTCTCAAGTACCTGTAAAAACCAGGTGGGATAATGCGACAAGATCGGCTAGTCAGCCGGTATAGACAGCAAACATATCCAATGTATATGCAAAATTCTTTTTAATTAGCTAGGTATGTTAAATTTTGAACCGTAATTCGAGCCCATCATTGCATGCAATAGGATATAATTAGGCAATTTCTGAGCCAGTAAAAGAATATGCAAATAAGCTGGTCTTTTCTCCTAACATCATTAGAAACCAGAAAAGGAGTTATCATTCCCCTCCATAAGGCCGTGCATCCCAATACCAATAATCGGTAATGAATCGGTCGGCATGTCCAACCATAACCAGCCCAATCATATGCCTCAAATTCTCAGAAGAAAGCCAGAAGCAGTAGTAAGAGAACATTTCTCAACAATTCTTAATGCTTATGTTCAATAGATACTTTATGACTAGTACTAATCTGTAGAGAACAGAACCAGTAGAATCATTAGTGAGAGATCCATAGATTAACCAGCAAAACAAGCTTTAACCATATGATGCTTTTTGCAACCTACTTACAGTTTCAATTCCCAGCCACAACATTCTATCGATACCAAGTTCTACTCATCTCAACAAAGAGGGGGAGACAACCCATAAAGATAAAGCCAAAAAAATGTTTATACCATGCAAGCTAGCTGCCCAAAAAGACCAGCTAGTAAATCAATCCTCACATTGCTGAGAAGACTCATACCAGAAGAGCATTAGCAAGATTTTACACCGTCATTTCCCAAAGTCAAGCTAAGCCAAGCCTTAACTAGATGTACCCAAATAGGAGCAGTAGGAGCAACTTTAGCCGGTCATACCAACCCTTATGTCATCAATACCTACGGTATTGGCTGTCCAAAACCACCCAGAACCATCCCCAAAACAGTTCCCAGAATTCAAATTATCCATGCTAGCAGATAGTACATCATAATACGACCCAAGATCCGAAAAAAAATCCCTTACAATCGGCCTGTATCCAGCAGTAGCTAATAGGTTGTGCAAACCGTAATCGGTGCCAGCTTAGTTGGCCCATCTAACCCCATTAAAACAACTTCATGCAATAACAACTCAATCCGAACAGAATTTCCAAGAGCAGCAGTACGAGGTCAAAACATTAGCCAATAGCTAGCAAATTCAATCCCAACCCTACGATTTATGCAACTCAAACCTTCATAAGAAAAACCAGTGAGCAGCAATACAACAACCTGCCTCAATTCCCAACCATAAGCGCTTAATAAATTCCCTTCAATCTGTTTGAAAGTTTATGTGTTCATTTAAACAATGCCCAAACATCCTCCATTTGGGAGAGCACAAAAAAACCATTATAATATTTTTGCATCAAAAAAGCTTTTTCTAACCTCAGTAGGATCCACCACAGATCTCCTGTTGGGGGCCATGCTTCGGAGCCCTCAGGTGTTGCTTGAAGAATGTATTTAGTGAAGGGTTATGCACACAATGAGAGGACACACACACACACACTTTCTTGCAGAATGAAAACTAAGTGAGCCTGTGGCTCACCTTATAAGGCTGCGCAACTGCTTCGGATCATCTCAGTAGACCTATATTCGGGAGAAGATCACGCGGCACGGCAGAGAGGCTTTAACTCGCCACCGACTTCCTCAAGCATCGTGCGGCATCCAAGCTACCATCCTCCCCAAATAGAGCGTGTCAGAAATGGGAGAGAAAGACAGTAAACTCACCCATGTTCAGATCGTCAAAGAAATCAAGTATACACGTCGACCAGATCCACTATCAAAGGTTAAATCAAAAACCCATAATGAAAAAAAAAATATTACAAGGTCATTTTAACTAAGAGGTAGTTCATGCATAAGACCCATTTAATGGGGTAACCAGTAGATAGCAGTTTCTATCCCCAAGGAGAGCACAATGTAGTATGTATAGTTGGAAAACCAAGCAACTCCATGATTGCCAAGGGTCAAAGTATATCCAAGTGATACACTATGGCAATACTAGCTACAGGGTCCGATTATTTCTAGAAGGATAACCAGATACGGAGAGAGGGAGAAAGAGCAAGAGAGAGAGAGAGAGAAAGAGATACTTTATCAAGGTTGAAAGCAACCTGAGAGAAACAAAATGATAATTCAGGATAGAAAGTCAGATAGACTCTAACAGGATGTAGGGTGAAAGAGAGAGAGAGAGAGAGAGAGAGAGAGAGAGAGAGAGAGAGAGAGAGAGAGAGGCCTTTCCCTCCTGATCCACAAATGTCGTGGTTGGAAGCTCTATGAGAGCAAGATATATTCCAAATAGGCGAGATATTTTTTTGTAGTCAATGATTGCAAAGGGTGAAAGCAAACCCCAAGATAACACCATGGATGAAGAGTCTCATATCCTTTAGAAGGATAATGAGAGAGAGAGAGAGAGAGAGAGAGAGAGAGAGAGTATACGTCCCAAGCTAGCCCCCTCCTTGCTTTGGTCAACCCCCTCTTCTAGCACTACAATGCACCTCATTGGACCTCCTCAAGCCTAGCCAATCACATGCTTAGTGCATATCACGCAACAAGGGTATGAACAAGTATCCACCTTTCCCCTTTGAGAGAGAGGACTTGATAAATATAAAAAAATTAATTAAATTAACTAAATTATCATTGTACTCCTTGGGAGGCCAACCAATAGGCTTTAGGCACACCATGAGGGCAACATGGAGAGGAGGTTGACAAGTGTCCTAGATGCTTTCTTTGTACCAAGCTTACCTTCTATGAGGGTGTGTGTGTGTGTTCTCTCTCTAGCCCCTACAATGAGGGCTCCCCCCCCCCTGCCCCCCTCCTCCTTTGAGTAGGGATCATGTTGACTTAGACCTTATCCCCTCAAGCACCTTAGTCATGGAGCACCTTAGTCATTAAGCACCTCAAGCACCTTAATCAGCAAGCACGACAAACACCTCAAGCACCTTAGTCATCAAGCACGAAAAGCACCTCAAGCTTGGGCCAGGTTCCCAGCTCAAGTACAGCTCTAGCTTAGCTAAGGTCAAAGGACTTCTAACACTAACCTTTGGAGGTCTTTAATGAAGCTAACACTAAGGTATTTAAGCTCCATTGTCTATCCTTGCTCTTTGACACAGACCATCTCTCATTTGGATCCCTTTATCATTGGCCCCGTGTTGAGATAGATCTATAAGCACATGTCTATATTCTAACCCTTGTTCGTGTTTATTCTCCCACATTAAATGATCAGTTTAATATGAGAAATCATTTGGGTTGGTTAGATATTAGATTTTACGACAGAGACCTTGGTATACACCATACTCCAGTCTACATTGCTCAGTCAGAGTGCGATTGTATTAGCAAAGAACCTCGTGTTCCACTCCAAGTCGAAACACATAGAGGTATCATGTGATACGGGATATTTTGGCTAGCAAACGCATTGAGTTAGCCAAAGTCCACATGGATGAAAATCCAGCGGATGCTCTAACGAAGAGATTAGCCTCAAAGCGGTTTGCATATTGCATAGATATGATGGACGTAGGGTGAAGCTATGGTCATGATTCACATATGTACAGATGTACATAATAGCCCCCACATTCTTTAGCCATTTGGGCCACGTTGACCTTCAAGTGGTAGATTGTTAGGTTTGGCCAGACGCCCGCCCATTGTTATTCTTTGGTTATAATGTAAGAATGAGAAAGAAGGTTCGTCTCTCCAAGCTCCACCAAGCATGTGTATTCTTCCTTCTTCTCCCCATTCTCTCCTTCCCTCTCTTGCATCATGCACATTCCTTCCCCACAATGCTTCAAGCCAAAACACATATAGGTCAGGTATCATATGATATGGGACATACTCGCTAGCAAGTACATCGAAGTAGTCAAGGTTAATATAGATGACAACCCCATAGATGCTCTCATGAAGAGCTTAGCTTCAGAGCGGTTTGCACATTGCATTGAGATGGTGGGTGTAAGGTAAAGCTGTTGGAATGCTTCACTGTCGTAAAGATTGTACATACATATGCCACTTGGGCCACATTGGCCTCTAAGTGGGAGATTATTGGTGTTCAAGCCAACTGGCCGGACACCAACTAGGTTACTAACCCATCACTAATCTTATTATATATGCCTAATAATATAAGGATATGTGAGGTATCGTTACCCTCACTGTGTGCTCCACCCACTCTGTGTGTGCTCTCCTTAGTGCCATTTTTGAATGATGTGACTATCAAAGGATGTGAAAAAAAAGACAAGGATGAAGCTGTGGATTTAAGGAAGTGCGGTAAATTTGTTGCAAACCATATTGAAGATTGTAAGAAGATTTTGACAATGTTGGAAGAAGTCAATCTTACTCTATCAATGAAAAAGTTTGTATTTGGTTTTAATAAAGTGGTGATTGTGGGTCGTATGTGTGGTCCTTATTGTAAAAGGCATTGTCCAAGAAAGATGGATGCAATCAAAAACATGAAAAAACATGTACAACAATAACTAAAGTGTGAAGATTGTTGGATGCATGTATCTTCTATCTTATTTGGATACCACATTATGCACATAAAGCAGATCCTCTCTATCGATTCTTGAGAAAAAATCAAAGGTTTAAATGGAAAGAACATGAGAAATTTAAAGATGTTAGTTCTTTCATCACCAACCTTGAAAAAGGTAAGACTATGCATGTGGAAGACCTGTAGTTATGATAGTAGATACAAGGGACCTACATGGATTGGATGGGCAATAGGACAAGATGATGAAGAAAGGACACAGATACATGGTGAGATTTGGGGCTAAGGTTTTGAGTTCTTGCCAATACAATCATGCACATGTAAAGAGGGAATTGTGGGGAGTTGTACAACATTAAGATGTAGCAAGGAGTACTTGATAGGGACAACAATGATTGTGGAGACTAATTGTTTACCTGTCCATGGCATAATTACAAATTTTTCAACTCATGAAGTGGCTATGGTATCATGGACTACTTACATTCAGTCATTAAATCCAGAGTGTAGGCATATTGCAAGGAAAGATAATCCAATGGAAGATATGATATCTAAAGCAAGGTATTAAGATAAAAAGAACATGGTTGTTGATGGAGATGTAGGTAAAAGTTTTACACCAATGCTCATGTTAAGGGTTATCAAATGTGTTTGATAGTGTCACTTCAGCAATTTCAAGAGTCATGAGCAAGAGTCGTTGCTTATTGGTTGCTACTTGAGTACTTTGCAAAAGCAAGAAGTGTGGAAAATAAGACTTCATACCTCAAATCACAATGCCATTTTTTAATGATGTGTCTTATCAAAGGATGTGAAGAAAAAGACAAAGATGAAGTTGTGGATTTGAACAGTCAATCTTACCCTGTCAATCCAAGAAGTCTACAACAACTGAGCTCTACATACTGTATGAGATAATCGCTCACAAGGGCACATGGTAGAAATGAAAAGGTCATTTGCAAAAACAGTATCATTTATTACTTTACAGCCTTACAAGAGACCTGACCCTCGTATAGTATCAACATTTCAAGTTCAAAACATGTAGGTAAGGCATGCTACTGATCAAAATGTAAGAGTAGTTTAAAGAATAGCTATGGCATTATTTACCACATCACCAGCCTGTGTTGTAATTACAAAAAGTATATAATCAAGACCCACATACAGCCATTAATAACATTACAAACTTTAGGGTCGTCGGCCACCTTTCATAGTTTGTACAATCTTCAGAGTCCTCCTCTGTACCTGTAATTTGTGAATGCATCTCTACGATTAGATGATAGCATTATCCTTTCATCTTCCAAAACGTTCAGGTTCGGAGCAAGGAGGCGTGTGTAGCGATCAAAATAAAGGAGTTGCTTGATCAGAAGACCAAACTCTCTGGGAAACTGTAAACCATAAGCCTCGCTCACGCGAATCTGCGAAGGAACCCATTCATACTTCAAAGAAAACTTTCCACTGAAACAAAAATCCACAGCAGAACGATAAAATGCATACCACATCAAGAAACAAAGCATTGACTTGCTGCTCATCGACTGCTAGGGTCGCCGCCACAGTAGCACTGCGAGGCCCGCCTGCAGCTGTGATCATTATCTCCGAGTCCAAATCCTGCAGTTTAGTCAAAAATAATAATTTCTCATTATTCCAATAACCATTCAGCTTTGCTTCCCCAAACCAACAATCACCTGAACAGCAGTGAAAATCTTCTCTAGATCTTTTGCAAATTTGGATACGTCGACCTTCCCTTCAGTTGCACCCATTTGGACTAACGCAGCTGCCATTGCATTGTACTGACCACTTCCAATAGAAGTCAAAAATGTCTCAATAGCTTCCCACGTGGCCGGCGAAATGCGGCCTACAATGCCTGTCATAATTCCCCAATAAGTCACCAGCATACTGAACATCATAGACCAGACCTGCTTCCATACCAAACTACATAACTTGTAGACTGTGGGTTAAAATTAAAAACCAAGACAATCATTTTAATGCACGAGTAAACTTACCAAAATCAATGAACCCCACACGACCATCTTTCAAAACCAACAGGTTTCCTGCATGGACATCGGCATGGAAGGATTCACACGCCAAAAGGCTACCAAACCTGAACATCCATATCATTATGAGGAAAACTTCAAAATGCAAACCAAAGATTTCAAAAAAGGGTTGTGGAGTACATGATAAAGATGCATCAAAACCCCTCACGTCGACTTCATACAATTGTATGGGAAGCAAGCAAAAAAGTTCAAAAGACACATAAAAGCAAGATCTAGAGATGGATGCAAGATATAAAGAAGTGGTTTGGGAGATGGGATGCATACACTTGCTACATGATGCCTCAATAGACTCCCAAGTGAATGAAGCTTTTCTATAACACCAATGTATTATGGCTTGGGAGGAATCCAGTGGGGAACGCTTCATACATTACACCACCCATATTGCCCCCAACTACAAAACCATAATCTTCATTGAAAGAGGAAACTGTACTCACCCTTATATGCTTGAGCCTATCCCCTTGTCAACGATACGCACTATTGCAGCCATACGGCTTAGCTCCCACTCCCTTCAATGTGAGATTGGGTGTTAGGGCAATGGAATCTCACCACATACCTGGTTCCTTTTTCGTGATCCTGTCCAATTGCCCATCCAATCCTTGTAGGACTTGTATCTACTGTCACAACCATAGGCCTTCCACACGTACAATCTACCTTCCTCAAGGTTGGTGATGAAAGTAGTTTCTTTAACTTTCTCATGGCTTTTGTATGCTCTTTCTCTCATTGAAACTTTTGATTCTTTCTCAACAACCAAAAAAGAGGATCTGCTACATGTGCATAATGAGGTATCCATATGAGATAGAAGCCGCATGCACCCGAAATCTTCGAACTTCACTTTAAGCTGTACATGTTTCTTTCATGTTTTGAATTGCATTCACCTTTTGTGGACATGGCTTTCTACCATACGGACCACACATATGCACCACAATAAGCACTTTTTTGACTCCAAATATAGACTTTTGTCCTAACATGGTAAGATCGATTTCTTCCAACCTAGGCAAGATCTGCTCACAATCTACTACATGGTCTGCAGCAAACTTACGACACCCCCTCGAATCCATAGATACATCTTTATCGTTATCTTCACATCCTTTGATAGGTACATCATCAAGAAATGGCATTGTGATTTGCGGTCTGAAGTCACGTAGAATCTTGTTCATTCCGTTCATCATGTGTGCTACTGAATTGGTCGCTCCTTGAGGCAAGGTGCACATTCTTACCAATCCCAAAGGTGTCTTCATGGTTCTCAACTCTCTACTTTCAAGAGCTAGCTAAAATTGGTCATAGCCTAAGTAGAGGTCTCCCATTGAGTAGATTGTCCTCCCTACAGATGCCCTTGTAAATTCATCTACAATTGGTCATGTACCCACATTCCTGATGGTAACCTTATTTACGGGTTACATATCTTGAATAAAACGCAAGGCTCCATTCTTCTTGGGCACTATGAACCACCTGTTTGAATATGGTGCACATAAAGGCTCCAATATACCCATGCTAATCTTTTCATTCAATAGCTCTATCAGCTTTGGCAAATGAGCTTTTAGAACCGGTATTGGTCGTAGATTCTAAGGTACATGAGGGATAGTAAAAATCACCAAATGTGTCACAACACTAATATTGACACAACCTATTTCATGTGGCTGAAAAGCAAAAGCTTTACCATGCCTTGAAAGCATACCTGTGAAGCACTTCATTTCTTCTTTGATCAGAAAATCCTCGTAGCCAACTTTCATTTCTTTTAAAGATTCCTCTAAAAACTTGTGTCCAATCTTTCCTGAATCCCTGAGATTTGGTTGCAAAGAAGCTTGTTCCATCTGCTCTCTACAATCATGTGGTAGAGGTAATGCCACTGGTTTTACCTTCTTTGCCACTGACTTGTATCTGGTATCGACCCGCACCTCTGCTATAGCACTCTTTTTCTTCTTCAAAAGCTTCAATCTTCTTGAACATCTCTAGGGAACATACTTCAACAGTCTGGTTTTGATTATACTCCTAAGCTCGTCCATAGTATCTACAAAAGGAACCTGTTCAAAGATAGCTAAAATACACTCATTATCTTCTAGAAAACCATTCTCCTTCAAAAAAATTTCTACATTATGTCCTCAATTTTTGTAAAACACATTGATCCATGCTTTCATAACCCTAAAGAAACTACAAAGGGAGCTTCTTGCCCTTTTGTATCAAGTGGGAACCTTTCTCTTGTTGTACCATCGCAATCTTGCTTTACAATGGTACCTGCCCAAAACCCCTCATCTCCTTGTAATACTTGAATTCTTTGCTTACCTTTGGTAGTGGTTGATACCTAAGACTGTCACGATTCCTCTCATGATCTGCGCAGATAGAGAGAAATTGGATAATCCGTTGTCCATCTCTCCTTCTTATCCTTGCATAAGCTGAGCCATCATCCATGACCTTTGTCTCCATTCGAGTAGCCAAGGATACGAGGATAAGTTGACATCTCCGACACAAAGAAGTTTTGCTCATCCTTTACATTCCCTATTGTCACCTTAACATTTGGATAAGATCCATCGAGATCTCCAAGTAAGTTATTTGTTGCTCTAAACATCCAACCATGGTCTGTATCTATTGGCCACTTGCCCTTCATGTAGAGGCTTTTGGACATTAAATTGATTTCAAAGCCATGACCTATCAATGCCACATATGGCTCCTCAAGGTCACCCACCTTCACCAAGGTTTCCGTTGTAGCTCTTGCCCAATGGCTTTTGGAGTAGTGCCTTCGATAAGTAGCTTCATCTTCATCATCATCATCCACAAATTGGACATGCTTTGCTTTTCTAGAAGACTAAAAGCAGCCAACCACACTATCATCTTCACATTGCTTTGATTAAACATGTATCCCTTGTGTGTTTATTGTCTCTTCTTCACCCTGTAATTGTGAAGAACTCGATTCCGTCAGAGTTTGCCTTTTTCTCATTATGATGTCAATGATCTCCTCGTGGAACTCACGCTTAGCTATGCCAAGGACTTCAGCCAATGTAGACTCAATTGAGCTTATCCTTTCTTCCGATACCCTCTTCAAGTTTGTAACAGCTTCTATGTCGGATTGTAATTTGTAAGCACGGCCCTTTGCTTTAGGTTTTGCCTACTCTTTCTTCTTTTTTGTTGATGATTCCTCCATAGCCACTTCAAGTCGAGGAGGCACTTGTGATGGTGAAGCCTCTTGAGAAGGTATCAAATCCTTTCTTCCTCCACTTCTTGTACTCCCCTTTGAAGGTCCTTCATCCCCATTATCATGCATGCGCTTTTATTCTACAATTGCTTCATTATTTTGATTTTTGGCAATACAAGCATGCACCAGCATCACCATGAAACGCGTTTTGACATGTCTGGACAGGTGAAACGTTTCGAGCCTGGAAACGTTTCGCTCACCAAGTGAAACACAAGCCGTTTCACTAACAATAAGTTACCATAGTTTTAGTTTCAAAGTCGCTAAACGCACGTTTCGGTCTCACGTTTCATTGTGCTCTAATTTTGGACTGAAACGTTTCGTAGTGAAACGCCGCGTTTCAAGGTGAAACGTTTCGGCCTTGAAACGTTTCGTGGTTACGCTAGCATGCACTAATAATGAGTCCACTCGATTATCTCATCTTGTTGCTTGACATATAATACTGCATGTTTGATGTAGCACTTCTTTAGTCACTTTCCCTTTACTAGCCAATGAAATTGCATATGGCCAAAGACCATCATACTCTTCACAAACATCTTCAACATGTTTTAACCCTTTCTCTGTGATATACTCAATCTTTGCCCCATAGGTAACGCCTTCTACTACGGAGATGGCAAGAATGGTTGCCATATCCTCCATTTTCTTGCACATACCTCCTTTTCCGAAATTTGTTCCCAACCGCAAACCTATTTCCTTCAAGTGAATTTACCATCTTTAAAAAAGACGAGGTCCTTTTTCAAAGCATCATTAAGGCTATCACAACCCCTTCTACCATGATCAATGCTATCATACCATATACACCTATGCACAATACCTTCTTTAGTTTGAAACCTTTGTCCCGATGGTTGTCCTTTATCTTCCAGCTTGAGTTTCATCTCAGGTATTGTCACAAACTGCTGACGTGTCAAAGCCCTGGAGAAGGGAGTCAACTTGCAGATATCGGCCGAGGGGCCTAAACCCTAAGAAGGACAAGTAACAAAAGAAGAAGTCCAACCAACTTATGGAGACCCTCCAAGTGACATAAAGGATTAAAATAAAGCAAGACCCACACACACACACACACACAGAGGAAAAGCTGGCAGAGCAATTGATGACGTGGTAGATTTTCAAAAATTGCACTGACATGATGACGTGGCAGGCTGTACGGATTTCTACGTTTTGCACTAGCTGATGACGTGGCAGGTTGTACGGATTTCCGTGATTTACGCTGGCAGTTTTTTGGCATTGCTTTTGCACCAGATGCTCTTGAGTTTTAGACTCTTTTCACTGTAACTACTTTTTAGGCCAAGGGCCTTTAAATATGAGGTTAGGGCTCATTCTCTAGCATGCTTCCTCGAGAAGGTGCAGAGTCTGGAGTACCAACTTGTACTATGTTGATGCAATATAAATAAATACCGAAAGGGGCACCAAGGTTTGGGGCCAATACTCTCTAGGGTAAAATTCCGCCACTCCGTGTCGCGTGTCGTCTCTCTCTTTCAGTTCAGTTGTTATTGAAATACTAAAAGCCTGTTCAGTCTGTTCTTTTCTATTGGCATGTGGTGCCCGTCTTGTGACACGTATACCTTTGACAAGCTCATCTATCATGGGAGCCTCATCTGTCCATAGATTCACAGTAGGCCGCTTCGCTACACTCTCTGGACCAGTAGGAGTGACATTGTTAATCACCATTTTATCCCATCTACATTGCCTCTTTGCAAGAAGTGAAACTACATCCTCGACATTCTTCCATTCAGTCTTCTAAACCCTGTTCAGAATTCTTATCTTCCAAAAGTAGCTCTAATTTCTCCTAAATATTTGTACTTGTAGCTTGTAGAAACAATTCAATCTTCTCAGCATCCAAGGTATCATGCTTTGTTGTTAACAATTGTGCATATCGTCGCTCGAATTCCCTTGACAGCTCCATAGGAGATAGTCCATCCTTTTTGAGAGCAACCCAATCCAAGAAAGTACTCTTTGTTACTCGTTCGGGGTCCTCTATGAAATATTCTTGCTTAAGAGCTTTCTTAAAAGCTTTTCAGTCTTCACCATGCACATCTCTTATCTCCCTTACATGTGCTCGAAGCTCCGAATGACTACAAGCTCAAAACTTGTCGCCATGCAGGCACCCTGTTTAGCTCCACTACTTTTACATAAGTCCTCAAGTATTTAGATACATTTCTACCATTGAATTGATCCATTTTATCCACTACCGAGTGCAATGCATTTGTAGTAGACACTTCTCTTCTCTCTACAGCCTGCTATTGTTGCATAAATAATGCAAAGGCTTGAAACATTTGCATTGTCAAAGCGCATCCCTTGGTCTTCCATAGCTTGAATGACCTTTATGAAGATTTCAATTCAGCTTTTGAACCCTCATCCCAATTTATTTCGCGTCGGGTTCACCAAAAACATATGAAGAAGTTCGCGAGACAAGTGAGAAGGCATCGGGCCTCTGGCTGTAGAGTTCGCAGCTTGGCGGATGAAAAACACACTAATTTGAAGAAGAAAAACAAAGAAAAACACTCAAACTCCAACCATGGGAGCTCTACTCTCAAATGAACACGAGATCAACACAACTCAATTCTCTTTCATCGAACTACGTAGCCTTGGACCCAATAGCACAAGTACAGTGCCAATTTGCTAAGCGAAAAACCATAGAGTATTCCTTCGATTCACCATCAACGCACAGCCATGGAAGCTTAATGACTTCCGCACACACTTTATATCACCTTTTTGTGGAGATCAAACCCTGATTAGGGACCTCACACACTCGAAAACAGGAGGGAAGTAGGACGGGACTGCACTAGACCACCATAGAAGAACCCTCTGTGTATGAATGATTAGTACACTAAAAGTGCAAGTTTTTCTTCAAATCAGCTCACCCCATCTTGGGCAAGGACGGCACCGTCATTGATGTGGCATTTTGAGCCATTTATGACCCATTTCTGACCATTTTTATTTTTATTTGTTTCATTTTTGACCCAAAGATACTCGTTTTTGACATTAAAAATGCCAACTGAGCTGGACAAAATCCCTAAATTTGTGGAAATATTTTCCAAAGCCCAATTTTCATTTTAAACTTCATTTTGTTTCTTTTTATGAAGTCTGGATGCATTTTTCACAGTCACGCATACCATGCATACCACCTCCTATTTTTGAACATTTTCGCCCGCAACAAACTTTCTAGATGAGACAAGTGCTCGACCACATTGCACTAGGTCCATCAACATTCTCAAAGAATATTAGGAATCATTTACATTAGAAAAGTACTTACGGGGCTGCATCCAGGGCCATAACTCCCCGTTAAGATATGTAAACGGCAGCAACTGTTCCCACACATAGCACACAATGTACATGATGGCAATTGTTTCCATTGATTCAAAAGGCATAGAAAGTGAGTTTTTAAGACATTTTCACCTTATATGCATGCCACGGCACGACACTACGCCTTGAGGTGGGGGGGATGTTGTGGCTCAGGGCAACAAGGAGGGTGGGAAAGGCTCTCTCTCTCTCTCTCTCTCTCTCTCTCTCTCTCTCTCTCTCTCTCTCTCTCTCTCTCTCTCTCTCTCATATATAGACCTTTCTCAATTCAGCCATGGTTTCAGCAAAAATGCATCTTAGCAGCAGAGTAGTAATTCAATTGGAGGGCCATAAAAAGCAGTGAGAACTTAGAAATAGACGAAGAAGAAACATGTCGATACTTTTCCTATGGGACCTTGAATGCACAACACATCAGGGATCAGCTTCTACTGGTAAAATCAAGGGCTCCCATAACATCAAACTCAAATGCCATTCAAAAGACCTACATACGAGAAATTGGTGTTCTTGGAGTAGCAAGCCATGCTGTTTTATTTCTCAAGTTTTTCAGTCAGCAGAGGGTTCTTGGGTGGGGTCATTGGGGGAGGACCAGTCCTCCTTCCCAGGTCAGTCCAATTCCTGGTACAAAAAATCCATGGAGACTGAATCTAACATTTAGACTAAAAGTCAAAAGAGTAAGCAAATCTGTGAGGAAATAGACGCTCTTGGCAGCTGACTTACCTACTTTAGTTTAAGGATCACAAATTCCTTTGGAAAGAATAGAATGGGCCAAATAATCAAAATCTCTCTTTCTGAAAGAGTGCAAGTTTACAAGGCATTCTCCTATGGTACACAAACTAAGCTTACAGAAAAGGGACATACTGATGCCTTGGATACTCTCAACATTTGAACAAGAACTCTTAACAGGAAATTGCTAAAGCAAATGCATTGTTGCATCAACCATTGAGGAGTGATATAAACAGGGATGATCTCAATTCAAAACTTTGGTAGCTCCCCTTCCAGCTAAGCCAGATTTGTCCATAGATTTATTTATTTTTAAATAGAACAGGGCACCTTAGACCAAAACATGCAAGAAGGTAGCAATGTGTTTGGCTATTTCTGAAAAACTTGACATGGGCAGGCCAATTTAATATAACTTAATTGAGATGACTCATTCCCAAGTTTTAAGCTTTCCAAGACATCATAAAGTGCATATGAACATACCATACATTCAATGCTGTTATAAGAGTCGCTTCAGGATTCGCCACCAAGGAACTAATAGCATTCAAATCAGTTAGTGGCACTCCATAAAGTCTTTCCATTGTAAGAACTCGCTTAGTGCTGCAATGCCTGTAAACTTGTGGTGCTGTAGCCTGGCTTGAGAGTCCTGCAGTCTCTAGGTACTTTCTAAACGCTTCAATATTAATGGCTTCTTTCTGAAAGTCAATTTCTTCCAACATGGACGCTCGTATATCACCTACAATTCCCACCTGCACATTGGAAACAAAGTCAGTACAAGAACCCAACATTCAACTGCAAATGTGGAGCAAACATGTGACCATGAGCAAGAGCATGTGTGCCAGAGAAACGATATATATGTGCCCCTATCTCAGTATTCCAAACAGAAGCCAAAACCTAGAGATTGAATTCTGCATCAAGAATACAGTGACTGTTCTGAAAGAGCTTGCCACCAAATTAGCAATGCAGCCTCTTGGACACTTTAGACTATCAAAATACTTGAAGTTAAAGACAATATATTACTAAAGAAGTGCGGCTGATTTGAGGATTGAGAAACTCCAATATGCGAGCAGCAATGTAAAGAAAATTGAGGTCTGCAGTCAAGATATCACCAACGCCTGGCTTTAAAACCTTAATAGCTACTTCTTTCATGCTTCCTCGTAATCTGGCAACATGTACCTGCATGAGGCCAGAACAGTCAGCCCAAGCTTACTCTCAAACAACACTTATAAAAAGAGCAAGAAACAGACCCCCTCTCTCGCTGTGAGTCACAAAGTAAACTGAAAGAGTAATGTTGCTATCTTGTGGCTCTGCTCCATAGACTATTAGCGTTTATCACCTCTTTGAATAGAGCTGCCCCGGTATCCCCTAGGGGCAGATCTCATGGTCACCCTGAAATGCATTTTGGCAGGGGTGAAACCTTCAAGCTCCTGCAATGTTTGGAGGTTTCATGAAACACTTTGTGAAACAACAAATTAAAACTTTGGCTCCAGAATTTGCCTACAAACTCAAATTTATTGCAATATCTTCGTTTTGGTTCAGTAAATGTCTAGTGGTGACATGTTTCAGGATGTAACTTCACATACTGGCATGAGTCTTGGGGCTGGGGGCAACCACTAGGGCAGTGGACAATAGTGGTTGGCATACATCCCCACCATAGAGATGATCTTCGACAATGGAGTATACACTTCCTGGGGCACAGTCGGAGGAAGCTTCTGCGTTCTCTCCTCAGGGCAGTTCTTTTGGTGTAGCGATACTTTTGGTGCAATCCCATCTGAGAAGTAATCATCCCCTGATGCAGCAGATCATCAGAGATAGAGGTGACCCAAAGCCTCTAGAGGGGATCCATAATACGCTGGCTTCCTTGGGGCCGATACCTCACACTTTCTTGTTCAGCCTTGTTGCCTGGAGAAGGTTCCTAAGCTCTTCCTACAAATGTTCCACCTGTGTATCACATTGGCGACATTGCCTAGACTCTACGTGATCATGGAAATTTGGTTCTGAGCAGAGCTCTGTGGGTTCATTCGCAGATTGAGGATGCTTTAGTGGGCATCATGTGTCACGTGCACACTGCAATTGCGCTACGCGGACAAGCTACTGCTACAGTCTAGCGTCAATCTTAGTTAGCTTAGGATCTAGCCTCGCATTTTGTGAGCCTCTAGAAGGACGAGCATGATCAGGCAGGTCATAGTTGTATACCCTCAGTTGCACAGTTAAGTCACTTAAGCATATAGGCATATGAACACTCACTTAAGTCATTTATTAATAAGTGACTTTGACATGGCATTTATTAAAAGTAGGTAGGGCAAATGGCTAAAAGACCTATAAATGCAACCCTTGGGTCACCAGAGTTAAATAGAGGAGCAGTGAAGGTGCCTCTCAGTACCGGCAGTACCAAGCACATGGTGTGCCAACCCACATCAGCGTTTTTCTCAGCCTATGCATCGGCGTTTTTCAGCCAGCAACCTCAGCATTTTTGCATCAGCATTTAGCCCAACCCTCCCCGTCGATCTCAGCCCCGTCATCATCAGATTCCCAGCGTTTTTGCATTCAGCCTGCTGGCGCCTTTGCATTCAGCCACAGCCTCGCCAGACAAGCACCTCTACCAAGCATTGCCGGCACCGTCGTCGCCACGGGAAGTTCAGATTTCAGCCAAAGACCAGGATTCAGTTTTCAGCCTTCAAGCATCACTAGCGTTTTCAGATTTCAGCCCATTAGCCTCAGCGTCGACATCATCGTCGTCGTCGTAGTACCCATTAGCACCTCAGCAACACCACAATACAAATACCCCTCGTCGTCGTCGTCGACGCAGTACCCCAGCATCTAGTACCCCTTGCGTGTTGGCTTGGCTCCTGCCTAGCTCAACGTAGGGATCATCACGACCTTCGTGTCCTTAGTACCTAAGTACCTTCAGTACCCTAAGTACCCCGCAGTACCAAGTACCAAGAACCCGCAGTACCCCTCTGTGTCACAAACTGGTGACGTGATTGTTGGCTGTCAGTACACACACACACACCCTCATGGTTACAATCCCGGATTGTTGACGTGGCACTGTCCGTACAGTCCCCCGCATTTCACGCTGAATACTGCTGACGTGGCCCGCCGTACGGATGCCCGCGTTTTGCGGCGCAATTTACGGAAGCTTCTGGCGGTTTTTAGGCTTGCTTTTGTTACCGCAATTGCTTTGGGGGGGGGGGGGGGGGGGGGGGGAGAGAGAGAGAGAGAGAGAGAGAGAGAGAGATTTTTTTTAAGTTTTTGCTTTTAAAAATGTTTTACGGCTTTTGCTTTATTGGCTCAAGAGAGCTTGAGAGAAAGAAGAAGCTTTTAATTTTCATTTTTGGGACTCTGCTTTTGGGGCATCCCTTGTAACCTTTAAATATTGGGCAGGCCTCCCACTTCCCAGAGCTTCTGGACGCAGAGTCTGAGAGTGAGAGCCTCCCACTCACTTGTACTTTTGCAACAGATTAATACAAAAAGAAATACCGAAAGGGGCATCAGTCTCTGGGGCCAACATCTCTAGGCACAGAACTCCGCCGGGCCAGTGTCGAATCAATTGTGAACTGTGAACTGTTTTGAAGTGATTTACTGTGGTGTCGCGGTAGATTCTCGACTTGGAATGTCCAAGTCTGTTACAGTGGTATCAGAGCACGGCTGATTTCTCTTCTACGGGAAATCCGATCCTTTTTACACGGCATTATGGCTTCAGGCAGAGATCAGTCGACTTCCTCTGCATCCGGAGATGCGGGAAGAGATCACAATGAAGATTCACGCGAGGAGTATGGCCCGCCTCGGCCTACTCAGGCGGAGATCGAAGAGATGGAGCGTCGACGATTGATTGGCGATCCAACAAAGATGATGCTTAATTTTGCGAAGAAACCGAAATTTGCAAAATATACAAGTCAGACTTCTTTCGATGAGGTGCACTCACAGTGGCGGCAGACCATAGAACCACCCCTCAAACGGGCCCTGAAGAAACCTCCTACTTTGAGGATGTACACAGAGCAAGAATTAGAAGAGGTGGTTGATGCACGAATTGCTCAGCTTTTTGACGCGCAGAACAAAGCTAAAAAGCACGACAAAAAGCAGAAGAAAGGCACTGACATCCCGAGGTGTCACGTGACACATCCAACCCTATGTGTCCGTGGACAAGCTACTTCATAACAAGGGTTCCGTCAGTCCAATCAGTCTAGATTAGAAGTGTTCTCGCACTTTTGTGTGTCTGTTCGTAGACTGTGCATGCACAGGCACTTAGTATAGATGCATATCCTCCGGTTGCACACAGCATGATCATAAGCATTCCCATCAAAATCCATCAGAATCCTTCAGGGGAATTTTCCAGTGCATTTAACCTATTTTCCCTATTTTTGACACTTTTCACTTATTATTTTAAGTGACTTTTGTTGGGAACTGAGTAGGGCAAATTGGGTAAGATAATATATAAGCAAACCAAGGCTAGCACTATTTGGCAAAAGAGAAGGAGAACACAGGCCGCAGGCAATAGGTTCCCCCTCTCTCTCTCAGCAAGATCCCCCCTTTGGTGGCGTTTTCCCTCCAAGCAAGACATCCCATCCTCTAGCGTTTTCATCGCATCGCCATGGTCCTCCCCTTGGCTAGAGTTTTTCAGCAGATACTCATCGCCATTAGGACCCCCACAGTAGCGTTTTCAGCAGGGCTCCAGCGCCGCAAGTTTCCCCCCTTTGCTGGCGTTTTTCAGCATATCATGATCGCCCACATCCCTGGCGTTTTGACCAGTGCATAGCCGCAGATTTTCAGCGTTTTGACAGCCCTCAACCAGCGATTTCAGCAAGTAGAATTCAGCCCACAGCAGCGTTTTTGGTCCCAACAGAATTCAGCCATTAGCATTTTTTGGACAGCAGATAAAGAGCATCAGATTTCAGCCATAACATCGGTCTCGTCATCCCCATCGTCGACATCGATCTAGCCTAGACTTGCATCAGTCACATGCATCCACGTTGTACCAGTTTGTGCAATCAATAGTAGACCACTCTCGCCAACAAGAGTGGGGCCTTCCGAGGAGGGTTTTACAACGTCTCTGGAGTCGTATTCTCTTCTCTCTCTATCTCTCAGTCTCATACACTTTCACGCACAGTGTCCATTCACTTTATTCGTATCCATTGCATTCTCTCGTTAAGAACGGAAGGCTCTCCCTTCCATAAGAATAAAAAGGAACCTTGAGCGCACTCATTTTGAGCAAACTTCAAACACTCACTGCGCTACATCTTACACGGGGTATTTGGGTCGTCAGTCTACATTTGAATCGGCAAGAAAGCAGAAAAAGTGTGTTCAATTTGAAGGAGTACCCAGTTCTTGTGCTTCTTCTTCTTCTTCTTACAGTTCTTCTAGCTCCTCTGACTCGAGCGAAGAAGACAAAAAAGGCAAAAAGCAAAGCTTCGGAAAGGGCAAGAAAAAGGCAAAGAAGCCTAAATCCCGCCCCGTGGTTGACAGTTCTACAGAGGACTCGTCTTCAGATAGTTCAGACTCTGACGACAGCAGCTTTCTGCAAAGAAGAAGAATTTTTATAAAGCCAACCAGTATGACTTTCTGGAAGATAAAAGCAAGAAAGTCCAAGAGTTTAAGGAAGGTGGACAGTCAATTAAACTTGACACGTTTTCTGGTTATAGAGATGCTTCGAAGGCTTTGTCTTTCATACAACAGTTTGACATAGCTTTCTCAGGAGAGCGTTACTCAGAGCACTCCAAGATTCAGAGAGCTACCTATTACTTCAAGGAAAATGCTCAAACTTGGTGGTCCACGTTTCTATTAAACAAGACAGCGCCAGTCAAATGGCTGAAATTTAAAAGGCTTTTAATTTCTTCTTGGCTGACTCAAGAGTATGAACGCGACATACAGACTCCTTGGAACCATCTTCAAATGACCAAGAAGGATACAATGGACGCTTATTGCGAGAGATTCTGGAGCTCTTTTCTACCCGCCTCTTCATTTAAGAAGATCTCGCTCAAGAACAGATTGAGCGGTTTACCTTGGGTCTTCCTACAGAGATCCGAGATCACTGCTTAGAACAAAAGTCAGCTTCCATTTAGGAACTGATGAGTCATGCGAAACTGGGTTTTGCCATTCACTCGGGCAGTTTGACCTACCCCTCATATGAAATCATAACGCAAAGGACCGAACAAACTTCGAAAAATGAAAGTAGAAAGAGGAAGAGAGACCCAAAAAAGAAAGAAAGAGATGCACGACCCAAGCTCACTCCTCAAGAGAGAGCTCTTTCCATCAAAGAGGGGAAGTGCTTTGGATGGGGGAAACTGGGCATATCTCCGCGAAGTGCCCTAACCAGGCACTGAATGAACAGGATGAAGAAAGGCCAAAAATTTTGAAAGCAATTGAGGGATGTGGCAGAAAAGGCGGATAAAAGCAAAACTGGTACCACATTGCGTGGGGCTTGAACCGAATCAAATGAATGAAAATACAAACTTTGCCGTTTATAGGGCAAAGGGAAAGATCAAGAAGCTCTTTTGAAGGAGCCAAGGCCAACTTCTTGAATTGGCGGCTCGATTTAGGATTACGCCTGACAGGCTTAGGCCACAGGCGGAGGTAGTTCGAGTGGCACCCGGACGGGATGTTGCCATTACACCGATCATTGGCAAACTTCGTTTGCAATGACAGGGGTGTTTAAGGCACGAGGATTTCTACGTAATTTTCTTAGGAGATTGTGACGTCCTACTTGAGATCCCTTGGTACCACAAGAACAATGCCGTGGTTGACTTCCGGGCCGAGAAAGCGACTTTGACAAATGAAGGGCTTAGAGATTGTACTTAATGAACTTCAGTTCTTTACTCACTTTTTTTTTTGAGAGAACTGAACAATGAATGAAGGTCGAATATGTCTTGACCTGAACAAAGAACGCCAAGATTTTCTCCACACTCATGCCAATTGCTTTTTTTAGAGGGCCTGCCAGGCGAGGTGCGACCAGCTCATCCTAAGGATCATACCATTGATCTGATACTTGGAATCACACCACCGAACCAACCACCTTACCGTGTGAGCCGAGCCCAGAATATACCTGTTCAGGACATATTGTCTCAACGGCAGGAGTGCAGATGGACCCGGCCAAGATAGAGACTATCCATGATTGGCCCGATTTGAAGAATGTCCATTAAGTTGAAAGCTTCTTTGGCTTGTTCTTACTACCGGAAGCTCATCAGAGAGTTTACAGAGGTTGTTTACTCCTTTGCGTATGTTGACGCAAAAAGGAATCCCTTTTTTCGCGGGGATCCACAGAAGTGCCTACCTTTCAAGAATTGAAACAAAATGACTACAAAACCAGTTTTAACTTTGCCAGATTTGCAGAAGTCGTTTCAAGTATATTGTAATACTTGTGGTCGTAGTCTGGATGTGGCCTTAATGCAAGAAGGTCAATGTCATTGCCTATGAGAGCCGATTGTTTTCAAGGCCGGAATTGATAGTACAGATATGTGAGAAAGAGCTTTTGGCGATTATCCATGCTCTTACTCAGTGGCGACATTACCTACTCGGAGCCGATTTTATGGTTTTCACAGATGGTTGGAGTTTACGCTACTTCTTGTCACAAAAGCAGCTATCGGAAAAGCAGATGCGGTGGGCAAACATCTTATCACAGTTTTACTTCCAGATTGTCCATGTACAGGGACAGAAGAAATTGAAATGCTTATGATCATGCTGTGTGCAACCAGAGGATATGCATCTACACTATGTGCCTGGGCATGCACGGTCTGCGAACAGACTCACAAAAGTGTTAGAACACTTGCTAAGCTAATCTAGACTGACTGGACTGACGGAACCCTTGTTATGAAGTAGCTTGTCCACGGACACGTAGGGTTGGATGTGTCACGTGACATCTCCTCCTTTTTAAAGTGAGGTACTAGGACCGAGCTGCATGGCTTCCTTGTAGTCTACCAACAACTCCGGATAGTCTTTGAAAAACTCTTCGTCAACCCACACCACTTCATGGGTTCCTCGATCCTTGAACTTCAAAAGTTATTGTCTCACTAGCTTCTTCGAACCCTGTCGAAACCAATGCAACACTTGCTCCGGCTCTATGACTTCAGCTTCATCGATGATCTCCGGTTCTTCTTCCGAAATGTCCTTTGGAGGTGTTCTGTCACAAAACGGGAGCGTACAAGAGCACTTAGAAATCTGAAAAATAATATACTTTGCAAAAGGGAGAGAAGTGAGAAGATCGACACAGTATTGGGGACCAGAAGATGGGCTGGTCCCCCCCCCCGTTAAGAGTATTCTTTATTCAAGGAGAATTCTTATACAAGCACGAGAACCCGAGGAAACCCCTCCGTTCTGTAATCTTAGACCCGAAGGTCGTGCTTTCTCGAAAAGGGCTAGGGCACAAGGCCGTTCCTTCCCGTAAGGGCTTAGGTGCGAAGCCGTTCTTTCCCGCAAGGGACTTAGGCGTAAAGTCGTACTTTCTCGTAAGGGACTTAGGCGTAAAGCTGTACTTTCCCGTAAGACGGGAGATTCCTGCAAAACAAACCACACAAAGCAACAATTCTCAATGCGTATCAGCACCTTGTACCTGTCGCTCCTTGCTCGGAGAATCGAACTCCGTACTCAGTTGTCACGCGAACACTTGCAATTTCCGTCGCAAGTCTCTGCTCCAGAATCCTAGCGCTTGCACTTTCTGCTGCTTCCCGCTTTGTCCCCTAACTGGAACGCTAGCTACCCTTTTATAGGGTCTGGCACCCGGCGGGAATAGAGTCTAAAAAGCAGAACTGGGCACTCCCTAGAGAGAGGAGAGAGAGAGAGATCGCAAAATCACCCCCCCCCCCTGCGTAGCTTTTTTAGCGCTGCCTTTTTTTTTTTTTTTTGAGGGACTTGCTTTATTTTATTAATAAAGGCCTGGTCACTTAAAAGTGACCGGCCACTTTAATGGTCACTTAAAAGTGACCGGCCACTTTAATAAAATAAAGTGTGAACCTGTTCAAACTTTAAAAACTCACTTAGCTAATGAAAACAATGCTACACGGACACATTCCAGGCATCCCCGGGTGCAGGACACGACACAGATGCAATGCAGACACAGACTCCTCGCAGGAAAACATCTGTCCTCCCACGACTGTTCTTGCTTTTCGTAAAAAGCTTCATTGAACCCATCTTTATTCTTGTGCTTGCGTTCTTACGCGTATTTTCTTACTCAGTTCGGATTTCCTCCTTAGGCTACGGGATGCCCCCTTACTGATGCACCCGTCACCCATCATGGGACGCATCAGGGGCACTCGTAACCCGGCCCTTTCCACCGAACTTACGGAAAATCCTTCGCGATGTTTACCGTCACCCATCAAATGACACATCAGAGTTTGTCCGTTCTTGATGGCAGTTCCTGTAGCTACAATCTTTTAACAGTTCTTAGTGCACATAATAAAATATCCTAAAAAAAGAGATTAATCATTAAAAATAAGAAAATAGTCCAATTAGCAACATCCCTCTGGCTTCTAAACAGTTGACCTCAACTGTAATGCTTGGACATATACATCCAGTATCTCGGGATAAGTTGCTAATTCCTCCTGCGTCATCCACTGAGCATCTAGATTCGAGTAGTTCTTAAAGTTAATAAAATACTTCCGTGTTATCTTTCCGGATTTGAGAGACCGCTCTTGATGACTTACTATCTGCTCCGGTTGGAGTATTTCTTCTGTTTCCTCAACCTCAGGAGGTTCCTTAGCACTAGGCTGGCTTGGAGGCAGTCCCACATACGGCCGGAGTAAACTGACATGGAAAGCATTATGGATCTTCCAATTAGGCGGTAGCTCTAATCAGAAGGTGACATCATTCACTCGCTCAGTGATCTTAAACGGCCCATAATAACGGGTAGAAAGTTTTACCACTTTCCCCTATGAGACGCTTGTTTCTTAAGTCTTGCCTTCTCAAACTTGAGTAAGACTAACTGTCCTATTGTTAAGTCGAGATTCCTCCTGTGCTTGTCTGCAGCTTTCTTATGCTTTTCCTGAGAGCGTAGAATAGCTCTCCTAACTTGCCCGTAGGCTGTGTCCAAATCCCGGACAAATTCATCTGCTGCAAACATCTTATCCTTAGTTAAAAGGATGGGTGGAAGCAAAGGCTTACCATAGAGATTCTAAAAAGGTGCTTTCCCCGTCGATGAGTGTATGGTATTGTTATATGGATACTCGACAAGAGGCAAATATTTCTCCCAGTCAGATTGCCGGCCTGTTCAATCCAAAAAGGGCGGTAGCCTTTACTTTAAACCTTGATTTAGCTTTCACCCATTTAATTTGTCGTCCACTTTACCTGTACTTTCAAGACACAACAAAGGGGAGAGGGATACAGGCTGCTAGATTGCACCTGTATGAGTAGACCGACACCAGATTGGCCCCTAACTTAGGCGCCCCTTTCGGTATTTCTTTATTGTTCAAAAGAGGGAATAAACGTTGTGGATCCCTACAAGCTGCCCCGCACACACTTGGCTGAATTTCAACTGTTCCGGCCCGATTTCGGCAGCATAACTGTACTAGGACCCTTCACAGCCAGTATTCCCACGCATTGACTGACTTCCCCGACGCATACGGACACTTTGCAAAACCTGGTGAGAATCTGCAGCACGCTGAATTCTCCGTTTTCAGCCCCGAAAATGCGCCAGATCACCTGTACAGCGGTCCCCTCGCGTCCCCGAACCTCCCGGGGGTATTAGGGACCGTTTAGGGCCAAAACCCTAAACCTGCAAAAATACACAGCAGGCTGTAATTCACTGTTTCGGGCTCCGTTTCGCGTGCCGGTCGCATCCGTAGCAAGTCCTCGAGCTCCCGCACCTGTTGGGCTACTTGCCCTTTGATTCGGACGAGATTCCTCGCGTGAAACCTCTCCGAATTCACCTCTACCTGCGGGGGATTAGCCGCTAGCTAATCCAGTACCTGTGCAAGAGGCTCTTGCCTCGGCAATCACGCATGAACCCACACAACTGTACATTGGTCAAATGAAAAGCCCACTAGAGGGGAATAACATACTGCCATAGGGGAGAGAGAGGGCCGTGCGTAGCGTGCAGGGCATCACTCCTGGCACCGCACTGTACATAGGAGGGAAAGCAAGCACTCCATAGCTCTTAACCTATGACAAAATCTGAAAATGAGCCTCTCCCAGCTTAAAATTCAGCGCCCCCTTCTCTTGCATGAGGAAAGTGCACCAGAAGGTGCCACTTGGCACATTTATAAGCATTTTCCCGTTTCGGGGTTGCCACCTAAAAGTCTCCCAACCGGTTGCCCAAGTGACTTCACGGCAGAGTAAGAAAATGTTCCCCTTGTCATTCCGGAGGTAATGACGCAAACACATTTTCAGGTCCCAAAATAGCAGTTCCCTAAATTTTAGGAGATACTGCCATTGTATCTTTCTAGGTCATCCGATCCTCTTTGTACACTGCAGCCACACCCAAAACTGAAATGTAGCCTCTGTAGCAAAGGATTCGCTTTAGCTAGTCAATGACCCCACTTAGCTAACCATAGTCCTTGTCCAACCTTAGTGCTCTCTTGCCCTCAGGCCTGGACTCCCTCTGGACAGTTCCACACTAGCTATGCAATGCAGGGCAGTTAGATTTCCCGAGGGGTGTTTCCAAAAAGTGAAAGTAAATAGATAACAAGAAAGAAATCAACAAAAAGGATAGATAGTAGTCACACGCTGGTGACATACCCCCCTCTTGAAATCTCAAACGTCCTCGTTTGCATCTATGTCGTGCATGCTTATAGTCAACACTGATGCATTCAACACCTGTCGACACATGTACGACACATACATGCTCATTGTCAACCCTGGTGTATTCAACACCTCGTCGACACATATATTGCGTGCGTGTGAACCTTGTCCCAATGACATAGTGGTAACTTCGCACTCTGCCATTGCTTTCAGTCACTAACTTTCCAATGACAAAATGGTAGCTACACATTTTGCCACTGTCTTATAGTACACGTTGGATCCCGTAACACTTTCGAGCATACCCAAACCGACAGTTTAAGAATGCAGTTACACATGTACACATTTAATAGAAGCAATTATTGTATCCTTGACAAACTGACAAGAAATACTCACTTCTATAGCACTAACGAATCTTTTGGACATTCCATAAGAGCAATTGCCAAACTGACCATCTGTACAGCTCTAACATTCATGTAACAGGTATTTCATTTGAGCTCACTTTAAATACCATGTACATCATTTGTTTCAGAAGCCATTGTCACACTGACAATCCATGTAGCTTTGAAACTCAAGGGGTCAAGGTAGGTTGCAAATGGAAGGCTTCAAGGTAAAGTGATAACACAGTTGGTGACTCTGCAAGTTCACCTTCTTCCATCCACTTAGCATCCATTGGTGGATAGTTTCTGAACTTTACCAAGTAACGCCTAGCAACCTTGCCTTTCACTTTCCTTTCTTTGTGTGCCAAAATCTGTTCAGGGACCAAGATCTCGTCAAGTTCCTCGACCTCCGGCTGATCTTTAGCTGGCATATCTTCTGGCACATCACCCACATAGGGTCTGAGAAGACTCACATGAAACACATTGTGAATCTTCCAACTGTCAGGCAATTTCAGCCTATATGCAACATCACTGATTATGTCGCACACTTGAAAAGGCCCATAGTAACGCATGCTGAGCTTTGGAAACAGTCTTTCCTTGCCCTTCATCTTCTTTAACCTTGCCTTTTCAAAGCGCAAAAGCACCCAATCACCAAGTGAATATACCACTTCACGACGGTGACGATCAGCTGCTTTCTTTTGCTTTGCCTGAGTCTTTTCCAAGGCCACTTTGACCTTCTTGTACATTTCATCCATGTCCTGAACATACTTATCTGCTTCAAATATCTTGTCCTTTGTATGCAGTATGGGAGGAACTTTCTTGTCACCTTCAACTATCTCAAAAGGTGCCTTGCCAGTTGATCAATGCATTGTATTATTGTATGCATACTCCACCAATGGAAAATACTGCTCCCACTTTCCTTTATGCTCTGACACATAGCACTTCAGCAGATCTAGGACAGTAGAATTTGCCTCTTCTGACTGCCCATCTGTTTGAGGATGAAATGACGAAGAGAATTTGAGCGTGGTGCCCATATTCTCAAACAAGCCTCTCCAAAACAAACTTGTCATGCGTGGATCACGGTCGCTAACAATCGACTGTGGCATGCCATGATACTTGAAAATATTGCTCATAAACAAGCGTGCCATCTGATCTGGCTTTATCTTCTTCCTGACAGGAATAAAATGAGCCTGTTTGCTGAATCTGCAAATAATGGTCCAAATACCATCGTTTCCTGTCTGCGTTCTTGGAAGATCAAAGATAAAATCCATAGCAATACTTTCCCATGGTTTATCTGGAATAGGTAGTGGTTGCAATAACCCTGGTGCCTTTTGCCTGTCAAACTTGACCTGCTGGCAAATTAGGCATTCTCGCACAAAGGCATCTACATCTCTTCTCAATGTAGGCCAGTAGAAGAATGTCTCAACCGCTTTAACTGTAGCATCGATACCACGATGCCCTGCATACGGTGGGACATGACACTCTTCTATAACTTTGCGTCGCAATGGCTTTGTGACACACAATCTGCCATGCATCATCATGAACCCATCTTTGAGAAGGTAGTGTTCATGACGTTGTCCATCGATTAGCTGCTCGAAAACCCTTGCAAAATCTTCATCATTTGCATACTGTTCTCTCATATCCTCAAGTTCATGATGATAAGGAATTGACACAGCTGAAATTTGTGGCTTCCGACAAGGCATCAGCCACAACGTTCTTCTTGCCTTCCACATGCACAATCTGAAAATGGAACATGGACAAAATATTTGCCCATCGCATATGCTTCTCAGATAACTTTGTCTGTGTCAAGAAGTATCGCAAGGTCTGATGGTCCATTTGGACAACGAAATCTGCACCTAGCAGGTAGTGTTTCCAACCTAAGAGCGCATGAATCACAGCCAGTAACTCTTTCTCATAGACCTGCCTGGTTATCTCTGGCCCTTGCAAAATTCTGCTCTCATAGGCTACTACCCTGTCATCTTGCATTAGCACTGCACCAATGCTACTACCACAGGCGTCACACTGGACCACAAATGACTTCCTAAGATCTGGCAACACAATGACTGGATCCGAAGTCATCTTTTCCTTTAAGAGATTAAAAAGCTGAAATCTCTTTCTGTGTCCATCTAAAGGTGACTGCCTTCTTTTGAAGAGCATGTAAAGGTGAAGCAATCTCAGCGAAATTTCGGATAAACCGTCTGTAATAGGAGCATAGTCCCAATAAACTTCGGACATCGTGCACCGTCTTCAAATCTAGCCATGACTTGATCGCTTCAACTTTTGCAGTATCCATTCTGACACCATCCTTTGAGGTAATGACGCAAACACATTTTCAGGTCCCAAAATAGCAGTTCCCTAAATTTTAGGAGATACTGCCATTGTATCTTTCTAGGTCATCCGATCCTCTTTGTACACTGTGGCCACATCCAGAACTGAAATGTAGCCTCTGTAGCAAAGGATACGCTTTGGCTAGTCAATGACCCCACTTAGCTAACCATAGTCCTTGTCCAACCTTAGTGCTCTCTTGCCCTCAGGCCTGGACTCCCTCTGGACAGTTCCACACTAACTATGCAATGCAGGGCAGTTAGATTTCCCGAAGGGTGTTTCCAAAAAGTGAAAGTAAATATATAATAAGAAAGAAATCAACAAAAAGGATAGATAGTAGTCACACGCTGGTGACAGGTGCCATCAAAAATGATTCGCGGTCCTTGTACTCGCCAATCCGAAGATTGAGCTGTCCTTGCACGGGAGTTGCATTGGTTGTCAACCCCTCAAATGCCGATCCGGATGTAACCGGTGTGCCAAGCTGAGCCGGTGTGAGGCACAAACGTTCCGCAGTATCCAGGGAGATGAAGTTATCCGTGGATCCTGGATCATAAAGAATCAGTACTCGGTGGTTGTTCAAAGACCCCCAACCCTTCAGGAGTTGACGCTTCCCTTTCTCCGTTTCTGTGTTTCCTTGAACATCAGGAATTGAGTTCGAGCTTGGCGGTGCGGGTTCCTTCCTTGCTTTTTCTTGCCTTGTAGAGGCTTGTTCTTGCCGTTGCTGCTTTAGCGGGCAATCCGGTTTCATATGTCCTTTCTCGCCACAGTAGAAGCATCTTCCTTCCTCTCTGAAAGTTTGAAGTTGAGTAGGAGAAAGATACTTAGTTCGCTTGCCATTGCCCTCTGGCTTCTTAGAGTGATCATCGTCCCTAGATGGAGGACGTTTTCTTCCTTGGCCTCCTTGGTCATCATAGACCCATCTTTGTCTTGCACGATAAGTGCTATGCTCCACATTTCTGGGTGTCCCGGTTGAGTGCAAATCCTCAGCAATGATTGCTGACTCCATCATCCTCTGAAGAGTATCATGCGGATACACTTTCATACTCTTTCGAAGCTGTGGTTGAAGACCCGCTTCGAACTTTCGTTTCTTTTCCTCGTCGGCAATCTTCATGAAGGGAGTGACCTTCAGAAGAACCGACCAATACTTGTCCACATAAGTCGTTACTCTTTCATGTTCCTTCTGGGCAAGCCAGTCCCATTCCTTCCGTATGTCCTACTCGAAGTCAGGTGGAAGAAATTGTTCATAAAATTCAGATTTGAAGCTCTCCCAAGTTCTGGCCTGAGAACCTTCCAGAATCTTGGCTAGCCACCAATTACTTGCCATTTCCTTGAGGTGCACGCGTAATTCTGTGAAGTGCCCATTGGTAAAGGCGATTTCAAACAGTCTGATGAAGGACAATGCTTTGGAGATGTCTCTCCGTCCGTTGTAGGTTTCGAACTTGATGTCCTTGTCGCCCGATTTGAAGACTCTCATGCGATGTTGAGACTTGCGACCATGCTTCTTGAATCGAGGCTTATCTTTAGGTTGATGTAAGGTAGTAGTAGTAGCGTCTTCCTTCTTCTAACGAGATGATCGAGAAGTGGAAGTATAATCAAGAGAATAGGATGGAGATGAGATAGAGATGTCCTTGCTCTCGTCTAGCAGAGAGAGCGCTTTTTCCTGGCCTTTCCGTGAAGCAGGCCGTTCATTCCGATACGAAGATCCTTTGTGCACCTCGGCACGTTCTTCTTCTGTTGCCTCCTATGGTCTCAAGCCAACAGTGTTGTCTGGATGCTTGGCTGCATCAGTTCCATTCGTTTTCTTCATTCCGCCCAAAAGCTTTTGGACGTCTGGCAACAGTAAGATTTGTTGCAAATCCGCAAGCTGAGCTTGCACTTGTTGAAGCTCCTCTTCAACGCTTCTCCCTTTGTCACGTGACACATCCCAACCCTATGTGTCCGTGGACAAGCTACACCACAGCAGGGTTCAGTCAGTTCAGTCAAGTATAGATTAGCAGTGATCTGGTACTTTTGTGAGTCTATTCGTAGACCGTGCATGCCCAGTCACTTAGCATAGATGCATATCCTCCGGTTGCACACAGCATGATCATCGGAATTCCCACCAGAATCCATTAGCATCAGTTAGGGGAATTTTCCAGTGCATTTAGCCTATTTTCCTATTTATTGGGATTTTCACTTATTATTTTTAAGCGACTTTCCAACAAAAGTAGGTAGGGCAATTTTGCTAAGTTAATATATAAGCAAACCAAAGTTCACACCAAATGGCAGAAGAGGCAGCAGGAGCTTCCCGCTCAACAGGCAACTTCTCAGCAGTACCCCCCAGCACCCCCAGCCTTTGGATCCCCATCCTCGCCGGGCAAGTCCCCATCTCTGGCGTTTTTCCAGATCCAGCCATCGCCATCCATGTCCTCCATTGCTTGGCGTTTTTAACCCTCAGCAGCAGATCCAGCACCATTGCAGATCTAGCGTTTTTTCAGCATCAGCAAAAACGCCAGCAAGACAGATTCCCTTCAGCGTTTTTGTTCAAGTTTTCGGACCCTTCTAGACCAGCGTTTTCAGCATTGTCGCACCTGCTGTGGCAGCGTTTTCCAGCCAAGGAGTTCTCCTCAAAAACGCAGCCTAAAGAGCAGCAGCATCAGCGTTTTTTCAGCAGATACCTCAGCGTTTTGCCCTTATCATTTCAGCCCGACAAAACAGTCATTTTCAGCCTTAAGACAGCAGTAGAAAACAGTCATTTTCAGCCATGAAATCCGCATGAAAACAGCCATTTCCAGCACCAAGAAGACCACCGAATTCAGCCTTAGAAGATCACAGATTTCAGCCTTAGTCGTCGTCGTCGTCGTCGTTGTCGTCGTCATCGTCATCGTCACCGTCGTCGTCATCGGCATAGTCCATTGCATACGCGTTGTACACCTATGTGCAATCAAAGTAGACCACTCTCGCCGACGAGAGTGGGGCCTTCGGAGGAGGGTTTTACAACCCCTCGGTGTCGTATCTCTTCTCTCTCCTTCTCTCAGTCTCATTCACTTGCACACACAATATCCACTCACTTTGTTCATGATCATAGCACTCTCCACAAGACGGAAAGCTCTCTCTTTCCCTAAGAGCTAAAAGGAACCTTGAGCAATAAAGATCACTAATCTTGAGAAAATACAACATTTATTCCGCTGCACCTAACACCCTTGGCCCGACATGGTTCTTCCCGTTCTTCCCGGAATCGTCCTTCTTTGCAGAGAAAGAGAGGAGTCCGAGCTCTGATACCACTGTCACAAAACGGGAGCGTACACAAGCACTTAGAAATCTGAAAAATAATATACTTTGCAAAAGGGAAAGAAGTGAGAAGATCGACACAGTATTGGGGACCAGAAGATGGGCTGGTCCCCCCCCCGCCCGTTAAGAGTATTCTTTATTCAGGGAGAATTCTTATACAAGCACGAGAACCCGAGGAAACCCCTCCGTTCTCTAATCTTAGACCCGAAGGTCGTGCTTTCCCGAAAAGGGCTTGGGCACAAGGCCGTTCCTTCCCGTAAGGGCTTAGGTGCGAAGCCGTTCTTTCCCGCAAGGGACTTAGGCGTAAAGCCTTTCCCGTAAGGGACTTAGCGTAAAGCCGTACTTTCCCGTAAGACAGGAGATTCCTGCAAAACAAACCACACAAAGCAACAATTCTCAATGCGTATCAGCACCTTATACCTGTCGCTCCTTGCTCGGAGAATCGACCTCCGTACTCAGTCGTCACGCGAACACTTGCAATTTCCGTCGCCAGTCTCTGCTCCAGAATCCCAACGCTTGCACTTTCTGCTGCTTCCCGCTCTGTCCCCTAACTGGAACGCTGGCTACCCTTTTATAGGGTCTTGCACCCGGCGGGAATAGAGTCCAAAAAGCAGAACTGGGCGCTCCCTAGAGAGAGGAGAGAGAGAGAGATCGCAAAATCACCTCCCCCCCCCCCCCCCCGCGTAGCTTTTTTAGCGCTGCCTTTTTTTTTTTTTTTGAGGGACTTGCTTTATTTTATTAATAAAGGCCTGGTCACTTAAAAGTGACCGGCCACTTTAATAAAATAAAGTGTGAACCTGTTCAAACTTTAAAAACTCACTTAGCTAATGAAAACAATGCTACACGGACACATTCCAGGCGTCCCCGGGTGCAGAACACGACACAGATGCAATGCAGACACAGACTCCTCGCAGGAAAACATCTGTCCTCCCGCAACTGTTCTTGCTTTTCGTAAAAAGCTTCATTGAACCCATCTTTATTCTTGTGCTTGCGTTCTTACGCGTATTTTCTTACTCAGTTTGGATTTCCTCCTTAGGCTACGGGATGCCCCCTTACTGATGCACCCGTCACCCATCATGTGACGCATCAGGGGCACTCGTAACCCGGCCTTTTCCACTGAACTTACGGAAAATCCTTCGCGATATTTACCGTCACCCATCAAATGACACATCAAAGTTTGTCCGTTCTTGATGGCAGTTCCTGTAGCTACAATCTTTTAACAGTTCTTAGTGCACATAATAAAATATCCTAAAAAAGGAGATTAATCATTAAAAATAAGAAAATAGTCCAATTAGCAACATGTTCCCTGAAACACTTTCAATCAAGAAACATGGAAAACGTTGTGCATTGACCATGAGTTAGGCAATTGCAATTTCATTGAAACCTCATTTATCTTTTTAATGACTGGAAAAGGACCATACATACGAAAATACAAGTTGGGACACTTCTTTCCAACTTGCTTAAGACGTTGCTTCATGATTCTTAAATACACCCAATCTCCTTCCTTGATCGAAATATCCTGACGATGCTTGTTAGCCTGCCGTGAATAAGATTACTGAGCCTTGCTTAGCCGAAGCTTCACACTCTCAAAAATCTCATCCAATGACTGACTTTCAGCATTGGCATCAGGCATTTGACTGACCGAACGAGTCAAAAGTGATTGGAACGGACGGCCAAAAGCTGCCTCATACGAAGTCCGACCAATGACAGACGAAAAAGAGTCATTCAAAATAGCCTGAACCAATGGGAGATAGAGCTCCCACTGAGACTGTTGATCATGCATATATGACTTTAACACATCAAAAGCCAATTGATTGTAAATCTCTGTCTAACCATCTGCTTGTGGATAAAAAGCTGATGAAAAATTTAACTTAGTGCCAAGATTTTCAAAGAGTGCACGCCAAAAATTGGACGTGAACTTAACATCCCTATCTGAAACAATTAATTTTGGCAAACCACAGAGGGGGTACCAATGCTTAATGAACAATCGTGCTACATCTTGTGCAAGAACTGTGGCTTTACAAGGAATCAACATGCAAAACTTGCTGAAACGATCGACAATTGTCAAACATTGTGTGTTCCTTGAATGCAAACTTGGTGGAAGGTTAGTCACAAAATCCATGGAAATATCTTGAGAGGTCCATCGGGAATAGGCAGCGGAAGCAAGAGGCCTTGCTACTTACCCCGAGGAGCTTTTACCTTTTGACATATAGTGCACTGAGTGACATAACGAAACACATCCTTTCGCATTTTAGGCCAATAAAAGAAGCTTTAAATTTTTTCCAAATCAGTGTTCATTCCCCTGTGCCCACCCGTGAAAGAATCATGTGCATCATGCAATATGGTTGACCTGAGAGAGGGCAACACACATAAACTTGACGAAAATACAACAAACCATCACGAATGAGATAGTTGCTTGGCCCTTGGGAAGCAAGAGCTTGCAACCAATGCTTACCAAACTCGGAATGCGCATACTGATTCTTCATGTTGTCGAAAGACTCACCCTGAATAGAAAATGTGGATCTTGACTCAAGAGCCAAAATCTGTCCTTTGTGTCACACAAGGCTGGATCAAAACGTACGTACTGATCCGTTCCGTACTGTACGGACGTTATGTACAGATCCGTACCGTACGGAACGATCCGTACGGCTTTTTTTTTTTTTTGGGGGGGGGGTGTGTGGGAAGCCCGTACAATGCTGATCTAAAATAAAAATTCAAATCTCTTGCAATAGTTACACAGTATATGGTTGTCTTGTAAAACGTGTCTTTGAATGTCTTTATAAGTTGTCGGCTTCTCTCTTGTTTTTTATTGGAAATGTCTTAGAAAATTTAGTACTTTGCGGTTTTTTTACAAGAGTACGTATTTTCACGTACGTAACAAATTTTCCTGTACGGAACAACGCCACGTACAGTACGTTTGGTACCACCTTGGTGTCACAAAAATACAGAAGCGAAAACTGACTGTTAAATGCAATTTATATACTCAAGAGACTTTGGAGAGAAAGAGAGAAAGCTTGACACATCATTGGGGACCAGAAGATGGGTTGGTCCCCCCACCATAAAGAGAATATCTTTATTACTAAGGGAGAATTCTTTACAACCACAGGAACGGAGCAAAATCCCGTCCTCTAATTCTTTCTTGTCCTCCTTCTTCTGACTGAGAGAGTAGAAGAACTGCTCTCCTGACTACTAAGAGGATCTTTCCTCTTCTGTGAGATTTTGGGAAGCTCTCGTAGATGAGAGTCTATCTTCCACAAAACTCATCAGAAGCTCTCAAAAACGAGAGTCTATCTTTCGCTAACTATGTCTCTTCGGACATGATCATTCCTGCAGTCAACCCACGAAGGAAACATGCAAAACACACGCACACACGCTTGCTGTAATTATCTGCACATAACCAGAAATTGTTACCTGAGCGCGTTCCAATGCCGAAACGGAGGTCCTTTTCGCGACGGAAATGCTCCAAGCTTTGTGTGTGTGTATAGTAGGTAGAGAGGAATAGTTTCCTACTAAAGCTTTGTTGAAATTCACCCTAATACAGGTCATTAGGGGCTGAAAACAGAGAATTTGCAGCAGCTAGTACAGAGAGAAAAAGAGTTTTCTACTACTTTACGCGATGAAACTTCTCCCACAGCTGCCTATGACCGTGAGAGGCCTTGTTCTAGGTGAGGGTGCACAGAGGCTCCACATACACCACAAGGTGCTGCTCTCAAGCTTCAATGGAGAGCTTCACTGCGTAGAGGACGTTCAACTTAGGGGGGGTAGTGCACTGACAACCTGGCAAGAGGGGGAGGGGCTGCTCTCTTATAGCCTCCCAAAAGAGGGGGCGCTAGCATGAAAAGAGGGAGTGAGAGAGAGAGAGAGAGAGATTGCATGGTAAAGTGTGCCAAGTGGCACACTTACTTTAAAATTTAAAAACCATTCAAATTTTGACTTTAAAAATCCTATGCTAGTTAATGAAATGTGCAATTAAGTGCACAACTGCACACATAGATGCAACCAATTAAATTGTTAGCTGCTCCCCAACGCAATGTCGTACCGACACTGCTCTGGCATTACCTGTTCGCACTTCCGGCCATTTGGTCCAGCGCAAATCATTTAAGAATACTTTAACTAACTTATCCTAAGGCTGTAAAATAATAAGGCCTTAGGGTTATTATTCTAAGGACCCCATCTCATTCCTGTGCTTTCACTAGCGCGCATAATTTTCTCAGCCTGAAATCTGAGGCTACTATCTACCCCTTCATTGAAGACCCGATTTCCCAATAGCTAGGGCTTCAAGGTATTTTCTGCTAGGGTCTCCCTTAGGTGCACTGGCCCAAACTTGGGCGCACCTGAGACCCCAGAACTGCTAAATCTATTCTGATGTGCACACAACTAATTAGATAATTCTTTTCTCGTAAATAAATTAATTATTTAGAAAGTCTGACTTAGTTACATCCCTCTTGGTTCTAAACGGTTGACCTCAACTGTAGAGCGTCAACATAACTGTGCAAGATGTCTGGGTAGTCCTTAAGATCGGACTCAGTCATCCACTTTGCATCTAAAGGAGTGTAATTCTTGAACTTGACTAAATACTTTCGATGTAGACTCCCCAACTTGATTTGTCTCTCCGAGTGGTTGATTATCTGTTCAGGTTGAAGGATTTCCTCAGTCTCTTCGACTTCTGGAGGATCTTCTTGTACTGGCGCCACTGGAGGAGGTCCAACATATGGTCGGAGGAGACTTACATGAAAAGCATTATGGATGCGCCAATGAGAAGGCAAATCCAATCTCAAAGTCACGTCATTGACTTTATCTGTAATTTTGAAAGGGCCGTAAAATCTATGGGAAAGTTTGACAACTTTCCCTTTGCCGACCCGCTTTTTCAATCTAGCTTTCTCAAACCAAAGCAGGACATATTGTCCTTTTTCAAGATTCAGATTCATTCTGTGCTTGTCTGCTTTTCTCTTATGTTGCTCTTGAGTACGAAGAATCGCTTGCTTTACTTGTTGATGGGCAATATCAATATTGCGCACAAATTCATCTGCGGCGAAGATGTTTTCTTTGGTCACCATAATAGGAAGTAAGAGTGGCTTCCCATAAATAATTTCGAAGGGAGCTTTACCAGCTGAGGAATGTATGGTATTATTATACGCAAACTCAACGATTGGTAAGTATTGTTCCCATTCGGATTGTCGTTCCGAAACATAGCACTTGAGGAGATCTAAAACAGTGGCATTAGCGATTTCGCTTTGACCAATCTGTTTGAGGATGATAAGCTGATGAAAAGTCAAGCTTAGTTCCCAAGTTTTCAAACAATGCCTGCCAAAATAGACTAGTCATGCGGGGATCTCTATTGCTGACAATAGTCTTTGGCAATCCATGGTGTTTAAAAATCTGAGCTAGAAATATTCTAACCATGTGATCAGCTTTGATCGTCTTCTTTACTGGAAGAAAATTTGCTTGCTTACTGAATCTGTCTACTATAGTCCAGATTGCATCATTTCCATTCTTGGATCGAGGAAGATCCATAATAAAACCATGGCAATACTTTCCCATGGCGTGTTAGGCACAAGGAGCGGCTAAAGCTTGCCATAAACTTTATGTCTATCATATTTTACTTTTTGGCAGACTAAACACTCTCGTACATGTTTTTCAATGTCCGCACGGAGTGTTGGCCAAAAGAAATACCTTTCGAGGGCACTAGTGGTGGAAGCAATTCCCCGATGCCCGGCATAAGGAGAATTATGTGCTTCATCCATCACCTTCTGTCGTAAGGGCTGAGCTATGCATATTGCTTGTTGACGATAGAGTGTATTATCCCTGATGGAATAAGGTGGCTTTGAGTGACCAGCTTGAAGATCTGCCCAAATTGTGGCGAAGTCTGGATCTTGAGGATACATCTCGCTGAGCGATTCTAGTTCCTCATGATAAATTGTTGTTAGTGCATTGATCTTTGGACGCCTGGAGAGAGCATCTGT
This sequence comes from Adiantum capillus-veneris, assembly GCF_014529385.1. Taxonomy (NCBI): domain Eukaryota; kingdom Viridiplantae; phylum Streptophyta; class Polypodiopsida; order Polypodiales; family Pteridaceae; genus Adiantum; species Adiantum capillus-veneris. The sequence goes on along the minus strand of NC_140957.1, from coordinate 121,501,968 downwards.
AACTGCATTCTTCGTTCCAGAAGTATGTAAAATCTGAAAATGGAACATTGAAAGAAAGTTGGCCCATCTCATTTGCTTTTCTGATAACTTTCTCTGTGTGAGAAAGTAGCGAAGACTTTGATAATCTGTCTTGATAATAAAATCAGCTCCTAATAGATAGTGTTTCCAAATGGAAAGAGCATGAAGTACTGCCATTAGCTCTTTCTCGTATATGGAGACATGCAGCTCTGCATCTTTAAGACGCCGACTTTCATAGGCTATCGCGTGACCCTCTTGGTTCAAAATTGCTCCTACACAATCTCCAGATGCATCGCAGTATACCTCGAAAGGTTTGCGAAGATCAGGGACGGTGAGAACAGGTCCGTGACTGAGTAGATACTTAAGCTTTTCGAAAGCTTGTTTTTGTCCATACCCCCAATGGAATGGAATCCGCTTCTTTGTCAGGTCATGGAGGGGACCTGCTATCGCGGCAAAAGCTCGAATGGAACGCCGATAATAGGAACAGAGGCCAAGGAAACTTCGTACATCATGTACTGTAGTTGGCGTAGGCCATTCTACAACTGCTTGAATCTTATCAGGGTCCATTCTCACCTGATTATGCGATACTATATGGCCCAAATAGTGGATTTCTTTTAGAAAGAACTCACTCTTCTTAGCATTCACAAATAATTTGTGTTTGCGTAATTCTTCAAACACTAAGGCGAGATGCTTATAGTGTTCGTCTTCCGTCTCTGAGAAGATTAAGACGTCATCAAAGAAAACGCCTGTGAAGCTTCTATATGAGTGGAAGATTCTATCCATCATTCTGTTGAATGTGGCTGGTGCATTAGTGAGTCCAAAATGCATCACTAAGAATTCATACAACCCGAAGGTTGTTCTAAATGAAGTCTTATGCACATCCTGAGGAGCTATGCGGATTTGATGATAACCGCTCTTCAAGTCTATACGACTAAAAACACTTGCTCCTTGTAACTTGTCAAGAATGTCGTCAATCCGAGGGATTGGAAATCGATTCTTGATTGTGATCTTGTTTAGAGATCTATAATCTATGCACATGCGGAATGTGCCATCCTTTTTCTGTACTAGCAAGACAGGTGAACAATATGGAGAAGTACTAGGCCTTATTAAGCCCTTCTCCAAAAGTTCGTTAACCTGCTTGAGAATTTCCTCTTGCTGCATTAGACTAACTCGATAAGGGGGCTGATCTGGAGGAGAACTTCCTGGGATCAAATCAATTGTATGATCCTCAGGTCGCGAAGGTGGGAGTTCATTTGAAAGTTCATCTGCAAAGCAATCTTTATAACTTTCTAATAACTTAATTCTTTTTTGCTCTAAAGAGGAAGAAAGTTGTGAAACAGACACATCTCTCTCTCTTGCAAAAATCAAGTACGCTGAAACACACTTTTTCATTTCTTTCTTGATGGCAATGTGATTGGCGATAGGAATACGCCAATCACCTGCATCTACAAGTACAAGATACTCCTTTCCTTTATGAGCAAAGGATAAGGTTTTCTGAACATAGTCCGGAATGGGATGCATCTTGTAGTGCCAAGGCATTCCCAAGATAACATCGCATCCTTCAAGTGAAGCTAGTAAGAAAGACTCTTGATCTTTGTAGTCGCCGACCTTTAGATTCAACTTCCCTATGATTGGAGTAGAGTTTGAGTTCTGCCCTTTGAAAGCGGATTGTGCTTGAATAGAAACTCCAAAACAGTTGGGCTGCAAGTTCAAGTCATCAGCTAGCTTGGTAGAGATGAAGTTGTCTGTACTGCCAGGGTCAAACAAAATGAGAGCCCGTTGGTTGTTGATGCTACCCCATGCTTTAAGAAGAGCTCTTTCTTTTCCATCCTTGGTTGTATTTCCCTGTACATCTGGGACTACATTGAAAGAGGGTGGTTGTGGAGGTTTGGTAGGATAGTCACCCTTCATATGACCAACTTGTCCACACTTGAAGCATCTTCCTTTACTAATGTAAGTTCGCAACTCAGCAGGAGAGAGATATCTCCCTTTCTTGGGCTGATTTGGCTTTGCTTCTGCTTCGGAGGCGGTTCTTTGAGAAAAAGAAGTAGAGGTAGGCTGCTCATGGAGAGCCTTCTGCTTGGCATGGTAAGTGCTTTGCTCCATCTTCCTGGGAGTACCCTTGTCATGTATTCCATCAACTATGCGAGCTGATTCCATAAGTATCTGCAAGTTACCTCAAGGGTAAAGCTTCCTAGCCTTTTGCAAGGCTTCATGCAATCCTGCTTCAAACTTGCGCATCTTTTCCGAATCGTCAATCTTCTTGAATGGAGTGACTTTCAAGACAACATCCCAAAACCTATCCACATAGCGTGGAACAGTTTCGTTCTCCGACTGTGAAAGTCGATCCCATTCTTTCTTTACCTCTTCCTCATAGTCTGGAGGAAGGAACTGTGCGTAGAACTCCTTCTTGAAAGCATTCTAATCTTGGGGTTTGCGATCTTCCAGGATAAGGGTTAACCACCAACTGCTGGCGGTGCCTTTCAGGTACATACTGACATAGCGAAGCTTGGATCTTTCTTTAAAATTCCCTTCAGCAAATGCAACTTCGAATTGGCGGATGAAAGCCAACGCTTTGTCATTATCACGCCGCCCATTGTAGGTGTCGAATTTCACATCTTTGTCTCCCGACTTGAATGTTTTCTGCCTGTGGTGCTTCTTCTTATGATGCTCCTTCTTTCTATGCTTAGACTCCTTATAGACAGAAGTCGTTTCCCTTGAATGCACTTCTTGCTGCGACGGATCTTCCAAGAACATGTCTTCCAAGCAACTGTCATCCAGATCCTTCATGAAAGAGAACTGAGGGGAATCAGGGGGATCCTGTTCTTGAACCTTTGGGTTAAACCGCACATGACGTTATGGAGGTTTCCTGTGCCTCTCGTGCATGAGGGAGGTTCCAATCAAAGAATCTTTCCTTGGTTTTGGCGCCTTTGGGTTCTGCGGGATTTCTCCCGACTCCATTGGCATTTTCTCCTTCTCTTTCTCAAGAGTATCGAGAATCTTTTGGACTTCTGGATGGTAGAGAGCTTTTTGCAACTCTTCCACCTGCTGTTGAAGGAGAGAGAACTCTATCTCGCGTCCTCCCATTTCTGCAGTCTGCCAAGAGTCGTCAATCCCTTGAGGAGGAGAGAGATGACCTTGCTCTGATACCACTGTCACAAAAATACGGAAGCAAAAACTGACTGTTAAATGCAATTTATATACTCAAGAGACTTTGGAGAGAAAGAGAGAAAGCTTGACACATCATTGGGGACCAGAAGATGGGTTGGTCCCCCCACCATAAAGAGAATATCTTTATTACTAAGGGAGAATTCTTTACAAGCACAGGAACGGGGCAAAAGCCCGTCCTCTATTCTTTCTTGTCCTCCTCCTTCTTCTGACTGAGAAAGTAGAACTGCTCTCCTGACTACTAAGAGGATCTTTCCTCTTCTGTGAGATTTTGGGAAGCTCTCGTAGATGAGAGTCTATCTTCCACGAAACTCATCGGAAGCTCTCAAAAACGAGAGTCTATCTTCCGCTAACTATGTCTCTTCGGACATGATCGTTCCTGCAGTCAACCCACGAAGGAAACATGCAAAACACACGTACACACGCTTGCTGTAATTATCTGTACATAACCAGAAATTGTTACCTGAGCGCGTTCCAATGCCGAAACGGAGGTCCTTTTTGCGACGAAAATGCTCCAACCTTTGTGTGTGTGTATAGTAGGTAGAGAGGAATAGTTTCCTCCTAAAGCTTTGCTGAAATTCACCCTAATACAGGTGATTAGGGACTGAAAACAGAGAATTTGCAGTAGCTAGTAGAGAGAGAAAAAGAGTTTTCTACTACTTTACGCGATGAAACTTCTACCACAGCTGCCTATGACCATGAGAGGCCTTGTTCTAGGTGATGGGTGCACAGAGGCTCCACATACACCACAAGGTGCTGCTCTCAAGCTTCAATGGAGAGCTTCACTGCGTAGAGGACGTTCAACTTAGGGGGGGTAGTGCACTGCCAACCTGGCAAGAGGGGGAGGGGCTGCTCTCTTATAGCCTCCCAAAAGAGGGGGCGCTAGCATGAAGAGAGAGAGAGAGAGAGAGAGAGAGAGAGAGAGAGAGAGAGAGATTGCATGGGAAAGTGTGCCAAGTGACACACTTACTTTAAAATTTAAAAACCATTCAACTTTTAACTTTAAAAATCCTATGCTAGTTAATGAAATCTGCAATTAAGTGCACAACTGCACACATAGATGCAACCAATTAAATTGTTAGTTGTTCCCCAGCGCAATGCCGTACCGACACTGCTTTGGCATTACCTGTTCGCACTTGTCCGGCCATTTGGTTGAGCGCAAATCATTTAAGAATACTTTAACTAACTTATCCTAAGGCCGTAAAATAATCAGGCCTTAGGGTTATTATTCTAAGGACCCCATCTCATTCCTGTGCTTGCACTAGCGCGCATAATTTTCTGAGCCTGAAATCTGAGGCTACTATCTACCCCTTCATTGAAGACTCGATTTCCCAATCACTAGGGCTTCACGGTATTTTCTGCTAGGGTCTCCCTTAGGTACACTGGCCCAAACTTGGGCGCACCTGAGGCCCCAGAACTGCTAAATCTATTCTGATGTGCACACAACTAATTAGATAATTCTTTTCTCGTAAATAAATTAATTATTTACGAAGTCTGACTTAGTTACACTTTGCGACTCAACGCATCTGCAACAGGGTTAGCTTTTCCAAGCACATACTCAATCAAACCTCCAAATTGCTCAAAAAATTGTGACTGCCATGCTTGGCGATCACTCTAATGTGCACTAGCCATAGACTGGAGCCACTTGAGAGCTTGATGATCTCTGCGAACTGTAACTCTCTACCATAAAGAAAATGCTTCCAATGCTTAAGAGAGTGAATGACAGACAAAAGTTCTTTATCATAAACTGAATAATTCTTTTCCACACTATTGAGCTTCCGGCTAAGGAAAGCTACTGGACGACCATACTGCTGAAGCACAGCACCTATGGCGACATTGCTCGCATCCGTCCATACCTCAAAGGGATCATCCCAAGAGGCAAGGATAAGACACGGTGCTTCTGTCACCGCAACCTTGAGAGCTGCGAAAGCCTCAATGGCTGCTTCGGACAAGTCTACGCGTTGACGGCGAGTCTTTACCCCTTTCAAAACATCAGTCATAGGTGTAACAATGCGTGCAAAATTCTCTATGTGTGAACTATATACTTGACATAAACCAAGAAAAGAACGCACATCATATGCAGTTTGAGGGAAATCCCAATTACGAACCTGTTTCACCTTCGCGGGATCTAGCTTGACACCTTCTGCAGAAATGATATAACCCAGATAAGTGACTTCAGTAAGAAAAAAATTGAGACTTCTTAGCTGCAATGTACAACTGGAACTCATCCAAACGGGTTAGTATCCTTTCGACATCCCTTTCATATTATTCCCACGATGCAGAAAAAATGAGAATATCATCCAAAAAGATGAACACACATACACCGACCATATCGCCGAAACGACCTATCATGAGACGATTAAATGTACCCGCGGCACCTGTCAATCCAAAAGGCATAACAATATACTCCCATTGCCCTTGCTCGATGCGAAAAGCGGTCTTGAAGATGTCGCTTTTGAATACCTGTACATGATGGTATCCACTCTTGAGATTGACCTTGCTGAAAACCTTTGCCCCATTGAGCCTATCTAGGATATACTCAATGCGAGGCATCGGAAACTTGTTCTTGACGGTCATCTTGTTTAATGCCTTGTAATCAACACACAAACGAGACGAACCATCCTTCTTGCGAACAAACAAAATAGGAGCAGCAAAAGGCCTTACACTAGGACGTATGAATCCTCTAGCCACCAACTCCGTCAATTGTCGCTCTAACTCTTCCTCCTGTGTCTTGTTCAAACGGTAGGGTGCCTTACTGACAGGCTGTGCCCCCTCCATAAGCTCGATGCGATGGTCCTCCGGCCGCTCGGGTGGGAGACGAGGTGGAAGATCATCCTGCAAAAAGAGATGTTTAAACTTGGTAAACAAATCTCAATACTTAGCTGGATCCTGAATGCTCTAGGAAACTGGAGCAGCATAGATGAATGTGGTCCTCGTCATAATTCACGCTTTACCTGCACATGAGAGATGAGAGGCAAAGAATGCAAGCCCTCCTCAGCACGAATGATGAGGGGGGGGTGAGAGTGTTAGCCTCCCAATCAATGAGAGGATTATGCTCACGAAACCATCTTATACCTAAAAGCATATCACATTCTAAAAGAAGAGACACAAGAAATTTCCGACGGAAAGTAGCTTGTTGAACGGTAAACATCACATCAAGACACTCTTTCGTGATGAGAGAGTCTATACCAGGAGCGAAGCCAGAAACCTCGAGAGGAGATTTTTGACTAACCTCGAGGCAGACTCTCTCAACAAGAGAGGCACTAATCACATCATGCATACTGCCTGGATCAAACAATATGATAAAACGCTGACCCTTTACATGACCATAACATTTCATGAGAGACTCATCAATGTGTGTGTCAGAGACATGAGAAGATTTAGCTTGGTTCATTAAAGTGCTTGTGGTTGCTGTGGGTGCCTTTGGTTCTTTAGGTGGGGCTGTCTTAGGACAAGCCTTCTTAATGTGACCCTTGACATGACATTGATAACATCTACCTTCCTTAGCATAGATCACTTGTTCTTCAGCCGTGATGTATCCTCCTATAATTCCTTGTGCAACTTTTTCATCCGGGGTTAGCTCAGGTTTTGCAGATGCTTTAGCTTTACCCTTGGATTCATTTTGAGAGTTCTTTTCCGAAGCATTAGAGGAAGATGGGCTTGAAGAGTTTCCATCATTACCATTCTTACCGTTCTTACCATTCTGTGTGTTCCGAGAATTCTGAGATGTTCCTTGAGAAGTCTTGTTCTCCTTGGGCTTTCCCTTGTTGTGCTTCATCTCCTGTGCCAGAGCAATTCTGCAATGCTTGCTTCTTTGGGTCGCGCCGAGAGCGACACAAAGTCTGTTGTGGCTCCTTCATTGCTTCAACTTCGTCTAGAGTCATGCTGCTTCCTTCTTCAAGAATCTCCATGGCTGAAAATTCCTAAAACCACTTCCAACACAAAAACATGAACATACCTATTCCATGTAAAGTGACTGGAAAAAATCTCGTCTGTCAAACAAACTGTGCATGCAATGTAGATGAACATAGAGACGGAGTGCCAAACCGTTCACCACACCCACGCAAACAAAGAGATCGAATCTTGTTTCGCTGATCTTGTCACGTGACACATCCAACCCTATGTGTCCGTGGACAAGCTACAGCATGACAAGGGTTTAGTCAGTCCAATCAATCTAGCTTAGGAAGTGTTCTGGCACTTTTGTGAGTCTGTTCGCAGACCGTGCATGCCCAGGCACTTAGCTTAGGTGCATATCCTCCGGTTGCACATAGCATGATCATTAGTATTCCATCGGAATTCATCAGAATCCATCGGGGGACTTTTCCAGTGCATTAAACCTATTTTCCCTATTTTTGACATTTTTCACTTATTATTTTTAAGTGACTTTTGTTGGAAAGTAGGTAGGGCAAATTGAGTAAGTTTGTATAAATAGAAACCTAGCGCTAGCACTTTCTGGCCGAAGAGGCAGTAGGAGCACCGCTCAACAGGCAACTTCTCAGCAAGACCCCCCCCCCCCATCAGCAAGGCTAGCGTTTTTGCATCTGCAAGGACCTAGCGTTTTCATCTATAGGCAGCCTGGCGTTTGTTGCCCAGCAGATCAGCCCCGACAACAGCAAGACCAATCAAGAAGCCTAGCATTTTGCACTTGCAAGACAACCGGCACCAACAGGATCGTTTTCAGCCCTAGCGTTTTTGCATTAGCATAGCGTTTTGCAGATTCACTGCGACGGAACACCAAGAAGCATCAGCGGTTTCAGTTTTCAGCACTTAGACATCGCAGAACAACCCCCAAACCTCGTAGATCTCACTTTCCCGAAACAGATCCTCGCCGCACGGTTAGATCCAGCGCAGTTTGCAGTTTCAGCCCGGAAAACGCAGATTTCAACATTTGCGTTTTCAGCGCGTCGTCGTCGCATCGTCGCCATCGACATTGTCACCGACATAGAGTCAGAATTCAGCAGATAAAGATTTGCAGATTTCAGCCATTAGCAGTTTCAGATTTCAGCCCGTCTCGTCGTCGTCCTCATCGTCGTCGACATCGTCAGCAAGTCCAAGCATTGTAGAGATTTGTGCAATCATAGTAGACCGCTCTCGCCATCTAGAGTGGGGCCTTCGGAGGAGGGTTTTACGTCTCTGGTGTCGTATTCTCTTCTCTCTCTATCTCTCAGTCTCATGCACCTTCATTCACAGTGTTCATCACTTTGTTTGTGATCATTTGCACTCTCTCACTAAAGGAACGGAAGGCTCTCCCTTCCCAAAGTAAAAGGAACCTTGAGCACAGTTCGGAGCGCTCATCTTGAGCATAGTTCAACATTCATTCCGCTGCACCTAACATTGGTATCAGAGCTTTGGCAGTGTTTTGTATTACTCAAGGAAAGAACCACAAGAACCACAGATTCTTTTTTGCTTGTTGCGGTCGCATGTAACCAAAGTCCTCTTGGGCGTGTCGATTCCTAATCGTGTTTCTGAAGAGTGACAGGAAACCCAAGAAAGAAGGGCTGGTCCAGCCTCCCCTTGTGCCTCTTTTCACTCATTGAGAGCGGACCGTGCACTTAGCGGCCGGCCAATCGACGTGAGGTGGAAAAAAGCAACCTTGGTGTGAGCGCAAGGCCGCCAGTGCGCCCGCGGAAAAGAGCAGAACTCGAGTGAAGAAAAGATCCTTCTCGAACACAGATTGCAAGCGAAAGAAGAACCTCAAGACCCCAAGAACCCAAGACCCACACGAACCCAAGTTCCTCGTGAACTTAAGAACCAAAGATCACAATGCATGGTCATCACACGAAGCGGAATGGATACCTTGCATGGACGTGATGGACATGAAAGTAGTGAAGAAGAATTTCCTCACCATGGAGGTTTTCCTGACCCTCCCCCTTCGCCATCTACGCCAGGGATTGCACCAAATCCTATGGAGGCTTTGGTGAAATCAATGATGGACATGATGGCACAACAACAAGAAGCGAATCGCGTTGTGCTGGCACAACAAGAAACGACTCGCATTACTTTGGAACACTAGCGCGATGCACGAAAGAAAGAAAAGCACAAAGAAAGGAGGACGCCAAAGCAAGACGAGCGGCCTTTGAGGCCGATCGTGAGGCTCAGAGAGACCTACGCACTCAAGAATTGGTTCGACAAGTGTTTGCCTCGAAGTCCGAACCAACCAAAGATGTTGGTAGTTCCTCAAGTGGCACAAGCCGCGATTCTGACTCCAACAACCCAGTCACAAAGAAGTTGACTTTCAGTAAGTATGGTGGTAAGACGGTTATTCATTCTTGGTTGCATCAATTTTTGCGACAACTAAGAAGACTGGAAATAGCAAGGTTTTGACGGCAACTATGTATCTTGCCGGTGATGCAATCAATTGATACCACGCATGGCAAGAGGCACAGTTAGCCGTGCACCTAGAGGAAGCCGACGAATTCACGGCCATGCTCAAGGCGCGGTTTATGCCACCTCAATACCGCGCACGATTGAAGGACGACTGGTGCGCTCTCAAGCAAAATGGTATACCAGTTATGTCTTTCTCTAATCGTGTTTTGCAGCTAGGTACCCAATTACGCAAGTCGGATGATGAGCACAAAGAGGCATTCCTTTATGGATTGGACGAGTATATCAAGTATGATGTCGAGGTGCTCGATCCAATCGATCTCAACAAGGCGGTAGCGATTGCTCTCACACAGGAGATGAAGCACAACAAGGGAAAGCCTAAGGAGAAAAAGACTTCGACAAGTACCTCTCAGACTTCTCCGAACCCTCAGAATGGTAAGAACGGTAAGAATGGTAAGAACGGTAACTCTTTTAATCAATCTTCCAATAGTCTCTCAGAAAAGAACTCTCAAAATGAACCTAAGGGTAAGGCTAACACAATTGCTAAACCTAAGCTCACTTCAGATGAAAAGGTAGCACAAGGAATTTTAGGAGGATACATCACGTCGGAAGAGCAAAGCACTTATTCTAAGGAAGGTCGTTGTTTTCATTGTCACATTAAGGGTCACATAAAAAGAACATGTCCTAAGCTTGACTCTAATGAATCTAAAGAATCCACAGAACCCACTACCTCTGTCAATGCAATCAATGACAACACGAGTGTGCCCGAAGTTTCTCCTGACCCTCCCATTGATGAGTCTCTTATTAAATGTTATGGTCATATGACGGGGCAACGTTTTGTCATATTGTTTGACCTAGGTAGTATGCATGATGTGATTAGTTCCTCTCTTGTTGAGAGAGCCCGCCTAGAGGTTAGTTAGAAATCTCCTCTTGAGGTCTCTGGCTTCGCTCCTGGTATGGACTCTCTCATCATGGAAGAGTGCCTTGATGTGTAGTTTAAAGTTTAACAAGCTGCTTTCCGTAGAAAATTTTTTGTCTCTCCTCTCTCAGGATGTGATATGATTTTGGACATTCGATGGTTTCGTGAGCATAACCCTCTCATTGATTGGGCGGAAAATACGTTCACTTTCAATGCCAAAAGTGACTCTTCCATTGTCATTCGTGGAGAGCAAGTTGTTCATTCTTCATCTCTCATTTCTAATGTGCAGACGAAGATTGAACGGATTCAAGAGAAGGAGACTCTCTCGGTCTCGTCTTCTCCAAAGCACGACACACATGATTTGGTTGATAATGACAAGCATGAGGAATTGCATGATAATGATAAGCATGATGATTTGCATGATCAAGATGTGGTTTCTCACAAGCATGATGATTTGCATGAAGATGATGTGATTGTTCACAAGGATAATGTGTTAGTTGATACTTTCTCTAGTAAAGCTAACCTCATTGCAGAGACGATCATTCACGAAGCACCGATCTTGGCTCTCGAGTCGAGGTCCAAAGAACCCCCTCAGGAAGAACCGATCTTGGCTCTCGAGCTTAGGTCCAAGGAACCCTCACATGAAGTACTATGTGTTCGCATGATTAGTCAGCACGCATTGTTCGAGTGTTTCATTCGTTATCGTTTCTTGTATTTTAGTCAACGTCTTTATGTGATCCCTTTTCCTAGGCATGACATCTTGTACGTTGAGCACATTTCACACATGAATGAGCACGGATGTATGCGGATTATTCATGAAAAGCTGAAAAGTATGCATTCAAGGAAGTCGCATTCCAGGTCTCTTCTTTGGCACGACATAATTGTAGAAAGAGCACATGAAAGTATGAGCACCAAGCATGGGTATTTCCGTTGTGAATTGCCACAGTTGATTGCTTTAGACCAGAAGAGAAACATTCGATCTCATTGTTTGTGTGTGTGCGGTGAACGGTTTGGCACTCCGTTTCTTTGTTCATCTACATTGCATGCACAGTCTTTTGAGAAGACAAGATTTTTTCCAATCACTTTACATGGAATAGGTATGTTCATGGTTTTGTGTTGGAAGTGGTTTCAGGAATTTTCAGCCATGGAGATTCTTGAAGACGGAAGAAGCATGACTCTAGAAGAAGTTGAAGCATCGAAGGAGCCACAGCAGACTTTGTGTCACTTTCGGCGCGGTCCAAAGAAGCACGCGTTGCAAACCTTTATGAAGTTCAAGTATCGCACGACCCACACATTAGAGTGGGCCCGCGAAGAGTCCTTTCAAGGTTCCGGATGTTGTTGTCGATCTCCCTCGACGCCATACAGTTCGGTACCGGTACCTCACTTTGAAAAGGAGGTGATGTCACGTGACACATCCAACCCTATGTGTCCGTGGACAAGCTACAGCATGACAAGGATTCAGTCAGTCCAGTCAGTCTAGCTTAGGGAGTGTTCTTGCACTTTTGTGAGTCTCTTCGCAGACCGTGCATGCCCAGGCACTTAGATTAGATGCATATCCTCTGGTTGCACACAGCATGATCATCAGCATTCCCATCAGAATTCATCAGAATCCATCAGGGGAAGTTTACAGTGCATTAAACCTATTCTTCCTATTTTTGACATTTTTCACTTATTATTTTTAAGTAACTTTTGTTAGAAAGTAGGTAGGGCAAATTGAGTAAGTTTGTATAAATAGAAACCTAGAGCTAGCACTTTCTGGCAGAAGAGGCAGCACGAGCACCGCTCAACAAGCAACTTCTCAGCAAGACCCCCCCATTAGCAAGGCTAGCGTTTTTGCATCTGCAAGGACCTAGCGTTTTCATCTACAGGCAGCCTGGCGTTTGTTGCCCAGCAGATCAGCCCCGGCAGCAGCAAGAACAATCAAGAAGCCTAGCCTTTTGCACTTGCAGGACAACCGGCACCAGCAGGACCATTTTCAGCCCTAGAGTTTTTGCATCAGCATAGCGTTTTGCAAACTCATCGCGACGGAACACCAAGGAGCATCAGCGTTTTCAGTTTTCAGCACTTAGACATCGCAGAACAACCCCCAAACCTCGCAGATCTCACTTTCCCGTAGCAGATCCTCGCCGCACGGTTAGATCCAGCGCAGGTTGCAGTTTCAGCCCGGAAAACGCAGACTTCAACATTTGCGTCATCGCATCGTCGCCATCGACATCGTCACCGACATAAGAGTCAGAAATAAAGATTTGCAAATTTCAGCTAATAGTAGTTTCAGATTTCAACCCGTCTCGTCGTCGTCCTCATCGTCTTTGACATCGTCGGCAAGTCCAAGCATTGTAGAGATTTGTGCAATCATAAGTAGACCGCTCTCGCCATAGAGAGTGGGGCCTTTGGAGGAGGGTTTTACGACGTCTCTGGTGTCGTATTCTCTTCTCTCTCTATCTCTCAGTCTCATGCACCTTCATTCACAGTGCTCATCACTTTGTTTGTGATCATTTGCACTCTCTCACTAAAGGAATGGAAGGGTCTCCCTTTCCTAAGTAAAAGGAACCTTGAGCACAGTTCGGAGCACTCATCTTGAGCAAAGTTCAACATTCATTCCGCTGCACCTTACACATCTAAATCAATCAACTATGGCAATTCACAACGAAAATGCCCATGCTTGGTGCTCATACTTTCTTGTGCTCTTTCTACAACTGTGTCGTGCCAAGGAAGAGACATGGAATGTGACTTCCTTGCATGCATAGTTCTCAGCTTTTCATGAATAATCCGCATACATCTATGCTCATTCATGAGTGAAACGTGCTCAACGTACAATATGTCATGCCTAGGAAAAGGGATTACATAAAGACGCTGACTAAAATAGAGGAAACAATCACGAATGAAACACTCGATCAATGCGTGCTGACTAATCATGCGAACACATAATACTTCCTGTGAAGGTTCTGTGGACCTCGACTTGAGAGCCAAGATCGGTTCTTCGTGTTTGATCGAATCTTCCTGTGGAGGTTCTGTGGACCTCGACTCGAGAGCCAAGATCGGTTCTTCGTGATTAATCGAATCTGCATTGAGGTTAGCTTCACTAGAGAACGTATCAACTAACACATCATCCTTCTGACCATCACATCATCTTCATGCAAAGCATCATGCTTGTGAGAAATCACATCTTGATCATCATGCTTGTCCTTAGCATCCAAATCATCATGCTCATCATTATCATGCAAATCCTGCAAAGAAGAGACTGAGAGTCTCTGTCACCAGCCAGTGGCAATTCCATTTTTGTTTATTTTTTCTTCTTTGGGGAACTTCGTTTGTTTTACCTTTTGGAAACACCCCTCTGGAAATCTAACTGCCCTACATTGCATAGCCAGTGTGGAACTGTTCAGAGAGAGTCCAGGCCTAAGGGCTAAAGAGCACTAAGGTTGGACAAGGACTATGGTTAGCCAAAGTGGGGTCATTGGCCAGCCAAAGCGAAATCCTTTGCTACATAGGCTACATTTCAGTTCTGGGTGTGGCTCCAGTGTACAAAGAGGGTCAGATGACCTAGGAGAATGTAATGGCAGAAACTCCTAAATTTTAGGGACTGCTATTTTTGGACGGCAAAATGTCTTCGCGACATTACGTGCAGTTTGACATGGGGATCATTTTGTTACTCTGTGGCCAAGTTAACAAAGGCTGCATGTGAGATATTTTTAGACCCGAGGGTCTAAAGCGACACTTGGCACTCTGAGGCCAGTTTACTACTTAAAGAGAAGGTAAAAACGTGATTTTCAGCTGTGAGCTCGTTTTTGAGTGCTGTCACAGGTGGGAGAGCTTCAATGGAGTGTTGGCTTACCCTATATGTACAGTGAGGTGCAGGATGTCATGACCTGCACACCTCTCACTGCTCTCTCTCTCCCCTATTCTTTATGGTTATGCCCCTCTAGTGGGCTCATCAGATTGACCAATGTACAGTTGTGTGGGTTCATGCGCGATTGCCGAGGCAAGAGCCTCTTGCACAGGTACTAGATTAGCTAGCGGCTAATCCCCCGTAGGTACAGGTGATTCGGAGAGGTTTCACGTGCGAAATCTCGTCCGATTCAAAGGGCAAGTAGCCCTACAGGTGCGGGAGCTCGAGGACTTGCTACGGATGCGACCGGCACGCGAAACGGAGCCCAAAACAGGGAATTACAGCCTGCTGTGTGTTTTTGCAGGTTTAGGGTTTTGGCCCTAAACCGACCCTAATACCTCCAGGAGGTTCGGGGACGCAAGGGGACCGCTGTACAGGTGATCTGGCGCATTTTCAGGGCAGAAAACAGAGAATTCAGCGTGCTGCAAATTCTCGCCAGGTTTTGCAAAGTGTCCGTATGCGTCGGGAAAGTCATCTAATGCGTGGGGATACTGACTGTGAAGGGTCCTAGTACAATTATGCTGCCGAAATCACGCCAGAGCAGTTGAAATTCAGCCAAGATTGTGCGGGGCAGCTTGTAGGGAACCACAGCTTTTATTCCCTCTTTTAAAGAATAAAGAAATACCCAAAGGGGCGCCTATTTAGGGGCCAATCTGGTGTCTGACTCGCATACAGATGCATTCTAGCATCTGTATCCCATTCCCCTCTCTTGTGTCATTATAGCACAGGTAGAATAGACGACTAATAATGGGTGAAAGCTAAATCAAGGTTTGAAGTAAAGTCTACCGCCCTTTTTGTCTCCTTGTCCAGAATCCGTTCAACCTTCGCCTGCACATTGGAAATGAGAGATGGAGAATGAACAACTTGCTCTCCACGAATGACAATGGGAGAGTCACTTTTGGCATTGAAAGTGAACGTATTTTCCGACCAATCAATGAGAGGGTTATGCTATCGAATGCCCAAAATCATATCACATCCTGAGAGAGGAGAGACTAAAAATTTCCTACGGAAAGCAACTTGTTGAACTGAAAACAACACATCAAGGCACTCCTTCGTGATGAGAGAGTCCATACCAAAAGCGAAGCCAGAGACCTCAAGAGGAGATTTCTGACTAACCTCTAGGTGGGCTCTCTCAACAAGAGAGGAACTAATCACATCATGCATACTGCCTGGGTCAAACAATATGACAAAACGCTGCCCCGTCATATGACCATAACATTTAATGAGAGACTCATCAATGTGAGGGTAATGAGAAACTTGGGGCTCACTCGTGTTGTCATTTATTGCATTGACAGAGGAAGTGGGTTCTGTGGATTCTTTAGATTCATTCGATTCAAGCTCAGGATATGTTCTTTTTATGTGACCCTTAGTGTGACAATGAAAACAACGACCTTCCTTAGAATAAGTGCTTTGCTCTTCCGACGTGATGTATCCTCCTACAATTCATTGACAGAGGAAGTGGGTTCTGTGGATTCTTTAGATTCATTTGATTCAAGCTTAGGACATGTTCTTTTTATGTGACCCTTAATGTGACAATGAAAACAACGACCTTCCTTAGAATAAGTGCTTTGCTCTTCCGACGTGATGTATCCTCCTAGAATTCCTTGTGCTATCTTTTCATCTGGAGAGAGCTTAGATTTAGCAAACTGGCATATCATTTTCTTGAGACCGCGCCAATCATCCTTCAATCGTGCGAGGTACTGAGGTGGCATAAACCGCGCCTTGAGCTTGTCTTGGAAATCGGCCCAATTGAAGGAAAGGGCCATGAATTCGTCGGCTTCCTCTAGGTGTGCGGCTAACTGTGCCTCTTGCCATGCGTAGTACCAATTGATGGCATCACCATGTACATAGCTGCCGTCAAAACCTTGCTATTTTCTGTCTTCTTAGTTGTCGCAAAATAAGCATTAAATTAATGCAACCAAGAATGAATAACCGTGGCATCCATCTTACCATCATACTTACTGAAAGTCAACTTCTCTGTGACTGGATTGTTGGAGTCCGAATCTCGGCTTGTGCCACTTGATGAACTACCAACATCTTTGGCTGGCTCGGACTTCAAGGCGAGAACCTGCCGAACCAATTCTTGCGTGCATAGGTCTCTCTGTGCTTCACGATCGGCCTCCAAGGCCACTCGTCTTTCTTCGGCCGCGAAGCACGCAGCATCGCGCTCACGCTCCAAAGCTACCTTTCTTTCTGCTTTTCTTTCTTTTTGTTCCTTGTCCACCAAGCGCGCTTGTTCACGCTCGCGAATCATCCGTTCCTTGGAGACTGCCTGCCGTTCTTGTTGTTGTGCCATCATGTCCATCATCGTCTTGACCAAAGCCTCCATAGGATTTGGTGCAATCCCTAGCGTAGATGGCGAAGGGGGAGGGTGAGGAAAACCTCCATGGTGAGGAAATTCTTCTTCACTACTTTCATGCCCATCACCTCCATGCGAAGTATCCATTCCGCTTCGGGTAATGACCATACATTGTGATCTTTGGTTCTTAAGTTCACGAGGAACTTGGGTTCTTGTGGGTCTTGGGTTCTTGGGTTCTTGAGGGTCTTGAGGTTCTTCTTTCGCTTGCAATCTGTGTTAGAGAAGAATCTTCTCTTCACCCGAGTTCTACTCTTTTCCGCGGGCGCACCCCTTTGCGGCCTTGCGCTCACACCAAGGTTGCTTTTTTCCACCTCGCGTTGATTGGCCGGCCACTAAGTGCACGGTCCGCTCTCAATGAGTGAAAAGAGGCACAAGGGGAGGCTGGACAAGCCCCTCTTTCTTGGGTTTCTTGTCACTCTTCAAAAACACGATTAGGAATCGACACGCCCAAGCGGACTTGGGTTACGTGTGGCCGCAACAAGCAAAAAAACATTATGTGGTTCTTGTGGTTCTTTCCTTGAGTGATACAGAACACTACCAAAGCTCTAATACCAATGTAAGGTGCAGCGGAATGAATGTTAAACTTTGCTCGAGATGAGTGCTCCGAACTGTGCTCAAGGTTCCTTTTACTTACAGAAGGGAGAGCCTTCCGTTCCTTTAGTGAGACAGTGCAATGGACAAACAAAGTGAATGGACATTGTGAATGGAAATGCATGAGACTCACAGATAGAGAGAGAAGAGAATACGACACCAGACGTAAAACCCTCCTCCAAGGGCCCCACTCTCGATGGCGAGAGTGGTCTACTATTGATTGCACAATCTGGTACAAGATGTCGATGCAAATCTAGATGGGGCTATGTCGAGGCCGACGGTGGTGCCGACGATGACGAGACTAGGGCTGAAAACTGAATGCTGCTATGACGACGACGACAACGACGCTATCTGCTACTGTGACTTCGTGTGCAACAAACGCCGTCTTTCTTGCTTGGAATCGCTGGATCTGATGTTCTTCTATCTGCTGAATTTGCTTGGTGGAAAACGCCACGCTGCTGGGTTCTTGTTCTTGCTGAGAGTGGGCCTGTTGAGCCATGTTCCTATTGCCTCCTCTGCCAGAAAGTGCTAACTTTGGTTTGCTTTTATATTATCTTAGCAAAATTGCCCTTCCTAGTTCCCAACAAAAGTCACTTAATAAATAAGTGACAAATGTGAAAAATATGGAAAATATGTTTAATGCACTGGAAAATTCCCCTGATGGATTCTGATGGTCATGCTGATGGTCATGCTGTGTGCAACCGGAGGATATGCATCTACTCTAAGTGTCTGGGCATGCACGGTCTGCGAACAGACTCACAAAAGTGCCAGATCACTTCCTATTCTAGACTGACTTGATTGAACTGAACCTTGGTCATGCTATAGATTGTCCACGGACACATAGGGTTAGATGTGTCACGTGACAATCATTGATCCTTGGAATTGGAAATCTGTTTTTGATAGTGTTTTTATTGAGAGCTCTATAATCAATACACATTCTCCAAGATCCGTCTTTCTTTAATACCAACAAAACCGGAGAACGGTAGGGTGAAGTACTCGGTTGGATAAGACCCTTTTCAAGAAGGTCTTTCACTTGGTTCATGATCTCTTTATTCTGGGCTCAACTAACACGGTAAGGTGGCCGGCTCGGTGGTGTGCCTCCAGGAATCAGATCAATAGTATAATCCTCAAGTCGCGATGGGGGTAGCTCACCTGGAAGGCCTTCAGAGAAACAATTAGCATGTGTGTGGAGAAATCTTGGCGTTCTCTGTCAAGTTTAGACATGTTCGTTTTGTGTTCATCATTCAATTCTTTCAAGTAGATCGAGTAAAGAAAAAGATTGGATTTCATTAATTTGGAAATGACCACGACGTTGTTCTTATGGTACCAAGGGACTCCTAGGAGGACGTCACACCCTTCCAAAGGCATGATGTAAAAGTCCTCGTGCCCTAAATACCCCTAACAATGCAAATAAAGTTTGCCAATGACAGGCGTAATGGATAAATCCTGTCCGGGCGCCGCTAGAACTACCTCTGCTGGTGGTCCCATCTTGTCGGTGTAATCTTAAGCCGCGCCGTCAATTCAATATTGTGTTGGCCGAGGTGGCCCGTACTCATCCTCTGCTAAGTCGTTTAAATCTTTTGCATTGTCTCCTCCCGCCTCAACGGTTGCAGAAGAAGTCGAATGATTCTTTTCAGAATCCATAAGTGTCGCGAGAAAAGGGATTGGATTTCCCGGTAGAAGAGAAATCGGCCGTGCTCTGATACCACTGTAACAAACTTGGACATCCCAAGTCAAGATTCTACCGTGACACAGCAGAGATTCACTTCAAAATACTTCACAGATCAAAAGAGGTCGACACAGCCCGGCGTAGTTCTGTGCCAAGAGATACAGCCCCAAAGATTGGCGCCCCTTTCGGTATCTTTTATATTAATCTTTGAGAAAATTACAACCGACCAGCGAGTGCTTGCTCTTAGACTCTGCGTCCAGATGCTCTACAGAGTGAGCCCCCTTTGGGTCCTTATAAACATTACAAGGGTTGCTAAAAGCAGAGCCCCAAAAGCATTAAAATCAAAAGCAAATTGTCCCTAAAAACAACTGGTCTAAAATGTGCCAACAAGAAAAGCAGTCAGCATAATCTGTGGAAATCCGTACGCTTTGCCACGTCAGCAAGTCAACGTAGGCTGCGGAAATCCGTACGTTCTGTCACGTAAGTAGGCCAACGTAAATTACGGGATTCCGTAAAGTTGCCACGTTAGCCAGTCAGCATACATTGTGGGAATCCGTACTGACTACCACGTCATCACGTCCGTGCTGTGTGTCCGGCATAGTTACCAGGAACGGGAACGCGGAACAAAATGCCATTCCCTGTTACGAGTACTCACGTTTGAAACACGGAATGGGGATTCAGAACGGGAACTTAAAATGGGAACGGGGAACGAAGAGCCGAAAACGGCCATTCCCTGTTATTATGGTGTCCGGACACTGCCACGTCATCAGTTTTTGACAGATGTAACAGACTTGTCGAGAATCTACCGCGACACCACAGTAAATCACTTCAAAACAGTTCACAATTGATTCGACACTGGCCCGGCGGAGTTCCGTGCCTAGAGATGTTGGCCCCAAAGACTGGTGCCCCTTTCGGTATTTCTTTTTGTATTAATCTGTTGCAAAAGTACAAGTGAGTGAGAGACTCTCACTCTTAGAATCTGCGTCCAGATGCTCTGAGAAGTGGGAGGCCTGCCCACTTATTTAAAGGTTACAAGGGATGCCCCAAAAGCAGAGCCCCAAAAGCTGAAAATTAAAAGCTTGTTCTTTCTCTCACAAGCTCTCTTGAGCCAATAAAGCAAAAGCCTTAAAAAAAAATTAAAAGCTCTCTCTCTATTGGTCTCCCAAGCAATTGCGTAAACAAAAGCAGGCCTAAAAACCGCCAAAAGCTTCCGTAAATTGCGCCGCAAAACACGAGCGTCCGTACGGCAGGTCACGTGAGCAGTATTCATCGTGAAATGCGAGGGACTGTACAAACAATGCCACGTCAGCAGTCTGGGACTGTAATCATGAGGGTGTGTGTGTGTACTGGACAGCCAACAGCCACGTCACCAATTTGTGACATACCCTCCTCTTGAAAGCATTGTAATCGCCCTCGATTACGCTTGCAAAACAGACAGAAGCCATAAACTGTCTTAGCAAACACTGACTGTTAGTACCGACGCACTAGCAACACACATCTAGCACATGTACCAATCGACAGTCACATCACACGACATCACATGACAAATCACATTCAACATTCATTCGGATCTCAGACCATGATTTATCGGCAATGCAATTAGCAATTGCATCTAGATTCACTGAGGACTTTATAGATGCCCGATTGACTAATCCCTATTGCAATCATGTCTATCAAGATCATTCATACCAAAATATTGCAGTCATTTCGTCTATCAGTTCATGCACTTAAACAAGTCAGTATCATGATCGGGAATTCGAGTTCATAAAGTCATACAGCAGAATACTATCAACTCTCAGTATCCCTGAAGCTCAAAGAGACATCAGTGACTCTAGTATTCAAAAATCGAGGCATTTGTTGACAAAGGAGCGGAGTAACTCCCCTCTTGTGCATACCCAGTGCACCAGAGCTCCGACCAAGTTGAATTCGGGGTTCCATTTGGAATAGACTATGCTAAACCAAAAGCTTCAAGGTAAAGTTTCACAATCTGAGGAGGATCTTGCTAGATCCTCCTCCTCCATCCACTTCGCATTCAATGCAGGATAGTTCTTGAATTTAACCAAGAACCGCCTTCTCACTTTACCCTTATCCTTTCTGTGCCAATTTCTGTTTTGGAACGAGTATCTGCTCGTTTTTGTCGTTGCTCATCTGGCTCCCATCATCAGGCACATCATCTTCAAAAGGCTTCAAGAGTCTCACATGAAAAACATTGTGAATTCTTCAAGTATTGGGCAGCTCAGTCCAAAGGAGACATCATTTATCTTTTCGGAAAAATCTGGAAAGGTCCACACTATCCCATGCTAAGCTTTCAAGAAAGGTGCTCCTTTCCCTTTTTTCTTTCTCAGGCGTGCCTTCCCTAAATGTAAGAGCACCCAAACGTTCTCCTTCAATTTTGAATTGCGATGATGGCAATCTGCTGCCTTTTTCCGAGATTTCTCCAGAGCCTTCCGGACCAAGTCCAAGTCCCTCGTGAACTTGGTCGGCTTCAAAGAAAATTGTTACCTTCCGTGCTAAGGAAGGGTAAAACCTCGTAGCAAATTCAATAATCGCAAATGGCACATTCCCTATCAAAGAGTTAATTGTGTTTCTGTAGGCATATTCCACCAAAGGTAAAAACCTTTTCCAAGTAGTTTTTTGATCCAACGAAGAAGACATATCTAGTACCACTGAATTAGCAATCTCTCATTGCCCATCAATCTGCGGGTGGAACGATGACAAGAACTGCAACCGCGTGCCTATGTTCTCCCAAATAGCCGTCCAAAACAAACTCGAGAACCTGGGGTCCCTGTCGAAGACAATCGTCTCAAGCATGCCATGTAATCTGAAGATCTGGGCAATAAACAATCGTGCCCACACTGTGTTCTTGGGAGATCAAAAATAAAATCCATTGCAATACTTTCCCAGGGGTGGGTGGGTATGGTTAAAGGCTATAACAATCCCTGTGCTTTATGCCTGTCAAACATGACCTTCTGGCATACCAAGCAACTGCGCACAAACTTGTCCACATCCTTCTTGAGTCTCGGCCAAAAGAAGTATCTCTCTACCCCTTTCAAGGTGGTAGCAGTGCCCAATGACCAGTAAAAGGCGGACAATGGCATTCGGTTAGAACCTTTTCCCTCAACGGCTGTGTAACACACAACATGGTTTTCTTCATCAAGTAGCCATCCCGAATGGAATATTCCGCTACTACCTTCCCATTATGTATTCAATTGAATACATCTGCAAAATCTATATCTGTGGCGTACTGATCGACCATATCCTTGAAGCTTCTATGATGTATCGCGGAAATGGCCTGAACCAACGGCTACCGGGACAAAGTATCTGCTTCCCATCAGAATCCATCAGAATCCTTCAGGGGAATTTTTCAGTGTATTTTCCCTATTTTTGACATTTTTCGCTTATTATTTTAAGTGACTTTTGTTGGGAACTGAGTAGGGCAAACTGGGTAAGATAATATATAAGCAAACCAAGGCTAGCACTATTTGGCAGAAAAGGAAGGAGAACACAGGCCACAGGCAGCAGGTTCCCCCCCCCTCTCTCTCAAGCAGGACATCATCCCCTTGGTGGCGATCTCCTCTCAAGCAAGACTTCCCAAGCCTTGGCATTTTCAGCAGTACCCATCGCCATAGCCTCCCAAGCCTTGGCGTTTTCATCAAGACTTCATCACCATATAGTCTCAGCCCTGGCTTTTCCAGAATCCCCAAATCGCCCCCCCTTTGCCTAGCGTTTTCAGCATTGCCTAGCATCAGCAAATTTCAGCGGTTTGACAGCCTAAAACCAGCGAATTTCGGCCATCAGACATTAGCCCACATCAGCGTTTTTAATTCCAACCATTTTCAGCCATTAGCGTTTTTGGGACAGCAGCAGATTTGCATCAGATTTCAGCAAGTAGCATTTTTGGACAGCAGTGAACTTGCATCAGTTTTCAACCGTAGTGTCGATCTCGTCATCCTCGTCAACTCGACATAGCCTAGACTTGCATCAGTTTTTCAGTCATCCACTTGTACGAGTTTGAGCAATCAATAGTAGACCACTCTCGCCAACGAGAGTGGTGCCTTCTGTAAGGTGCAGCGGAATGAATGTTGTATTTTCTCAAGTTAGTGATCTTTATTGCTCAAGGTTCCTTTTAATTCTTAGGGAAGGAGAGAACCCTCCGACTTATGGAGAGTGCTATGATCACGAACAAAGTGAGTGGATATTGTGCGTGCAAGTGAATAAGACTGAGAGAAGGAGAGAGAAGAGATACGACACCCGAGAGATACGACAATTAGTTTGCTCTTTTTATTAAGGAGTTAGCTTCTCCTTTCTGCTCTTTTGATCAAGGAGTTAGCTACTCATATCAGCTGTTTTGATCAAGGAGTTAGCTTCTCCTTTCGTCCAGATCGGAACTCTTGATATTCCGGCGTAGTAAAATTAGCCATCACACCCAGACCGTACTGATCTTCCACGGGTGTCTTGATGCACTAAAATTACATACCAATCTCATCCAATTAGGAACATTCAGTGGTTGGCACATCACAATGCAACACAAATGCTCACATATGCATGTTACAAGACATAGAAACATAAAGCCGCCGATGAACACTCCTCCCGCATAACCTAACAAGGTCCGGGCCGGGAGATATTCAACGACTCCCTCATCACTCCTCCCGCATAACCTAAAAAGGTCCGGGCCGGGAGATATAGAGGCCTTTGACAACCAAACGCCCCCCAGACCGCAGCCTGCGTCGTTTGGAGGTGCTGAGAGTAGCCACTGCTCAGACTTCTTAATACTTCTCCCGCATAACCATCCAAGTCCGGGCCGGGAGTCACAACAACAATTATTTTACAAGCATACAACCAAACACTCCCCAGGCATCAGCCTACGTCGTTCGGAGGTTTTCAAACATACAACGAAACGCTCCCCACGCATCGGCCTGCATCGTTCCGAGGTTCAAACAATACCAAAACAGTATTTCTCACTTCTCCACCCGGGAGTAAAATCGCCAATCATTGAAACCGGTATCAAACCAGAGTCAAATAATTCAAATCGGCACCAAAACAAGTTCAAAACAGATACCATCCATTTCAAACAAATTCCAAACAGGATCACCAAACAAGATCAAACAAAACTAAAACTTAAAAAGCAATCTCGACATTAGTCGAGCTCGAAAAGTCGACTGACTTTCCATCTTGAAACCTGCACCAAAAATTAGGGTTAGGTTCCTTCCATGAGGTCGTAGCCGAGCACGGCATGGTCCATCAGCTCGTGGACAAACAGTGTTGCTTTGGCGGCGATGGTAGTCCCAAGATAGCAATCGCACTAAACCTCCAAGGTCATCTGCTCGTGAAGAGACATCTACTAAGAGATGTCGAGATATTTTAAAATATAATCTACTAGGGTTTCCATGGCAAGCATTTCATGATACCCCACTCTGCCAGAAGTTGCACTCCGAAGGAAGATGTCAAAAACCATATAACTTAGGGCAAAAATTTTTCTTGAAAGCTTGCCAAGTACTTGGAGTATGCTGCTTGGTAGTTGTAGACATCAACATCTGCATGGCACTGCCTCTGAGAAAAACAATGACTCGAAACAAATCTTTGATCCTTCTCTTGTAAGTGATCTTAATGGCTTATGCCCTATAAGACATAAGCGGTGAAGACGGGAGTGCGCCCAATGCGCGATGAAGTAAGGGTCGGAGTGGCTAATAACTTCGGGTTGGAGGGCGAAAAATCTCTCCAATAAAATTCCATCAATAGCTTTGTCTGTTCTTTTCTAGGACCGGTATGCTTTCAGAAAAGCACACGCCTGATGCTCTAATACCACAGTCACAAGGCGGGCACCACGTGCCAATAGAAAAGTCTATTCAGTCTGTTCTTTTCTATTGGCACGTGGTGCCCGCCTTGTGACATCATGGCCATCATTTGCTTGACCATTTCCTCCATAGGGTTTGGTACACTTGGTGGCGTAGATGGCGAAGAGGGAGGGTTGAAGAAATCATCTCCCGGTGGGGACGAGTCTTCGTCGCCTCTCTCATGCTCATCACCTGTATGCGAAGTATCCATTCCACTTCGGGTGACGACCATGCACTATGATCTTGGGGTCTTAAGCTCGCGAGGAACTTGGGTCTTGAGGGTCTTAAGGTTCTTGAGGTCCTTTATTCGGGAGAATCTTGGGTTCTTGAGGTTCTTGAGTCTTGAGGGTCTTGGGTTCTTGGGGTTCTTGAGGTTTTCTTTCGCTTGCAAATCGCGTTGGAGAAGGATCTTCTCTTCACATGAGTTCTACTCTTTTCTACGGGCACACCCCTTGGCCGCCTTGCGCTCACACCAAGGTTGCTTTTTCCCACCTCACATCGATTGGCCGGCCACTACGTGCACGGTCCGCTCTCAATGAGTGAAAAGAGACACAAGCGGAGGCTGGACAAGCCCTTCTTTCTTGGGATTCCTGTCACTCTTCAACAAAACACGATTAGGAATCGCCACGCCCAAGTAAACTTGGGTTCGTGCGATCGCAACAAGCAAAAAAAATCTTGTGATTCTTGTGGTTCTTTCCTTGAGTAATGCAGAACACTTCCAAAGCTCTGATACCAATGTAAGGTGCAGCAGAATGAATGTTGTATTTTCTCAAGATTAGTGATCTTTATTGCTCAAGGTTCCTTTTAATTCTTAGGGAAGGAGAGAGCCTTCCAACTTATGGAGAGTGCTATGATCATGAACAAAGTGAGTGGATATTGTGCGTGCAAGTGAATGAGACTGAGAGAAGGAGAGAGAAGAGATAAGACACCCGAGAGGTTGTAAAACCCTCCTCCGAAGTCCCCACTCTCGTCGGCGAGAGTGGTCTACTTTGATTGCACATAGGTGTACAATGCGTATGCAATGGACTGATGCAATGGGACTATGCCGATGACGACGACGGTGATGACGACGACAACTTATGGCTGAAATCTGAGATCTATTGGCTGAATTTCGTGGCTGTCTTGGTGGCTGAAAATGACTGTTTTCATGGCTGAAAATGATCGAGTTGCCAGGGGTCATGCTGATGACAAAACGCTAATGATTTGTACCTTTTTGGCTGCGTTTAGGGCTGGTTTTGCACTTGTTGAAAACGCTGCAAAGCTGAGTTATCCAAGCTGAGAAAAACGCTACAAATGCTGAAGTTCTGCTGCCTTCTCCTAGCGTTAGTGATTGTCACCAGCGTGTGACTACTATCTATCCTTTTTGTTGATTACTTTCTTATTATCTATTTACTTTCACTTTTTGGAAACACCCCTCGGGAAATCTAACTGCCCTGCATTGCATAGCTAGTGTGGAACTGTCTAGAGGGAGTCGAGGCCTGGGGGCAAAAGAGAGCACTAAGGTTGGACAAAAACTATGGTTAGCCAAAGTGGAATCCTTTGCTACAGAAGCTACATTTCAGTTTTGGGTGTGGCTGCAGTGTACAAAGGGGGTCAGATGACCTAGAAAGATACAATGGCAGCATCTCCTAAAATTTAGGGAACTGCTATTTTGGGACCTAAAAATGTGTTCGCGTCATTACCTCCGGTATGACTAGGGGAACATTTTCTTACTCTGCCGTGAAGTCAACTAGGCAACCGGTTGGGAGATTTTTAGACAGCAACCCCGAAACGGGAAAATGCTTGTAAATGTGCCAAGTGGCACCTTCTGGTGCACTTTCCTCATGCAACAAGAAGTGGCGCTAAATTTTAACCTCGGAGAGGCTCATTTTCAGATTTTGTCACAGGTTAAGAGCTATGGAGTGCTTGCTTTCCCTCCTATGTACAGTGCGGTGCCAGGAGTGATGCCCTGCACGCTACGCATTGCCCTCTCTCTCCCCTATGGCAGTATGTTATGCCCCTCTAGTGGGCTTTTCATTTGACCAATGTACAGTTGTGTGGGTTCATGCGCGATTGCCGAGGCAAGAGCCTCTTGCACATGTACTGGATTAACTAGAGGTTGATCCCCCGCAGGTACAAGTGAATTCGGAGAGGTTTCACGCCAGAAATCTCGTCCGATTCAAAGGGCAAGTAGCCCTACAGGTGCGGGAGCTCGAGGACTTGCTACGGATGCGACCGGCACGCGAAACGGAGCCCGAAACAGTGAATTACAGCCTACTGTGTATTTTTGCAGGTTTAGGGTTTTGGTCCTAAACGGTCCCTAATACCCCCAGGAGGTTTGAGAGACGCGAGGGGACCGTTGTACAGGTGATCTGGCGCATTTTCGGGGATGAAAACAGAGAATTCAACGTGCTGCAGATTCTCGCCAGGTTTTGCAAAGTGTCCGTATGCGTCGGGAAGGTCATTCAATGCGTGGGAATACTGACTGTGAAGTGTCCTAGTATAGTTATGTTGCCGAAATCGGGTTGGAACAGTGGAAATTCAGCCGAGTTTGTGCGGGGCAGCTTGTAGGGAACCACAACGTTTATTCCCTCTTTTGAACAATAAAGAAATACCGAAAGGGACGCCCAAGTTAGGGGCCAATCTGGTGTCGGTCTACTCATACAGGTGCAATCTAGCAGCCTGTATCCCTCTCCCCTTTTGTTGTGTCTTGAAAGTACAGGTAGAATAGACGACTAATAATGGGTGAAAGCTAAATCAAGGTTTGAAGTAAAGTCTACCGCCCTTTTTGAAAGTACAGGCCGATTTCATGGTTCCATCGACGGGATTAAATCACTTTTTCCCATAGAAGTGAGCCTTGGTCAGTTTGGGCTTGAAGACACAGGGGATCATAGACCAGACACAGGGAATTGCAATTATGGCTGACAGACCAGATGATGTGACTGAAGAGGTTTCCTCTTCACAGGGTCAACAGACACATGAAGTGGGTGAGTCTTCAAGACCACCACAGACGGATGATGATATATTCAGGACCCAGTTGGCTACTGCTGTGGCTATGTTCACACAAGTAATGCAAAATCCAAGGTTTTTAGCCTTTCTGCAACCTCCTCTACCGTCTCAGGGAGTTGGGTCACTAGATCATATTCAAAAGCCTGTTAAGGCTCGAGCACAGGTGATTCATACTGCACAATCAATGGAAACACCTGTACACTTGACGGAGAACATGCAGTCTCCACAACCTGTGCCTACGGTGCAAGAACAGGTGGCTGAGATGCCACTCTTTCAAGCTGTACCAGTTCAGCCAGCCACTTTTCAGCAGCCTATAGCTTGTTCTAATGGGCAGGGAAGCAACCTACAGGCTATGCAACAAGTCTTCCCACCACCTTCAGTACACCCTGGCTATTTTGGAGGTGGATCGGTATTCCAGAGCATGGCTGGTCATGCACCTAGAAATCAGTTTTACACACCAGGAACAGTGTTTGGGGAACAGTGTTTGGGGGTGCTCAAACGATGATGCCTAACCCCATGTATGGTGTCACGGGCATGCTACCAAGGTTTCAAAGCACTCAGAGCCAATTTGGGATGCCACAGGCAAATTTTGGTATGGCTGGAATTACAAATCAGCAGCCAAATATGGCATTTCCAGGTCAACTTAATTGCGGTCAGGGAACACAAATGAACCCTAACAGTGTTCCCATGTTTCAGTCACTTCCATATGACAATTTAACGCCGCTGGAGAGGCCAACTCCGTACAAAGAAGGTGGCAAAGGTGTGACATTCACGACCTTTACAGGGTTTGATGATAGGAAGAAGGCTCTCTCATTCCTCCAACAGTTTGACAAGGCCTATGCAGGGGGAAACTTTACAGAGGCTTCAAAGGTCCGCAAGGCAGCCACTTTCTTGACAGGGAATGCGGGACAATGGTGGACAACTTTATTGCTTCAAGGGCAAGCTCCGTCCACATGGATTTACTTCAAGCAGATTTTTGTAGCAGCATGGTTATCTGATGACTTTGAAGCAGATGTCATGACAGAATGGCACCAGCTTAATGTTGCTACTTGCAAGAATCTGGATGACTATAATCGGAAGTTTTGGAAAGCTCTACTTCCAGTAACTTCCTATAGGTTTGTGCCACTGACAGAACAGATTGAAAAATATTGTTGTTGCCTACCCAAAGGATTGAGAAAGTATTGTACGAAGACTAAAGTCGCTACTTTGACGCAGCTCATCGAGGTAGCAAACACTGGCAATGGTTTGCTCAAGGGAGAAGATTGTGAATTCAATACTGGCGTCAAGGAAGGATTAGCCAAGAAAAATTCAGCACAGAAGCACGTTCCCAATGAGGCTCCAAAAGGGACTCAAGAGCCAGCCAACGCAGGGAAAGGCAAAGCTTCGGCTGAATCAGAAAAGGGACCAGCAAAGAATTGGAAAAGACGTTTTCCTCGCAAGTCGGAAGAGCAAAAAAAGGTCTTGAGGTCAGAGAACAAATGCTTCATCTATGAGCAGCCTGGACACATTGCTTACAATGTCCTACAAAGAAAAGGCCAGCTGATTTTGAAGACAAGGAAGACAGGAAAGGAAAGAAGCCCATGGCTGGTCTAGTGCCAGATATGGTGGGCGATAAGCCAAATTCAGATGCAAGTGAGCTTTGCAGAGCATGGGGAAAGGTCAAGGATCAAACAGTGCTTATCTTCTTTGATCCAAGTGCCAAAGCCAACTTCATTTCCCCAAAATTGGCTTCAAAGTTGGGAATCAGACCTGAAGTGATGGGGTATACAGCAGAGGCAGGTTTGGCATGTCCTGGCCATACAGAGGTTGTGACACCCATCATTGGAAAGTTGCGCCTACATATCCAGTCCTATGTAGATGCTGAAGAATTTTACATCATGCCACTGGACGGATGTGATGTGTTGTTAGGTATTCCTTGGTTATTTCGTGTACAGGGAATCATGGATGCCTACAACAAAAAGATCACTGTACAGAGCAGGGGAAAGACTCACATTTTGGATGTAAAGCTTATAGGGGAGTCTATTCCCACTGTATCAGCTTCTGCTATTACTTCTGTAATGAAAAGGCATCTTTCTACGTACTTGGTTTTTGCACGTGAACTGTCAGATTTTGATGAATCAAATTTATCTGTGCTAGATAAAGAAAGGTCAATGTTTTTACAACAGTATAGTGATTGTTTTTCCGATTCATTACCGTCTCAATTACCGCCAGAGAGACCCGAGGACCATGCGATAGATTTGGTGCCAGGCAGTAGCCCACCAAATAAGCCTCCGTACAAGGTTAGTGCGGCTCAGCAGAAAGAGATAATGGGCCAAGTACAGGAGCTGTTAGAAGAGGGGCTGATTCAGCCCAGTTCATCTCCATTCTGTTCTCCAGTGTTGTTGGTGCAGAAAAAGGATGGCTCATGGCGTATGTGCATCGACTACCGTGCACTGAACAAGAATACCATCAAGAATAGGTTCCCTATACCTAGAATTGATGATATTCTGGACAAATTAGCAGGAGCAGCTATGTTTAGCAGGATAGATCTAAAGAGTGGGTACCATCAGATCCGCATTAGATCAGAGGATGTGCACAAGACTGCTTTTAGAACGACGTTTGGCCTTTAAGAATTTCTAGTGATGCCCTTTGGTCTCACAAATGCTCCTGCTACATTCAATAGGATGATGGACAGAATTTTCCGTCCACACCAGCAGTTTGTTGGTACATTCTTTGATGACATGATAGTCTACTCAAAGAATGAAGAGGAGCATAGGCATCACTTGGCCATTGTGTTCAAAGAGCTACGCAGTCATAGGTTGCTCATCAATGCAAAGAAAAGTGAATTTTTTCTGGAAGAGATCCACTTTCTGGGACACATTGTCTCAAAGGATGGTGTCAGAATGGATCCTGCAAAAGTTGAAGCGATCAAGTCATGGCCAGATTTGAAGACGGTGCACGATGTCCGTAGTTTCTTGGGACTATGCTCCTATTACAGAAGGTTTATCCGAAATTTCGTTGAGATTGCTTCACCTTTACATGCTCTTCAAAAGAAGGCAATCACCTTTAGATGGACACAGAAAGAGATTTCAGCTTTTAATCTCTTAAAGGAAAAGATGACTTCAGATCCAGTCATTGTGTTGCCAGATCTTAGGAACTCATTTGTGGTCCAGTGTGACGCCTGCAGTAGTAGCATTGGTGCAGTCCTAATGCAAGATGGCAAGGAGCAGAATTTTGCAAGGGCCAGAGATGACCATGCAGGTCTATGAGATAGAGTTACTGGCTGTGATCCATGCACTCTTAAGTTGGAAACACTACCTGCTAGGTGCAGACTTTGTTGTCCAAATGGACCATCAGACCTTGCGATACTTCTTGACACAGACAAAGTTATCTGAGAAGCATATGCGATGGGCAAATATCTTGTCCCATGTTCCATTTTGAGATTGTCCATGTGGAAGGCAAGAAGAACATTGTGGCTGATGCCTTGTCAAGGAAGCCACAAATTTCAGCTGTGACAATTCCTTATCATCAT
Source organism: Adiantum capillus-veneris (assembly GCF_014529385.1). Lineage (NCBI taxonomy): Eukaryota > Viridiplantae > Streptophyta > Polypodiopsida > Polypodiales > Pteridaceae > Adiantum > Adiantum capillus-veneris. The sequence continues at coordinate 121,470,698 of NC_140957.1, read as the reverse complement.
GAACTTGATGATATGAGAGAAAAGTATGCAAATGATGAAGATTTTGCAAGGGTCTTCGAGCAGCTAATGGATGGACAACGTCATGAACACTATCTTCTTAAAGACGGGTTCATGATGATGCATGGCAGATTGTGTGTCACAAAGCCATTGCGACGCAAAGTTATGGAAGAGAGTCATGTCCCACCATATGCAGGGCATCGTGGTATCGATGCTAAAGTTAAAGCGGTTGAGACATTCTTCTATTGGCCTACATTGAGAAGGGATGTGGATGCCTTTGTGCGAGAATGCCTAATTTGCCAGTAGGTCAAGTTTGACAGGCAAAAGGCACCAAGGTTATTGCAACCACTACCTATTCCAGATAAACCATGGAAAAGTATTGCTATGGATTTTATCTTTGATCTTCCGAGAATGCAGACAGGAAACGATGGTATTTGGACCATTATTTGCAGATTCAGCAAGCAGGCTCATTTTATTCCTGTCAGGAAGAAGATAAAGCCAGATCAGATGGCACGCTTGTTTATGAGCAATATTTTCAAGTATCATGGCATGCCACAGTCGATTGTTAGCGACCGTGATCCACGCACGACTGGTTTGTTCTGGAGAGGCTTGTTTGAGAATATAGGCACAACGCTCGAATTCTCTTCGTCATTTCATCCTCAAACAGATGGGCAGTCAGAAGAGGCAAATTCTACTATCCTAGATCTGCTGAAGTGCTATGTGTCAGAGCATAAAGGAAAGTGGGAGCAATATTTGCCATTGGTGGAGTATGCATACAATAATACAATGCATTCATCAACTGGCAAGGCACCTTTTGAGATAGTTGAAGGTGGCAAGAAAGTTCCTCCCATACTGCATACAAAGGACAAGATATTTGAAGCAGATAAGTATGTTCAGGACATGGATGAAATGTACAAGAAGGTCAAAGTGGCCTTAGAAAAGACTCGGGCAAAGCAAAAGAAAGCAGCTGATCGTCACCGTCGTGAAGTGGTATATACACTTGGTGATTGGGTGCTTTTACGCTTTGAAAAGGCAAGGTTAAAGAAGATGAAGGGCAAGGAAAGACTGTTTCCAAAGCTCAGCATGCGTTACTATGGGCCTTTTCAAGTGTGCGACATAATCAGTGATGTTGCATATAGGCTGAAATTACCTGCCAGTTGGAAGATTCACAATGCGTTTCATGTGAGTCTTCTCAGACCCTATGTGGGTGATGTGCCAGAGGATATGTCAGCTGAAGATCAGCCGGAAGTCGAGGAACTTGACGAGATCTTGGTCCCAAAAACAGATTTTGACACATAAAGAAAGAAAAGTGAAAGGCAAGGTTGCTAGGCGTTACTTGGTAAAGTTCAGAAACTATCCACCAATGGATGCTAAGTGGATGGAAGAAGGTGAACTTGCAGAGTCACCAACTGTGTTATCACTTTACCTTGAAGCCTTCGATTTGCAACCTACCTTGACCCCTTGAGTTTCAAAGCTACATGGATTGTCAGTGTGACAATGGCTTCTGAAACAAATGATGTACATGGTATTTAAAGTGAGCTCAAATGAAATACCTGTTACATGAATGTTAGAGCTATACAGATGGTCAGTTTGGCAATTGCTCCTATGGAATGTCCAAAAGTATGGTTAGTGCTATAGAAGTGAGTATTTCTTATCAGTTTGTCAAGGATACAGTAATTGCTTCTATTAAAGTGTACATGTGTAACTGCATTCTTGAACTGTCGGTTTGGGTATGCTCGAAAGTGTTACTGGGCCCAACGTGTACTATAAGACAGTGGCAAAATGTGTAGCTACCATTTTGTCATTGGAAAGTTAGTGACTCAAAGCAATGGCAGAGTGCGAAGCTACCACTATGTCATTGGGACAGGGTTCACACGCAGGCAATACATGTGTTGACGAGGTGTTGAATACACCAGGGTTGACAATGAGCATGTATGTGTCGTACATGTGTCGACAGGTGTTGAATACATCACTGTTGACTGTGAGCATGTACGACATAGATGCAAACGAGGACGTTTGAGATTTCAAGAGGGGGGTATGTCACCAGCGTGTGACTACTATCTGTCCTTTTTGTTGATTTCTTTCTTATTATCTATTTACTTTCACTTTTTGGAAACACCCCTCGGGAAATCTAACTGCCCTGCATTGCATAGCTAGTGTGGAACTGTCCAGAGGGAGTCCAGGCCTGAGGGCAAAAGAGAGCACTAAGGTTGGACAAAGACTATGGTTAGCCAAAGTTGGGTCATTGACTAGCCAGAGTGGAATCCTTTGCTACAAAGGCTACATTTCAGTTTTGGGTGTGGCTGCAGTGTACAAAGGGGGTCAGATGACCTAGAAAGATACAATGGCAGCATCTCCTAAAATTAAGGGAACTGCTATTTTGGGACCTAAAAATGTGTTCGCGTCATTACCTCCGGTATGACTAGGGGAACATTTTCTTACTCTGCCGTGAAGTCAACTAGGCAACCGGTTGGGAGATTTTTAGACGGCAACCCCGAAACGGGAAAATGCTTGTAAATGTGCCAAGTGGCACCTTCTGGTGCACTTTCCTCATGCAACAAGAAGTGGCGCTGAATTTTAACCTCGGAGAGGCTCATTTTCAGATTTTGTCACAGGTTAAGAGCTATGGAGTGCTTGCTTTCCCTCCCTATGTACAGTGCGGTGCCAGGAGTGATGCCCTGCATGCTACGCACTGCCCCCTCTCTCCCCTATGGCAGTATGTTATGCCCCTCTAGTGGGCTTTTCATTTGACCAATGTACAGTTGTGTGGGTTCATGCGCGATTGCCGAGGCAAGAGCCTCTTGCACAGGTACTGGATTAGCTAGCGGCTAATCCCCCGCAGGTACAGGTGAATTCGGAGAGGTTTCACGCCAGAAATCTCGTCCGATTCAAAGGGCAAGTAGCCCTACAGGTGCGGGAGCTCGAGGACTTGCTACGGATGCGACCGGCACGCGAAACGGAGCCCGAAACAGTAAATTACAGCCTGCTGTGTATTTTTGCAGGTTTAGGGTTTTGGCCCTAAACGGTCCCTAATACCCCCAAGAGGTTCGGGGACGCGAGGGGACCGTTGTACAGGTGATCTGGCGCATTTTCGGGGATGAAAACAGAGAATTCAGCGTGCTGCAGATTCTCGCCAGGTTTTGCAAAGTGCCCGTATGCGTCGGGGAAGTCAGTCAATGCGTGGGAATACTGACTGTGAAGGGTCCTCGTACAGTTATGCTACCGAAATCGGGCCGGAACGGTTGAAATTCAGCCAAGTTTGTGCGGGGCAGCTTGTAGGGAACCACAATGTTTATTCCCTCTTTTGAACAATAAAGAAATACCGAAAGGGGCGCCTAAGTTAGGGGCCAATCTGGTGTCGGTCTACTCATACAGGTGCAATCTAGCAGCCTGTATCCCTCTACCGAAAGGGGCGCCTAAGTTAGGGGCCAATCTGGTGTCAGTCTACTCATACAGGTGCAATCTAGCAGCCTGTATCCCTCTCCCCTTTTGTTGTGTCTTGAAAGTACAGGTAGAATAGACGACTAATAATGGGTGAAAGCTAAATCAAGGTTTGAAGTAAAGTCTACCGCCCTTTTTGAAAGTACAGGCCGGTTTCAGTGATTGCTGAAAAAACGCTGATCTTGCATGGACAAAAACGCCAGCATGGAAGGTGTGATGGCGATGCTAGGCTGTAGGGGGAGACGCCAAGGGAATGGAGATGGAACTTGATGTTGGGGATCTACTGTGGTAGAAAACGCCAAGGATGAGGGAAGGTTGGCGCTAGGGGGTCATGAGGGGGGGGGTATTGCTGAGAAGTTGCATGTTGAGCGGGAAGCTCCTGCTGCCTCTTCTGCCAGAAAGTGCTAACTTGGGTTTGCTTATATATTAACTTAGCAAAATTGCCCTACCTACTTTTGTTGGAAAGTCACTTAAAAATAATAAGTGAAAATAACCAAAAATTGGAAAATAGGCTAAATGCACTGGAAAATTCCCCTGACTAATGCTAATGGATTCTGATGGGAATTCCGATGATCATGATGTGTGCAACCGGAGGATATGCATCTATGCTAAGTGACTGGGCATGCACGGTCTACGAATAGACTCACAAAAGTGCCAGATCACTGCTAATCTAGACTGACTGGACTGACTGAACCCTGCTGTGGTGTAGTGTTATGTCCCGCTCACAGGAGAGGGGATCTACCCCAGATGCCGTCGGGATGGGCGTCCAGTGTCTGGGAGGACGTAGTGTGAACCCGGCCAGTGTGGCCGACCATTATTATAAAAGGGAGGCCAAGGCCTCATTTACAGTTATCGACCCCACAAGAAGAGTGCCAGTGGTTAGCCCGCGAGGCTAGGAGTGCGCGAGGTCACCTCAAGGAGGTGAGGCCGGGTGGTATGGGACGCCCCGTCTTACAGGTGCACGCCTACGTCCTCGGACGCTGGCCCCAACACGGGGGAGCTGCCAGATGGTGGCTATGGTCCGGTGGTTCATCCGACGCGTATCTGCAGGCAGTCCGTGTGGCCGGGAGATCCTATCTCCTCGTACGTTTCATGGTATCAGAGCCGGCTTGGCTACGGGATGGACTGTGTGCACACCTACAGACTAGTTTAAGTCGGATGGTCTTTATTTCATGCAATTTTTGATAATATAAATGTCTAATCGATTATTTTCTTCTCATGAGTATGTTTGCAGGTATAAATCAATATTATGGTGCTGATTTTTGATAAAAATCAGCAAATCGCAGGTGAAATTGTTGAAAATTGGAGGGTTACTCATTGATTATACTGATTTTCGACGGAAATCAGTATGTTCTTTATTAATTTGCTGATTTTGGATTAAATTCAACATGCAGTATATTCTTTTTAATATTAAAAAAACCTTCTCTGTAACCTCCCCCTCTCTGTGCGAAGCATATGGAGAGAGAGAGAGAGAGAGAGAGAGAGAGAGAGAGAGAGAGAGAGAGAGTGTGTTACCTCTCTCTATGGCAGCCTGCAAAGAATTGTTTCGGAGCACTCAGAGGCCAGCGTGGCTTTGTTTGTACAGCTGGCTCATAATTGGAACCTCTGGTGCGTGCTGGACACAAGCCTCCACGAGCCCAGATTTTCCCTCACTTCATGCGCTGCCTGCAGGCTTCTCTCTCCACGCGGCAGCCTCAGCGCTCGCCTTCTTTCTTTTTACGCTGGGAGTATTTCAGCGCTGGTCTTCTTTTTTTTAACGCTGGGAGTTTAAGTTGATTTATTTTAATGAGAGGGGGCGCCCATTAGATAGTGTGGCCAAGGACATTTGAGTTTTTTTTAAAACTATAGTCTGGACACTTTAAGTTTTTTAATTTAAAGTGTGAACCCTGCAGCTTATTACAAAAGTCACTTACAGAGACTTGCAACTTTACAGAAACCTCCCATTTGCTTCTCCTGCTCCTCTCCAAAGCCTGCTCTCTCTCACCCGCTCACACTCCCGCGCTCCCGCCATCACCTGCTCACCTTCAGGCGCTCACGCCGACGCGTGAAGCTCTTCGCAACTTCAACTTTTCGCGACCGAAAAGTGCAAAAAAGGCTCAGTTTCGCGTGAATTTTCCAGTTTTTCACGCACTTCGCCATGGATTCCTCCAACTCGGATGTGCAACGTGACGACGCGCCAGGTAACATTCAAATTCCATTCACACATGCTCTCTACATATGGATTACGAGCACTTTCCAGAGTTTCGACCAGTGTGTTACCGCTCTGAAAAACACGAATGTTTAGACGAACCTTCGCTTGGCCTCTCTCGAAGGGGTCGTACAGGGGCTCAGTTCCCGGCTTTCTACTCTCGAAAATATGGCTCAGTCGACGACTGCGCGTATTTCCGAGGACGAAACCCATCTCCAGCATTTGCGGACGCAGATTGCTACTTTTGGGCGTTCACAGGGTGGTCCGACTGCCGCAATTCCGTATAAGACTACAAATTTCTCAGGTGAAGAGAAGGAGTGTACGGAATTGGCTATAAATAACTGGCTGCACCAGTGGACCACATACTTTGATCTCCATGGGGAGCATGATGAACAGAGGATTCAGACGATTCCTCTTTATCTGCGCAGTAAGGTGCTTACCTGGTGGCGTGACATGATAGAAAAGCCTACGACGTGGGCTGATTTTTGCGTGAAATTCAAGAAGGATTTTGCAAAAATGGACCCTTTGAAAGCGTATGCCAAACTGCAGAGTCTTTCGATGAAAACTCTGTCTTTTGATAAGTATACGACAGCTTTCAAAGAGGCGCTCACCTTCTGCAAGGTGGATTCCACACACGCTGTGCACATGTACTTGCTAGGGTTACATGAAGATTATCGTTGGGCCTTGATTAAGGATAAAGCCCCAACTGATGTCGAGGATGCAGTGGCAAAGGCCAGGACGTTCCATTTGATAAATGGAGCAAATTATGAGAAGAAAAGAACTGCAGACCATCAATCCGGTGAGGGTGCTTCGAGGAAGCGACCCCGATTCCAACATAAGTCCAAATCACCGCCGAGATCTTCTCACGAAAAGAAGAAAGCCAGAAATGCTTCAGTTGTTGATGCAGTGAAGAAGGGGGCTTGCTTCGGATGTGGCCAGACGAGTCACCAAATTAAGGATTGCCCTAAAAAGAAGAAGACGCAGAAACCGCAAGGCCGTCCTTCGGTTCAAATTCACGAGATCTCAGGGTAACTCTGATGTTGTTCAAGTTGAAATCCATCATTTAGCGCACAGTTCAGGCACAAATTGTACTTTTAGCACCAAAGTGTTTGGTAAGCACGATCTTCTCCGTTTCCTCGGGAAGATCAATGGTCACGACGTGACCGTACTCCTTGATAATGGAAGCTCACACAATTTTGTGGATGCAAAATTGGTGCAGAAACTGAACCTGCGGAAGATGGCTCGTGGCGTGGATACGGATGTATGGAATCGCGTGAAGATGGCTCGTGGCGTGGATACGGATGTATGGAATCGGATGGTTCCAGACTTGTCGCTCGAGCTGGCTGATTACAAAGAGAACCTGGACTTCCACATCATGCGCCTGGACAAAGCAGATGTTATTTTAGGAATTCCATGGTTTTATGATAAACAAGACTCATTGTATATAGACTATGTACATCACTCTCTCGTTTTTGTTAAGCAGAACATGCCTCATGTATCTATGTCGCTTTGTAATCAGAAGTCTGTAAAATAATGGTTTTGCAATACCAGCTGTTACTGCTTTGGAAATGTTTAAAGAAATAAAGTCTCCTGATGTTGACTTTTATCAACGTGTACCGTCTCCCTGGTTTGATTCATTAGTGCTTGGTACTTCTGTCACTGAATTTCGTAAAAATGTTTCATGTTCTTCTGTTGAACTTGGGGATTCCGACAAATCCAACCTTATCCGAGAAATCATGACTGATTTCAAAGATGTTTTTCCTGATGATCTACCTCCTGGCTTGCCGCCTTCAAGAGGAGTAGATCATAGCATTGAGTTGTTGGCTGGTAGTCAGCCCTTCTCAAAGCAACCCTATCGGTTTAGTAAAACCGAGGAGGACGAGATTCAGCGACAGCTGAAGGATTATCTCGAAAAGGGTTTTGTTCGGCCTAGCAAATCCCCGTGGGGAGCGCCAGTGCTACTTTCTCGAAAGAAGAATAACACTATGCGCTTCTGCGTGGATTACAAGGGGTTGAATAAACTCACTGTCAAGAACAAGTATCCGCTCCCGCGCATGGACGATCTGATAGATTGGCTCCATGGAGCATTGTATTTTACGAAGATAGACCTGCGATCAGGCTATCATCAGATACGGATCAAACTGGAAGATGTTCCTAAGACAGGCTTCCATAGGCGTTACGGTCACTACGAGTTTTTGGTCTTGCCTTTTGGTTTGACCAATGCTCCAACTACGTTCCAGCAGATGATGAATGATCTACTGAGACCGTTTTTGGGCAACTTCATTGTTGTATTTCTCGATGATATCTTGATCTACAGCCGAAGTTTGTCTGAGCACCTAGTGCATATACGCACTATTCTCGAAGTACTGAGAGCTGAGAAGCTTTACGCTAAGGCTTCGAAGTGTGAATTCTTTAAGAAAGAGCTTCTGTACTTGGGTCACATCATTACTCGCGATAGAAGTGATGGGCTATACAGCAGAGGCAGGTTTGGCATGTCCTGGCCATACAGAGGCTGTGACACCCATCATTGGAAAGTTGCGCCTACATATCCAGTCCTATGTAGATGCTGAAGAATTTTACATCATGCCACTGGACGGATGTGATGTGTTGTTAGGTATTCCTTGGTTATTTCGTGTACAGGGAATCATGGATGCCTACAACAAAAAGATCACTGTACAGAGCAGGGGAAAGACTCACATTTTGGATGTAAAGCTTATAGGGGAGTCTATTCCCACTGTATCAGCTTCTGCTATTACTTCTGTAATGAAAAGGCATCTTTCTACGTACTTGGTTTTTGCACGTGAACTGTCAGATTTTGATGAATCAAATTTATCTGTGCTAGATAAAGAAAGGTCAATGTTTTTACAACAGTATAGTGATTGTTTTTCCGATTCATTACCGTCTCAATTACCGCCAGAGAGACCCGAGGACCATGCGATAGATTTGGTGCCAGGCAGTAGCCCACCAAATAAGCCTCCGTACAAGGTTAGTGCGGCTCAGCAGAAAGAGATAATGGGCCAAGTACAGGAGCTGTTAGAAGAGGGGCTGATTCAGCCCAGTTCATCTCCATTCTGTTCTCCAGTGTTGTTGGTGCAGAAAAAGGATGGCTCATGGCGTATGTGCATCGACTACCGTGCACTGAACAAGAATACCATCAAGAATAGGTTCCCTATACCTAGAATTGATGATATTCTGGACAAATTAGCAGGAGCAGCTATGTTTAGCAGGATAGATCTAAAGAGTGGGTACCATCAGATCCGCATTAGATCAGAGGATGTGCACAAGACTGCTTTTAGAACGACGTTTGGCCTTTAAGAATTTCTAGTGATGCCCTTTGGTCTCACAAATGCTCCTGCTACATTCAATAGGATGATGGACAGAATTTTCCGTCCACACCAGCAGTTTGTTGGTACATTCTTTGATGACATGATAGTCTACTCAAAGAATGAAGAGGAGCATAGGCATCACTTGGCCATTGTGTTCAAAGAGCTACGCAGTCATAAGTTGCTCATCAATGCAAAGAAAAGTGAATTTTTTCTGGAAGAGATCCACTTTCTGGGACACATTGTCTCAAAGGATGGTGTCAGAATGGATCCTGCAAAAGTTGAAGCGATCAAGTCATGGCCAGATTTGAAGACGGTGCACGATGTCCGTAGTTTCTTGGGACTATGCTCCTATTACAGAAGGTTTATCCGAAATTTCTCTGAGATTGCTTCACCTTTACATGCTCTTCAAAAGAAGGCAATCACCTTTAGATGGACACAGAAAGAGATTTCAGCTTTTAATCTCTTAAAGGAAAAGATGACTTCAGATCCAGTCATTGTGTTGCCAGATCTTAGGAACTCATTTGTGGTCCAGTGTGACGCCTGCAGTAGTAGCATTGGTGCAGTCCTAATGCAAGATGGCAAGGAGCAGAATTTTGCAAGGGCCAGAGATGACCATGCAAGTCTATGAGAAAGAGTTACTGGCTGTGATCCATGCACTCTTAAGTTGGAAACACTACCTGCTAGGTGCAGACTTTGTTGTCCAAATGGACCATCAGACCTTGCGATACTTCTTGACACAGACAAAGTTATCTGAGAAGCATATGCGATGGGCAAATATCTTGTCCCATGTTCCATTTTGAGATTGTCCATGTGGAAGGCAAGAAGAACATTGTGGCTGATGCCTTGTCAAGGAAGCCACAAATTTCAGCTGTGACAATTCCTTATCATCATGAACTTGATGATATGAGAGAAAAGTATGCAAATGATGAAGATTTTGCAAGGGTCTTCGAGCAGCTAATGGATGGACAACGTCATGAACACTATCTTCTTAAAGACGGGTTCATGATGATGCATGGCAGATTGTGTGTCACAAAGCCATTGCGACGCAAAGTTATGGAAGAGAGTCATGTCCCACCATATGCAGGGCATCGTGGTATCGATGCTAAAGTTAAAGCGGTTGAGACATTCTTCTATTGGCCTACATTGAGAAGGGATGTGGATGCCTTTGTGCGAGAATGCCTAATTTGCCAGTAGGTCAAGTTTGACAGGCAAAAGGCACCAAGGTTATTGCAACCACTACCTATTCCAGATAAACCATGGAAAAGTATTGCTATGGATTTTATCTTTGATCTTCCGAGAATGCAGACAGGAAACGATGGTATTTGGACCATTATTTGCAGATTCAGCAAGCAGGCTCATTTTATTCCTGTCAGGAAGAAGATAAAGCCAGATCAGATGGCACGCTTGTTTATGAGCAATATTTTCAAGTATCATGGCATGCCACAGTCGATTGTTAGCGACCGTGATCCACGCACGACTGGTTTGTTCTGGAGAGGCTTGTTTGAGAATATAGGCACAACGCTCAAATTCTCTTCGTCATTTCATCCTCAAACAGATGGGCAGTCAGAAGAGGCAAATTCTACTATCCTAGATCTGCTGAAGTGCTATGTGTCAGAGCATAAAGGAAAGTGGGAGCAATATTTGCCATTGGTGGAGTATGCATACAATAATACAATGCATTCATCAACTGGCAAGGCACCTTTTGAGATAGTTGAAGGTGGCAAGAAAGTTCCTCCCATACTGCATACAAAGGACAAGATATTTGAAGCAGATAAGTATGTTCAGGACATGGATGAAATGTACAAGAAGGTCAAAGTGGCCTTAGAAAAGACTCGGGCAAAGCAAAAGAAAGCAGCTGATCGTCACCGTCGTGAAGTGGTATATACACTTGGTGATTGGGTGCTTTTACGCTTTGAAAAGGCAAGGTTAAAGAAGATGAAGGGCAAGGAAAGACTGTTTCCAAAGCTCAGCATGCGTTACTATGGGCCTTTTCAAGTGTGCGACATAATCAGTGATGTTGCATATAGGCTGAAATTACCTGCCAGTTGGAAGATTCACAATGCGTTTCATGTGAGTCTTCTCAGACCCTATGTGGGTGATGTGCCAGAGGATATGTCAGCTGAAGATCAGCCGGAAGTCGAGGAACTTGACGAGATCTTGGTCCCAAAAACAGATTTTGACACATAAAGAAAGAAAAGTGAAAGGCAAGGTTGCTAGGCGTTACTTGGTAAAGTTCAGAAACTATCCACCAATGGATGCTAAGTGGATGGAAGAAGGTGAACTTGCAGAGTCACCAACTGTGTTATCACTTTACCTTGAAGCCTTCGATTTGCAACCTACCTTGACCCCTTGAGTTTCAAAGCTACATGGATTGTCAGTGTGACAATGGCTTCTGAAACAAATGATGTACATGGTATTTAAAGTGAGCTCAAATGAAATACCTGTTACATGAATGTTAGAGCTATACAGATGGTCAGTTTGGCAATTGCTCCTATGGAATGTCCAAAAGTATGGTTAGTGCTATAGAAGTGAGTATTTCTTATCAGTTTGTCAAGGATACAGTAATTGCTTCTATTAAAGTGTACATGTGTAACTGCATTCTTGAACTGTCGGTTTGGGTATGCTCGAAAGTGTTACTGGGCCCAACGTGTACTATAAGACAGTGGCAAAATGTGTAGCTACCATTTTGTCATTGGAAAGTTAGTGACTCAAAGCAATGGCAGAGTGCGAAGCTACCACTATGTCATTGGGACAGGGTTCACACGCAGGCAATACATGTGTTGACGAGGTGTTGAATACACCAGGGTTGACAATGAGCATGTATGTGTCGTACATGTGTCGACAGGTGTTGAATACATCACTGTTGACTGTGAGCATGTACGACATAGATGCAAACGAGGACGTTTGAGATTTCAAGAGGGGGGTATGTCACCAGCGTGTGACTACTATCTGTCCTTTTTGTTGATTTCTTTCTTATTATCTATTTACTTTCACTTTTTGGAAACACCCCTCGGGAAATCTAACTGCCCTGCATTGCATAGCTAGTGTGGAACTGTCCAGAGGGAGTCCAGGCCTGAGGGCAAAAGAGAGCACTAAGGTTGGACAAAGACTATGGTTAGCCAAAGTTGGGTCATTGACTAGCCAGAGTGGAATCCTTTGCTACAAAGGCTACATTTCAGTTTTGGGTGTGGCTGCAGTGTACAAAGGGGGTCAGATGACCTAGAAAGATACAATGGCAGCATCTCCTAAAATTAAGGGAACTGCTATTTTGGGACCTAAAAATGTGTTCGCGTCATTACCTCCGGTATGACTAGGGGAACATTTTCTTACTCTGCCGTGAAGTCAACTAGGCAACCGGTTGGGAGATTTTTAGACGGCAACCCCGAAACGGGAAAATGCTTGTAAATGTGCCAAGTGGCACCTTCTGGTGCACTTTCCTCATGCAACAAGAAGTGGCGCTGAATTTTAACCTCGGAGAGGCTCATTTTCAGATTTTGTCACAGGTTAAGAGCTATGGAGTGCTTGCTTTCCCTCCCTATGTACAGTGCGGTGCCAGGAGTGATGCCCTGCATGCTACGCACTGCCCCCTCTCTCCCCTATGGCAGTATGTTATGCCCCTCTAGTGGGCTTTTCATTTGACCAATGTACAGTTGTGTGGGTTCATGCGCGATTGCCGAGGCAAGAGCCTCTTGCACAGGTACTGGATTAGCTAGCGGCTAATCCCCCGCAGGTACAGGTGAATTCGGAGAGGTTTCACGCCAGAAATCTCGTCCGATTCAAAGGGCAAGTAGCCCTACAGGTGCGGGAGCTCGAGGACTTGCTACGGATGCGACCGGCACGCGAAACGGAGCCCGAAACAGTAAATTACAGCCTGCTGTGTATTTTTGCAGGTTTAGGGTTTTGGCCCTAAACGGTCCCTAATACCCCCAAGAGGTTCGGGGACGCGAGGGGACCGTTGTACAGGTGATCTGGCGCATTTTCGGGGATGAAAACAGAGAATTCAGCGTGCTGCAGATTCTCGCCAGGTTTTGCAAAGTGCCCGTATGCGTCGGGGAAGTCAGTCAATGCGTGGGAATACTGACTGTGAAGGGTCCTCGTACAGTTATGCTACCGAAATCGGGCCGGAACGGTTGAAATTCAGCCAAGTTTGTGCGGGGCAGCTTGTAGGGAACCACAATGTTTATTCCCTCTTTTGAACAATAAAGAAATACCGAAAGGGGCGCCTAAGTTAGGGGCCAATCTGGTGTCGGTCTACTCATACAGGTGCAATCTAGCAGCCTGTATCCCTCTACCGAAAGGGGCGCCTAAGTTAGGGGCCAGTCTGGTGTCAGTCTACTCATACAGGTGCAATCTAGCAGCCTGTATCCCTCTCCCCTTTTGTTGTGTCTTGAAAGTACAGGTAGAATAGACGACTAATAATGGGTGAAAGCTAAATCAAGGTTTGAAGTAAAGTCTACCGCCCTTTTTGAAAGTACAGGCCGGTTTCAGTGATTGCTGAAAAAACGCTGATCTTGCATGGACAAAAACGCCAGCATGGAAGGTGTGATGGCGATGCTAGGCTGTAGGGGGAGACGCCAAGGGAATGGAGATGGAACTTGATGTTGGGGATCTACTGTGGTAGAAAACGCCAAGGATGAGGGAAGGTTGGCGCTAGGGGGTCATGAGGGGGGGGGTATTGCTGAGAAGTTGCATGTTGAGCGGGAAGCTCCTGCTGCCTCTTCTGCCAGAAAGTGCTAACTTGGGTTTGCTTATATATTAACTTAGCAAAATTGCCCTACCTACTTTTGTTGGAAAGTCACTTAAAAATAATAAGTGAAAATAACCAAAAATTGGAAAATAGGCTAAATGCACTGGAAAATTCCCCTGACTAATGCTAATGGATTCTGATGGGAATTCCGATGATCATGATGTGTGCAACCGGAGGATATGCATCTATGCTAAGTGACTGGGCATGCACGGTCTACGAATAGACTCACAAAAGTGCCAGATCACTGCTAATCTAGACTGACTGGACTGACTGAACCCTGCTGTGGTGTAGTGTTATGTCCCGCTCACAGGAGAGGGGATCTACCCCAGATGCCGTCGGGATGGGCGTCCAGTGTCTGGGAGGACGTAGTGTGAACCCGGCCAGTGTGGCCGACCATTATTATAAAAGGGAGGCCAAGGCCTCATTTACAGTTATCGACCCCACAAGAAGAGTGCCAGTGGTTAGCCCGCGAGGCTAGGAGTGCGCGAGGTCACCTCAAGGAGGTGAGGCCGGGTGGTATGGGACGCCCCGTCTTACAGGTGCACGCCTACGTCCTCGGACGCTGGCCCCAACACGGGGGAGCTGCCAGATGGTGGCTATGGTCCGGTGGTTCATCCGACGCGTATCTGCAGGCAGTCCGTGTGGCCGGGAGATCCTATCTCCTCGTACGTTTCATGGTATCAGAGCCGGCTTGGCTACGGGATGGACTGTGTGCACACCTACAGACTAGTTTAAGTCGGATGGTCTTTATTTCATGCAATTTTTGATAATATAAATGTCTAATCGATTATTTTCTTCTCATGAGTATGTTTGCAGGTATAAATCAATATTATGGTGCTGATTTTTGATAAAAATCAGCAAATCGCAGGTGAAATTGTTGAAAATTGGAGGGTTACTCATTGATTATACTGATTTTCGACGGAAATCAGTATGTTCTTTATTAATTTGCTGATTTTGGATTAAATTCAACATGCAGTATGTTCTTTTTAATATTAAAAAAACCTTCTCTGTAACCTCCCCCTCTCTGTGCGAAGCATATGGAGAGAGAGAGAGAGAGAGAGAGAGAGAGAGAGAGAGAGAGAGAGAGAGAGAGAGAGAGAGTGTGTTACCTCTCTCTATGGCAGCCTGCAAAGAATTGTTTCGGAGCACTCAGAGGCCAGCGTGGCTTTGTTTGTACAGCTGGCTCATAATTGGAACCTCTGGTGCGTGCTGGACACAAGCCTCCACGAGCCCAGATTTTCCCTCACTTCATGCGCTGCCTGCAGGCTTCTCTCTCCACACGGCAGCCTCAGCGCTCGCCTTCTTTCTTTTTACGCTGGGAGTATTTCAGCGCTGGTCTTCTTTTTTTTAACGCTGGGAGTTTAAGTTGATTTATTTTAATGAGAGGGGGCGCCCATTAGATAGTGTGGCCAAGGACATTTGAGTTTTTTTTAAAACTATAGTCTGGACACTTTAAGTTTTTTAATTTAAAGTGTGAACCCTGCAGCTTATTACAAAAGTCACTTACAGAGACTTGCAACTTTACAGAAACCTCCCATTTGCTTCTCCTGCTCCTCTCCAAAGCCTGCTCTCTCTCACCCGCTCACACTCCCGCGCTCCCGCCATCACCTGCTCACCTTCAGGCGCTCACGCCGACGCGTGAAGCTCTTCGCAACTTCAACTTTTCGCGACCGAAAAGTGCAAAAAAGGCTCAGTTTCGCGTGAATTTTCCAGTTTTTCACGCACTTCGCCATGGATTCCTCCAACTCGGATGTGCAACGTGACGACGCGCCAGGTAACATTCAAATTCCATTCACACATGCTCTCTACATATGGATTACGAGCACTTTCCAGAGTTTCGACCAGTGTGTTACCGCTCTGAAAAACACGAATGTTTAGACGAACCTTCGCTTGGCCTCTCTCGAAGGGGTCGTACAGGGGCTCAGTTCCCGGCTTTCTACTCTCGAAAATATGGCTCAGTCGACGACTGCGCGTATTTCCGAGGACGAAACCCATCTCCAGCATTTGCGGACGCAGATTGCTACTTTTGGGCGTTCACAGGGTGGTCCGACTGCCGCAATTCCGTATAAGACTACAAATTTCTCAGGTGAAGAGAAGGAGTGTACGGAATTGGCTATAAATAACTGGCTGCACCAGTGGACCACATACTTTGATCTCCATGGGGAGCATGATGAACAGAGGATTCAGACGATTCCTCTTTATCTGCGCAGTAAGGTGCTTACCTGGTGGCGTGACATGATAGAAAAGCCTACGACGTGGGCTGATTTTTGCGTGAAATTCAAGAAGGATTTTGCAAAAATGGACCCTTTGAAAGCGTATGCCAAACTGCAGAGTCTTTCGATGAAAACTCTGTCTTTTGATAAGTATACGACAGCTTTCAAAGAGGCGCTCACCTTCTGCAAGGTGGATTCCACACACGCTGTGCACATGTACTTGCTAGGGTTACATGAAGATTATCGTTGGGCCTTGATTAAGGATAAAGCCCCAACTGATGTCGAGGATGCAGTGGCAAAGGCCAGGACGTTCCATTTGATAAATGGAGCAAATTATGAGAAGAAAAGAACTGCAGACCATCAATCCGGTGAGGGTGCTTCGAGGAAGCGACCCCGATTCCAACATAAGTCCAAATCACCGCCGAGATCTTCTCACGAAAAGAAGAAAGCCAGAAATGCTTCAGTTGTTGATGCAGTGAAGAAGGGGGCTTGCTTCGGATGTGGCCAGACGAGTCACCAAATTAAGGATTGCCCTAAAAAGAAGAAGACGCAGAAACCGCAAGGCCGTCCTTCGGTTCAAATTCACGAGATCTCAGGGTAACTCTGATGTTGTTCAAGTTGAAATCCATCATTTAGCGCACAGTTCAGGCACAAATTGTACTTTTAGCACCAAAGTGTTTGGTAAGCACGATCTTCTCCGTTTCCTCGGGAAGATCAATGGTCACGACGTGACCGTACTCCTTGATAATGGAAGCTCACACAATTTTGTGGATGCAAAATTGGTGCAGAAACTGAACCTGCGGAAGATGGCTCGTGGCGTGGATACGGATGTATGGAATCGCGTGAAGATGGCTCGTGGCGTGGATACGGATGCATGGAATCGGATGGTTCCAGACTTGTCGCTCGAGCTGGCTGATTACAAAGAGAACCTGGACTTCCACATCATGCGCCTGGACAAAGCAGATGTTATTTTAGGAATTCCATGGTTTTATGATAAACAAGACTCATTGTATATAGACTATGTACATCACTCTCTCGTTTTTGTTAAGCAGAACATGCCTCATGTATCTATGTCGCTTTGTAATCAGAAGTCTGTAAAATAATGGTTTTGCAATACCAGCTGTTACTGCTTTGGAAATGTTTAAAGAAATAAAGTCTCCTGATGTTGACTTTTATCAACGTGTACCGTCTCCCTGGTTTGATTCATTAGTGCTTGGTACTTCTGTCACTGAATTTCGTAAAAATGTTTCATGTTCTTCTGTTGAACTTGGGGATTCCGACAAATCCAACCTTATCCGAGAAATCATGACTGATTTCAAAGATGTTTTTCCTGATGATCTACCTCCTGGCTTGCCGCCTTCAAGAGGAGTAGATCATAGCATTGAGTTGTTGGCTGGTAGTCAGCCCTTCTCAAAGCAACCCTATCGGTTTAGTAAAACCGAGGAGGACGAGATTCAGCGACAGCTGAAGGATTATCTCGAAAAGGGTTTTGTTCGGCCTAGCAAATCCCCGTGGGGAGCGCCAGTGCTACTTTCTCGAAAGAAGAATAACACTATGCGCTTCTGCGTGGATTACAAGGGGTTGAATAAACTCACTGTCAAGAACAAGTATCCGCTCCCGCGCATGGACGATCTGATAGATTGGCTCCATGGAGCATTGTATTTTACGAAGATAGACCTGCGATCAGGCTATCATCAGATACGGATCAAACTGGAAGATGTTCCTAAGACAGGCTTCCATAGGCGTTACGGTCACTACGAGTTTTTGGTCTTGCCTTTTGGTTTGACCAATGCTCCAACTACGTTCCAGCAGATGATGAATGATCTACTGAGACCGTTTTTGGGCAACTTCATTGTTGTATTTCTCGATGATATCTTGATCTACAGCCGAAGTTTGTCTGAGCACCTAGTGCATATACGCACTATTCTCGAAGTACTGAGAGCTGAGAAGCTTTACGCTAAGGCTTCGAAGTGTGAATTCTTTAAGAAAGAGCTTCTGTACTTGGGTCACATCATTACTCGCGATACAGCAGAGGCAGGTTTGGCATGTCCTGGCCATACAGAGGCTGTGACACCCATCATTGGAAAGTTGCGCCTACATATCCAGTCCTATGTAGATGCTGAAGAATTTTACATCATGCCACTGGACGGATGTGATGTGTTGTTAGGTATTCCTTGGTTATTTCGTGTACAGGGAATCATGGATGCCTACAACAAAAAGATCACTGTACAGAGCAGGGGAAAGACTCACATTTTGGATGTAAAGCTTATAGGGGAGTCTATTCCCACTGTATCAGCTTCTGCTATTACTTCTGTAATGAAAAGGCATCTTTCTACGTACTTGGTTTTTGCACGTGAACTGTCAGATTTTGATGAATCAAATTTATCTGTGCTAGATAAAGAAAGGTCAATGTTTTTACAACAGTATAGTGATTGTTTTTCCGATTCATTACCGTCTCAATTACCGCCAGAGAGACCCGAGGACCATGCGATAGATTTGGTGCCAGGCAGTAGCCCACCAAATAAGCCTCCGTACAAGGTTAGTGCGGCTCAGCAGAAAGAGATAATGGGCCAAGTACAGGAGCTGTTAGAAGAGGGGCTGATTCAGCCCAGTTCATCTCCATTCTGTTCTCCAGTGTTGTTGGTGCAGAAAAAGGATGGCTCATGGCGTATGTGCATCGACTACCGTGCACTGAACAAGAATACCATCAAGAATAGGTTCCCTATACCTAGAATTGATGATATTCTGGACAAATTAGCAGGAGCAGCTATGTTTAGCAGGATAGATCTAAAGAGTGGGTACCATCAGATCCGCATTAGATCAGAGGATGTGCACAAGACTGCTTTTAGAACGACGTTTGGCCTTTAAGAATTTCTAGTGATGCCCTTTGGTCTCACAAATGCTCCTGCTACATTCAATAGGATGATGGACAGAATTTTCCGTCCACACCAGCAGTTTGTTGGTACATTCTTTGATGACATGATAGTCTACTCAAAGAATGAAGAGGAGCATAGGCATCACTTGGCCATTGTGTTCAAAGAGCTACGCAGTCATAGGTTGCTCATCAATGCAAAGAAAAGTGAATTTTTTCTGGAAGAGATCCACTTTCTGGGACACATTGTCTCAAAGGATGGTGTCAGAATGGATCCTGCAAAAGTTGAAGCGATCAAGTCATGGCCAGATTTGAAGACGGTGCACGATGTCCGTAGTTTCTTGGGACTATGCTCCTATTACAGAAGGTTTATCCGAAATTTCTCTGAGATTGCTTCACCTTTACATGCTCTTCAAAAGAAGGCAATCACCTTTAGATGGACACAGAAAGAGATTTCAGCTTTTAATCTCTTAAAGGAAAAGATGACTTCAGATCCAGTCATTGTGTTGCCAGATCTTAGGAACTCATTTGTGGTCCAGTGTGACGCCTGCAGTAGTAGCATTGGTGCAGTCCTAATGCAAGATGGCAAGGAGCAGAATTTTGCAAGGGCCAGAGATGACCATGCAAGTCTATGAGAAAGAGTTACTGGCTGTGATCCATGCACTCTTAAGTTGGAAACACTACCTGCTAGGTGCAGACTTTGTTGTCCAAATGGACCATCAGACCTTGCGATACTTCTTGACACAGACAAAGTTATCTGAGAAGCATATGCGATGGGCAAATATCTTGTCCCATGTTCCATTTTGAGATTGTCCATGTGGAAGGCAAGAAGAACATTGTGGCTGATGCCTTGTCAAGGAAGCCACAAATTTCAGCTGTGACAATTCCTTATCATCATGAACTTGATGATATGAGAGAAAAGTATGCAAATGATGAAGATTTTGCAAGGGTCTTCGAGCAGCTAATGGATGGACAACGTCATGAACACTATCTTCTTAAAGACGGGTTCATGATGATGCATGGCAGATTGTGTGTCACAAAGCCATTGCGACGCAAAGTTATGGAAGAGAGTCATGTCCCACCATATGCAGGGCATCGTGGTATCGATGCTAAAGTTAAAGCGGTTGAGACATTCTTCTATTGGCCTACATTGAGAAGGGATGTGGATGCCTTTGTGCGAGAATGCCTAATTTGCCAGTAGGTCAAGTTTGACAGGCAAAAGGCACCAAGGTTATTGCAACCACTACCTATTCCAGATAAACCATGGAAAAGTATTGCTATGGATTTTATCTTTGATCTTCCGAGAATGCAGACAGGAAACGATGGTATTTGGACCATTATTTGCAGATTCAGCAAGCAGGCTCATTTTATTCCTGTCAGGAAGAAGATAAAGCCAGATCAGATGGCACGCTTGTTTATGAGCAATATTTTCAAGTATCATGGCATGCCACAGTCGATTGTTAGCGACCGTGATCCACGCACGACTGGTTTGTTCTGGAGAGGCTTGTTTGAGAATATAGGCACAACGCTCAAATTCTCTTCGTCATTTCATCCTCAAACAGATGGGCAGTCAGAAGAGGCAAATTCTACTATCCTAGATCTGCTGAAGTGCTATGTGTCAGAGCATAAAGGAAAGTGGGAGCAATATTTGCCATTGGTGGAGTATGCATACAATAATACAATGCATTCATCAACTGGCAAGGCACCTTTTGAGATAGTTGAAGGTGGCAAGAAAGTTCCTCCCATACTGCATACAAAGGACAAGATATTTGAAGCAGATAAGTATGTTCAGGACATGGATGAAATGTACAAGAAGGTCAAAGTGGCCTTAGAAAAGACTCGGGCAAAGCAAAAGAAAGCAGCTGATCGTCACCGTCGTGAAGTGGTATATACACTTGGTGATTGGGTGCTTTTACGCTTTGAAAAGGCAAGGTTAAAGAAGATGAAGGGCAAGGAAAGACTGTTTCCAAAGCTCAGCATGCGTTACTATGGGCCTTTTCAAGTGTGCGACATAATCAGTGATGTTGCATATAGGCTGAAATTACCTGCCAGTTGGAAGATTCACAATGCGTTTCATGTGAGTCTTCTCAGACCCTATGTGGGTGATGTGCCAGAGGATATGTCAGCTGAAGATCAGCCGGAAGTCGAGGAACTTGACGAGATCTTGGTCCCAAAAACAGATTTTGACACATAAAGAAAGAAAAGTGAAAGGCAAGGTTGCTAGGCGTTACTTGGTAAAGTTCAGAAACTATCCACCAATGGATGCTAAGTGGATGGAAGAAGGTGAACTTGCAGAGTCACCAACTGTGTTATCACTTTACCTTGAAGCCTTCGATTTGCAACCTACCTTGACCCCTTGAGTTTCAAAGCTACATGGATTGTCAGTGTGACAATGGCTTCTGAAACAAATGATGTACATGGTATTTAAAGTGAGCTCAAATGAAATACCTGTTACATGAATGTTAGAGCTATACAGATGGTCAGTTTGGCAATTGCTCCTATGGAATGTCCAAAAGTATGGTTAGTGCTATAGAAGTGAGTATTTCTTATCAGTTTGTCAAGGATACAGTAATTGCTTCTATTAAAGTGTACATGTGTAACTGCATTCTTGAACTGTCGGTTTGGGTATGCTCGAAAGTGTTACTGGGCCCAACGTGTACTATAAGACAGTGGCAAAATGTGTAGCTACCATTTTGTCATTGGAAAGTTAGTGACTCAAAGCAATGGCAGAGTGCGAAGCTACCACTATGTCATTGGGACAGGGTTCACACGCAGGCAATACATGTGTTGACGAGGTGTTGAATACACCAGGGTTGACAATGAGCATGTATGTGTCGTACATGTGTCGACAGGTGTTGAATACATCACTGTTGACTGTGAGCATGTACGACATAGATGCAAACGAGGACGTTTGAGATTTCAAGAGGGGGGTATGTCACCAGCGTGTGACTACTATCTGTCCTTTTTGTTGATTTCTTTCTTATTATCTATTTACTTTCACTTTTTGGAAACACCCCTCGGGAAATCTAACTGCCCTGCATTGCATAGCTAGTGTGGAACTGTCCAGAGGGAGTCCAGGCCTGAGGGCAAAAGAGAGCACTAAGGTTGGACAAAGACTATGGTTAGCCAAAGTTGGGTCATTGACTAGCCAGAGTGGAATCCTTTGCTACAAAGGCTACATTTCAGTTTTGGGTGTGGCTGCAGTGTACAAAGGGGGTCAGATGACCTAGAAAGATACAATGGCAGCATCTCCTAAAATTAAGGGAACTGCTATTTTGGGACCTAAAAATGTGTTCGCGTCATTACCTCCGGTATGACTAGGGGAACATTTTCTTACTCTGCCGTGAAGTCAACTAGGCAACCGGTTGGGAGATTTTTAGACGGCAACCCCGAAACGGGAAAATGCTTGTAAATGTGCCAAGTGGCACCTTCTGGTGCACTTTCCTCATGCAACAAGAAGTGGCGCTGAATTTTAACCTCGGAGAGGCTCATTTTCAGATTTTGTCACAGGTTAAGAGCTATGGAGTGCTTGCTTTCCCTCCCTATGTACAGTGCGGTGCCAGGAGTGATGCCCTGCATGCTACGCACTGCCCCCTCTCTCCCCTATGGCAGTATGTTATGCCCCTCTAGTGGGCTTTTCATTTGACCAATGTACAGTTGTGTGGGTTCATGCGCGATTGCCGAGGCAAGAGCCTCTTGCACAGGTACTGGATTAGCTAGCGGCTAATCCCCCGCAGGTACAGGTGAATTCGGAGAGGTTTCACGCCAGAAATCTCGTCCGATTCAAAGGGCAAGTAGCCCTACAGGTGCGGGAGCTCGAGGACTTGCTACGGATGCGACCGGCACGCGAAACGGAGCCCGAAACAGTAAATTACAGCCTGCTGTGTATTTTTGCAGGTTTAGGGTTTTGGCCCTAAACGGTCCCTAATACCCCCAAGAGGTTCGGGGACGCGAGGGGACCGTTGTACAGGTGATCTGGCGCATTTTCGGGGATGAAAACAGAGAATTCAGCGTGCTGCAGATTCTCGCCAGGTTTTGCAAAGTGCCCGTATGCGTCGGGGAAGTCAGTCAATGCGTGGGAATACTGACTGTGAAGGGTCCTCGTACAGTTATGCTACCGAAATCGGGCCGGAACGGTTGAAATTCAGCCAAGTTTGTGCGGGGCAGCTTGTAGGGAACCACAATGTTTATTCCCTCTTTTGAACAATAAAGAAATACCGAAAGGGGCGCCTAAGTTAGGGGCCAATCTGGTGTCGGTCTACTCATACAGGTGCAATCTAGCAGCCTGTATCCCTCTACCGAAAGGGGCGCCTAAGTTAGGGGCCAGTCTGGTGTCAGTCTACTCATACAGGTGCAATCTAGCAGCCTGTATCCCTCTCCCCTTTTGTTGTGTCTTGAAAGTACAGGTAGAATAGACGACTAATAATGGGTGAAAGCTAAATCAAGGTTTGAAGTAAAGTCTACCGCCCTTTTTGAAAGTACAGGCCGGTTTCAGTGATTGCTGAAAAAACGCTGATCTTGCATGGACAAAAACGCCAGCATGGAAGGTGTGATGGCGATGCTAGGCTGTAGGGGGAGACGCCAAGGGAATGGAGATGGAACTTGATGTTGGGGATCTACTGTGGTAGAAAACGCCAAGGATGAGGGAAGGTTGGCGCTAGGGGGTCATGAGGGGGGGGGTATTGCTGAGAAGTTGCATGTTGAGCGGGAAGCTCCTGCTGCCTCTTCTGCCAGAAAGTGCTAACTTGGGTTTGCTTATATATTAACTTAGCAAAATTGCCCTACCTACTTTTGTTGGAAAGTCACTTAAAAATAATAAGTGAAAATAACCAAAAATTGGAAAATAGGCTAAATGCACTGGAAAATTCCCCTGACTAATGCTAATGGATTCTGATGGGAATTCCGATGATCATGATGTGTGCAACCGGAGGATATGCATCTATGCTAAGTGACTGGGCATGCACGGTCTACGAATAGACTCACAAAAGTGCCAGATCACTGCTAATCTAGACTGACTGGACTGACTGAACCCTGCTGTGGTGTAGTGTTATGTCCCGCTCACAGGAGAGGGGATCTACCCCAGATGCCGTCGGGATGGGCGTCCAGTGTCTGGGAGGACGTAGTGTGAACCCGGCCATTGTGGCCGACCATTATTATAAAAGGGAGGCCAAGGCCTCATTTACAGTTATCGACCCCACAAGAAGAGTGCCAGTGGTTAGCCCGCGAGGCTAGGAGTGCGCGAGGTCACCTCAAGGAGGTGAGGCCGGGTGGTATGGGACGCCCCGTCTTACAGGTGCACGCCTACGTCCTCGGACGCTGGCCCCAACACGGGGGAGCTGCCAGATGGTGGCTATGGTCCGGTGGTTCATCCGACGCGTATCTGCAGGCAGTCCGTGTGGCCGGGAGATCCTATCTCCTCGTACGTTTCATGGTATCAGAGCCGGCTTGGCTACGGGATGGACTGTGTGCACACCTACAGACTAGTTTAAGTCGGATGGTCTTTATTTCATGCAATTTTTGATAATATAAATGTCTAATCGATTATTTTCTTCTCATGAGTATGTTTGCAGGTATAAATCAATATTATGGTGCTGATTTTTGATAAAAATCAGCAAATCGCAGGTGAAATTGTTGAAAATTGGAGGGTTACTCATTGATTATACTGATTTTCGACGGAAATCAGTATGTTCTTTATTAATTTGCTGATTTTGGATTAAATTCAACATGCAGTATGTTCTTTTTAATATTAAAAAAACCTTCTCTGTAACCTCCCCCTCTCTGTGCGAAGCATATGGAGAGAGAGAGAGAGAGAGAGAGAGAGAGAGAGAGAGAGAGTGTGTTACCTCTCTCTATGGCAGCCTGCAAAGAATTGTTTCGGAGCACTCAGAGGCCAGCGTGGCTTTGTTTGTACAGCTGGCTCATAATTGGAACCTCTGGTGCGTGCTGGACACAAGCCTCCACGAGCCCAGATTTTCCCTCACTTCATGCGCTGCCTGCAGGCTTCTCTCTCCACGCGGCAGCCTCAGCGCTCGCCTTCTTTCTTTTTACGCTGGGAGTATTTCAGCGCTGGTCTTCTTTTTTTTAACGCTGGGAGTTTAAGTTGATTTATTTTAATGAGAGGGGGCGCCCATTAGATAGTGTGGCCAAGGACATTTGAGTTTTTTTTAAAACTATAGTCTGGACACTTTAAGTTTTTTAATTTAAAGTGTGAACCCTGCAGCTTATTACAAAAGTCACTTACAGAGACTTGCAACTTTACAGAAACCTCCCATTTGCTTCTCCTGCTCCTCTCCAAAGCCTGCTCTCTCTCACCCGCTCACACTCCCGCGCTCCCGCCATCACCTGCTCACCTTCAGGCGCTCACGCCGACGCGTGAAGCTCTTCGCAACTTCAACTTTTCGCGACCGAAAAGTGCAAAAAAGGCTCAGTTTCGCGTGAATTTTCCAGTTTTTCACGCACTTCGCCATGGATTCCTCCAACTCGGATGTGCAACGTGACGACGCGCCAGGTAACATTCAAATTCCATTCACACATGCTCTCTACATATGGATTACGAGCACTTTCCAGAGTTTCGACCAGTGTGTTACCGCTCTGAAAAACACGAATGTTTAGACGAACCTTCGCTTGGCCTCTCTCGAAGGGGTCGTACAGGGGCTCAGTTCCCGGCTTTCTACTCTCGAAAATATGGCTCAGTCGACGACTGCGCGTATTTCCGAGGACGAAACCCATCTCCAGCATTTGCGGACGCAGATTGCTACTTTTGGGCGTTCACAGGGTGGTCCGACTGCCGCAATTCCGTATAAGACTACAAATTTCTCAGGTGAAGAGAAGGAGTGTACGGAATTGGCTATAAATAACTGGCTGCACCAGTGGACCACATACTTTGATCTCCATGGGGAGCATGATGAACAGAGGATTCAGACGATTCCTCTTTATCTGCGCAGTAAGGTGCTTACCTGGTGGCATGACATGATAGAAAAGCCTACGACGTGGGCTGATTTTTGCGTGAAATTCAAGAAGGATTTTGCAAAAATGGACCCTTTGAAAGCGTATGCCAAACTGCAGAGTCTTTCGATGAAAACTCTGTCTTTTGATAAGTATACGACAGCTTTCAAAGAGGCGCTCACCTTCTGCAAGGTGGATTCCACACACGCTGTGCACATGTACTTGCTAGGGTTACATGAAGATTATCGTTGGGCCTTGATTAAGGATAAAGCCCCAACTGATGTCGAGGATGCAGTGGCAAAGGCCAGGACGTTCCATTTGATAAATGGAGCAAATTATGAGAAGAAAAGAACTGCAGACCATCAATCCGGTGAGGGTGCTTCGAGGAAGCGACCCCGATTCCAACATAAGTCCAAATCACCGCCGAGATCTTCTCACGAAAAGAAGAAAGCCAGAAATGCTTCAGTTGTTGATGCAGTGAAGAAGGGGGCTTGCTTCGGATGTGGCCAGACGAGTCACCAAATTAAGGATTGCCCTAAAAAGAAGAAGACGCAGAAACCGCAAGGCCGTCCTTCGGTTCAAATTCACGAGATCTCAGGGTAACTCTGATGTTGTTCAAGTTGAAATCCATCATTTAGCGCACAGTTCAGGCACAAATTGTACTTTTAGCACCAAAGTGTTTGGTAAGCACGATCTTCTCCGTTTCCTCGGGAAGATCAATGGTCACGACGTGACCGTACTCCTTGATAATGGAAGCTCACACAATTTTGTGGATGCAAAATTGGTGCAGAAACTGAACCTGCGGAAGATGGCTCGTGGCGTGGATACGGATGTATGGAATCGCGTGAAGATGGCTCGTGGCGTGGATACGGATGCATGGAATCGGATGGTTCCAGACTTGTCGCTCGAGCTGGCTGATTACAAAGAGAACCTGGACTTCCACATCATGCGCCTGGACAAAGCAGATGTTATTTTAGGAATTCCATGGTTTTATGATAAACAAGACTCATTGTATATAGACTATGTACATCACTCTCTCGTTTTTGTTAAGCAGAACATGCCTCATGTATCTATGTCGCTTTGTAATCAGAAGTCTGTAAAATAATGGTTTTGCAATACCAGCTGTTACTGCTTTGGAAATGTTTAAAGAAATAAAGTCTCCTGATGTTGACTTTTATCAACGTGTACCGTCTCCCTGGTTTGATTCATTAGTGCTTGGTACTTCTGTCACTGAATTTCGTAAAAATGTTTCATGTTCTTCTGTTGAACTTGGGGATTCCGACAAATCCAACCTTATCCGAGAAATCATGACTGATTTCAAAGATGTTTTTCCTGATGATCTACCTCCTGGCTTGCCGCCTTCAAGAGGAGTAGATCATAGCATTGAGTTGTTGGCTGGTAGTCAGCCCTTCTCAAAGCAACCCTATCGGTTTAGTAAAACCGAGGAGGACGAGATTCAGCGACAGCTGAAGGATTATCTCGAAAAGGGTTTTGTTCGGCCTAGCAAATCCCCGTGGGGAGCGCCAGTGCTACTTTCTCGAAAGAAGAATAACACTATGCGCTTCTGCGTGGATTACAAGGGGTTGAATAAACTCACTGTCAAGAACAAGTATCCGCTCCCGCGCATGGACGATCTGATAGATTGGCTCCATGGAGCATTGTATTTTACGAAGATAGACCTGCGATCAGGCTATCATCAGATACGGATCAAACTGGAAGATGTTCCTAAGACAGGCTTCCATAGGCGTTACGGTCACTACGAGTTTTTGGTCTTGCCTTTTGGTTTGACCAATGCTCCAACTACGTTCCAGCAGATGATGAATGATCTACTGAGACCGTTTTTGGGCAACTTCATTGTTGTATTTCTCGATGATATCTTGATCTACAGCCGAAGTTTGTCTGAGCACCTAGTGCATATACGCACTATTCTCGAAGTACTGAGAGCTGAGAAGCTTTACGCTAAGGCTTCGAAGTGTGAATTCTTTAAGAAAGAGCTTCTGTACTTGGGTCACATCATTACTCGCGATAGAAGTGATGGGGTATACAGCAGAGGCAGGTTTGGCATGTCCTGGCCATACAGAGGCTGTGACACCCATCATTGGAAAGTTGCGCCTACATATCCAGTCCTATGTAGATGCTGAAGAATTTTACATCATGCCACTGGACGGATGTGATGTGTTGTTAGGTATTCCTTGGTTATTTCGTGTACAGGGAATCATGGATGCCTACAACAAAAAGATCACTGTACAGAGCAGGGGAAAGACTCACATTTTGGATGTAAAGCTTATAGGGGAGTCTATTCCCACTGTATCAGCTTCTGCTATTACTTCTGTAATGAAAAGGCATCTTTCTACGTACTTGGTTTTTGCACGTGAACTGTCAGATTTTGATGAATCAAATTTATCTGTGCTAGATAAAGAAAGGTCAATGTTTTTACAACAGTATAGTGATTGTTTTTCCGATTCATTACCGTCTCAATTACCGCCAGAGAGACCCGAGGACCATGCGATAGATTTGGTGCCAGGCAGTAGCCCACCAAATAAGCCTCCGTACAAGGTTAGTGCGGCTCAGCAGAAAGAGATAATGGGCCAAGTACAGGAGCTGTTAGAAGAGGGGCTGATTCAGCCCAGTTCATCTCCATTCTGTTCTCCAGTGTTGTTGGTGCAGAAAAAGGATGGCTCATGGCGTATGTGCATCGACTACCGTGCACTGAACAAGAATACCATCAAGAATAGGTTCCCTATACCTAGAATTGATGATATTCTGGACAAATTAGCAGGAGCAGCTATGTTTAGCAGGATAGATCTAAAGAGTGGGTACCATCAGATCCGCATTAGATCAGAGGATGTGCACAAGACTGCTTTTAGAACGACGTTTGGCCTTTAAGAATTTCTAGTGATGCCCTTTGGTCTCACAAATGCTCCTGCTACATTCAATAGGATGATGGACAGAATTTTCCGTCCACACCAGCAGTTTGTTGGTACATTCTTTGATGACATGATAGTCTACTCAAAGAATGAAGAGGAGCATAGGCATCACTTGGCCATTGTGTTCAAAGAGCTACGCAGTCATAGGTTGCTCATCAATGCAAAGAAAAGTGAATTTTTTCTGGAAGAGATCCACTTTCTGGGACACATTGTCTCAAAGGATGGTGTCAGAATGGATCCTGCAAAAGTTGAAGCGATCAAGTCATGGCCAGATTTGAAGACGGTGCACGATGTCCGTAGTTTCTTGGGACTATGCTCCTATTACAGAAGGTTTATCCGAAATTTCTCTGAGATTGCTTCACCTTTACATGCTCTTCAAAAGAAGGCAATCACCTTTAGATGGACACAGAAAGAGATTTCAGCTTTTAATCTCTTAAAGGAAAAGATGACTTCAGATCCAGTCATTGTGTTGCCAGATCTTAGGAACTCATTTGTGGTCCAGTGTGACGCCTGCAGTAGTAGCATTGGTGCAGTCCTAATGCAAGATGGCAAGGAGCAGAATTTTGCAAGGGCCAGAGATGACCATGCAAGTCTATGAGAAAGAGTTACTGGCTGTGATCCATGCACTCTTAAGTTGGAAACACTACCTGCTAGGTGCAGACTTTGTTGTCCAAATGGACCATCAGACCTTGCGATACTTCTTGACACAGACAAAGTTATCTGAGAAGCATATGCGATGGGCAAATATCTTGTCCCATGTTCCATTTTGAGATTGTCCATGTGGAAGGCAAGAAGAACATTGTGGCTGATGCCTTGTCAAGGAAGCCACAAATTTCAGCTGTGACAATTCCTTATCATCATGAACTTGATGATATGAGAGAAAAGTATGCAAATGATGAAGATTTTGCAAGGGTCTTCGAGCAGCTAATGGATGGACAACGTCATGAACACTATCTTCTTAAAGACGGGTTCATGATGATGCATGGCAGATTGTGTGTCACAAAGCCATTGCGACGCAAAGTTATGGAAGAGAGTCATGTCCCACCATATGCAGGGCATCGTGGTATCGATGCTAAAGTTAAAGCGGTTGAGACATTCTTCTATTGGCCTACATTGAGAAGGGATGTGGATGCCTTTGTGCGAGAATGCCTAATTTGCCAGTAGGTCAAGTTTGACAGGCAAAAGGCACCAAGGTTATTGCAACCACTACCTATTCCAGATAAACCATGGAAAAGTATTGCTATGGATTTTATCTTTGATCTTCCGAGAATGCAGACAGGAAACGATGGTATTTGGACCATTATTTGCAGATTCAGCAAGCAGGCTCATTTTATTCCTGTCAGGAAGAAGATAAAGCCAGATCAGATGGCACGCTTGTTTATGAGCAATATTTTCAAGTATCATGGCATGCCACAGTCGATTGTTAGCGACCGTGATCCACGCACGACTGGTTTGTTCTGGAGAGGCTTGTTTGAGAATATAGGCACAACGCTCAAATTCTCTTCGTCATTTCATCCTCAAACAGATGGGCAGTCAGAAGAGGCAAATTCTACTATCCTAGATCTGCTGAAGTGCTATGTGTCAGAGCATAAAGGAAAGTGGGAGCAATATTTGCCATTGGTGGAGTATGCATACAATAATACAATGCATTCATCAACTGGCAAGGCACCTTTTGAGATAGTTGAAGGTGGCAAGAAAGTTCCTCCCATACTGCATACAAAGGACAAGATATTTGATGCAGATAAGTATGTTCAGGACATGGATGAAATGTACAAGAAGGTCAAAGTGGCCTTAGAAAAGACTCGGGCAAAGCAAAAGAAAGCAGCTGATCGTCACCGTCGTGAAGTGGTATATACACTTGGTGATTGGGTGCTTTTACGCTTTGAAAAGGCAAGGTTAAAGAAGATGAAGGGCAAGGAAAGACTGTTTCCAAAGCTCAGCATGCGTTACTATGGGCCTTTTCAAGTGTGCGACATAATCAGTGATGTTGCATATAGGCTGAAATTACCTGCCAGTTGGAAGATTCACAATGCGTTTCATGTGAGTCTTCTCAGACCCTATGTGGGTGATGTGCCAGAGGATATGTCAGCTGAAGATCAGCCGGAAGTCGAGGAACTTGACGAGATCTTGGTCCCAAAAACAGATTTTGACACATAAAGAAAGAAAAGTGAAAGGCAAGGTTGCTAGGCGTTACTTGGTAAAGTTCAGAAACTATCCACCAATGGATGCTAAGTGGATGGAAGAAGGTGAACTTGCAGAGTCACCAACTGTGTTATCACTTTACCTTGAAGCCTTCGATTTGCAACCTACCTTGACCCCTTGAGTTTCAAAGCTACATGGATTGTCAGTGTGACAATGGCTTCTGAAACAAATGATGTACATGGTATTTAAAGTGAGCTCAAATGAAATACCTGTTACATGAATGTTAGAGCTATACAGATGGTCAGTTTGGCAATTGCTCCTATGGAATGTCCAAAAGTATGGTTAGTGCTATAGAAGTGAGTATTTCTTATCAGTTTGTCAAGGATACAGTAATTGCTTCTATTAAAGTGTACATGTGTAACTGCATTCTTGAACTGTCGGTTTGGGTATGCTCGAAAGTGTTACTGGGCCCAACGTGTACTATAAGACAGTGGCAAAATGTGTAGCTACCATTTTGTCATTGGAAAGTTAGTGACTCAAAGCAATGGCAGAGTGCGAAGCTACCACTATGTCATTGGGACAGGGTTCACACGCAGGCAATACATGTGTTGACGAGGTGTTGAATACACCAGGGTTGACAATGAGCATGTATGTGTCGTACATGTGTCGACAGGTGTTGAATACATCACTGTTGACTGTGAGCATGTACGACATAGATGCAAACGAGGACGTTTGAGATTTCAAGAGGGGGGTATGTCACCAGCGTGTGACTACTATCTGTCCTTTTTGTTGATTTCTTTCTTATTATCTATTTACTTTCACTTTTTGGAAAACACCCCTCGGGAAATCTAACTGCCCTGCATTGCATAGCTAGTGTGGAACTGTCCAGAGGGAGTCCAGGCCTGAGGGCAAAAGAGAGCACTAAGGTTGGACAAAGACTATGGTTAGCCAAAGTTGGGTCATTGACTAGCCAGAGTGGAATCCTTTGCTACAAAGGCTACATTTCAGTTTTGGGTGTGGCTGCAGTGTACAAAGGGGGTCAGATGACCTAGAAAGATACAATGGCAGCATCTCCTAAAATTAAGGGAACTGCTATTTTGGGACCTAAAAATGTGTTCGCGTCATTACCTCCGGTATGACTAGGGGAACATTTTCTTACTCTGCCGTGAAGTCAACTAGGCAACCGGTTGGGAGATTTTTAGACGGCAACCCCGAAACGGGAAAATGCTTGTAAATGTGCCAAGTGGCACCTTCTGGTGCACTTTCCTCATGCAACAAGAAGTGGCGCTGAATTTTAACCTCGGAGAGGCTCATTTTCAGATTTTGTCACAGGTTAAGAGCTATGGAGTGCTTGCTTTCCCTCCCTATGTACAGTGCGGTGCCAGGAGTGATGCCCTGCATGCTACGCACTGCCCCCTCTCTCCCCTATGGCAGTATGTTATGCCCCTCTAGTGGGCTTTTCATTTGACCAATGTACAGTTGTGTGGGTTCATGCGCGATTGCCGAGGCAAGAGCCTCTTGCACAGGTACTGGATTAGCTAGCGGCTAATCCCCCGCAGGTACAGGTGAATTCGGAGAGGTTTCACGCCAGAAATCTCGTCCGATTCAAAGGGCAAGTAGCCCTACAGGTGCGGGAGCTCGAGGACTTGCTACGGATGCGACCGGCACGCGAAACGGAGCCCGAAACAGTAAATTACAGCCTGCTGTGTATTTTTGCAGGTTTAGGGTTTTGGCCCTAAACGGTCCCTAATACCCCCAAGAGGTTCGGGGACGCGAGGGGACCGTTGTACAGGTGATCTGGCGCATTTTCGGGGATGAAAACAGAGAATTCAGCGTGCTGCAGATTCTCGCCAGGTTTTGCAAAGTGCCCGTATGCGTCGGGGAAGTCAGTCAATGCGTGGGAATACTGACTGTGAAGGGTCCTCGTACAGTTATGCTACCGAAATCGGGCCGGAACGGTTGAAATTCAGCCAAGTTTGTGCGGGGCAGCTTGTAGGGAACCACAATGTTTATTCCCTCTTTTGAACAATAAAGAAATACCGAAAGGGGCGCCTAAGTTAGGGGCCAATCTGGTGTCGGTCTACTCATACAGGTGCAATCTAGCAGCCTGTATCCCTCTACCGAAAGGGGCGCCTAAGTTAGGGGCCAGTCTGGTGTCAGTCTACTCATACAGGTGCAATCTAGCAGCCTGTATCCCTCTCCCCTTTTGTTGTGTCTTGAAAGTACAGGTAGAATAGACGACTAATAATGGGTGAAAGCTAAATCAAGGTTTGAAGTAAAGTCTACCGCCCTTTTTGAAAGTACAGGCCGGTTTCAGTGATTGCTGAAAAAACGCTGATCTTGCATGGACAAAAACGCCAGCATGGAAGGTGTGATGGCGATGCTAGGCTGTAGGGGGAGACGCCAAGGGAATGGAGATGGAACTTGATGTTGGGGATCTACTGTGGTAGAAAACGCCAAGGATGAGGGAAGGTTGGCGCTAGGGGGTCATGAGGGGGGGGGTATTGCTGAGAAGTTGCATGTTGAGCGGGAAGCTCCTGCTGCCTCTTCTGCCAGAAAGTGCTAACTTGGGTTTGCTTATATATTAACTTAGCAAAATTGCCCTACCTACTTTTGTTGGAAAGTCACTTAAAAATAATAAGTGAAAATAACCAAAAATTGGAAAATAGGCTAAATGCACTGGAAAATTCCCCTGACTAATGCTAATGGATTCTGATGGGAATTCCGATGATCATGATGTGTGCAACCGGAGGATATGCATCTATGCTAAGTGACTGGGCATGCACGGTCTACGAATAGACTCACAAAAGTGCCAGATCACTGCTAATCTAGACTGACTGGACTGACTGAACCCTGCTGTGGTGTAGTGTTATGTCCCGCTCACAGGAGAGGGGATCTACCCCAGATGCCGTCGGGATGGGCGTCCAGTGTCTGGGAGGACGTAGTGTGAACCCGGCCATTGTGGCCGACCATTATTATAAAAGGGAGGCCAAGGCCTCATTTACAGTTATCGACCCCACAAGAAGAGTGCCAGTGGTTAGCCCGCGAGGCTAGGAGTGCGCGAGGTCACCTCAAGGAGGTGAGGCCGGGTGGTATGGGACGCCCCGTCTTACAGGTGCACGCCTACGTCCTCGGACGCTGGCCCCAACACGGGGGAGCTGCCAGATGGTGGCTATGGTCCGGTGGTTCATCCGACGCGTATCTGCAGGCAGTCCGTGTGGCCGGGAGATCCTATCTCCTCGTACGTTTCATGGTATCAGAGCCAGCTTGGCTACGGGATGGACTGTGTGCACACCTACAGACTAGTTTAAGTCGGATGGTCTTTATTTCATGCAATTTTTGATAATATAAATGTCTAATCGATTATTTTCTTCTCATGAGTATGTTTGCAGGTATAAATCAATATTATGGTGCTGATTTTTGATAAAAATCAGCAAATCGCAGGTGAAATTGTTGAAAATTGGAGGGTTACTCATTGATTATACTGATTTTCGACGGAAATCAGTATGTTCTTTATTAATTTGCTGATTTTGGATTAAATTCAACATGCAGTATGTTCTTTTTAATATTAAAAAAACCTTCTCTGTAACCTCCCCCTCTCTGTGCGAAGCATATGGAGAGAGAGAGAGAGAGAGAGAGAGAGAGAGAGTGTGTTACCTCTCTCTATGGCAGCCTGCAAAGAATTGTTTCGGAGCACTCAGAGGCCAGCGTGGCTTTGTTTGTACAGCTGGCTCATAATTGGAACCTCTGGTGCGTGCTGGACACAAGCCTCCACGAGCCCAGATTTTCCCTCACTTCATGCGCTGCCTGCAGGCTTCTCTCTCCACGCGGCAGCCTCAGCGCTCGCCTTCTTTCTTTTTACGCTGGGAGTATTTCAGCGCTGGTCTTCTTTTTTTTAACGCTGGGAGTTTAAGTTGATTTATTTTAATGAGAGGGGGCGCCCATTAGATAGTGTGGCCAAGGACATTTGAGTTTTTTTTAAAACTATAGTCTGGACACTTTAAGTTTTTTAATTTAAAGTGTGAACCCTGCAGCTTATTACAAAAGTCACTTACAGAGACTTGCAACTTTACAGAAACCTCCCATTTGCTTCTCCTGCTCCTCTCCAAAGCCTGCTCTCTCTCACCCGCTCACACTCCCGCGCTCCCGCCATCACCTGCTCACCTTCAGGCGCTCACGCCGACGCGTGAAGCTCTTCGCAACTTCAACTTTTCGCGACCGAAAAGTGCAAAAAAGGCTCAGTTTCGCGTGAATTTTCCAGCTTTTCACGCACTTCGCCATGGATTCCTCCAACTCGGATGTGCAACGTGACGACGCGCCAGGTAACATTCAAATTCCATTCACACATGCTCTCTACATATGGATTACGAGCACTTTCCAGAGTTTCGACCAATGTGTTACCGCTCTGAAAAACACGAATGTTTAGACGAACCTTCGCTTGGCCTCTCTCGAAGGGGTCGTACAGGGGCTCAGTTCCCGGCTTTCTACTCTCGAAAATATGGCTCAGTCGACGACTGCGCGTATTTCCGAGGACGAAACCCATCTCCAGCATTTGCGGACGCAGATTGCTACTTTTGGGCGTTCACAGGGTGGTCCGACTGCCGCAATTCCGTATAAGACTACAAATTTCTCAGGTGAAGAGAAGGAGTGTACGGAATTGGCTATAAATAACTGGCTGCACCAGTGGACCACATACTTTGATCTCCATGGGGAGCATGATGAACAGAGGATTCAGACGATTCCTCTTTATCTGCGCAGTAAGGTGCTTACCTGGTGGCATGACATGATAGAAAAGCCTACGACGTGGGCTGATTTTTGCGTGAAATTCAAGAAGGATTTTGCAAAAATGGACCCTTTGAAAGCGTATGCCAAACTGCAGAGTCTTTCGATGAAAACTCTGTCTTTTGATAAGTATACGACAGCTTTCAAAGAGGCGCTCACCTTCTGCAAGGTGGATTCCACACACGCTGTGCACATGTACTTGCTAGGGTTACATGAAGATTATCGTTGGGCCTTGATTAAGGATAAAGCCCCAACTGATGTCGAGGATGCAGTGGCAAAGGCCAGGACGTTCCATTTGATAAATGGAGCAAATTATGAGAAGAAAAGAACTGCAGACCATCAATCCGGTGAGGGTGCTTCGAGGAAGCGACCCCGATTCCAACATAAGTCCAAATCACCGCCGAGATCTTCTCACGAAAAGAAGAAAGCCAGAAATGCTTCAGTTGTTGATGCAGTGAAGAAGGGGGCTTGCTTCGGATGTGGCCAGACGAGTCACCAAATTAAGGATTGCCCTAAAAAGAAGAAGACGCAGAAACCGCAAGGCCGTCCTTCGGTTCAAATTCACGAGATCTCAGGGTAACTCTGATGTTGTTCAAGTTGAAATCCATCATTTAGCGCACAGTTCAGGCACAAATTGTACTTTTAGCACCAAAGTGTTTGGTAAGCACGATCTTCTCCGTTTCCTCGGGAAGATCAATGGTCACGACGTGACCGTACTCCTTGATAATGGAAGCTCACACAATTTTGTGGATGCAAAATTGGTGCAGAAACTGAACCTGCGGAAGATGGCTCGTGGCGTGGATACGGATGTATGGAATCGCGTGAAGATGGCTCGTGGCGTGGATACGGATGTATGGAATCGGATGGTTCCAGACTTGTCGCTCGAGCTGGCTGATTACAAAGAGAACCTGGACTTCCACATCATGCGCCTGGACAAAGCAGATGTTATTTTAGGAATTCCATGGTTTTATGATAAACAAGACTCATTGTATATAGACTATGTACATCACTCTCTCGTTTTTGTTAAGCAGAACATGCCTCATGTATCTATGTCGCTTTGTAATCAGAAGTCTGTAAAATAATGGTTTTGCAATACCAGCTGTTACTGCTTTGGAAATGTTTAAAGAAATAAAGTCTCCTGATGTTGACTTTTATCAACGTGTACCGTCTCCCTGGTTTGATTCATTAGTGCTTGGTACTTCTGTCACTGAATTTCGTAAAAATGTTTCATGTTCTTCTGTTGAACTTGGGGATTCCGACAAATCCAACCTTATCCGAGAAATCATGACTGATTTCAAAGATGTTTTTCCTGATGATCTACCTCCTGGCTTGCCGCCTTCAAGAGGAGTAGATCATAGCATTGAGTTGTTGGCTGGTAGTCAGCCCTTCTCAAAGCAACCCTATCGGTTTAGTAAAACCGAGGAGGACGAGATTCAGCGACAGCTGAAGGATTATCTCGAAAAGGGTTTTGTTCGGCCTAGCAAATCCCCGTGGGGAGCGCCAGTGCTACTTTCTCGAAAGAAGAATAACACTATGCGCTTCTGCGTGGATTACAAGGGGTTGAATAAACTCACTGTCAAGAACAAGTATCCGCTCCCGCGCATGGACGATCTGATAGATTGGCTCCATGGAGCATTGTATTTTACGAAGATAGACCTGCGATCAGGCTATCATCAGATACGGATCAAACTGGAAGATGTTCCTAAGACAGGCTTCCATAGGCGTTACGGTCACTCGAGTTTTGGTCTTGCCTTTGGTTTGACCAATGCTCCAACTACGTTCCAGCAGATGATGAATGATCTACTGAGACCGTTTTTGGGGCAACTTCATTGTTGTATTTCTCGAGATATCTTGATCTTGATTACCGCGTAGTTTGTCTGAGCACCTAGTGCATATACGCACTATTCTCGAAGTACTGAGAGCTGAGAAGCTTTACGCTAAGGCTTCGAAGTGTGAATTCTTTAAGAAAGAGCTTCTATACTTGGGTCACATCATTACTCGCGATAGAATTCGCGTCGACCCTGAAAAGTTAGATAAAGTGCGAAATTGGCCCATTCTGAAGAATGTACGCCGAGTAAAGTCCTTTTTAGGCTTTACTGGATTCTTTCGCAAGTTTATCAAGGATTACTCTAAAGTTGCTGCTCCGCTTACGCAACTTTTAAAAGGAGGGGTGCAAGGACCGAAGACCTCGGGTCCTCGTCGTAAAGGTAATCCCCCTATTGTCTGGAATGAGCGTCTCGACGAGAGCTTTCGAACACTAAAGCACTTAGTGACTACTGCGCCAATATTACACATTGTGGATCCTAGCAAACCGTTTATGGTTGAAACGAATGCTAGTGATTATGCTATTGGTGCGGCGTTATACCAGGATGGACGTCCTGTCGCGTTTGAAAGTAAGAAGCTTTCTGACGCCGAGATAAATTATCCAACGTACGAGAAGGAGCTTTATGCTGTAGTCGACGCCCTGAGGAAATGGCGGCACTACTTGTATGGCTCTACGTTTGTTGCATGGACAGATCATCATTCCTTGCGCTATATTTGTGATCAGGGTGATCTCAAAGACAAGAAGGCTAGATGGGTTGAGCTTATGCAAGAGTTTGACTTTGAGATCCGTTATAGGAAAGGATCCAACAATCGAGTTGCTGATGCGCTCAACAGAATTCCTGAGGTTAATGCCCTGTCTATGGCTGAAATCTCGACGGATTTCTATCTCTCTCTCCGAGGGCTATGTCGTTCCGATAGCCATTTCGGCAAGATATGGAACGAGGTCGAAGCGGGGCATGACTCGCATACAGGCTTGGGTGGTCCGGAGACCCAAGTGAGTCATGTTGGAGAGACGAGACAGTGACAATATTCCATTAGAGATGGACTATCATTTAGAAATGGTAAAGTTTGCGTGCCGAAAATCGATGAGATTCGACAAAGGATTTTGTGCGAATGCCACGATGTTCCTAGCGCTGGGCACCCAGGCATCCAAAGAACTTTGGCTTTGGTCAAGCGATATTTCTATTGGCCAAGAATGCGCTCTTACATAGAGAGCTATGTGAAGAGATGCGCTCAGTGTCAGGTCAATAAGGCAGAGCGCCTTAGGAAAGCTGGCCTGCTACACCCATTGGAAATCCCAGATGCCAAGTGGCAAAGTATTTCCATGGATTTCATCGTTGGTTTGCCTAATACTAGTCGGGGCAATGACGCTATTTGGGTTGTGGTCGATAGACTCACAAAAATGGCAAAGTTTATACCAACGAAGTCGACAGTAAAAAGCCATGAGTTGGCGGTTTTATTTGTCGATCAGCTTCATAAGCTGTATGGTCTCCCAGAGGACATCGTCAATGATCGAGATACTAAGTTCACTGGTCGATTTTGGCGAGATGTGTTTGCTCATCTTCAGACGAAGTTGAGTATGTCGTCTTCTGACCATCCTGAGTCCGACGGACAAACTGAGAGGATGAATCAGACATTAGAAGACATGTTGAGAGCCTATATCTCTCACAGGCAATCTGATTGGGAAAGGTATCTTCCACAATTAGAGTTTGCCTATAATAGTAGCAAGCATTCTGCTACTGGATTTAGCCCGTTCATGCTGATGTATGGATTTGAGCATAAATCCCCGATTGCTATTGGCTTAGAGAAAGTCAAGGAACGCCAAGCTCGTGATTTCTTGTATGACATGAAGGAGATGCTCGAATTGGCTAAGGATAGTATAAGAACGGCTCATGATCGAGTCACTACTTATGCTAATCAAAAGAGATCTCCAAGGACTCTAGATGTGGGACAATGGGTCTATCTGAAGATACCCAAGGATTCCAAGACTATGCGAACAGGAAAGCATTATAAGCTTTCAGCTAGATATTGTGGTGCGTTCTTGATCACAAAGAAAATTGGCCAAGTTGCCTACAAACTGGCTCTTCCTTCGGATGTTACTGTACATCCAGTGTTTCATGTCAACCGCCTTAAAGAGAAATTGGGCGAAGCCGACGTTGTGGTGCCTATCGAGGAAAATGTATGGCAAGATATGCAAACTGAGTATATTCCTCGAGAACCAAAAGCAGTTTTAGATCATCGTACCCGTCATTCGCGCCAAAAGGCTTATGACAAGTACTTAATTAAATGGAAGGGCCAATCTGAAAGGTTTGCTACTTGGGAAACTGTTAGAGCTTTGAAGGCTCAGTATTCCCACTTCATTGATGAGGACATCAATGGTTCTTAAGGGGGGAAGTATGTTATGTCCCGCTCACAGGAGAGGGGATATAGCCCAGATGCCGTCGGGATGGGCGTCCAGTGTCCGAGCGGACGTAGTGTGAACCCGGCCAGTGTGGCCGGCCATTATTATAAAAGGGAGGCCAAGGCCTCATTTACAGTTATCGACTCCACAGGCAGAGTGCCAGTGGTTAGCCCCCGAGGCTAGGAGTGCACGAGGTCACCTCGAGGAGGTGAGGCCGGGTGGTATGGGACGCCCGGTTTTACAGGTGCACGCCTACGTCCTCGGACGCTGCCCCAGCACGGGGGAGCTGCCGGATGGTGGCCATGGTCGGGTGGTTCGTCCGACGCGTATCTGTAGGCGGTCCGTGTGGCCGGGAGATCCTATCTCCTCGTACGTTTCATGTAGCTTGTCCACGGACACATAGGGTTGGGATGTGTCACGTGACACCTTCGGAGGAGGGTTTTACAATGTCTCTGGTGTCGTATTCTCTTCTCTCTCTATCTCTCAGTCTCATACACTTTCATGCACAGTGTCCATTCACTTTGTTCGTATTCATTGCACTCTCTCAATAAGAATGGAAGGCTCTCCCTTCCATAAGAATAAAAAGGCACCTTGAGCACAATTCGGAGCACTCATCTTGAGCAAAGTTCAAACACTCACTC
Source organism: Adiantum capillus-veneris (assembly GCF_014529385.1). Classification (NCBI taxonomy): domain Eukaryota; kingdom Viridiplantae; phylum Streptophyta; class Polypodiopsida; order Polypodiales; family Pteridaceae; genus Adiantum; species Adiantum capillus-veneris. The sequence continues at coordinate 121,430,252 of NC_140957.1, read as the reverse complement.
CGCTGCACCTTACACACGCTTATAAAGGTTACACGGGATCTAAAAGCAGAGCCCTCAAAAGCCTCATGTTCTTGAAACATGTGCCCTAAACGCTGGGCGTTAAAATTTCTAACGCAAAAGCACTCTAATTGCTGGCCGTATGGATACCGATCTGCCATGTCAGCACCTCCATCGCGGGCTGATTTGTGAAGATGTCCATGTCAGCATGATTCACAAATTTTTAATCTTCGGTAGGTTTTTGTCCATCAGGGGGTCTCATTAACTCCCTGGTTATGCCACGAGCAATTTGTGACAACACATGACATTGAAAGTAGCCATGGAGTTTTGAAACAGAACCCACTGATCATGCACATTGGACAATGTATCAAAGCAAGACATGAATTGGGTTTATTATGCTCTACAAATGCAAAAACGCTAGGGCTGATTTCTCTCATGATGCAAAAACGCTAGAAGATCTGCTGAGTCTGCTGTCGCCAAGCTGCTGCAAATGCAAAACGCTGGGCTGATCTGCAAAGCTGAAAACGTTGGCTGTTCTTGTGGCTGAAAACGCTATGTCTCCTGCCCGGGGGGGTCTTGCTAAGAAGATGCAATGTTGGATGTCAGGTTCCTGCTGCCTCATCTGCCAGAAAGTGCTAGCGCTAGGGTTTCTTATATACTAGCTTGCTAAATTGCCCTACCCAGTTTCCCAACAAAAGTCACTTAAAAATAATAAGTGAAAATTGGCTAAAATAGGGAAAATAGGTCTATGCACTGTAAAAATGCCCGTGATGGGTTCTAATGGAAATCTGATGATCATGTTGTGTGCAATCAGAGGATATGCATCTACTCTGAGTGCCTGGACATGCACGGTCTGCGACGAACAGACTCACAATAGTACTAGAACACTTCCTAATTTAGGCTGACTGAACTGAACCGAACCCTTGCCATGAAGTAGCTCGTCCATGTACACATAGGGTTAGATGTGCACGTGACAGCATGTGTTGTGGAGTGGGTGAGTGTGTGTTGTACTTGCATGCTTGTTACCTGCCCCTTCTGTTTTTTTCTTCTCCTATTTTTGGAGTTTTGTGGTAGATAGGTGTGACAGGTGGTGGGTGGTTAAGGGTCTCTTCTCCAGGATGTTTCTGCGCTTCTCTCCTCTACCAACATCCTTTTCTCATACCCATTCAGATTTTTGTTTGTATCTCCCTATTTTGTCCTTACATCCCTGTAGTTTTTCCCCTAGGGTTTGTTATTCTATATCCCCGGGTTTTTTCGCTACAAGCTCATCTGTAATGCCTACAAGCTTTTTGCAATGCCTTCGGGCTTTGATGTATTTGGATTATGCAATATAAAGGGTCCAAGCCCTCCTATTGTGTGTGTGTGTGTGTGTGTGTGTGTGTGTGTGTGTGTGTGTGTGTGTGTGTGTGTGTGTGTGTGTGAGAGAGAGAGAGAGAGAGAGAGAGACCCTGAGTCCAGCAAAATTAATTCCAAGCTTTTCTAACAAAAGGGCTTTGGAAAACATTTTTATTTGAAGCTTCTGATTTGAAGAAATTTCAAGCTTGTTATTTTGCAGCTCAGCCTCTCCCTATGTCATATAAAAGACATACATTTGTCTTCAGTGACCTCACAATACATGGAAAGAGTCATGCCTGCGCAATAGATGCTGAAGCAAGAGGTACTGGATCTATATAATCATAGACCTCCTCCAACGGGCGGCCCAAATCTTCTCTCATAATGTCCCTTATCTGATCGAATGGTACCGGAGGCGTTTTATCCAAACAGTTTTGAAACTCCTTCACATAATCTGCTGGAAATAATGATGGCGCCGAGGCAATGAACTGGAAATATTTAGCAAAAACAATACGTCAAAAACACAATCCAAAAGCCAGAGATCATAAATATATAGAGAACAGAACGAGGGCAGAATATGCATACAATCTGGTCTCAAAGTTAAAATGAGTTAAAACTATAATTGTATCGAGACTAAGCCCATGAACACTTGGATGCACCAAAGCCTAACTTGACTTCATAATGAAGACCTCATTAAAACCGAATCCAGTAAAAATGATAGCACTGGTTATTGCAATACAACTATGAACTTCGACATCCTCTTCACAAACCTGGCCCAGTTTGATATAAGTTGCACCAAGTCTCTCGAAAAGCTTGCGGAGCTGAAGAGGACCTGGAATGGCAACCTGCACACCAGAATCTGTGGTTCTCGAGGTCGACAAGTTCTACTTGCAAAGAAATGAAATTAGTCAGGACAAAACTTGAGCTATGCTCCTCCAACTCAAAGAAAAAGTTTCGCATATGCCAAACAGAAAAGCTACCTTCAACTGATCTAAAGCCCATTCTCCACCAACATTAACAACTGCTTCAATGCCTTGTGCAAAACGAATGGCTCCCCGAGGACCTGTATCCACAGCTGTGCGGACAACCTCCTCAACGAGCTCAGATAACTTCTTAAGCCTATCTGCATGCAAACATGATCAAGGTCAGGTATCATCATCCATTGAGAGCCGCAGGTGAAGCTTCAGATCAAAAGCTTACAAGATAGATAGCAGATAAAAAGTAATGATAACCTTCTCTGTATTTGGGACTGAACCTTTCAGAAGAGGATGCAGCTGTGGATGCTGACCTGGCCCTCACATCCACCAGTCTATACAAACATTTTGTGCACGGAGTCCAACCAAGCTTCCAAACGGGTTGCCAGTTTCCGTAGCAAGGGCCTTTCTGAAAAATGTACAAAAGACAGCACAATGATCTCTCTCTCTCTCTCTCTCTCTCTCTCTCTCTCTCTCTCTCTGGGTGGGTGGGTGGGTGGGTGTGTGTGTGTGTGTGTGTGTGACTGGCGGCAATTAGTGAGAATTACCAATCTTAAGTTGGGCAGGCGATGAAAGACCAGGGACGAAGAAGATGCAGTTGCTGAAGCAGCCATACGTGGAGAGCAGACCTCCACCTGCCAGAGAAACTCTAATAGACGAGAAGCATTTCAATCGTTAGTAAACGGACGGAGGTTGTGTAAGTGTCCTTCTAAGCTTGAGCACATTCGGAATTTGGGATTGAGTTCAGTGTTGCGTGCGCTCTACCACGCATTCATGCATGTCATATGTGCTTGTGCTTGCTACATAGTCTTGATGTGACATGCCATTGCCTCCTTCTGAATGGAAGTTTGGAATTGGAGCTGTTGGCGGTCGTAAAGTTTACATCCTCGTAAACGTCCTTGGAACCTTAAGTAGAGAAACCCATAGAGTGAAAAACTCTCATAAACAAAGCTCAACTTTGAACTCCTTTATCCTCTTCAAGTGAGTTCTCTCATTGAAAACTCTTCGTTACTTTGAGAGTTTAGTGTTGTGAACTCCTCTCACATATTGCTAACAACTCCTAACATCTTAGGTTATTAATGACAACAATTACATGTGGCACTTTAGTGCTTAAAATACATAGACCAAATAATTGTCATCTACCTATCTCTAGAGATGTTTAAACCACCGAACTATGTGAAACCTCCAAAGATTATAAAACACTTGCTCAAGGAGTTCAACATAATTATTGACTTGGCATTATTTACCTTCTATCCCAAAAATATTCTTGTTTTCCAATCCAACAAAATGCTTTATCCCATCAGTGTCTAGATTGTTACTTGTTGGGGATCGCCCATTCACCAATAGGTGAATAGGTTATGTAAACCTCCATGCCACCAGGTAGAATGAAAATGTCTTTCCTTATCCTTTGAAACATACAATGAGCACTTAGTTGATTCTCTTAATTGTGAGTTTTTACACTCATGTTTTCTTAAAGATAACTTATCTTTCTCTTTACTGTATTGTTCCCTTAAGGACTTTGTATATGTCCTTAGATATAACTTAATTGTCAGGTGTAAAAACCTTTTGGACTTAAGCTTTTGCTTTTGTGATAGAATCTGAGCAAAAAAACGTACACAAAGTGCTCTTAGGTGAAACCATGCGTCCCATACCGTACGACTCCATTCAAGGTCACTTTGTTGACAAAGGATTTTGAAGATCATAGATCCTATTCATTGAGACTAGTATCTAAGTCATAAACATGCTTGGTAAAATATTTATGTATGATTCTTTCTTTCTTTTTGTTTTTGGTCATTTGTACTAAACGAGAGATTGACTCAAATCTAAGATGCCTCCATCATTTGAGTGTTCAAAAATGAGGGACTAACTCAAATGGGTGACTATCTAGTTTGTCTCTTGCATGTGAGTCTACTAAAGAACCTAGGTGGCCATGCACATCCACCTTTGACCAAAGTTTTCATACTTTAAGTAGCCATACAAAGACTACCTCTCAATTTGTTACCAAAATTACCTTTAATAGTCTCAATAGGCATTCTAGTTCTAACGCCTTAATCGAGGGTCTAAGTTTGCAGACCTTGTCATGCTTCTGTAGTCAAAGATGGTCAGTACAAATAACATTGTATATTCGTAATGCTAACATGCTCTTTCCAATCCTTCTTTACTTAATAAAATGGTAGTGGTATTTGCCCCCGCCCTTAAGAAAATTAGTATCAAGTCCTCTCGACCATAGTCACTTGCCAATTTCAAGAAATTGGCCTTTATCTTTAAAGTACCACATTTATAGTACTCAATTACGTACATAGATGCTCCTAGCATCCTGCTATATGCACACGGTTCCATAAAGGCCCATCATTACATGCCTTTTGATGGGTTTCCTAAACCACTTTGGTCATATATGCACAAATTCAAAAAAGTTGTGTCTTACTAATTCTCTCCATATTTTGTTGGTTAAAAGTATCACTTATTATGACCCATCTTTGAGGGGCTATTACTTTCCCCTCCTAAAAAAACTACATCAAGTCCTCTCGATCTTAATCTTACTGCCAAGTTTATAAAAAAAGCTAAAAATTTTGGCTTTCGGATAGTGCCTCCTTGTCGTACCTAATTACATACACCAATGTTTTTAGCAATGTGCCATTATGAAAAGATTGAGCATTGTGTATCATCTGAATGGTTACTAATTGTATGCATGAATGCCTTTAGCACTACATTCTTTTCAGTGTCCCTATATGCTACTTCATAGATCGCTGCTCCTTCGAGCTCAAGCCTTTCCCTCTGTATGTAAGTAGAGACCTCCTTAAGAGATCCATTGAGTAGAGTGAATGGTGGAATTCGCTCAAGCTTCTTCTTGCGACTCATTCTCTTCTTGCCACATTTAGCTTCAAGCTTCATCACTCCTGTGGACAATTGTAGTAGTTCAAAGCTTAATTAGAGACTGAATTGATGTATCCTTATTTGTCATGTAGCTGACTAGCTGATTAATGTCCCAGTTGCTCAAAACTTATGTATAAATGATGCAGAATCTCAACACTTGAATGTTAGATGTAGCGGAATGAATGTTTGCGCTTTACTCAAGATGAGTGCTCCGAATTGTGCTCAAGGTTCCTTTTCTTTCTTATGGAAGGAAGATCCTTTCGTTCTTAATGAGAGAATGCTATGATCACAACAAAGTGAATGGACACTGTGCGTGCAAGTGTATGAGACTGAGAGATAGAGAGAGAAGAGAGATACGACACCAGAGACGTTGTAAAACCCTCCTCCGAAGGCCCCACTCTCGTCGGCGAGAGTGGTCTACTTATGATTGCACAATCTGGTACAATGGGAATGCATGTGACTGATGCAAGTCTAGGATATATTGGCGATGATGACGGGGATGACGACACCGGTCTAAGGGCTGAAATCTGCAAGTGAGTATCTGCTGTCCAAAAATGCTATGGGCTGAAATATGCTACAATCCAAAAACGTTGATTTGGGGGGCTATTCTGTGGGTATTTGTCGTTGAAAATCTGCAGGTTTAGGGCTGAAAATTGAGGTTTCTTTAGGTTGAAAATTGATGGTCTTTCCGGGTTGAATCTGCTACTTTCTTAGGGCTGAATTTACAGGTTATTCATTGCTAAAAACGTTGCACTGCTGTGGCTGAAAACGCTGCAAAATTGCAAACACTGTGGTCTGAAAAAACGCTAGTGGAAGGGATATCCAAAAATGCTAGCTGATGGGGGATGTGTTGCGATGACCTCTTGATGGGAAAATGCCAGGCTAATGCAGGTGATGGCGAGGTTCTCCTGCTGAAAACGCTAGGGATGAAGCTAGCAAAAATGCTAGGTGCTTATGTCTTTGCTTGGAGGGGATCCACCAAGTTCTTGCTTGAGAAGTTGCCTGCTGATCTTGGCTCATGTTGCCTCTTCTATCTGCTTAGTGCTAGTCTAGGTTTGCTTATATACAAACTTACTCAATTTGCCCTACCTACTTTCCAACAAAAGTCACTTAAAAATAATAAGTGAAAAATGTCAAAAATAGGGAAAATAGGCTAAATGCACTGGAAAATAGGGAAAATAGGCTAAATGCACTGGAAAATTCCCCTAAAGGATTCTGATGGGAATGCTTATGATCATGTTGTGTGCAACCATGGGATATGCATCTACACTAAGTGTCTGGACATGCACGGTCTATGAACAGACTCACAAAAGTGCCAATCACTTCCTATTCTAGACTGACTCGACTGGACTGAACCCTGCTCATGTTGTGGCTTGTCCACGGACACATAGGGTTGGATGTGTCACGTGACATTGAAAAAACTTCAATTTTCATGCAAGACAAGGGGAAAATCGTGTTTTTTGTTCGTACATATGCCCCGGTGAATTTTTTAAAGTGCAGAATACACGGACTTGATGTTCACTATTTCTATTGGGCCCAAATTTAATTTGGTGTGATTTGGATAAGAGTTTTAGAGGCATGCGAGGTTTCAGTCACTTGCTTCCAGTGTGAGGATGTATGGTTGATGTGGATGTGATTTTTTTTTTTCATTTTGGCTTCATAGGGATGTGCCATATCCTCCTTTAATCTTGTACCCCAGATTGATTTGCCTCCATAGTTGCTGACAACACTCTCCCTGCAAAAATTGTGATTTTTGCACCTTTTTTCACTTTAGGTCTCTATTTGCTACCAGACTTGGTGGGTTTGCTTCTTACATTTCTTAGAGATTATTCCTTCTCTTGCATGCTGATTTTGATCCTTTGGCCATGAGTTAGGTTAGTTCTAGTCACTTGGATCAGCCTTTAGCTTACCTGTAGGGCTCTGCACTATCCCATTAGGTGTGATAGTCCTCAAATGGCACTTGATCAGCTAGGATGTGATGTAACTTCAAATTCCACACTTTTTGTTGCTTTTGAACCATGTGAAATTCATACCCCACTTTATACTCTCAGGGGTTCACTATATAGAGATCTCGTATAGCACGTGTGTTCAAGAGATTTACCCCCTATTCTACATTTTTTGTGGTATATAGAGACTCCGTATGTACAGATGACTTATCACTGAAATCATTGCCAGGTGAACCATGGGGCCACTTTGTCCTCCGAGAAGATCCTTTGACTTTAACATCCTATCCCTCGGCTTTGTGTAGTGCAATGCACCATTCCCCATTGCTTGTGAACAGTCTCTTGAAGCCCTTGGTGAGTTATCACCCCAATACTGCCTTGTGCTGGTTTTGGTGGTTTTTTGAGTTAAGTGAGGTTTTCCGTTGGGAAACCCTGGAAATCGCTACTTTTGTGGAGGATTCTTTACCAAAGTTGATTGGCTTGACATCCCAAAGCTACTGGTCAAGTTTGGGCTCAATCTGATAACTTACCAAAATTGCGATTTTTTGTTGCAGGGTTTTTCTAGCATGCCAAAACTGACTTCTAGAATTGGGGTAGTGTTAGTCTACCTAAAATCGACCCCCCTTGTGATTTTCTTGGTTAATGGTTGTCCCAACCCGGCATAGTAGTTGCTTTCGGGTTTGGGTCGAACTGTTCATTTCCCGTGCCGGATTTGACATGCATTAGTGTCAAACAGTAGTGTACTAGGTAGGGAACATACCTCTCATGTCTGGTGTCGAGGCTCAAAGCATGCAGGACATGGGAATCGCGAGAACAATTGCTCCAAGATAGCTTTCTCTCTCTTTCACACACAAACTCACAAGTGGAAATGAGGAATTAAGTGGGTCTCACCTATACAAACCCCAGACTCCTGGGTCAATTCCCCCCCCCCCCCCCCCCCCCCCCCCCACCATCTCACAATTAGTCCTATCGCACGTGTCCGATGATCACCATGTCAAAAAAATTTGAATTCGGACATCGTATGACCCCCATGTGTCGTATTTGTCCAAACAGGCATCTGCAGCTTTAAAAAACATTTTCTGTAACTTCATTACAAAACTGGCTCATTGTTGCTCCAAATTGTCTTCTGAATTTTTTTCTCTTCCTTGAATCCATGGAATTTTCTTTCTTTTGTCACCATTTGTTACTTAGAAAATCAATAAAAACCCATAAAAATAAAGAAAAATAGCAAACGTGGCCCAAAAAGTCTAAAAACTAGCTAGGAAAAAAGTCAACTTTCAACAAAAAGTCCTTATTTGCAAATTTTTAGCGGATTATTCCACTTTTTGTTATTGTTTTTAACAAGAACCTTATTATTTACGTATTTACACACACCTAAGGGCTCATTCTCAACAGTTGTCCCTTGCTCTTGAGTCTTTTCCCTTTTAGGGCATAAAATCAACATTTCTGGGCAAAGACGAGAAATCAAACAACAATTTTAATACAAAAAGCAAGAAAACAATGCCCTTTATCTTTCTAGTTGCACATTGTGCCTTTGGAATACTTCAGAACGCCTCCCCCCCTCCTAGCCCGAGTCCTCCTAGACGGCAGTGTGTCATTGAGGGTGTGTTGTGCATAGCCATAAAGCGGTGCCTAATGCAAGGCCATGTAAGGGGCCCTACATATGCATACACAATCAATGCATGGAAAAATTGATATTGTGCAAGGGGCAGGTCTTAAGCGGATTGCTTAAGGGCATTCGATGGCGAGGCTCGCTTGTGTGGTTGTCAATGAGCATTTATCATGTAGTAAGTGTTGTAGTTCGAGAGCTCGTTGATGAATTTTTGAAGGTTTTCTTGATGGAAATTCTGAGATTGTGATTGAAGTAGCGGCCGCCATTCTTGAGTCGTGACTTTGGATTCCCTTGGTTTAAGTGGTTGTGTTGTTAGGCCCTGTTTTTTTGGAACCCTTCCAATGTTGGGAGTTGCTGCCTCTCTTTGGTCTTTGGTATCCACCTCAGTGTGTTTGTAATGTTCATGGCACTGGAAGCTGATTAGCCCTTTTGGCAGTCAGATTTTTCATGGTTGCTAGATTAGAGTGTTTGCACTGTTTGGCAAAGTGTAGTTAAACTTTGGAATCCAAATGAAACTCCCATGAACCAGTGGGGTTCCCTTAGGTATCCAAACCCTGTTTCTAATCTTGGTTGTTTTTGGCACATGCTTTACTTGTTTTGATGGCCCTTTAGGTATCCACATGTGCTTGGGCTTGTTGTATTGCCATGAGTGGACGGGTTCTGAGGTGCTGACTGAAATAGGCGATTAAGTATGCACAACTTGCTCCAAAGGAAACGAATGATTGACAATAGCAAGTGAAAAATTATCCAAGGTCCACATAGCTGCATTGGTTTGCATCGATTGTCATTGCTTGTTTTTAGTTACCTCATTGGCTTCATTTCTATCTTTGTTACTATCGGTTTTGGATGCAAAATCAACATACAAGACTCGAATCCATGCCTTGACATGCACCTAATTGTTGTCCCATTGGATATGAGTGTTTTATCTAGGTTTCCATGGTGTGCCCAGGTTAAACGAGGCATTTGGTGGTAGCACAAAAAAGTTATGGGGACACACATACCCAGTGATGTGTATTGTAAGCCCCACAAACTTGATAGCAGTATTGATAGCTCCATTGAATCCTGTAAATGATCTTTGCAAGGGTTGTAAGATCAATCCTGGCATTTGCTAATAAAGATTCCAACTGATTGTATTCATCTAAGCACCGGAGTCAATCATCACAAGAGTAAGCAACGTTTCAACTCCTAGATTTACAGCAATGTATGGGTCCACATTGTCGTTATCGTCCTCCATGCTAGTAATCTGATAAACCTTGTGCTTCCTCTTGGCTGCTCATTCTTTCGCTTCTTGTTGTGCCTGTTCAATCTCAAGTTTTTTTTATCTCCTTCTTGTTTTTAGCTGCATGTGCTCTTTTGTGCATCTCTTGTGTGAAAGAAAAATGATATTTCTTTAGTCTACATCCACTTATCCAATTTGGCATTTCTTGTCCATCGAATGTAGCAAGCTTAATGGCCCCACTTGGTGATATCGAATGAATCACGAAGGGTCCCATTCCTCACTTTAAAAAAAAAAATTGTTTTTCGCTTAAGAGTATAGACAAGCACATGATCTTGATCTCCTAGTGCAAAGTTTTTAGATTTCACATGTTTGTCATGAAACTCCTTCATGTGTCGTTTCCCCCCGTGCATTGTATATACACCCATCATTCTAGGGATATCTTATCTTTCCATTTCACGCTAAGTAATATACTCTATGTTGTGTGCCTTGAGCTTCCTTTGTCTTCTCCACGGTGTGCGTGTTTTTTTGCAATCCTAATTCCAACAATTGGTATCAGAGCAGGTTGTGTCCTCTCGGGCTTAGTCGCCAGCAACTCTAGCACATGTGTGCTCACTTTCTCCGATTTCTGTGAGCTTTGACGAGTGTCAGTAGGTTGTCAAATGCTTTGGGATAGCTCGTAGAGCTTGGTCTGCTCAGAATTTTCATTTACGCTCATTTTGTCCTCCATTTCCACTACAAGTAGTATTGCACAGGCTATTTCGTCATTTTGTGCAAAATTTTTGTCAAAGATAAGTCTATTTTGCATTACATCTCCCTTGTCTATGGTGAGCTTGTGATGGCTTAGCAAATACTCAAGATCGTGTTTATGGGTCCAACCTAATTTGCTTGAGTGATAATCTAGCCAACACACACTCACTTGTGTGCGTGATGTTTCTCTCTCATCCACCCTAGCTAGCACAATCCCATTCCCATCAAGTGGCATCAGAGCCATGGTGTGACATCTAGGATTGTTGTTAAGCCTTTATTGTCACATTAGCATTTCTCGTTTTGTTAATTGTGGTTGTTAATTAACCACCCTTGCATTGCATATTAGGCTACACTAATCCCTTTTGGAGGTTTGATAATGACGGGATATGTATCCTCATTGAGGATGTGCCACTACCCGTATTGTTAGGCTCACATAAGGAGAATTAGCATGCTTAATTCATTGCATTTACATTTAGATTGCAATTAGTGTTATTTCTCGCATAATTTTGTCGCCAAATATTCCCTATTTCAAGCTTCAACTCATTACATTGAGCATGTGTGGAGGAAGCATTGATCGAGAGTTGTTTTAACGACTATCTAATTGCTCTAACTGGGTTCCATAAGAGCATTTAATCGCTCAAATAAAGTTTGCAAGATTAGCTCCCTTCACTCTCTGAAATCTCTTGCAAAACTTTGCAATAGTCCATCAACTCTGTGTGTGTGTGTGTGTGTTTTTCTTGAGCATTAATGCCCACCTACAAGCATTAAAGTCTGGAGCTTGTTTTATGTGGGAACGCTTTGCTTTCTAGAGGCAAAGTCAACCTTAACTCAGAGGCAGTTGGCATGCGCAATTTCTCTTGGTGCTGTCTGCGACACGTTGGCCAACAGATTCGCTCACAACGTCATCTGTACCGTACTCATCTACAACTCTCTGCACCCATTGCCCAAGCCCCGCCTCACACAGGCCCCAACTCAGCATCAGCCCGTCCCTTATGTGTAATCTGCAGACGAAGCTGCTCCCGCGAGCCCTTGTTCACATGACCTCCACAAATTTACACGAGCTAAACTTTCTTGACACCTGCCTCAGCCTTTCCTCGTAGCCTCGGCCCTCAATCCCTGTATATTGCTCACCCACTAGTGGCCGATCTCTCTCTACTTACTCGCACCTTAACATCCACATGTTTCAAAAGGGCTTATAGATTCCTTCAGCTCCGCAAGGGGACATTCCCACGAGCATAACATAAAGCCTCAAGCTCCTCGTCTGCACCACTAAGTCCTCAAGACCCATTCCCATGTCGGTGCTAGCACCAAAGGGATTTTGCTCCCAAAACTTGGCTTTAAAGCCCTCAAGTCGACTCGGAACATTCAAGCACCACATTGGGCATTCAAGAGACCTCCACCAAGCTTTCAAAGACATAACTCAAGGGTGTGAAGGGTGACTTCACCCAAAAGGTGAAGAGGTTCTTCACAAAGGAATACTCAAGGGATTGCTCTCTCTCTTCTCTCTCTCTCTCTCTCTCTCTCTCTCTCACACACACACACACACACACACACACACACACATTAAACTTCAAAATTTGTAGCCAAGCACAATAACTTGCAAATAAATCTCCTAAAAGGTATTTTGTACTTGTGTAAAGAGGTAGACACTGGCTAGGAGAGTTTCCTAAGCTAAGACCCTGGGGCTTGGGAAATTTAACGGGGAGGCCTTTCATACTTGGCAAACCAAGTTGAAAGGCTACTTAATGAAAAAGTAGTTGTGGGGTATAGTCAAACCAACGCTCACTGATCTGACATCTACTGTTGGTATTCAAATACCGACACGAGCTATGAGTGCACAAAATCAAGCAAAGGACGAGTGGTTGAGCCTTCAAACTCACTGTTGATGAGGGTTCAAGGCTTGATGGTGCACAGGGTAAGTCTCACTGTTACTTTTGCCTACACAAAACTACAAAAATCAATTTCGAACTCGTGCCATGCCCATTGAAAGCTTTCAAACCTCCGAAGTAACCACCCCATCATCTCATCCACGGTTATCTAAACTCGTTCTCATCTCTACAAGAAGAGACACCAGCAGGGATCGCCATGTGTAGAAGGGGGAGATGGAAAGAGATGGCGGTTAGAGAAGTGACGCATGAGAGAGAGCGAGAGAAAAAGAGAGAAAGATACACGAGACACGAATAGACTTCAACTTCCTCATTCCATTCATTCACATAATTGATTGATTCATTGCCCATTTACAACAAGGATCCACATTTATAACTTGCTCATGCCTCTTGGCACTTCCCTCAAGGTGACTCTTCATGGCTCCCATAGACCTTAGTATAAAGCCTAGGGTGTGGTGCACTTTATGGTTCAACAATCTGCATACTTCTTATATCGATCTTGAGCTTGCTTAATATTCTGTCGAGCAACTCGAAGCATGTCAAAATGGTCTTGGAGAAAATCGTTTGCTTGTTGTATCTTCTCCTTAGCCAACCCCACTGTAACGGGTGATCTAGGTTGAAATCCATATAAAAGCATAAATGGACTAAACCCTGTAGTCACATGCTTTGAACTATTATAAGCAAATTCCAATATAGGTAAGTAGTCTTCCCAATTGGTTTGCTTCTTGCTAATGTACGCTCGTAGCATATCCTCTAGCACTTGATTAACTCTTTTTGTTTGACCATCCGTTTTTGGATGATCAGCCGTACTTAGATTAAGTTTAGTTTCCAACTTTTGGAACACAGCTCTCCAGAAGTGATTATTGAACTTTTGATCTCTGTCACTAATGATACTAGCTACAAGACCGTAAAGTTTATATATATGCTCTACAAATAGACGTGCTAATTCTGGTGTCTTAACCGTAGTCTTAGTGGGAATGAATCGACCCATTTTTGTGAGACGGTCTACAATTACCCAAAATGAATGGCATCATGGCCACGATTTGTAGTAGGTAGTCCTACTACAAAATCCATAGAGATACTCTCCCACTTACCTTGTGGAATCTCTAAAGGATGTAAAAGGCCACCTACCTTGAGGCACTCTACCTTATTAACTTGGCACTGTTGGCAGTTTAGTACGTACTCTTGAACATCATGATGTAAGCCCGACCAATAAAATTACTGTCGAACTAAGGCATGCGTCTTACGAATACCTGGATGACCAGCACTTGGACTATCGTGACACTCAAATAAGATTTGGCGCCTAGTGTTTTGAGTTCTTTGGCACACATACTCTACCTTTGTGGAGTAAGTAGCCATCATCAATGGAAAAATTCTTCCATCGCTTAAGCTCTTCTTGAGTAGGGGTGGAGATCTGTGTGTTGGAGTTTCTATCTGCGTGTGTAAAGAAATGTTGATCTGGCTGTTCAGAGACATGTGAGTGTGAGGGATCCCTATTTAAAACTGCACTCCACACTTTAGCATATGATTGATCTTGTGCACACCTGCCACGCAATGACTCCAAAAATCCACTCTTTAGTTTCGTGAAAGCAAGTGAATTAATACGAGGCATCCGACTTAGTGCATCCGCTACTACATTATATCACCCCTTTCGATATAATAGCTTACAATCATAATCTTGAAGGATTTATGTCCATCTAGCTTTACGACCCTTCAAGTCTATTTGAGTAGTAAACCATTTGATACTCTCATGGTCAAAAACTACTTCAAACTCGGCACCATATAAATAGTGTCGCCACTTTTGTAAAGCGTGAATTATGGCATAGAGCTCTCTCTCATAAACATAATAATTCTATTGAGCTTTATCTAACTTTTTACTTTCAAAGGTTATAGGTCTTCCCTCCTGGAGAAGTACCGCACCAATGGCTTTATCACTAGTATGAGTCTCTACCACAAACGGCTTAAGTGCGTCGATGATTGTTAGGATCAATGGCTATAGCTAACTTCAGTTGTTCGAAACTGCGTTTGTGGGCTTCTTCCCAAGAAAATGTCTTACCTTTTTCTTTAAGTTGATCCATGATAGGAACATTGATTTTGGCATAGTCACGGATATACTGTCAATAAAATCCAGCCATGCCTAAAAATATGTTAAGCTCCTCAACCGTGTTGGGATGTGGCCATCAAAGAATGGCAGTGACCTTGTCAGTGTCCATCTTGATGCCAGAATAAGAGATTACATGACCGAGGTAATGTATCTCTGTTTTAAAGAAGACGCTCTTGCTTTGCTTAGCATACAGCACGTGAGCTCGTAGCTGTTCAAACACTAATCATAAGTGTTCTATGTGTTCATCTGCAGTCTTACTGTAAATGAGAATGTCATCAAGGAAAACCACAACAAATTTTCCAAGATAGGGACGTAAGACACTATCTATGAGTGTCATAAATGTGGCTGGAGCATTGGTTAAACCAAAAGGCATAACCAAAAATTCAAAATGCCCGAACCGTGTTCTAAAGGCAGTTTTGAAGCTATCTTGTAAAAGGATATGCACCTGGTGGTATCCTGAACGAAGATCTATCTTTGCATAGTATCTTGCCCCATGGAGTTGATCAAACAACTCATCTAGTCTTGGCAAAGGATACTTGTTCTTGATGGTTATGATGTTTAATCCGCAATAATCTACGCACATGCGCATAGTATCATCTTTCTTTTTTACCAATAGAATTGGTGATGCACAAGGCGAAGTGCTAGGTCTAATGAAACCACGAGCGAGGTAGTCAGCCAACTGACTCTCAACCTCCTTGGCTTCTTTAGCACTCATACGATAAGGTGGTTTACTCACCGGTTTAGTGTCTGGCAAGACATCTATGCCATGTTGCACATCACGTGTAGGGGTAAACCCGATGGTAAATCACTTGAGAACACATCACTGTACTCCATGAGTAAGTGAGTCAACTTTTGCCATGCAAAAGGAGAAAGTAAACTAGAGTTATGTTGGGATGGAGAATCTTGTAATTCCTGTAATGTTTGTTTTACAACAGTTGCACATTGTTCTATAGAATTAAAATTGAAAGAACTTTGCTCGTTAGATTTGTTAACACTTTGTTTATGAGTAGAATTCACCGCACTTTGCTCTTGAGAATTCACAAGACTTGGAGACAAGCAGTAACACAAAAAGACTTCATCTATTAAATTTGCTTTCTGCATAATAGAAAGCTCGGCTGTACATATAAGAGGTGTAGATGGTATATTTTTCTCACCAAGCAAAAGCACATGTTTACCATTGGCCATAAATGATAAGGAGTTGTGTTCATAACTAGTGTGCAATGTGTTTCCTAAACCATGCAGCCACTCCCGTCCTAAAACACATCAACACGGTCCATGTTCATAACTTGGAAGTCAAGGGTCATCATATGATCTTAAGCTCAACCCCTTGAACTACCGTGTTCCATACTTCTTTATCATTCCCAAACATCTGCTCCACCACATACTTGTGAGAGCAGGGAGTCTGTGTAAGCTTCAATTCCTTGACTAGCTTATAGTTCAAGAAGTTATGAGTTGCACCATCATCCACTAAAATACGAACACATTGTCCGTTAATAGTGTCATGCATGCGAATCAAATCATGGGGGTGGGTTGCCACATTGAAGCAGGCACACAACACTTGTGCTTTTCTTCCATATGAAGAAAGTCTACAACACAATATCTAGGAGATGAATCTAATGTGAGGCGTTGCACCGTGTGCATGGCCTTTTCTTTGCCTTGCAAAAGAGGACAATCTTTCTTGTTATGTTGGTTCGAAAGACATCTAAAACACAAATTGTGTTTCTTCGCACGCTTAAAATTGGCAGTGCCGAGAGACCCATGTGAAGTATGTCGTGAGTGCTTAGGCTTCTTAGCCTCTTGTGGGCGTGGAGAGGTAGATTGTCTCTTATTCCTCTTGGAATATATGGGAGATCTACCTCGCCATTGGCTCTTAGCCACATTGCTCTTAGCAAAATTATTCTTAGTGTAGGGAACATATCCTTTCCTCTCTTGGTCATCATCATATCTTTGGGCATGACTGATGGCTTCTTCCAAAGTTTTTGGATGTTGGGTCCTAACATGAAGACGATAGTCTTTGTCAAGACCCCTATTAAAACCCCGTATCTTTTGCAATTCATCTAAACCTTCTAGTTTTAATATGATCTCCCGATACTTTGAAAGGTACAGTGAGAGAGAAGCCAGACATGCGGCATGCATCCCATGCTAACCAATTATTATCTTCTTCATTGGAGTCCAAAAAACTCTTTGGAGAAAGAAGCTTGAAACGCAGCCCAAGACGGAGGACGAGCATCTATTGAAAATGTCACCCACCACTTATAGGCCTTGCCTTTAAGAGATAGACTTATTTCCATAGCCGTCTTTATATCCAGGGTGTGCCTCAATCAATGAGTATCACTCCATTTGTTTAAGAACGTATTGACCGCATCCTTGTTGCTATCACGCTCTTCCCCGTGAAATTCAGGAATGGTGTGATATTTCTTAAGTAATGCATTGCTACCTTCTGCATCTTCTGTAGCATTTGTCTCTTGGACTCGTTGAGTCGTGCGAGCTTGGTTCCCTTGAACCGTGCCACTTGTGGCTCCTTGAGTCGTCTGTGAATGCATTAATTCAACAAGTAACTCCGTAAGATTGGTAACATTTGCATTAAGTGCAGAGAGGTTGTGTTCAAGTACGCTTTGGCAATTTTCCAAAGTCTTGAAAGCAGCAATATCTACAAGGCCATGATCTCCTAGATCATCGTCATCATGCATATTAGTGTCAGTCGCACCCGTGGTGCCCTGATTTTGATCTACATGCTCAAAATCAAATGTTTGTGTAGGTGGGGTATCCTCACTGGCCATGATAAACACACACTAATGTAAAGAGAGAAAAAAAAACGACAACTTGTACCTTGTGAAATTGAAGTCTTTGTGTTTTGTATGCTCCACGATTTGCATTGCATGCGAATCTCGCCTTGCAAAAATTTGAGCGCTTCACTTGTCGTTTGTTATAAGAACACCTTTGTTGATTTTTCACAAAAACCCGTCGTTTTTGTGAAGGCTTTTGTTCACTTTGAAGCGACCTCCTTGAGGAAAAAAGAATTTTTGGAGGAAAACTTGCCTGCCTCCAAGAAGTGAAAAGGAAGGGTGAAGCTACTTCCTTGAACTTTGAAGCTTTCCCTTTCCTTCTAGTTTTCCTTTCAACAAGGGTCAATAGCTTGATGGTAAAGTGTTGGCCTAGTACCCTCATGGGGTGGGTTCAACCCTCCTTCATGCAAGGGTTAGGCGGGCCTTCCTACACGCGTAGCCAACGGAAGCCTTCGGAGCCTCGGTGTTGTCGAGTTGCCGGTCGAGTTTGCCTTGGTTGCCCACCTTGTTCGTGCGTTGTGGAGGGCATAGATGTTGTCGCTATCTGTCCGTGCGCTGCATACATGAAAGCGTATCCCTAGTCTTCTTTTGCTGCACAACGGAGACGTCGTTGTCTGCGGAGCGTGGGAGAGAAGTAGAACGTTGCACGCACATGCAACCCACTTTTTGCCTCCTTTCAAAAATAGCTCGGATACCAGTGAAAGGGTGGTGGTAATGCGTGGGCTAGTCTCCACCCAACCGTGCTATCTTATAGCCTCCCCTTAGCGTACACACTGTCCGGCCATGCCGGTAGCCTTGCCCATATGACCCATGTCCTTACAGTTTGTCTCCTAGAGGAGATGTTCTTTTGCTCTTGGATTGGAGTGTGCCAGAGATATCAGTTTCTTTAGTTTCCCTCCTAGTCCAAACCTCAAGAGGAGGATTGTAAAGTGTGAGCTTTGTCCTAGAATATGAGTCAAGGAGTGAAGAGAAGGAATTATCCCACATGCAATGGTGCAAGGTTGTAGTGCTACTTAAAACTCTGTCTGCGGAACATCGGAGAGAAGCAGAACGTCGCACACACATGCAACCCGCTTTTTGCCTCCTCCCAAAAATAGGTTGAATACCAATGAAAGGGCGGTGGTAATGCGTGTGCTAGTCTCCACCCAACTGTGCTATCTTATAGCCTCCCCCTAGCGTACACACTGTCCGGCCGTGCCGGTAGCCTTGCCCATAGGACCCATGTCCTTACAGTTTGTCTCCTGGAGGAGATGTTCTTTTGCTCTCGGATTGGAGTGTGCCAGAGATATCAGTTTCTTTAGTTTCTTCCGAGTCCAAACCTCAAGGGGAGGATTGTAAAGTGTGAGATTTGTCCTAGAATATGAGTCAAGGAGTGAAGAGAAGGAATTATCCCACATGCAATGTGCAAGGTTGTAGTGCTACTTAAAACTCATTTCATGAATGAATAAATATAAATATATTTTGCATTACATCTCCCTTGTCTATGGTGAGCTTGTGGTGGCTTAGTAAATACTCAAGGTCGTGTTTATGAGTCCAAGTTAATTGATCTTGGAACCTAATTCGCTTGATTGATCATTTAGCCAACACACACTCACCCCTGTGCACAATGTTTCTCTTTCATCTACCCTAGCTAGCATAATCCCATTCCCATTAGGCAACACCTCATCTAGGAATTCTAGTGAAAAGGGAAAAAAGAAGATGTGTTGCCATTATTGTAAAGCTAATGATGATCACTTGATCAAGTAGTGTCCAAAATTGAAGGCAAAAGAGGCTGGTTTCATTACAAGTGCAACTATTGCTGATTCTTGTATGAAAGGAGATTGTGATGTTGATGTTATAGTGGGCTTTTAGTGTAGAGTGCACTTATGATCCTTCTGTCCATGATGCATGTATGTTAGTTGCTATAGATGCTCATGTGTG
The DNA here is from genome assembly GCF_014529385.1 of Adiantum capillus-veneris. Classification (NCBI taxonomy): domain Eukaryota; kingdom Viridiplantae; phylum Streptophyta; class Polypodiopsida; order Polypodiales; family Pteridaceae; genus Adiantum; species Adiantum capillus-veneris. The sequence goes on along the minus strand of NC_140957.1, from coordinate 121,410,858 downwards.
GTACTTTGATAGTGATGCTACAACGCACATTACCTCTCATCGTGACTTGTTTAGCTCTTTCGAGGATGTCCCTCATGGGAATACATTCATTTGTGCCGACAATGCCTCTTATCCGGTTAAGAGGCATTGTCATGGCTGCTGCAAATGGTAATTCTTTCACACTTGTTGATGCATTATATGTACATGGGATTAAGAAGAATCTTTTATCAATATTTGCACTTGCTAGACTTTGTCTTGTAGTCAAATTTGTGGATGACAGATGTACATTACATGATCTTAGTTTTGGTGATGAAATCGTTGCATCTAGCATTTTATGGGTTGTATAAGCTCACATTGTATGACAAGTGTGGGTAAAATTTTGCAAATGTTTTTGTGGATTCAAAGGCTGTTTCAGATGCAAAACTTTGGCATGCACATTTTGGGCATCTGAATTTTGCCAGTTTGTTGTGTTTGCTGAAAATCTGATATGGTTGCTTCTTTGTCGCGTCTTGAAGCACTTGTCAAACATGTTTGTGAAGGTTGTGTTTGGGTAATATGGAAATTTCAAAGTTTCCAAAGAATTGTTCAGTTGGGGCTACATGCAGGTTGGAGCTTGTGCATAGTGGTGTTTGTGGGCCCATGCAAACTCCGTCCTTGGGCAATTACCTTTACTTTGTGACTTTCATTGATGATTACTCCAGACATGCATGGGTGTATCTGCTTCAGGAAAAGTCTGAAGTGTTTTTGTGCTTCAAGCAATTTCTTGCTATGGTTGAAAATGTCTCGAAATGTACTATGGGGACCCTTCGTTTCAATCAAGGGGGGGAGTGTATGTCTCATGAATTTAATGCATTTTTGGCTAGTTGTGGGATAAAACACCAATGCACAGTGCCGTATACACCTCAGTAAAATGGTGTTACTGAGAGAAAAAACAGGTCTCTTACAGAAATGGCACGATGTATGGTCAAAAGTCAAGCTTTACCACATTCGTTTTGGCTTGAGGCTATTATGTGTGCCACTTATATACTTAACATGTGTACTACAAAAGATTTACAATCTATGACTCCTTATGAAGCATGGCATGATAGAAAGCCTTCTATTGAGAACATGCGTGTTTTTGGTTGTTTGGCTTATGCTTGGGTGCCACAAATGCATTGCAAAAAATTAGATGATAAGGCTATCAAATGCATTTTTGTTGGTTATAGTGCTGAAAGCAAAGGTTACAAGTTGTATTATCCACCACAAACAAAGCGTATCATGGACTCACAGGATGTTATGTATGTGGAAGATTCTGTTGAGACCTTGTTGTCATGTACTAGAGACAATAATGTAAGCTCACATGACATTTATGACACTTTGTTGCCTCTTTAAGTAGTGGAAGTTCGAATGTAAATTCCCATGAGGCAAATGTATAGCCTATGGGGGTTTTTGAAAATGGTACAGACTAGCCATGATTACTGATGCAGATGTACATGATGTACTTGATGAGGAAAGGGCCGAGAATGAGTAGGCTAGAGGTATGCCAAAATGGTAGGTGCATACTTTGCTGAAAATAAACTGGATGCACCTTTGTCTAGTCGTACTTGTTTAGGTTCTCACCATGCATCTTATGCATCAGATTGTTATGCTTTGGTTGTGTCTAGCTTATGTGATGTTGAGAAACCTCTATCTTTTGATGAAGCACAAAATTCAAAAAATTGGATGAGTGCAATGCAATCAAAATATAATGCACCTATAGAAAACGACACATGGAATTTATGTGATTTGCCTCTTGGCAAAAAGGCCATTGGCACAAAGTGAGTTTACAAGTTGAAACGCAAGCCAGATGGTGAGATTGATCGCTATAAGGCTCGACTTGTGCAAAGGGTTATGCACACAAAAAGGCATAAATTATGAAGAGACTTTTGCTCCCACTTTTCATATGACTGTTGTATGTTTTCTATGTGCATTGGCAGCTCATTTTGGTTGGGATGTACATTAATCATACATTGCTACTCCTTTCTTGAATGGTGACATATTTGAGGAAGTTTATGTATTGCAGCCTCGTAGTTTTGTCATTTAAGGGTAGGAAGATAAAGTGTGCAAATGTAAGAAAGCTTTGTATGGGTTGAAGCAATCTCCTCATGCTTGGTATGAGAAAGGTGATAATCGTTTGATCAAACAAGGCTTTTGTAATAGTCCAATAGAAAGCATATTGTATGTAAAGTGATGGTTATGTACTTCTCATTGTCATTCTCAATGTGGATGATCTACTGATCATTGGACCAAATGAAAGACATATTGTTGAATTTAAGGATGATTTAAATGCTACTTTCAAGATGAAAGAGTTGGGGTTGTTGCATCATTACTTGGGTATAAAGTTTAAGCAGTGTCACCTATGGTTAAAGAGAGTGCTTTCTACTGTCTTTATGCCATATTAGTCTGGTAATCTAGAGAAAGGAACTTGAAATATAAGTATGATCTACAGTCACCTATGGTTAAAGAGAGTGCTTTCTAATCTCTCTATTCCATATTAGTCCTGTAATCTAAAGAACTTGAAACAACAAAACTTGAAATAATATCGGATTAGTACCGGTTAGCAACATGGTTATTTTGTAATTATTCTTCCAAACAAAGAGAAATCTTGCTTAGGAAATTCAAGAGCTTAAGAATGAATTGATTTAGAATGAGAAATAACTCAATTGATGAAGACAATATGCAAAACCTTACTTCGGTGTATGCGGTAGTCTTCTCCTTGATTGCGGTGAGTATTTGAGGAAGTATGATTGTTGTAGACGGCTCTCTTCACTTCTTTCCTTATCTTGAAGACCACCAATTTGTTACTTGGAATGAGAGGAGGAAAGGAGATCAGGGAAATTCAAGCTATGGAAATCTTGAATGTTAGGGGAGAGAAAAGGGAGAGCGTAATGACAAGTTCAATTATGGTTCTGGCCATGGTTACTCATGGAGAGAAAAGTGTGTGTAGGAGAGTGTGTAGAGGGTGTGTGTGTGTAAGAAAGGCTCAACTCTATGGATTGCTACAAGCTTACTCTCAAGCTTTTCTTGAAAAAAGAAAGAGAGAAAGTAGTGAAAGAGTGGAGAAAGGCTTCCTTTTATGCTTTTTTTTAATAAGTGCTTTAGTTTATCATTGATAGCTTTTCGACCTTATCAAGATAAGTTTTCTTACTTTTTAAAACTTCTTCAATAAGTTACTTACTCACCTTATCTTTATCTTCTCTTTTCTTTCTTTATCTTTATCTTTTTCCTTTTCCCTTATCTTATCTTTTCCTTTATGCTAATTTTTCTCAAAATGAAAAGCTAATTTCCTATGCATTGGCTATGTCCATGTTCTTATGGCATAAGTAGGAAGTGGCTCGTGGGTATACTTTGGTGCTTGAATTGAACCCAAATTTTCACTCGAACTTTTTTTTTCCTATTATTTTCTTTTTCTTTGTCATCTTTTTAGTCGGTGGCATAGATGTGTTGGCCTTATGTAAGGGCTAGGAGAAGATCCGTACACTTACAATATATTCTAACTATTACATAGTGGTTCTAACTAGCATATAGTGTATAGTAACTAGCACACAATATATGCTTACTAGTAGACAAGGTATGGAAACTAGCATATAGTGTGCACTAGCTACCATAATTTATATGCTTACTAGCACACAATATATGCTTACTAACAAAGAGAATATGCTAACTACTATATAGTGTGTGCTAGCTAGTAGTACATTTGGGAGACAGATCCTCTTGGCAGGAAGTGAGTACCCCTTTTGGTCAATTTTAAGTTTTGTGGACATTGACACCTCACTGACTTTAAAGCACTTGAACATTTCTAGTGAGTGCCCCTTCTTATCATATTCATTTTCTTAATACTTGTGCACTTGTAGTACATCCCTTGCTACTTAGCAAGAAACCTAATACAAGACATCACTTTTCATAACATAAAAATGGAATAGTAGAAGTGAGTTCCCAACTCAAGTGTTGGGAGTTCAAAAGTTTTTCTCATCAACTTCCAAGTTCAAATGACTTAACATAGGTTTTAATTTTACAATAAGAATCAATGCTTGAACTAAGGCCCGGTTGACAAAAATAGTCAATTGTATAAAAGTGTTGTTGTTGGAGTGTTTAAAAATAAAGAAGCCAGAATTTCTACTTTTCATGCCATGGAGAGGCTTGTAGTGAATGGACTCTTTGCTCTTGGTTTGCTCTATTGTACTTAGTTTTCTCTTTGCGGCTCTTTTTCTTTAATGCTTTCTCTCTAGCCTAGATTTCTCATTTCTCTCTTCTTCTAGGTTAGCTTCCATTTGCTGGCAACAAAGCTTGGCTCATCTCAGCGCCTCCGGCTTGTTGCCCTTGATATGATTCAATTGTTTGATGACTGCATCAAAAATGGCATCAAAGCCTGTATCAAACACATGATTAGCAACATATCCAGCCCGATCATCCTTTTGTAGACAAGAAAAAGATTGGGCTTCAAAGTTTCTATAAGAAACTATTCTCTCTGTTCAATGATCTGATGCTCTAGCTTGGGAGTAATAAGACAAGCTTGTTACGGATTTTGAAATACTTTGTAGAAAGTTTCATCAATCATAAGTGTGCTTTGGATGTTGTATGCATGATTGTCCCTCCAAAACAAGTCCAAGTCTTTCAAAAACACAGGTTTATTGATGAACTACCAAGGTTGCAATCTACATTTCTCTTGAGAGAAAAAATCATCAATCATGGTGCCTACAATTTAAAAGTAGTACTACAAATTTTCATGACTTTATGATGCATGCTTGTGCTCCATATATACACAGTGAAAAATTGAAGGCACCAATCCAAAAACTTGTTGTTGTCCTTTTGACAAAACACAAGCTACTTATCCTCTATATTGTATTTTTTCATTTCATTTGCATGTGCAGGTTTTTTTTTTGCCGTAATGAGTCTCTACAACCCTCACCAAGAGACCATTGAGATCAAGTAAAAGAGCCTTCTTTCACAACTGCTTAGGCACCCATATTGGGTCTAGTAGAGGATACCATTCACCACATATGATCTCTTTAGTTGGGTGAACATAATTTAGGTGCTCATGAATTCTACGGGCATGATGTGAATAGCACTGCAGCCGCTTCTCAATCTCCATTTTTTGTCTTCTCAACTGTCTAGATTTATAACTAGCCATTTTTACACTTTTTGCATATATATAGCCACACTTATATCAGGCAAGGTTGCTAATGCCCGTTTCTATTCCTCTGCAAGCAAAACAACAATATCAAATGAAGAGGTTATAAAGGAGTAGCAAAATATATTGGAGTATCACTCAGCATTATATTTACACAAAACGAACTTTTCATTGGAAAAAAAAAACATGCTAGCCACAAGAGGACTTATGCAAAATAGGTTTCCAAAATGGCACAGCCAAAATAGTGAAGAGCACAAAAAGTATAAGAACACAAGTAAAGGCATACCAAGTGCATAACACTTGCTTGCTTACATTACAAAATTTGGATAGAATAGGAAAGGTTTAACATAGTTTTTTGCAAGCTCTTGAGTAGGTGGCTTTCTTTTCACCTTGGTGCTATCGGCTTTGTCATCTATTTTATTTGGGGAGGCATAAACATTGCTTTCAGTCAAGGATTTAATATTTATGTAATTACGTCAAATTTTGTGTGATCACAAGGTTTTATTGACACATTTACATGATCATGGTAAACATGATCACACATAAACCGGTTTAGGGTGACTTGCAAACCCACAAAAATCGTGCTGGGCTTTTCCATTTCCCCGGCGGGCCCACCGGGTATTATAATTTTCCCTGCGGGCCCGCCGGGAAAACAGAAAATCCCGGCGGGCTATTAACGTTATATACACGGGCCCGATCGGGCCCTCTGGGTGTATTAGCGCTTTCGTCTTCTGTGAGAGAGAGAGAGAGAGAGCTCAGAGAGAGAGAGAGAGAGCTCAGAGAGAGAGAGAGAGAGAGAGAGAGAGAGAGAGAGAGAGAGAGAGAGAGAGAGAGAGAGAGAGAGAGAGAGAGAGAGAGAGAGAGAGAGAGCGCTTGCGCCACCTTTGCAGGTACGTCGAGAGGAGAGAGGAGAGAGGGAGAGAGGGGGTCATGTGGGAGCGTGCTCTGCATCGTAGTGCATGGCGACAGCAACAGCAGAGTACCTGACCACACTATCCAGGTATGTGTTGTGTGTGTGTGTATGCGTTGTGTGGTAGCGTGCCTTTTGTCGTAGTGCGTGGCAGTAATAAGGTACCTTACCACACAATGGGAGTGTGTGTGTAAGCTGTTCTACGGAACAGTGCTTATCACGGGGGCATCACCTCGGTGATGCAGGCAAGATGGTGTCCTTGTGGTAAGTAATGGGTTACTGTCTGGGTACTGCATCAGTAATGCGGCGAATCTAGTATCCTTATGGTAAGTCAAAAAATATATGGGCATCGATCGATAACGCGGCTATATGATGTTCGTATGAAGGCCATTGTTTTTCCTTAGATTCAGGTGGCACTTGGTTGGTAACGCGGCTAATAGAGTGTCGTTTGTTAGAAGCATATGTTTTTGCATAATGTGGCGTTCAGGTCGTTAACCCAGCCGTACGAACGTCATATAATTTGTATGTGCATGTGCAACTAATTTTTTAAGTATTAAGTATATGAAATACTTGGTCGGTAACGCGACTGTGAAGAGTATTTCATAAGAGTGTTACCGTTCTCCGAGCGATGTTTTCCGAGCGATCCTAGTTTCCGAGCAAGTCTTGGCGGAAGGGTACTCCGTAGAAGGGTACTCCTATTAGACAAGGTGGTCTTGTATGCAGTTATCCATGTAAACCACAAAGCTATAAATTAGATCACGTTCTTGAATACATATTGACAAGAATGAATTTTGGTGCTTGAAAAGGACATAGAGAACTTTACCTACAAGAGGATACATGCTGCATTGATCAATACAAATGGAATGCCTAAATCAATTTTTTATTTATATACACCCTAATCTCATGTCTAGAGAGAGAGAGAGAGAGAGAGAGAGAGAGAGAGAGAGAGAGAGAGAGAATGCAAGATTGCAACAATAACAATACACATTTAAATGGAAGACTCTTGGATACTAAATTTTTGTTATCAAAAAGACATCACAGATTATAGCTGAAAATAAGGATTTTATGTACGATCAATGAAACAAAATGTAACAATAATTTACAATGATTCACATTCATCATCAATGTAAAGGTTTTGAGTGTAGCGATGCTCTTCCCGTTCCATGTCGAATCGTTTGTCTCTAAACATGCTCTTTGCCATTGCTTTGGCATACACGGGCAATTGACTTTGCATGGAAGGAATAAACGAAATCTTAATACATATAAAGAAATCCATACAAAGGAAAAAGATTAACATATTCAAATATAACATCTAATACATAACATTTCCAATGTAAAATGTGTTTCCTAAATCGTGAGTAATCCATATATTGTCACCAACCATGATAGAACAAAAGCACATTTTACATTTCCAATGTAAAATGTGTTTCCTAAATCATGAGTAATCCATATATTGTCACCAACCATGATAGAACAAAAGCATATCCAAATATGGCAATACAAGCCAAACAACACATAAGCATATATTGGAATACTACTATTTACCTAGAGCTGGCAATAATTTCTATACCAAAAAATTCATACAAAGGGAGAAGATTAACATATGAACAACATAACATCCAAGAACATAACATTTCCGAAGTAAACCATGTTCCAAAACCCATGAGTTTTACATAAATGTCAATCTGCGACAAAACAAGGGCATAATTAAACATGGCAATATAAACCAAACATCACATAAAAACAAACCACACTTGAAAGAAGTCCATAATAGTATTAGTCTCAAGGGACAAGGGCCTCACTAGTCATACGGATTGAAACCTGCAAGTGGATCCACCTCATCATCTGCCTGCGGCCTACTAACATGATCATGGCTGCCCTGTTGCATGTAAGCCAAAAGGAGAGGCTCTACATACGTGGTCATAAAAAATGTATCCACATCGATAGATGCACATACTCTACCAGTGTGCATGCATGTCTTAAGAATAGGCGCAGTACCACATCCCATCTCAATGCACACACCACCTCGACGACAGTACATGTGTATAAAGCATGCTAAAAATGTATGACTCCTCTCTAGTCCCCCACGCCATTGCTGCCCGACAGGGTCCAAAGCACGCAAATCATCCGGAAGATAATGGTAGGCGAGGGTATCTAAAGGATGCATGCTGAAGGACTCAAAGAGAGGTGTACTCTCTGCAATGAAAATAGGAGGATTTGTAGCTCGACGTGGAACCATAAAAAGCATTGACGTAGAACACTAGCAACAAAAGATAATAATATCCAATTAAACCTTAATTCAAGAAACACATGTAGTTTTGAGCATTTGAATAGAATATAATCATCACTATACTCACATTTGTGCGAATACCACCAATCTCTTTGAATCCATATGTAGAATGGTGAATGACAACCACTCGTCTCACTATCTCCAAATCGTAAACGCGAACATAGCGCTCAATCCACCCAATTGTGAAATCACCTATAATATAATTGCACCATCTTAGAAAAGTTTCAATAAGTAGAAACATACAAAATAAACATAAATATTAACAACTATTAACTTTAACAAATACCTGCCATAGAGGCCATCACCAATAACCATCCCAAATCTGCCAAAGTAGATGCTGCCAAAGCAATCCCATAGCGCACATGGTCCTTAGAAACAAAATCCCAGGTGGGACAAGGATTGTCACCACCTTGAGTGCCTCCAAATGGCAAGTCAAGAAAAATGAAGTCAGCTGCCCAATCCACAGTCTTTCCCCTCCTTGTGTAATTAACCCCTGAAGGCTTATTTTGCTTGATGAACTCGTGCACACTATAGAAGGTATCATTTTTTCTTCCTCCCGTAAAATCCTTCCCAATGGTGATGTAATCACCAACCACTACAATGCTTTTGGGATTCTCAACATGAGGCATGTATCCCAAATAATGCGTTGCAAGATAAATAAATTTTGTAGTCCTTTTGGAAAGTCTCTTTTGACCTTTTAGAGTATTCCCTTCAGGATCACAAGAGCATGATATCAATATGTTTTCCTCTCAAAACACATACAAATAAGAGAAGAGAGAGAGAGAGAGAGAGAGAGAGAGAGAGGGAGAGAGAGAGAGAGAGACTCTGTGTATGTGTGCAAAGACATAACTTGGATACTTGAGAGACATACACAATAGAGTAATGTATGCAGAAACATGATATATATATATATATATATATATATATATATAAGTACTTACATGCATAAACAGACATTTATATATCTATGTATACGTATGCAAGTAAGTAGGTATATATATGTGTGTGCGTGTATATAAACACTATTAAAAAATTCACTAAAGAATCAAAATAGATTTGGATCTTGAAATTCAAACCTTGAATGCAATCCTCTGTTTCCAGGTCCTCCATATGATGAGAAATATCAAAGGACTTTTGGCTTTCAACATCAATCCTTTGTTTCTCAACATGCTTCTCTTTTTGTTTATCTAAACAACAATAGAATAAAGAACAAAACGTTATTGATAACCAACAAATACATGATACATGATTCAAAATTTTACTTATACAAAATTTCAAATTATCATACTCTTTCTTTGGTCCACTTCTTTTGGAACCATGGTTGATATTTGTGAATAGAGCTCCTTCTCTCTATTCAAAACATGACCTCCTTCAAGATCTATCCACCATGGACAATTGTCAAGCTCCTATCGTGTACATTGATGCATAGCACGTGGGTACATACAAGTCTCTTCATTCAGGGTCAATAGCCATTGCTTTGCCCTAACTGGAATACTTGGCACATGACCTTTTCCTTGCAAGCAAACAAAGTACCTACCATGGACAATGAAACAATTATCAAAGACATGATTTTATCTTTGATATGAAATTAAAGTAACTATCAAGTAAATTCATTCACACATCTTCACCTAAAAAGTAGCCTCATAGAAGCTTTCAATATCATATCCTCTTTCTTGAGAGGTTTATCATTGCTCTTCTTCTCCTTTGGCTCTCCTCGAACCTCAAGAGGAAACATATATGTCCTCATCTCTATCTTCACCTCTTCATAGAAGTCAAACAGGGAGAGATCAAGAAGAACAATTACCCCTCCCGGCACATCCATAAAATCGACCAACACCTCCGTAGCTTTATGGTATATCTTCTCAAGCACAGCTTCTCTTCTAAGCCAACTTTAAGAAGAAAACATAAATTCATGCATTATTTTTGTTAGCCTATAAACCATGCAATCTATACAATCATCAAAAATATTAGGAACTCACTGTCTATAAAGGTGATCCTCTCATGCAAGGCCATACATAGATTTTGTTGCTTTGTTTGCCTCCAACAAAGTCAACCAAAAGATTTTTGACTCCATTTGAACATCACATAAAGCCAATAAATTCAATTTCTCAAGCGTTGCAAAACTTTCGGGCCCCCACTTGAGAGACCATACTTTTGACCTCCAAGTATCTCCATGCTTGGGATCGACAATATTAAGGATCTAAAATTAACTTAGTGAAGTCAATAATTTATATAAGAAAAGTAAATACAAACACATAGTTGTTCATTGAGAAAGACTCGCCTTTCCAATCCTATCACCATATCTTGAAGCCAACTCTTCATTCTCCTTCTCTTCAAACAATCGAAGCTCTTCATCTGACATTTTTAGTCTTGCCTCTTCAACCTTCTTGTTTAGTGCTTTACTTATTTGCACCTAGAAAAACAAGGGAAGGAGTCAAATCCATTGTGACAAGCATAGCAGTACTAAATTCATGTTAGAAATATATGCTACTTAAAACTTACATTAAAAACTAGCTTTCCGAGATATCTACGTGTAAGAGGATACCAAGGCTCAACACCCTTGGTACTCTTCTTTCCGATACGTGCAATCAACATTCTATCTCTCTCAGGTAGGTCTTTTAGGTACTCCCCATGATCAGCAGAACAAATATTTGCACAATTTACTAGTTCATCCCTCAATGTTGTGGTCACCAAGGCATGTGTATTCAAACTACATGTTCAAAAGCAAGAAAAATTCACATAAACATAAATAATCTTGAGAACTATCATAACCAAAAAGATAAGGAAGGAGACTCACTAGTTCATCCTCTGTAAACTTGTAAGAAGGGCAATCTCACTAACCCTGGTAGGGTCAATTATAGTACAAAGCACATGACAATGCTTCACTTTTGTTTCTTTGAAGCATTCTTTAATAGCAGATGTCCATGCCACAGTACGATGGTTGCCTTCCCAAACATAGAACATGTGACCCATTAGTTCCTGAAGTTCAGGTTTCAGAATGAGGTCAGCTTCAAACTCTTTGTTAACCTCATGCCAAATAGGATCCCAATCCCTCTGTATTGCTTCATCCACAATTGAAACTTCTTTGTCCCTTGTCCAAATGGAAACAATAAATGCTCCTTTCTCTGCCACATAACCCTCTCCAGCAAATGCTATTTTCAAGCCCGAAAGATCATCACGAAGACCCCTAACCCTTGCATAAGGAATGAGTCTACAAAGAGGAATGGGTGGACAATGGTGACAGCTGAACATCCTTGTTTTCTGAAGAATGTCCTCTCCCATATCCATGTAAATCTTGTTCTCTTCATTGGATGGCTCTACAGATGGTACCTCTGGCCTAACAACATAAGGGACAATCATCATACTTGCCTCTTGTTGAGCAACCCCTGAAGCATCCAGAGTTTGGCTCTCAACCTCTTCCTCAACATCATTTTGCTCCAGCACTCTGCTTATGTCATCTTGACTCTCCTCTGGTTGAGATGAACCTCTAGTTTTCCTCAATCGCTTACGACCCCCTGCAACACCCGGAGGACTGCAAAGAGAAACAAATAAAAAAGTCTTTGTTAGAAAAGAATCCCAAATAAAAAAAAAACAAATTGAAAAAAACACCCCAAAAGCAGGCTGTGCCGATGCGGCCTGCTTTTGAGGTGTTTTTTTGCAATTTGCATGCCATTTATACTCGCAACTTAAATTGGCCAAATGCAATCCTTTTCTAATTTTCATGACTAATTTGTTGCAGCTATAAGACTGCAAAGAGAAACAAATAAAAAAGTCTTTGTTAGAAAAACATCCCAAATTAAAAAAAAACAAATTGAAAAAAACACCCCAAAAGCAGGCCGTGCCAACGCGGCCTGCTTTTGAGGTGTTTTTTTGGCAATTTGCATGCCATTTATACTCGCAACTTAAGCATTCTACCGCTTACAAAAGAAGGGCAGGAAATAGCTTTGCCTACACCAATGAACTCAAATACGATAAGCTGATCAGGCTAAAGACGATAAGCTGATCAGGATCATCAGGAGCATCCTCCCAATCTTGAGAGTGTACATTGTCTGAGGTGCTGTCAAAGCAACTGCCATACAAACAAGCAATAAAAAATCTTGTCAATGTACTCACAATCACAGCTAACCTTCGTAGGCATGGTTCAAAGCGGTGCCTGGGTTTTTGCATACTTCAAACCACATACATACAACCCATAAGGCACATGCTACGATACTTTACCAATTTCACCTGCCTTGAGTTCCGTTCTGAAGTACCTTCCTCACATAGAGAACAGACATAAGAAACAACATAGAGAACATACACATTAGATGAAAACACCTTGGTTCACTTTAGTTGGCCGTTTTTCCTTGATCTGGAGCATGATAGCTAAAGTCTATTGAGGTCTCCAAGGACAGCCCCGCACTTGCCAATGATTCAGGAGGCTAAAGCAAAATACGTCTATTTTTGGTGCCTTAATACCAGAACTGCACCCAAAGACATGAGTGAGTCGTATTTCAACATGATGCGGCTACAGACTCCAAACCTTACATTGACCAACTCATCCTTGAACTACATTTTCAAACGTATAATAGAAACATGGACACATACTGAATTTTGAAAGAAAATCAATGCGTTGCACGATTCATAGAAATTTGCAAGCACATACAATATTCAAGAGCAGTGCTTAAAGAAAGCTGGATTTCATTTTGCCACTGCTAATAACCACAAAACAGGAAGATTAGCCTCTTCCTTGAAGAAACACTCGTTCTCAACCTACAAGGCCACAACTAAGCATGCTTAGAGTAGTGTGGAGGAAGAGAAACTAAGCATGCTTAGAGTAGTGTGGAGGCACCATGACTGATTGCACATACTTGCATTCCAGTATTGAGGGTGTACCCTCACACCTGTCTGAGATAGCATCACATTGCTCTCAACACCTGAAAACGATGGTGGCCTGTCTTCAGATGCCCTTCTGGAAACCCTGCTGTTGTCATCATTAATTTGATGGAAGTGTGCCTAGCTTCTCTGAAGGTAAGCTGGAGTTCTTTCTAAGAATGCACATCAGAAAAGGCTTGGGGGCCTACTTGACCTCATCACAGAGACCCAATTCAAAACTTCTGCTACGAAAGCCTCCAGCCTGTCCGACCTATATTGTGGCGTAAGCTTATTTGGATGGCCTTATCTGATAACCATCCAATTTTAGGCATAGTTTGGAAGTAAAAAAGAATGCAATTTAAATGCAATGCTTTTGATGCGCTCTGCTCATCAAATCCTGGTATTGTATGTGTCTGGCATCCTGGTATGGTCTAGCATCCTGGTATGGTATGCGCTTTTGTATGTCCCTATTATTGTATGTGTCTGGCATCCTGGTATGGTCTAGCATCTGACATTCTTCTAATTTAATTTCACCACGCTTATGGTAAAAAGAAAAAGAAAAACAGAAACTAAAATCTCAGCATCTACATGTCCTAGTCTACATGTTGACCTTGCCGGAAGCCCGGTTATGCATAACAACTTCGGCTATGGTCAGTACTAAACTGCCTTGCAAAATTAATGGACTATTCTGGTCATGCAGGTCCTTCACTAATGGACTATTCCGGTCATGCAGGTCCTTCGGAAAGGCTCATAAAAGTGCTGGACTTAATCCCCATAGCCTCCTCAGACAAAATGCAAAAAAACACCCCAAAAGCAGGCCGCGCCGGCGCGCCCTGCTTTTGGGGTGTTTTTTTGGATTTTGTTTGTAAAAACACACACACAAATGGTGTGCACTGCAAGGTGATTCCGCACAAGCCAGAAAAATCTGAGGGATTTTGCAGAGAAATTGCCACATTTAATCATTGAAGCAAATTCATTCAGTTCAAGGGGAGCTTTGAAATTCCTGCCCGGTTTTTGAGGACTGCTAAGCACACCAACTCATAGAGCTCAATGTAGACAGTAGGAAGATAATGCGTGCACTTTGCTGCTGCTTGGGTAAAGTTAAGAGCAGTCAACTTTACATCCAAGAGCACCATAGATCCCATAACTTCCAAGCAGCCCTCATTCTTTGTAAACACATGAATCCTAGACACTGACCATAACAAGGCCAGTAATGAAAACAGATAAACAAACACGAGATAGCTCCATAGTAGCAGTCACAAGTCACGGACCCAACTCTTCCCAAAAAAATCCACAGGTGCTTTTCCTTTCCAGACTTGTTATTTAACATTGGACAACTTGAAACACGAGATAGCTTCATAGTAGCAGTCACAAGTCATGGACCCAACTCTTCCCAAAAAATCCCACGGGTGTTTTTCCTTTCGAGACTAATTATTTAACATTGGACAACATGTGAGGCACAAATAAAATATCCAAATTACCCATGTCAATCAAGACCTTGTCCCCATCAGTGGCTGTGACAGGGATCTCTGAAGCTCAAGTGTGAGGGTTAACAAATGGGGGGGTGATTTTGCCTGCTGAAGCGCAAGATGAAATCGACCATAGCACAAGCTGAAATCGACTAACGCATATACTAGAAACTGAAAATTGAAATCGACTAACGCAGAATTTTGATTCCAAGCGTGGGACAAAAACGAAAACTGAAATCGCAGATAATTCCAAAAAACACCACAAAAGGAGGGCGCACCGGCGCAGCCTCCTTTTGATGAGTTTTTTTAGCAGAGAGCAGCTATGGGAAATAGAGCAGAAATGTACCTCTGAGGAGTTTTTTTCGATTTCTTCATCTTCGCATCTTCGCTCTGTTCTTCCCTTTCGACTCAGAAAAGCCCCAACTTTAGAGATATATATATATATATATATATATATATATATATATATATATATATATATATATATATATATATATATATATATATATATATATATATATATATATATATATATATATATATATATATATATATATATATATATATATATATAGAGAGAGAGAGAGAGAGAGAGAGAGAGAGAGAGAGAGAGAGAGAGAGAGAGAGAGAGAGAGAGAGAGAGAGAGAGAGAAGAGGAAGAATAAGAGAAATTTAACTTCGTAGGAAACTATCCCAAGAGACCTTAAATATCTATCCAATGAGGAGAGTTGAACTCAATACATGTTATTCAATCTACCACACTCGGGTGATAGAGAGAGAGATAGAGAGAGAGAGGCACACAAGATATAGAGAGAAAGAGAGAGAGATAGAGAGAGAGAGGCACACAAGATATAGAGAGAAAGATATAGAGAGGCACACTCGGGAAATGGCATAACCAATCTACCACACTTGGGTGATAGAGAGAAAGAGAGAGAGAGATAGAGAGAGAGAGGCACACAAGATATATATAGAGAGAGAGAGAACTAGAGAGAGAGAGAGAGAGAGAGAGAGAGATCTAGTTATTTTTATGATGGCAAAAATTTAACGCATTGAAATTTTAAAATTATGTGATCATGAGATAGAGGTGCATTTATGACGGTTTCATTAGATTTTTATGCCGAATTGTTTTTGCAGAAAAAAGGAATTCTCGATTAATAGAAATTCCCTTCAGTTGGTTCAACTCAGAGTTGGTTCAACTCAGAGCTTTAACGCCCTGTTTTTACAATCGTCCCCTTTCTTCAATCATCCATGAGTAGATTCATCACCATATATGGTCCTTCTCCACGACAGAAATTAAGTGTTAATTTTCAGAGCAGGTTTGTGGAAATCAAGCTAAATCTTCTTGAGGAGCATTTTGACTTAGAAGGGGTGCCTTTGTCACTTAAGCCTTTGTCACTCAGCCATGAACAGTTAAAGTTTGGGCTTGTTCTGCTCTCCACTGGTGAAGAAGGATTTCTTCTTGATGCAGAAATACATCAATTCTATAAGATTTTTATTGATATTGCTGTACATGAGACTCCTACTTCTGTTGAGTTCATTCCTAATGAAACACCAAAAACTCACAGTGTCATTGATATGATTAAACAGATGCCCTTAAATAGTAGCTTGCATGTCGCTATGCAAAGTGCGACAGAGATTGTTAAAGCTGAAGAATTGCCCAAAGTTTACGATGGGTACATTGCATTTGAGCTCCCTCCTTGTGAAGAGACGTCAACAATGCATGGCATGGAGCAGAAGTATGATGGTCACTCTTGGATGGAGTACGTCACATGTAGCTCAGATTGTTTTGATGGTGTTGTGCGCTTGAGTCGTTGTCCTGGACACCTTCGGTGCGTCAATATTGATTGTCCTCACTACTCGAGACTACATTATCAAAATGAAACACACTGGAAAAGAAGAATGAAAAAAAGTTGTCCTGTTGGTCTTGTAGGGCTTCAACATGGTAATATTGTTTGCAAACACTGATCACAAATGCCCGAGTGTGTTGATTTGTGTCATGCAATAATTTACTACTGTGTGCCTAGAGATCATTTCAACACTACAAGATGTGCGATTCATCTGGGTAATCATAAGCACCCTTATGAAGAGGGTGTCAGCAGAGCCATCGAAAAACAAATAGAGGAGAAGGTTGCAGCACGTGCAAAGCTAAATCCTTTCACTACTCCAAAACAACTTGAGGGTGCCGTTACTCAAGATCTTATTATGGACATGATAATGAAAGACAATCAAGAGGGGAACTCAGAGATTGGTGAGGATGAACTTGCAGACATTCTTGAGTATGCCACTCCTCTCTCAAATAAAAGGAGGATAGGAAGATGTTTAGAGTATGCCAAAAGAGAGAAGAATATCACTGCAATGGGCCTTGAAGCTGTGTTGGACTTGAAGAATCGTTGTCGCTACCCTTTCATACACAGTGTGCTGTTCCCAGGGCAGTTGAGTGATAGACATCAACCACATGTTTTTAAAATGTCAATTAGGGGACCTGGTAGTGGACTTGATTTGATTAATAGAATGAGACCTGGTGGAAACTTGCAAGAAATGTGGGTTCATTTTGATCACATACATAGAGTTTCTGGTTGGCCCACAATGTCTGCACACGTATATGACCCTTATGTGCATTCTCTTTTGACTATTGCCACATGTGAGTTCAAGGTCGAGGATCGCTTTGCTCAGACTGAGTTTTGGAAAAAGTTGAATTCTGTGGTTCATGAAAATGGCTTTGAGAAACCAGAGTTTCGTGGATTCATGGCAGATGAGGCAAATGCAAATTGGCTTGCAGTGCGTGCAGTTTACTTTGGTGGGGCAAAAAAAAAGGTCCCTGAAAAAGAGAGGAGTTGTACTTTCCATTGGGAGCAAAGCATGGTTCACCACACACGTAAGTGTATCCGTCCTTCATTTCAAGAGGAGCATAAATCCTTGTGTCGAAAGTGGCGAAATGCACCATCCGACGTGGCTGCAAGAATGAAATCAGAAAATTTTGGCATGCAGGTCATTCAATCAAGGGCGAGATACCATCATTGGAAACTTGGCTTGCTTGGTGGGATGTGAGAGCATTCCATTGGGGATCTTGGTTTGTGAGTCAAGATGAGTCAGGTATTTTTATGCCCACCACTAATCTAGCAGAGGCTAAACATGCAAGTATGCGTGTTGGAGTTGGTTTTAAAATCCAGATATCCCTTTATGAGGCCACAGGATTTGACATGTCAATGGCTATTTTGCAAAGTGTGAAGTGTAATGCATACTTGAAAGGTATTCATGCAGGAACAGGCCCTGGAATACAAGATATGGCAGAGAGATTCAGTAGTCAAAATACAAGCCGGACATTGAATAGAAAACTAACAGATCTTGCTCATTCATCTATGGTTGAAATGGGGATTCAGTCTCCGGAGATGCAACATTCTGCAATGTGTAAACAGAGTGTGCGTGCAAAGCGACCGCTGCAGGTTGATCCAAGAGAGATCCTAGAAGAGGATAGTCATAGGCCAGAATTTGTAACTGTTACTGAGGGTCATAGTTACAAAAATAAACCAGAAGGTGAGAGAAAAGGAGAATATGTGGAGAGGAGGATTCCAAAGACAGTGTGGTCTATCAGAAGAACTGAACCAGGAAAGAAAATGACTTGTTTTGGACGATTACCAGGGCAAAGTGGAAGATGTGGAGCATACATTAATGCAGGGATTGATAATAGCAAAGATGGAGTACCTGCACCTTGCTTTTGGGGTCGAAGGAAGTATCCTGGAGGTCTTGTGGGGGGGTTTATTTGGTTTTGTAACTCATCCCCAACACACTCTTGGGAGGTTGATGAGGACCATGTTGTTGGCTTGATTGGCCCTGCTCCAGGAGTGTGGCCAGTGGATGAGGGAACTTTGTTGCAACCACAAAAGATACAAATCCTTGAGGAAAATGGATTTTCACTTGAATCAGGTAAAAGCTCAATCAAATCAACTACAGCAAATGCAACATCGAGCTCTTTGTAAGCGCTTAGTTCTTTTCGGCCAAAATTTAGAGATGGTAAGCTTGTTAAGTGGAGAGCAAATTTGACCAAAGAGTTCCAGGTTAAAATTCAGAAAGGAAGAACCATGTCTGCGCAACAGGTTCGTGAGGCCATTGTTTTATGCAATGAGTCTCATATTTTCTACGTAAGTACTGAAGGCTCGCGAGCATTAGGTGTCAACTACTCAGTGACTCTGGGCGAGTTTCCTCGTTGCACGTGTGAGGGATTTCTGAAAAGAGAAAGCAAGCGCTTGACATACATGACATGTAAGCACTTGTACTATGTATATTTGCAAATACTAGGATTGGATTCATCATCTCACGAGTTCATTCACCAAGCAGCTCTCACAAAAGTCGAATTATTTCAGGCTCTTAGTGGCAGACGCTGCAATGTCACAATTTGACAATCATGTGTGTGAGCATTAAAGCCAGCTGAGTCTTTTTGTCTTTTCGAGATGCAAATCGCGACCAAGCAACAACTAGAAACTTTTTGGTGTATATTTTACATCGATACGGAGATGCCTCTTTCGCTACTATCTAATGGATCGAAAACTATAGCAATATAAATCAAAGAGCATACATTTTGCTATGAAGCTTGGAGTATATTGCCATCATTGTTTTTACTTTTTGTTTTGACAAAGTGAATCATTGTAAATTATTGTTACATTTTGTTTCATTGATCGTACATGAAATCCTTATTTTCAGTTATAGTCTGTCATGTCTTTTTTATAACAAAAATTTAGTATCCAAGAGTCTTCCATTTAAATGTGTATTGTTATTGTTGCAATCTTGCATTCTCTCTCTCTCTCTCTCTCTCTCTCTAGACATGAGATTAGGGTGTATATAAATAAACAATTGATTTAGGCATTCCATTTGTATTGATCAATGCAGCATGTATCCTCTTGTAGGTAAAGTTCTCTATGTCCTTTTCAAGCACCAAAATTCATTCTTGTCAATATGTATTCAAGAACGTGATCTAATTTATAGCTTTGTGGTTTACATGGATAACTGCATACAAGACCACCTTGTCTAATAGGAGTACCCTTCTACGGAGTACCCTTCCGCCAAGACTTGCTCGAAAACTAGGATCGCTCGGAAAACATCGCTCGGAGAACGGTAACACTCTTTCATAAAAAAAATGTATGAATTGTTTGATTTTGTTGTTTTTAACTGTCCATTTGAAATTATATACTAGCTAATCATATTCAAAAGAATACTTTATTCATCAACTAGAGTGCTTCGTTAGCCGCATTTGTATTGAATTGAGATCGAACAAAATATTGGAAACTGAGAGAGAGAGAGAGAGAGAGAGAGAGAGAGAGGGAGAGAGGGAGATATTTTTCATGAAAGCGTGTTAGATTTTTCTACCTGAGAGTGTTTGGGATACGATCCTTGTGGTTCACAGGTGTACCTCCGCATTAATTGGATACTGATCGTAGTGCTTCAGAGGGGTACCTCGCCAAAAACCACAAGGAGTGTTGGAGTTTTGTCAAGCTCAATGTTCATGTGAATTTTTAAGCCCATATCAACATCTTGCATGGAGCCGCATGCCTTTAAGATGCTTGTGTAGGTGATTGTGATTGCATCTGCTGCCGACCCAAAAGCCTTCAAGATGGTTCTAGAGAGGGAGCTCCTTTGTGCTTTCTCAAGTGCATTGGATAGGAAGCTAAAAATAGCGTGGAGCTTTCTGGACCTGTTCTTGTTGTGCGTATCCCATGACTAGTGCATTTTGATGCTTTGCATCCAGTAAAATCAGCCTAAACTTTCTAGCACTGGTCTTGTTACACACATCCGTGCTTACTGCATTCCAAGAGGCGACATTTCTGTCAACACCACCTTGTGATATGCGCACCACATTTGGCATACATATCGACCAAGGCTTTGCCAAGCACGAAATCGTTTTTCATCGATAGCCCCTGACTAATAATATCAGGCTGTATTTTTGTGCCCATACAACATCTTGTGTTGCGGCTAAAATGATGCATACTTCCCTTGCAGTTCCTTGTCATCACATTGGCAAATTCCTTGATTCTCATGCACGCATCCTTTAGGAAAACTTGTTGCTCCTACTATTTCGGCCCATGCCAGGCAATTAGAGAGAGGCCTTTCCTTTGCATCTGGTAAAAAAAGCCCAGAGCTTTCTTGCCACAGCAAGGTTACCCCTCATTTGGCATACATATCGACCAAGGCAATGCCAAGCACAACATCTGTTTTCAACAACCTCTGACTAACAATATAATTGTGCCTATATCAGCATCTTGCGTAGAGCCACATGCCGTCAAGATACATGTGTGGGTGATTGCATCTGGAGAGAGGCCCTTGCTTTGCATACATATTGACAAAGACAATGCCAAGCACGATATCTTTTTTATAGCTAGTGCCTCCGACAAAATCTAATTGTCAATCCGAGAAGTGTCAAACCATCTCCCATGTCATACCTGCATACGTAGGTGATTGCATCTAGAGAGAGGCCCTCGCTTTGCATCTTCTGAAAATGGGCTAGAGCTTTCTAGCCATATTGAGTGGGGCAAGTATTGCAATCAATGCATTCCAAGAGTCCACACTCTGGACAGGAAGCTCCTCGAGCACTTGTGTAGAGCCACATGCCTTCAAGATGTACATGCCGTCAAGATACATGCGTGGGTGATTGCATCTAGAGAGAGGCCCTTGCTTTGCATACATACCGACAAAGACAATGCCACATGTCTTCAAGATGCATGCATAGGTGATTGCATCTGTCTTTCATGCAATGCGAATTCTTGGGCCCTTGCTTCGCATCTGCTGAAAACGAACAGAATACCGGACGACTGCAATTGATAGACAACTGTGACAGTCATTGGTGAAACTTCAAGATGCATGCGTAGGTGATTGCATCTGTCTTTCATGCAATGCGAATTCTTGGGCCCTTGCTTCGCATCTGCTGAAAACAAACTACAATTGATAGACAACTGTGACAATCATTGGCGCAACGACGATTGGTATAGAGCTGTCGCTGATTCGATGTTAAAAATAAGGAAGACTTTTTTACTTTCCGGTTTCAAATCTTGACATGTGGAGGCTTGAGAGCTTGAGAATTGAAAAGAGCTTGCTACGCTAACGAAGTAATCATCGCTATTTTAAATGTTCCATTTATATAGAATACTTTATTCATCAATCATCACTATTTTAAATGTTCCATTTATATAGAATACTTTATTCATCAATCATCGCTATTTTAAATGTTTCATTTATATAGAATACTTTATTTATCAATCATCGCTATTTTAAATGTTCCATTTATATAAATTACATGTAAAAAAATATTTGCACACCAATTGCATGTTTAATATTCGTTTTTAATCTTTGAAAGGGCTCTCAAGCATTATCGCTAGTTTTAATGCTTCATTTACATAAATTCTCTGCAAAAAATCTAAATACATACAATTTGCATGTTAAATATTCTTTTGTATCTTTTAAAGAGCATCAATTATCATCGCTTTTTGATTGCTACATTTACATAAATTCTATGTAAAAAAGTGTGTGAACACAATTTGCTAGTCCAATTTGTATACTTTCAATGTTTTAAATGTTTTTGAAGATTTTAAGTCGGTGTGTGCTTTGTTTGAATTAGTATGTGTGCAAGGAGAAAAATATAAGTTAAAAATTCAATATATGCTGAAATGGTAAAGACCGTTAACATGTATTGTTTGGTCTGAATTAAGTTCTTATAAACCATTTGTTTGAACTGCTTTTTATACGTGTAACAGACTGCAATTTTAAGTGAAGATTATTATATTCAATTTTTATCAATATTTCCATAACATTTGTTAAAGTCTTCAAGTGGTGGTTAAGACTTTACCTGAGATTGTGTGAGAGTGGTAGTGTCATTCGTAACCATGAATTTGTATTTGATATGTTGTTTTTGTATTGTCCAATGCAAATATGACACCAGATCAAAAGAAATGTATTATGCGTGCCATTCGTAAAGAATGTATTTTGGCAATCTCATCATGTGCAGCTGATAGCATATAACAGATTAGTGAAAGCGATGTCTACATCAAAGACATCACTAGCACTATATATGGGAGAACACAGAGCGCATGTTGCGACTTGAAGGCCAATACGAGTTGTTGAGTCCAGCTGGGATATGAGAATTTTACCCCCACCACAAGGTCAGGACAGTGTTGGGCAATATGAAAGTATGTTGCAGAGACTTAAAGAAAGATATCCCACCTGCTTGCGACATGTCAAAATTAGAGCTATGGGATAATTTGTGGGAAGAACAGAAGGTAAAGATGAAGCGTGTGAACGCGCAGGACTAAGCACCTTTACCCAAGAGATTGAAGATGGCCCAAGATGCGCAAGCAGCTTTGGGAGGTCGATCCGATGCCAGTGGCACTGGCACAATCATGTGCACTGCTTTGAATGAAAAGTGCGCTCATCTTGTCGGCATCCCTCACGAAGCCTTGGTAGAAGGTATGAGGATTGGAGCATGCTCCTTCAATGTGTGCACATTGTACACTATCAAAGGCATCTCATTTTTTCCAGACCACATTACATATGTGGGAAAATGTTACAAGGGAGGGAGTGAGGCGAAATTTGACAGCTTTCAGACAGAGCAAGGAATGCAAACGCTTCACCCCTCCATTGTAAGGTGCATTGGGTTTACTACAGAAGCTCCTTGAATCACGATATTCCCATACTACAATGGGGGTACCGTGGGCGACATGATGCGCCGCTTACCATTCGCTCACGGATTGTTCAGACGATACATGCACAGGCTACAACGTCATGGTTGGAGGTCATTGCCTGTAGCAAACAACCATGTAAGCGAGATAGACAAGGTGCGGATCAAAGCAGTGGTGGAGCAGATGCTGACAATTTGTCATGCCTTAATCGACGGCGTTGCGGCTGCCCACTCGGCCGGTACAGTGCACAGTGACCTGCACTCGTTCAATGTAATGTTAGACTTTACTCGCGCCAATAAATCCCGCGTCGGTATCATTGATTGGGGTATGATGCTGAGAACACCTACTAAGGCTCGTAGCAAATAATTATTTGTCTCCAAGCGCACAGTTGAATGAAGCAGTTTTGAATGCATAGAGAGCAGGGAACGCCGAGATGGCTAAGCAACCCTGGATTGCTCCCGAACTATACGATCCACGGTGCGCAGATGCATACACAAAAGCCAGCGACATTTATGCATTGGGCACCTGTTCGACATGTTGACAGATTTTTGGAGTGCCGCCAGAAAATTTTATTTTCCAGACGAAGTTTTTTCCCACTCGGATGAAGATGTTATGAGGGCTATTCGAATTAAAGTAGATTGTTGGATGAAGTTAAAAGAGCGGGACCAAAGAAGGAATGCTTTTGACATGTTGATATTTTTCAAAGAACATTTAAAGACAGACCCTAACCCTGTGCAACGTCCACTTGTTGAACTTGCACCATCATTTTATCCGATTTAAACATTTCTATGATATACATGTCTTGTCAAGTGTATTCTTTTTTTTATTGAAGTGTATTATCTGGTTTGAAGTGATTCACCTAATTGAGTCAATTATCTTTAGTCAATTATCTTTAATCATTTCAAATTTGTCATTTAACTGTCAATATTTCAAATTTGCCTTGTGGTTCAATTAGTCGCATTTGAAGTGGTGGTTTTTAGTGGATTCCGCGCAGTGTCCCAATGAGTGAGAATATATATTTGCCAATGATATTAAATATTTGTCACTCTATCGACTGCAGCTCTAAGAGAAAATGGCCAATCAAGAACAAGATATTGGCACCCAATCATTGCCTGATGATCAACAACAAGCGATTGTTAATGCATCTCAACACATGAAGTCTCTGGCACACGTCATGTCGGCACAACAAGCGACGCGTACTGCTCACCGACTCTCAAAGTGGGCAAATCCAAACCATATGCAATGGAAAGAGATCAATAAAGAAGTGACAAAGGACATGATCAAGACAATATGGCCATGTGAGGACGCAGAGATCAAGAAAGGAAGATGGAAGGTTTCGAAGTGTACCCATGATGGTATCAAAGATAACGCTGAGAGGATTTATTTGGAGGTTTATGGCCATCCCCTGCACAATGCAGATTGTGCGCTATATTTTGTCAAAATGTTATATGTTCACTTTGTGCAACAGCAACCAGTAGACTTCTCGTCAAAGGAGACAATTGTTGCCACTCATGATTTAAGGGAGAGTTGTGTCACTTTCACCCGAGATGAGCTGGCATTGATAGTGGAAGGCACCGACCTACAATTAAAGAGAGAGAAGGATATTTACACGACACAGTTGGCAGAGAAAGATGAAGAAATAACACGTCTTTCTATAGCCACCCAGACACCGCAACCCTCACAAGTCCGGATGGAGAAAAGCATTCACCGCTTAAGTCGGGACGTTCAAACCCTAACACAGCGAGTGAATCCAACACCTGTACAAGGGACACACATCAGCCACCTTGTCTTGCATCTGGAGTTGGTCCCCTCATCTACTTCAGATGCATCCTCATGTTCCCAATGTCCAGTTTGCTACAATAATTTTGATGGATGGAGTGGGTACTATACATTGACATGTGGTCACTATTATCATTTAGTTTGTCTTATTCGTTTGATGCAAAATAATAGTCGATGCGCAATATGTTCACAAGATATTCCACAAGGAATATATATTATGTTTGGCATGGCAAACAAGTATAAATTCAAGCAAGCACGCCCAAATACCCATAGCACAATTAGAAATCTGTTTGATGAGCAAGATGCTGCTTCAGGGCAACACAATTGAGATCGACAAACTATGTAATATCGCGACAAACTATGTACTATCGAGAATATGAAGCATTGTAATTACTCAAAACACATTTGAATACAAGGTCTTTTACAATGATTTTTGACATTTACTCATTCTACTCTCAAGCTATATTGAATCAATTGAGTTGTTATCTGGTTCTAAGTCTGAGTGTTGTGGTTCTCCTTGTAATTTAACTTCCACATCTATTATCAAATTCTCTTCTATTTTATCTACAGTACATTGAGATACACCAACATTGAAATCTTCTTCATTTTCATTTTGACAATCATACAACCAGGTTGTCATTTCCTCCTCGTCGCCAGCACTTTCGATGTGATTCAATATCTTTTCGTTGCAATACATATACACTAATTTCTCTGCTCTGTCTGCTAATAGTCTGTTGCGAATAGTGCTGTGAACATACTTGTACATACTCCAGTTTTTCTCTGAACTTGAATTTGCTGCACATTGTGCGAGTACTTTTATTGCAAGAGGACGTAAGGTAGAGTAATGCTCTAGCTCCACCATTCATCATTCACCACTTCCATGCAGGTTGCGCTTTTGCCATTACCTGTACGAAATCATTCGCAAAAGGTCCTTTTAATCTAAATGTACTCATTTCTTTGATGCAATCAATTCGATCCTGAACGTTGGAGTAGAACGTGTTGACCACGTGATAGAAATCGCCTACCACCTCTGTATTCGACATCAAATCTTCTAAATTTCAATACTCTAGATCGAGCATGTAAGCCACGCTATGGAGTGAACTATGAGTGCTCTTCCACCTTGCATGAAAATACTTAGCCAAAATTTTCCGCTGTTTACCAGAGAATGATAATCGCCAATCCTTATCTACTACAGACTCTTTCAACTGTTCAAGATTTTTAAGATTCTGTTGGACTGACCACCATGTCATCCACACTTTGCCCAAGTTTGGCGGCGCCCTTTGATCAAGATTGCAGATCACGAACATAACGCGCATCATTACATGGTATGCATCCATTACACTCCTCCACCAAGCAACCTTGTTTACATTGCCACGTAGACATGTAATTTTATCTTTCAGTGTTTCTTTTTACTCAAGCTGCTAATCATCAAAGGCCGCGCAATTGAATGTTTCAATCACAACACATTTATTACAGAGAAGTGATTCCAAGGTATAAAAGTGTGTGCAGAACCGAGTTTCAACAGGAAGTTCCAGCATCACTGACATGCGTATCCTATACAAATCGAGCACTCTCTGTCGTTTCAAGATAAATTTCACAACCTGACGTGCTGTATCAATTATTTTGGCGAACCATGTGCATGGTTTCTTCGCTAGTGTACCAATCTTTCAGCACCAAGTTCAAGCTGTGCGTATTACAACCATTGACAAAAATGTGTGGAAAGAACTTCTTTATTAATTTACTGGCGTTTTTACAATTCTTTGCGTTGTTCATCACAACTTGAACGACATGTTCAACACCAATTTCTTTAATTACATCAATCAAGACCTCAGAAACGTATTTGCCACTTTTAATTGCACCAAAACTATCAATCGCCTTTATAAACGTTTCTCCCCTTGGATAAACCAGCATTACATTGATCAACGGTCTTCTCTGAACATTTGACCAGCCATCACTCACAATCGTACATCCTGAAAGCGAAATATTCCCAAGTATTATTTCGCCAACATGCTCTTTGACTTCGATGTAACATTTGTCCAAGAAACCATTTCTTATCGTGTGATAAGAAGCAGCTGAAAATCCTGGATCAAACTCACCGATTTTCTTCCAAGCAGCCTTCCAATGATTGCTGTCTACCATGACCAAAGTACTTCCAGTAAAGAATATTACTTTGGAGAGTGCTGTTTGTACTTCTTCTAAAGACTGCACTCGAAAGTTTTGTGTAATGATTTTTGACGGATTTGACAAAGTCCACCTTCATTGTGACGTTTAAAAAGAATACTGCTTGGAATTTTCTCTCCTTGCGCAGGTTGTTCTCCAAGGTTAGTTGGCATCACTACAAAATCTGCGGAGTTAATATTTGGCTCTGGGAACTCTTGATTTGAAGGCACAGAGCTATATATCTGTCGTCTCTTGCCACCCTTTTCGGCGAGCTCTTCTCTCAAACGCTTTGCAACTGCAGGTGCCTGAGAATGTTCACATTTTCTACAATTGTTTTTAGCGCTACCCAGAAAATGATCCCTAATAC
Source organism: Adiantum capillus-veneris (assembly GCF_014529385.1). NCBI lineage: Eukaryota > Viridiplantae > Streptophyta > Polypodiopsida > Polypodiales > Pteridaceae > Adiantum > Adiantum capillus-veneris. The sequence goes on along the minus strand of NC_140957.1, from coordinate 121,383,241 downwards.
GTGGTGCACCGCCAGATTTTGTTGTGTGACAAAATTTACATTGCCACTCCATATATCGGCCGCATATGTTGTGAGCATAATCCCACTCTTTGCCAGGAGCTTTTTTATTCTTTGGCTTCTTCGTACCACTTGTGCCCACATTTTGCTCCATTGCTTTTAAATTAAAACTGAAGAGAAAAGAACAAGATGTTCCAAACTGAAAATAAATTTTTTATTTTTAATATATATTATAATTTAAAAACCAATCAATATGAAAGTAACCATGATGCATAATATGAGATTTTCAATGCACGCTAGTCAATCCACATATCGATCATCTATACTGTGAGCAACTATACACATTGCAATGTAATCTATACATGGCGTAATAACCATAACAATGCTATGATCTCTCTATGCAATTATTATTATAATGATTATTTATATGTCCACTTTGATTTGCAAACAATAAGACACATCTAATTTCATTTGCTACAAAAAAACAAACGAAAGCAATAAAATATATAATTGGTAATTTCATGCACTAATAATCTATCGTAATAAATAATGCACTCTTTGCATAAACCAATGCATGAACTAACGCAAATAAATCTTCAATATAATCACCCAATTGGGGACTACTTGTACCCAATGAAGGATTGTAGCCCACCCATGCAACCAATTCAACATATAAAAGCAATTTTAACCCAATCAAGGATTGTAAATCAACTCAAATATAAGACTTCAAGGATCTTTATATGCCTGGTACACTAGTAGAGGACATCCGACCCTTGACTATCAACTCGTCATTTACATATGCTCATCTTCTAAAACCAATTACAACCCTCATTTGGACCAATGGCTTCTTCACAATGAGCATGATTCCTCAAGTTTTCAGCTGTTTTGGTTTCGTACCTTTATGTCGGTAAACGAATTAAAATTTTTTAGAAGTGGTTACCGAATTAAGAATCACGTCCGGCCCAAAAAAGGACCTGTGACTCTGTAACCTTAGGTCAATTCACAAGGAGATGACAATACCCGGCACTCGGATACACTCCCCAAGGATTTGCCTAGCTAAAAGACCGGGGTTAGCACACTATTTACTATATATAATTATGCCCGCCTGGATTTTTCATTTTCCCGGCGGGCCCAACGAGCTACTGCATATACCCGGTGGGCCCGCCGGAGAAATGAATATGCCCGGCGGGGCCCGCAAGGAAAATTTAAAAGCCCGGAGGGCTAACCGGCTCTATTGGTTTTTGCAAGTCAAAATCAAAGTCACGTTAACAATTAACGTGATCACGTGATTTTTTTGTGTAAATACTAGAGTTATTTACGTAATCAACCGATCGTGATTACGTTAATGAAATCCCTGCTTGCAGTTTCTTCAAGTATCTCTTCTAGGCCAGCTCTTCTCCTTAGCATAGCTTTTTGCAAAAAACCCTCGAGAGGGTTGTTATCACCAACTTCCTATGTGTCCTCTATGTTGTCACTCTTCAGTGTTTACCTGTAGGCACTAGTCATTATCTATTGAGAAGTTTTAATTGTTTCAACTGCAACATGCATGGCTTAAAACTCATCATCGTCTATCATCTTACTACTCAAATCACTGCCTTACTCTTTCATGCATGAAACACCAAAATCATGTTGACTTGATGGGAGACCACATCCACTGCTTCATCATTATATCCAACTGACCACCCTTCTTAGTCAAAGGGTTCTCATTTTTAGCCTTTTCCTTACCTTTGGTGTCATGCATGCTGCCCACATCATGGTAGGGCTTTGAGATGTATGCAACAAAAAACTTTTGATTGAAATCTATATAAGCATGCCATGTATGCTATGTAATAATTTTAATATGCTAACTATGTATGTGGCTTAGCATACCATGAATGCTAACTATCATGCTCTATATGTTAAATAGCACACATAGTATGTTAATTAGCATATAAATGGATATTTTACATTTGCTAGATCATATCCTAGTTAGTATAGCTTTACTAACATGCCCAGTTTTCTAATTAGCATACACAATATCCTAACTAGCATACCCAATATGCTAACTTGTAGACCTAGTATACTGACTAGCCAACCCACTATAGTAACCAACCAAACCAATATGCTAACTAGCATACTTAGTATGCTAGCTTACAGTCCAAATGTACTAACTAGCCAATCGAGTATGCTAACTAGCATACCTACAATGCTAACTTACAGTTCTAGTGCACTAACTAGCCAACCCAATATGCTAACTAGCATACCTAATATTTTAACTGCATATCAAGTATGCTAGGTAGCAAAACTAGTTTTCTAATTAGCATACCCAATATGCTAACTAGCAGATCTAGTGCATTATCTAACCAAGCTAGTATGCTAATTAGCATATCCAATATCCTAATCCATTGATCAAGTATGCATACCCTAGTATGCAAATTAGCATATCCAATGTGTTGATTATTAGCATATACAGTATCCTAATCCATTGATCAAGTATACATACCCTATATACTCTTAGCAAACTAAGTACGCTTACTAGAATACCTAATATTCTAACAAGCAGATCCATTGTGTTAACTAGCAAATCCTTATGCTTAATGGCACATCTAATGTACTAGCTAATCATCTAGTATGATAAGTAGCATATTCAATATGCTAATTTATAGATATAGCATGCTAATTAGCAACCCAATATGCTAACTACCAAACCAATTATGCTTGCAAGCAAACCCAATGTACTATCTAGAAATCCTAGTATGCTTACTAGCATATGTGGGGTAGTAGCTAACAAGCCCATTATGCTAGTTAGCATATCTTGTATGTTGATCCATAGACCAATATGCTAATTAGCATACAAATTATGCTAGCAAGCATACCCCATAATTTGAAAACCAAATCCAAAATGTACTAACTAGCCAACCCAATATGCTAATTAGCATATCTAGTTTGCTAATAAGCACACATAATACTCCAACAAGGAGATCTAGTGCACTAACTAGACAACCCAGTATACCAACTAGCAATCCCAACATGCTGGCTTGTAGTTCCAGTGTATTAGCTAGCGAGCCTAGTATGCTGATTAGCATACCCATTATGTAGATTAGCATATTGAGTATGGTAGCTTGCAAACCGTATGTACTTATCAACATACCCAAAATGGTATGATAGCTTTCAAACCATATGTACTTACCAGCATACTCAAAATGGTAGCTAGCATTCCCTATATGCTAACTAGTAAGCGTACAACCAAGGTTGATTATCTTACCAATTTTTGGTGTTATTGAATTTATTTGCATTATTGCAGGCCCTAGGGTTGCACAATAATACGGTAGTATGCTTCTCTTGCACGTGGAAGCCCTATATTCAGTCCCAAGGGAGCATGTAGCAGCAAAACATAGAAGGTGATAGTTATGCTCACAAGACAACTTGACCATTGCAAGAATTTGTTGTACTTCAAGGGGGTAGACCATAGCCACTACACAGGTTTTTTCGGACCCTATCTTGTACTTGTACCTAGCCTTTATCCTTCATAAAACTAACAAAAGTGTTAGATTAACATGGGCAACCTAGAAAAATGAGCCTTGCAGGTTGGATTGCATGTGCATCAAAAATCCAAGTTGACTTTCAAAGGTCCGAACTTGACACTTTTGGTATACATTGTAGTGTAGTTTCATCATCGCATGATACATGTCGGTGCGGATGGTGTGCTACATTTGATGTGGTACTAGCTGGGATCCTTTGTTTGCTTGAACACATTGAACTATTTGACATCATGATATGCTCCCACTTTACCATTTTGGGATCTAAACCCTCCATTGAAAGGCCATAAGAAGCATAAAGCTTTGACAACGTTTTAGAAAAAAATTTCTCCACAAGGATCATGACGTTTGAATCTTTCCATTGACATGCGTATGTCAAAAAGAAATCTTTTAATATATATTATATTTAGCAGAGGATTTAAAATACTAAAAAACATCTATAGATAGATTCCCTCAATTGTAATAGGTAGCATAGATGACTTTTTTGTTAGCATATTAAATATATTGATTAGCACATTGAATTAGTTAGGTAGAATACTAATTATGCTACTTAACCATGCATGCTTATTGACATACTAAGTATGCACTTTCCTCCTTAGCAATGCACATAACAATGGGTATCTACTTGCATCCAAAAGTACACAGAGAAATGGGTCCCTTCTCTCACAAGGAAAATTTCATGAGGCTTCTTATGGTATCAAAGCCAAAAAGTATAGGTGAAACCCGCACGAGCGAGAGAGAGAGAGAGAGAGAGAGAGAGAGAGAGAGAGAGAGAGAGAGAGAGAGAGAGAGAGTCATACTGTTTGACTTCTTGCCTAAAATGGGACATTTGAGATCCCTGAGATGAAGAAAACTTTGCACTTTTGCAAGGAGCGTAAGAAGCAGCAGGTGATTTCTCCCTATTGCATTTTCTATTTGGAGGATGGCTAGACAGCTCCATCAAGCTCCTTTGTTTGTAGTTTGAGTGCTACATACATCCTCTTGCTAGCTACTAAGAAGAACACGAATGCCTTCCATGTGCGGGCTTTCCTATAGGCTCCACACTCCCCTTGCCTTTTTCCTTCATCACCCCACCTATTTGTGGATCCTTGTGCAACTATAACGCCCATGCCAAAACACATTAAAAAACAAAAAAATATCGTTTTTCAATATGCCACAACATTAATGCATGGTGTCTAAAATTTCTTATTGTACTTTTCACTTTGGGGGAATATAAATATAATTACTACAATAGTGATTGATATGCCAAAATGCATGCTAACAAGATATGATTGTTGGCACATGTGAACTAGCATTAAAAGAGTAGCATGTTAACATGCTTCTACACTTGATGATGAAGATCACAACCGATAGGCGAGAGAAGGTGTGAACAACAAATATAATAGCATGATAGAGAGGATGGAATATAGAAGAGATCATAGATAGAGGGATGGTGATCGAAGGATTCACAAAGAGCATGAAGATTATGATGAACATAGAGACCAAAGTAGGAGAAATCAAGATAATAAAATCCCTAGATCTTCAAGAATTAACCATAGGAACTTTAGTTCATGCAATGAACATGGATCATGGATCATGGCTACTTTGAATATATGACTATGGATATTGATCACATAAGAGAAATCGAAATGATGATGGAGACAGCCGTTGACATGAGATTGGGTATAAAAGTTAAAGAGACCATGACAAATAGGATGAATACAAAAGAAATCATTGCCAAAGGGATGATAATCAAAGGGACACAAGCTTGAGCTGCTCAATCATCATGATTCATGGGCTACTATGTGTAGCTTGCAAGCTTCATGATTAAAATCTAATACATTGGGTTTAGGTAGAGGAGATAGATTACTTGAGTAAACATGATAGTCAACGCCATGGAGTATTTTAAATCATGAGTGCTCCCCGTCACACAAGGGTTTTAATATAATATGAAGGAGAGTTCTAAAAACTATTGTATTTCAAGCAATGATGTGAAATTCCAAAACTTGGAGCATAAATGAAGAGGAGAATTCCACATGAGGTCAACATGAGAGAAGGCATGAGAGATATGGGTATGGAGACCATGACCAAGAGGATGGATAAAGAAGGAATTGTAGCCACAAGGATGGTGATCATAGATAGAGTGATGATTGTAGGTATATACAATGGATATGCAGACATTGATGATGATGAATGGAAAGACTAGAGCAAGAGGGATTGAGATGATAAAAACCTTAGCGTTTTAAAGAGAATCAATCAGATATTCAATGTTTATCTATGAAAAGCGCAAGAAATCTAGATGGTTCACTTCAAAGAGTTTGAATGAAACAATATGATTCATCCAAACAGAGAAGATATTTTCAAGATCAACGGAAAAGGACTTTTCTTGATTCCAAACCAAAAAAGATAGACCATAATATGCTCACAAGTGTCACTACACGTCACCAAGAAATCTAGAGATGAGGTGTTTTGGTCAACTTGCAAATAGGAAGAATTGAAGAAATTGTCGTGCAACTGGTGTCCACACATTCTTTGGCAAGGTTTCTCATTTGGTTGACTCAACTAACCAAGTACATAGCTTATAGAGAAGGGATTAACAATCTCTTAGTATTCCTTATTAGTGGAATTTTTGTTTCCATGCAAATTTTGATGTTTGATACTATGGCATTGGATCTCACAGCTTGTCATAGGAGGGGGCTATCACAAAACATATGAAGACAATGAAATGGCTTGCATGCATGGATTCTCTTTGTAGTGACAAGATGGGTATAATAACATTGAATAAAATCACAATTGACAAGAATTTGATTGAGGGTTTTTTGAAAGGTATTGAAAAGGACATGTGGGTCTTATTGGTGACAAGGGCCTCTAGGGCTTAGAATCAAGTTTCCATTGTGATACTGCAATTGTTGGCATGTCTGATTATCCCAAGGAGGCATACACCAACATCCAAGAGTTATATGTTCTCCCTTTTAATACTACGAACAAAAGAAACGCACTTCCATACATTGTCTCTAATGCAAGAAGAGAAAAGGAAGAGATGGTGATCCGTGACGCTTTTGTGGCATATTTCCTCTCTTTGATGCTCCAGCTTGCCACGATAGTGTTGAGGAAACTCCATGAGCTTTGAATCTAGGTGACAATGTTAAGGCGATATCAGATGATCAGCTTGATACAGCTAAGGAGGCTGACCAAACTTTGGATATGGACACCAACATATGCCCTTTATCATCCTTATGAAGATACACCAACATATGCCCTTTATCGTCCTTATGAAGATAGACTAAGGCTGAATGTATTGTGTCTTTTCTTGTGAAAAGACACATTGCAAAGTTGGTGGATTTGCATGACAAATATGAAATTAGTCAAGTAATTACAAGAGAAGAAACACATTTTTGGAATGAAAAGTGATGGTTTAAATGATGTCCCTACTTTATTGGCATTGATGTTGTTGATACAATTGATACTAAAAGGATTATATCTAATGTTGTGCGAATTGAGGTTGGTTTGAGTGCTACTATTAGTGCACCTTCTTACCAACCATGCTATCCTCCAGAAGATGAAAAATTATACAATTTATGCAACTTCTAGCATTGTACATAGAGCTGGAGTTCCTACTTTTGGCTCTTATTTGGCACTTTGAATTTTTTCCTTTTATAGTCCTCATCATTTCCATACTTTGGCAATGTTACAATTATGACTATCTCAAAAGATCGGGTAAAGCCCAGCCCTGTACTACTGGATAGTACAAGCTGAAAGAGATTTTTGCAACTAGTATTGATATTGGATCCTACTTTGTATTGATGACAATGGTCTTCCTCTAGGCAGCCCATGGAGCACAATATTTCTCAAACCAATTTAGAGTGAGTGCCATTAGTTCGAGTCAAAGCAATCTCATAGATGTTGTGTACTTACAAGTGAGCGTTATCAACCAAACACTCAATTTTGTAATAGATCACAATGTTGATCTTTTCTTGACTGTCACGGCGGACTATTGCTCATGACTGCACTTGTCTTAGCCTTGATGACTTTAGCTCCATCTTGGGCTTGTCTCAACTTGTGTCCCTTCATATTGGTTTGGTTTGTTCCTCAAGGATATCATTCAATAACTAACTTGGTTATTATTAGGACAAACCCTCATATTTGCAATACGAGAGACATCTTCGAGCGAAAGTGTCAATCACACGGGAAATTAACACTTGATGGCATCTCCCTCTCTCTCTCTCTCTCTCTCTCTCACACACACACACACACACACACACACACACACACACACACACAAAAAGGTTTTGGGGGAGGGGGGGTGTGGTAAGATGCCAAAGCTCTAATTGCTACCTTTTGAGGTGCAGTTAATGGAAGAGGGAGGGGTAAACTTCTAACTTTTAGCTCTTCTTAAGAGGGGTAATTATCAAAACAAAAGCATGAGATTCTTCAAAAAAACTCTGGAGGAGTTGTACGAGCAATTTTTCTCACGAGGCTTGAGCTCCAAACGTGGGCCATACAAGAGAAAAACAGACAACGTAATTAGACGAAAATGAAAGTAGCAGCATTGTCGATGGGAAAGGAACGGCCCCAATGGGCGCCGGCTCCTCGGCGATTGCGGTAGCCGGGGAAAGCATGCGCCTTAAATTTGGGGCGTCTCCTCAAGCACAGCCCGCTCTCCTCCGCCGCCTCCTCTATCTTCCACTCCCTGTATGGCCAACCCACGTGATGCGTCACATGGATCTCGCCGTCCCTGCGCACCAGCTTGGAGGCGCTCTTAAAAAACCGCCTCAACAAATCTCTGTGCTTCCTATATTGTTGTTACAAACATTCGCATCAGGGACGTGGGTGCCAGAGAGAGAGAGAGAGAGAGAGAGAGAGAGAGAGAGAGAGAGAGACTTACTCGATGAGGGCAGCGTTGTCCTCGCGCCAGCCTGCAACGAAGCCGGAATGCGGGAAATTAAAGATGACGCAGTCAAACTCTCGATGGCGAAGCCGCTTGTCCTTGGCCATCCTGGTGACGTCCACACCATATATTATCTCTGTCCCGGCCTTCTCCAATGCTCCTTCATTGTTAGCAAAATCAACAGGATATTTTTGAAGCAGGGTCTCTGCAAACTCGAGAAACATGTTAGTGATGGGGGTGTTAACTCTGTGTGTGTGTGTGTGTGAGAGAGAGAGAGAGAGAGAGAGAGAGAGAGAGAGAGAGAGAATCCAATACGTCGGGAATCCAAAGAGGTGGCTACTAAGCAGGGTGCGCTCTTGAAGGCGGAAGCTAAAGCGGCTGCAAAGGAAAAGTCCCCCTCGCCCACCAGAAGAATGTCCATGGCTGATGAGTATCGCGATATACTGCGCACCCGCCCATCGCCACCACCTGATCCGCCCATATTGTTTTAATTAGTTGCTCTCAGCGACTTCCAAATGTTCAAACGGCCATAAATTAGGCACAAGCTCAGAAGCGTGAACACTAGCTACAAGGTGGCTGTTCTCATCATGTCAAGGATACCCCATGCTAACAATCTATTGAACTCATTACCTTAATGCCTCCTTCAAGAGTGGCGCCTAGACTTTTCTAAATGTTGACGATCTCACAAGAGCAAGTTTTGCCATGTTTTGTTTTTTTTGCCATCCCCAGGGCTAAGGCCATAGTGATGTGTTCCCTTTTTGCTAGTGAAAAATGTCATATGTATTTTAAGAAATAAAGTAAAAAGTAACAAGTGATAAAATCACGAGGCCTGCAGTTTCAAGGTAGTAACTTTTTAACTATTGATATTTTATACTGATCAATTGAAAAACGATCGAGTTAATTTTCATCTTTGATGCTAGAACTTTGATCTTTTTAGCAGTACAAATAAAAATTTTCATGTATAGTTTACATCGATTATAGATAAGAATGATGCGCTGATATTTACTTCGTAGACATTGTTTGCATATCAATCACGGTAATTACTAATATTCACACTTTTTATAATTTCTCCTTGTTCAATCACACTAACTTATGGTGAAGATTTGCTAGCAAAGGCTTCATCTTTAGAAGCACCCTCGTTGTTTACTCCTTCAAGAGTTGAAACAGTCGTTCTAAAAGCAAAAAGATGCATGTAAAAAATAACGGTTGCATGCAATGGACAAGATGATCAAACTAATTACTAATTAGACATCAATTTAAAAAAAATTACCATTGAATAGCATAAGATTCATAAAGGTAAAATTCCAAGCTTGAGCACTAACATGAGTTAAACTAGTCTTGCTTGGTGGGCCTTGCTATATAACATCTATAGAATAATCATGTAGCACATGCCAATTGCGATCGAATTTAGCTCATCGAACTTAGGGTCTAGAAGCCACTATTGAAGGACATTAGAAGCCAATACTGAAGGACATTTATATTATTACCCGCGTTCGTCTTCATTTTAACTTTTGTAATGTCAGTTTGATTGTACAACTTATTCAAGGCAAGGTTGATATAGTGTTGGATGTCTCATTTGTGAGTACAGATTAATTATCGTAGTAGAGTTGTTGATGTAGTCCTGCACATGAGCTTCATCTATAATACATGCACCCAAGGTATAATTGATCTCATCTATGGATGGTTTTCTTTCACGAATAATGGCCAAGAACTGAAGAAAATCAGGGTTCGTTGCATGTCTTACAGAGCATGACATCTTGTACAAAATTGTATGTAGCCAGTGGACTGAGCTTGTGATATGGCATGTGTTACAAAGCTCCCGTGCGGCGTGACTACAAACTGGGGGTAGATTGGCAAGATCACCGAGCAAGAGAACACATTTGTTGTTGAAGGGATCTGCCAATGTACTGCTTGTTACATTGACATTTTTTCTTACGATAAGGTCAAAAGTCATTTGGGTTAACATGAATAGCTCGTCTATAATTATAATATCTGCCTCTATAATTATAATATCACTCATCAGTCTCATGAATAGAGAGGGGATACTATTGATTCGTGGTTGGTTTCTTGAACTAGTAATGGACTGTAGATGCAATGCTACTAAGTCTTGTTGTTGCCGTTGTGATTGCAAAGCACCGAACAATAATACAGAAGTGGGGACAACAGGAGTGTCTATTTCATTTGTTTGTCGATCTCATTTATCTCTATATATGTGAGGTATGTCATCGTGGAGGAAGGATGTATTTCTAGATTATGAGCAAAGATGTCATATAGCATGCTCCAGTCTTTATACGATACAGTAATTTCAAACATGACCTAGCATATGGACGATAAGCTAGTTTCAAGTTGGCTGCAGTTTGCTCCCTAGCTTATTGACGCTTGGACCGTAATCTTCTAGGTCTTCAGAACTTCATATTGACACCTAGTGTTGGAGAAACGAGGACATATATAGCATGGCATCAATTATTTAGACATCTAGTATGGTATCAATTATTTAGAGCTAAAGTAAAGATGCATAAGGTGAATTCACTACTATGATACACCACATGCATTCACTACTTGTGTATTCACTATTGTAATACATCAAATGCATTGGCTAGCAATCGTATGCAAAGAGTTGCAAGTGTAACTAACATGTGCAGATGTTGATCGGTGTATGGTTTTGAAAACGAGATCCAAATAAATCGAAGCAAAGAAAGTAATGCAGAAAATTATAAAACAAGCAAATAGATAAAGCATGAGTGAACTGCAACAATAAATGAGGTGCTTTACTGACCTGTAATGTTGTATTACTGCTTTTTGACTGTCCAATCTATAGGCCGATATTTGAGTCAAGCTATAAAAAAGCAATGTGAATAGTTAAACATATCGGCAATGGTTAGTGGGTGAGTTAATAGGTGTCAGATTTTGATGGGAATATACATATTGTTGTGTACCTAGTGTTTGCTCTTGGGACAAAGCTTTCATTGACATGCCCTAAAATCTAATCTTAAATCTAACATAAATCGAGATTTAATCTAATCTTAAATTCAACATAAACCTAAATCTAATCTAATCATAAATCTAACCTAAACCTAAATGTAATCTTGTTACCATATACATGTGGTAGTGATGTGTGTGAACACACTAGGACCACCGGGGCATTTTTTCCCTCTTTAGGAGGTTTTTTCCCCTGAGCATTGTATATACGCCCATCACTCTAGGGCTATCTATCTTCCCATTGCACACTAAGTAATACACTCTCTATTGTGTGCCTTGAGCTTCCTTCGTCTTTTCCAAGCTGTGTGTGTTTCTTTGCAACCCTAATTCCAACAATTGGTATCAGAGCAGGTTGCGTCCTCTCGGGCTTAGTCGCTAGCTGCTCCAATACACGCCTACTCACTTTCTCCGATTTCAGTGAGCTTTGGCGAGTGTTCGTAGGTCGACAAATGCTCAGATTTTCGATTTGGGCTCATTTCGGCCTCCGTTTCCACTACAGGTAGTACTGCACAGGCTTTCGTCATTTTGTGTAAAATTTTTGTCAGTGCCGTTTTCTACATAACAGGTGCCTTATAGCCTTCTACGTTTTGTGCTATATAACACGTGTTGTTCCCGCTCCGTTTCTCCTATTTTCGGGCAGTTTTCACATCATGTGCAGCATTTACCATGGCTGACAACAACAACACAGATGTGTTCAAGATGTTTGCTGCTGAGGACAGGTTGGATGAGGACAATTACCCTATGTGGGCTTATATGATGCAACATGTTCTTGTGTCAAAGGGCGTCTGGAACATTGTGCAGGGCATTGATGTACGTCCTGGTTCTGAGGATGTAGGCGATGTTGAGGATGTTGCAGGTCTTGCTGCAAGGATTGCAGCTGTTAGAGTTGTTTTGCGTACGACAGAACAAGCTCGTTGGGATGTTAAGGATGCGCAGGCTCATGCATTGATTGCGTTGTCTGTGAAGCGCACCATTGTTCCTCACATCCGTTCAGCAAAATCTGCAAAACAGGCTTGGGATATTCTAGCAGGTCTTTATGCAAGTCGCAATGAGGCTAAAATTGCTTTGCTGCGTGAAGAGCTGGAGTCGAAGATTATGCATGAGGAAGATGATATGGACACTTTCCTTGCTAGTGTCTAGGATATCAATGAGCAACTCATTTCTGCAGGTGAAGTCATTTCAGACAGTTCCCTAGTGCAGGCTGTTCTTGATGCCTTACCAGATTCTTACCAGACTTTTGCTAGTACTTGGAGGCTTATGACCCAAGGAAATCCTGAAGTTGTCAAGTTATGCACATTGCTGTTGCAAGAGTCACTTTCCAGAAAAATAGGACTAGGCAGCGTGCAATTGAACAGGCTTTTATTGCTTCTCAAAGAAAGGGTGGTAACAGCAATGCAACCACTTCTTATGGTTCTGCTGTGAGTGGCAAGAATACTGTTCCTAATGCTTCTACTGGCAACACTTCGTCTGGCAATTCTAGTGATAAGGGCAAAAAGAAGATGCATTGCCATTATTGTAAAGCTAATGATCACTTGATCAAGTAGTGTCCTAAGTTGAAGGGAAAAGAGGCTAAGAAGAAAGAGGGTGGTTCCACTGCAAATGCTGGTTCCACTACAAATGCAGCCATTGTTGAGTCTTCTGTAAAAGGAGACTGTAATGCTAATGTTGATGCAGAATGGGCTTTTAGTGTAGAGTGCACTTACAATCCTGCTGTCCATGATGCATTCTTGTCAGCTGCTGCAGATTCACATGTGTGGTATTTTGACAGTGGTGCTACAAAGCACATTACCTCACATCGTGAATTTTTTACCTCTCTTGAGTCTGTCCCTCATGGGAATTCAGTCACTTGTGCCAAAAATGCCTCTTATCCAGTTCAGGGAGTTGGAAAGATTGTGCTTACTGTTGCTAACGGCAGTTCTTTCACACTTGTTGATGCACTTTATGTACATGGGATCAAGAAGAATCTCTTGTCTGTATCCGCACTTGCTAGACTTGGACTTGTAGTCAAATTTGTGGATGACAGATGTACAGTTCATGATCTCAGTTTTGGTGATGAAATTGTTGCATCTGGCCTTTTGTGCAGTGGGCTGTATAAGATCACTTTGTATGACAAGTGTGGACAAAATTTTGCAAATGCTGTTGCAGATTCAAGGGCTATTTCAGATGCAAAACTTTGGCATGCACGTTTTGGTCACCTAAATTTTGCCAGTTTGTTGCATTTGTAGAAATCTGATATGGTTGCTTCTTTGCCGCCTCTTGAAGCACTTGTCAAACATGTTTGTGAAGGCTGTATTTTGGGTAAGATGCAGCATTCTAAGTTTCCAAAGGATGGTTCAACTCGGGCCACATGCAGGTTGCAGCTTGTGCATAGTGATGTTTGTGGGCCCATGCAAACTCCGTCCTTGGGCAATTACCTGTACTTTGTGACTTTCATTGATGATTACTCCAGGCATGCATGGGTATTTCCGCTTAAAGCGAAGTCCAAAGTTTTTATGTGCTACAAACAATTTTTGGCTATGGCTGAAAATGTCTCAAAATGTACTATGGGCACCCTCCGTTTCGATCGAGGGGGGGAATATATGTCTCATGAATTTAATGCATTTCTGGCTAGTCATGGGATAAAACACCAATTTACAGTGCCTTATACACCCCAGCAAAATGGTGTTGCTAAGAGGAAAAACAGGTCACTGACGGAAATGGCGCGATGTATGGTCAAAAGTCAAGTTTTGCCGCATTTTTTTTTGGCTTGAGGCCATCATGTGTGCCACTTATGTACTTAATAGGTGTCCTACGAAATCTTTGCAGTCTATTACTCCATATGAAGCATGGCATGATAGAAAGCCTTCTATTGAGCACATGCGTGTTTTTGGCTGTTTGGCATATGCTTTGGTGCCACAAGTGCAGTGCAAAAAATTGGATGATAAGGCTGCCAAATGTATTTTTGTTGGTTATAGTGCTGAAAGCAAAGGTTATAGGTTGTATCATCCGCAAACAAAACGTATTCTGGTTTCTCGGGATGTAGTGTTTGTGGAAGATTCTGTTCAGCCCTTGCTGTCATGTACTAGAGACAGTAATGTAAGATCACAGGACATCTATGACACTTTGTTGCCTCTTTTCAGTGGTGGAAATACGAATGTAAGTTCCAATGAGGCAAATGTACAGCCTATTGGGGTTTCTGAAAATGTTTTAGATCAGCCTATTACTGATGCAGATGTACATGATGTACTTGATGAGGAAAGGATGAAAATGAGCAGGCTAGAGGTATGCCAAAATGGCTGGTGCACACTTTGCGTGACAGTAAATTGGATGCACCTTTGTCTAGTCGTACTCGTTCAGGCTCTCGACATGCATCTTATGCATCAGATTGTTCTGCTTTGGCTGTGTCTAGCTTACATGATGTTGAGGAGCCTCTGTCTTTTGATGAAGCACATAATTCAAAAAATTGGATGGCTGCCATGCAATCAGAATATGATGCACTCATAGAAAATGACACATGGACTTTATGTAATTTGCCTCCTGGCAAAAAGGCCATTGGTACGAAGTGGGTTTACAAGTTGAAACGCAAGCCAGATGGTGAGATTGATCGCCATAAGGCTCGACTTGTTGTAAAGGGTTATGCACAACAAAAAGGCATAGATTATGAAGAGACTTTTTCTCCCACTTGTCGTATGACTACTAAGCGCTTTCTATGTGCATTGGCAGCTCATTTTGGTTGGGATGTACATCAATAAGACATTGTTACTGCTTTCTTGAATGGTGACATATTTGAGGAAGTTATGTAACGCAGCCTCTTGGTTTTGTTATAAAAGGACAAGAGGACAAAGTGTACAAATGTAAGAAGTCTTTGTATGGGTTGAAGCAATCTCCTCGTGCTTGGTATGAGAAAGCTGACACTCATTTGGTTAAACGAGGCTTTTGTAACAGTCCAAAGAAAGCACATTGTATGTAAAGCGTGAGGATGATGTACTTCTCATTGTGGTTCTTTATGTCGATGATTTGCTGATCACTCGACCAAATGAAAGACATATTGCTGAATTTAAGGCTGATTTGAATCCTACTTTCAAGATGAAAGATTTGGGGCTGTTGCATCATTATTTGGGTATACAGTTTAAGCAGTGTGATGGTGGTATTGCCTCGTGTCAGAAAAGTTACATAAAGACATTGCTATGTAAGTTTGGACTTGAGGATTGCAAACCTATTGCTACTCCCATGGAAACAGGTTTGAAGTTGAGTCTACATTGATGCTGGTGTTCCTACTGATGTCACTCTTTACCAAATTGCTATTGGCTGCCTCATTTATGTATGCAACACGAGGCCAGATATTCAGTTTGCAGTTTCACAGGTCAGCAAATTCATGCATAGCCCAGGGTCTAAGCATTGACAGGCTGTCAAGAGGATTTTCCGCTACCTTAGTGTCACTTTACACCATGGCTTGTTTTATCCCAAGGGGGGATCATTGCCGTCAGACTTACATGCTTTTTCGGACTGAGATTGGGCTGGTTGTTTCACTACAAGAGGTTGTGTGCTCTTGTGACGCTGTTAGCGACGGAAATACACTGGGTTTTTATAACCCCCGGCGTCGCTAAAACCGTCGCTACGAGCGTCACTACGAGAGCGTCGCTATAAGCGTCGCTATATAGAGACGCTCATAGCGACGGTTATAGCGACGTTTACACAGAAGACTATAGCGACACTCATAGCGACGCTACAGAGCCATAAATAGCGACGGTTATAGCGATGCCCGAGAGAATTTTTTTTTGGTGGCAGGGCATTCAATGCCCTGCCACCCATCAACCATATTGTACTTGATTCACTTTTTAAAAAAAGTGCAAGGGTAGATAATAGACCCAAAATAGTCACCCACAAGACGCATTGTTTGCAAAATTGACAATTGTACACATCATAGGCAAAATGAATTGATTGGCAAATGTAATAATGACAATTGTACAACATCATAGGCATAAAGAATTGATTGGCAAAAGGAACTGCGGTGACAAATGTAATAATATACATGGTTCAAAAAGACGTATAAAATCCGTCTCATGATACATAAGCTATGAGAAACCCTAAACTAATGCTATCTAGCTACGGCTAAACTGACGTCGTCTAGTCAGATGTCTCATCGCGTCCAAGCGGCGTATCTGTCGGATTCTGCAAAAAAAGACAATAAGACAGCTTTCAGTAAGTATAAACATATAACGACATTTATAAAACAATACAAAAAATAGAAAAGAGTAAACCCTAATACTAACCATGCCGCCGCGAGAACTGAGAATGTCCATCAGGGCGTTTAAGCCCTTCCTGCCTGCGTACTCGCGCTCGTACGGTGTGGGATCACGTCCTATCATCGACCACGGTCAAAGAATACAAAGATTTTATTATGTTAGAATTAAAAAACTCATAAACCCTAAACTATCGAACATAAAGAGCAATGCGAAAACACTTACAAAATCGGCCTCAAATGATGCCCATCCACCGCTCCCCAAGTGGTGCGAGCTCCCTGCCTTTACTCACGCTCTGGCTGCATCCTTTTGTTGCTTCCACTTGTCGGGATTCTCGCGCGCTGCTTTCTTCGCATTCTTCCAATCTTCTTTGGCCAGCCAATCTGGCCTGTTCCACCCATTCTTGATTGCGTTTTGCACTTCGGAACGCTTGTGTTTGCAGTATTCGCGCATTCGAATCTTTATCAGGTCTTCATTGAAGCGCTGATCCCGTGTTGGAACGGGAAACTCATCATGAAGTATGTTGATGACTCTGTTTTTTAAATCACTTGGTACTTCACTCCATTTGTTTAGTATGTAGTGTCTAAACAGCTGAGAGCAAAGACCACGCATGCGCGAGATCACCTTCTTGCTGTCATCATCCATGATGATGCTGCCGCTGAAGTCGACGGAGTAAGACAAGCCCTCTGGCCGGTGACGCGTGAACCTGGGTGTCCTGGCAGGGGTCTCTAGCGGCGTGTCGATGGGGGTACGGTCGTCAGGTGTCTCCACCGGCGTCTGGGTCCCGAAGCGAGGAGTGTCGAGTGGGGTGGCTCCTGGCGGAGTAGGTAGAGGTGTGTAGCTTCTAGGAACAGTCAGCCGTGCAAAACCTGGCGTAGATGGCGATGCTGTGGCTGGTGTCGGGGCGGGCAAAGAAGGGGAGGGTAAAGAGCCTCGTCGAACACGAGGCGGTGTGGAGGCATCGGTGGCGAAATCCCCACAACAACCGCCACCGCCACCACTAGAGCCCCGGTGTCTAGACGAGTGTGAAGCTCGTCTCGTCGACGCCGAAGCTTCGGAGCGCGCCGAGTGCTCCGAAAGAGAGGGAGATGCGGATGGAGTAGGAACGCGCGATGATGCGCCAGAGCGATGGCGCTCCACGTACCACTGTCTCTACTGCGGTGACAAAGAAGAAAGAAACTCCTCATCATCTATACCTGCATTAAACACACGAATATTTAAACTTAATATTGAATGAATAGAGTAGACAATGACGCAAAGACCATTAAATACAATGACGCAAAGACCATTAAATACAATGACGTAATGACGCATATAAATACAATGACGCAATGAATTGAGTGATAGAAGAGGCAAGTCGAAAACTCAGAATTTTCAATCAAAAGATGTGAGCGCGAGTAGAAAAGAGCGTTATACACCATGGAAGGTACTTAGAGAGCCAGAGCTTTTACAACACGGAGCAAAATTGTTCAAATACAATATTTGTGGCTTTAAGAGATCTCTCTCTCATCCTCGTATAACTTAGCATAACTTCCTATATCTATATAGAGCTCTCCGTTTAAACACATATCCTCTGTTTCATTTTGTAGCTCCTCTGCATGCACCCCATATAGAGTAGTAGCATCTTGATGCTCGTTTGGCACCACCGCAGCGGCTTCTGATTGAGCATCTTCTCTGATCTCCTCCATTGATGCCGTTGTGATTGGCACATGGTAGCCTTCATACGTCCTTGCACTACGAGGGGCTACCTCTATGACGTACCACCAGTTTGATGTAGACTTTGTAGGATGAAATATTACCTGCCAGAGCCACATAACTTACATGAGAGCTTTCAAGCACATAACTTGTAAAAGGGGGATGTTAACTATTTACATACTTACTTGTTCACAATGCTCGGGTAGTACAAAAGTGTCTCTTAGGTCAGTCCATTTCTTAGTAGAATCCACCTCAAGAAAACAAGACTCTCCTCTACGCACTGTAGCGTTGCGACCCTCCATGATTATCTTGAACCATTGCACGTCGAAAAAGTCGACAAAAAATCCTCTGTAATCGATCCTCAAAATCTCTTGCAGCGTGCCGAAGTAAGTGAGTTCCGCCACCATAGGATCTGCATCAGAGGAACGTCGTCGACTAGACTGTTCAAATTTTGCCATGATTCCACAATCTTGAGTAAAACGCTTTTTGTCGATTCGTTCCACCGTAAAATGTCGACCTTTACACCATGCTGCTGTGTATGACTTATACTACAACGAACAAAGATTATGAGTGGCCGTTCAAACGTTTATAAATAAAGTCACTTGCTAGTCGTACATTGCAAACTTACCTTGGTCGCGCAACCCCGAGAGTACTCCCACTCTTCCTCAGTCACTTCGTCACCGCATTGTTGTGCACTTTTCAATTGGTTTTGCAACCATCTTAAGCTCATGAAGGTTGGTAGGCTCTCCAGAACCGCTGGATAGTGCATCGGTGGTCGTCTTCCCCGTCTCCACTCGATTCGTGCCCTTTGTCGCTCTTGCTTTGCATCCTCATATTGTGAAATCCACTTTTGCATCACTGGATTGTGAAGCACGCAAAATTGGTTGATTTTAGCCTCTAGATCTTCTGTCATCTTCTTCTCAACACCGAGATTGCACATGACAATCCCAGATATGCGCTCATCATCTATGGTTCGCCATAGCGTGTCGCGGGCTTTATCAAATCCGTCTAGCCACTCTCCAATGTACACTAGGGACTCTGATACCAACCAACCTTCTGCCATGCTACCCTCCGGACGTGCCTTTTGACGCACATATCCCTTAAGCGTTTTCATGAAACGTTCTAAGAAGAACATCCATCTGGAATGAACTGTGCCAGCTATTTCCACCTCATCAACTATGTGAACAAGAAGATGCACCTGAATGGTTAGCATGGTAGTAGGAAAATGTTTCTCAAACATGCACACAAGCTCCACAGCATTTAGTTTGGCAAATGGTATGGAGTCTACGTTGATCTCCTTTTGTGAGATCCATTGCACCAGCTTTGCAAGTTTGTAGATTGTGTTACGGATGTCGAGAGACAAACATCCCTCAATGGCAACCGGTAAAATAAACTGTAAAGTATGTGCATCAATGATATTAAAGTCCACATTTTATGCAATGATATTAAAGTCCACTATGAACGTACCTGACACATTTTATGCCAATCGTGTGGCTTCAAACCGGTAAGCTTTCCTTCTTTAGTAAAACACGTTCGGAGCGAGTGCATTACGCCAGTGGGGGTCCGCAAAGATCGAATGGTCTCTTTTACTTTGCGTTCTTGGGCTCCTGTGAAAATCCATGGTGCTTTAGGGAGTTTTATCGATCCATCAGACGCTGTTTGCGGCCAATATTGCTCCATACGATCCACATTTCTAAGGTCAACTCTGGCTCCCAAAGTATCTTTCTTGCCGGTCAGATGGTCCCATAGTAGATTACCCACATTCTTGAATATGTGCATTGGATCGAGCAAGTGATTGATCATGAGTCGGGGCCAGTATGGTAACTCGTACCATAGAGATAGTCTCTTCATCTCTGGAGGCAATCCGTCATCGCACATCTCCTTCTGCTCTAACCATGCTTGTGCAGACATCCTTGGTGGCTCTCTTCCCAAAAAGCCGTCGCGTAACACATGATTCTCTGGAAGATACGCTTGATGACCTTCGTAGATTTGCTTCTTCAGTGAGGGTGCCCTACGTGCATTCAGTCTAGGTCCACATGTGACACATGCTCTGTATCCGCTTGTTTGAAGCCCTGCATGTATACACATGATAATAGATCAACTATGGGAAAAAACAAGATTTACAGTGTCTGAGTGAGGAGTGTCAATAGATCACCTGAGCATTCTGTTAGCCCGGGATAGTCATGCATGGTCCACATTAGAATGCCTCTGATCAAAGCATTCCGTCATCCTGTGTGTCGGCTCATATCCACCACCTCTATGCCAATCCACAATTGTTGTAGCTCTTCCAATAGTGGACGAAGATACACATCCATATTCCCCACTTTATATCGCCTTGGCACAATCAAATTTAGCCATAGGTGCCCCTTCTTCGTAGTCAACCACGGGGGAATGTTGTAGTTGACGATGACAACGGGCCATACACTGTAAGATGTTGATCTTTGACCAAATGGATTTACGCCATCCATAGCCAGGCCTAAGCGCAAATTTCGAGCTTCCCTGGCAAAATCCGACCATGTTCCATCTATATGTTTCCAGGCTGCGCAATCTGCAGGAATTCGTAGCACCCCATCCGAAGATTTATTCTCCTCATGCCATGATGCTAGGGCGGCCATGGACTTACATTTGAAGAAATGCTTGATGCGAGGAAGCAAAGGAAAATGTCGCAAAACCTTTTGTGGAATTTTTGTCCCGTGGAGATCTACTCGATATCTTTCGGAATCATATTTCGGACACTTCTCCATGTCTATGTATTCCCCTCTGAAAAGAATGCAGTCATTAGGACAAGCGTGGATAGAATTGTAATCCATCCCCAAGTTTCGCAAAATCTTTCTTGCTTCATCTCGGGAATCTGGCATTACATTGTCAGCTGGTAGTATGTGCTCTTTAAGCAATCTACACAACATAAAAATACGATACAGTCGTGTAAAAATCTATCAGATCATTATACATTTAGAGTTTTATTAAAGTAAATTAATTGTAATAGATCACCTGAAAAGCGCTGTGACGCTAGTGTCACTCCATCCAAACTTTGCCTGCATGTTGAGAAGAACCAGGAGTGCTTTCAATCTAGACATATGTGCTCCATTATACAATGGCGTATCGGCTTCACTTTTCATATCATCATAGATAAGCCTTTCTGAATCCATGATCGTCTCGATCATTTCATCAATCTCGGGCTCAAACATTGCCTCGTTGGGAATGTGCTCTGCATGATC
This sequence comes from Adiantum capillus-veneris, assembly GCF_014529385.1. Classification (NCBI taxonomy): domain Eukaryota; kingdom Viridiplantae; phylum Streptophyta; class Polypodiopsida; order Polypodiales; family Pteridaceae; genus Adiantum; species Adiantum capillus-veneris. The sequence goes on along the minus strand of NC_140957.1, from coordinate 121,361,745 downwards.
ATCCCCCGAGCTGTCAGAGGCTACATCTTGTGGCCTCACATATGCTGCTTGACCAAAGCGCCTGCGAACACGTCTATTGGGTTGCAAGATTGCTGCTTGTTGGCCAGCGTCAGAGTCCGACGAGTTATAATTGGCAACAACTCGATCTATAATAGATGGATCGAACTCGCCAAATTCGCGAACGTGCTGGAAAGAAACACGTCTTGTCCGTCGCACAACATGCTTGCATTGATTACAAGGACATAAGACCCTCATTGAGAGATAGGTGTTTTGGTTGGACGGTCCCACATCCTCGTCACTACTCATAATGAGGATAAAAATCTTATAACCTGGACAACAAATTTAGTATTCTATTGGCATTCTTCGTCTTATCTCTCTCTCTCTCTCTCTCTCTCTCTCTCTCTCTCTCTCTCTCTCTACCTCACATTCTCTAGTCATGTCCAATCCCCGCACACCTCGGTCTAGAGGTGCACGGAGATCAGAACCACCGGGTTATAATCTCGTCTTTATTGGTCAATACCTATATTTGTGGGTACAAGAAATCTACACACCCACGTCTACATGATACTGCATGTAGTGGACAAAAACCCTTTGCCTCTTCTCTAGCTGTAGCACTTCACAGCATCTTAACATCTTTTCACAGTAGATCTTTTCACTGTTCGTCTAACTCTAAACCCTAAACCGTAAGTAATTCTTGCGTGGACTCGATCTAACGTAAATAAGCGTAAATCTAAATAAACGTAAATCTAACTAAAAATAAACCTAAATCTAATTTAACGTAAGTCTACATCTAACCTAATCTTTAACGTCTTTTGGGATAGTTTCCTACGACGTTAAAACTCTCTTCTTCTTGTGTGTGTGTGTGGGTAAACCTAAATAAACCTAAGTCTAATCTAATATAACATAAATCTAAATCTAACGTAAATTATGTTATATTAAAAACAAAGAACTAAACTAACAGGGATTATAAGAACCTTAAAACTGATTTAACACATAATTTTTCACATAACTCGGCAAGAGTTGGCATTCTCATCACTAAAGATGTGAGAGTTAACTTCCGGCGGTGACGCTGCCTCATCTCCATCCACATCTGACGACAGTAATTGGCCCTTTAGACTGTTCTTGCTCTTGTTACTAACTTTGAAGTTGCTGTTGAATGACTAGAGGTTGTCTAGATGGTCATTGTGTCGGGGATGTAGTGACTCTTGCCGCCCTGAAGATCCACCTTCTTCCCTATCTTCTGAAGACATTTCACCAGTACTTTTGGATCGACGGAGCCCACCATGAGTGAAGGCAGCAATACCCTATATTCCATTGAGGGCTTTCTTCACCCGCTTCATGCAGGCATCGCAGTCTATGGAGACCTAAATCTAATCTAATATAACGTAAATCTAAATCTAGCGTAAATAAACGTAAATCTAGTTAAAAATAAACCTAAATCTAATTTAATTTAACTTAAATAAACCTAAATCTAATTTAACGTAAGTCTACATCTAACCTAATCTTTAACGTCTTTTAGGATAGTTTCCTACGACGTTATAACTCTCTTCTTCTTGTGTGTGTGCGCGTGTGTGGATGTGTGTGCCAATAAAAAGAGATAAATGGTATAACCTTTCTATCACCCATGCCAAGTATGATAGATTGATTATGCCATTTCCCTCTTGAATAATAGGTCTTGAGTTCAACTCCTCGTCGGCTAGATCTTTAGGTCTTTTAATTTTAATTAGTTTCCTACGACGTTAAATTAGTTTCTCTCTCTTTCTCTCTCAATGTGTGTGCGTTTTTTTGGATCGTATGCATGTTTTCTCTGTCTTTTCCTCTCTCAATGTGTGCGTTTTTTGTTTATGCATGTTCTCTCTCTCTCTTTTCCTCTCTCAATGCGTGTGTTTTTTGTTTATGCATGCTCTCTCTCTCTTTTCCTCTCTCAATGTGTGTGTGCATTCTTTGTTTATGTATGTGTGTGTGCATTTTTGTTTATGTTTGTACTCTCTCTCTCTCTCTCTCTCTCTCTCTCTCTCTCTCAAAAACACTATGTGTGTGTGTATGTGTGTGTGTGTGAGAGAGAGAGAGGGAGAGAGAAAGAGGGGAAGGGAACATGAGAATGAGGAGAGGGAAGGAGCATACCTGGCTCTCCTTCCTCTCCTCGTGTGTGTGTGTGTGTGTGTGTGGAGAAGCAAAAGAGAGAGAGAGAGAGAGAGAGAGAGAGAGAGAGAGAGAGAGAGAGAGAGAGAGAGATAGATAGATTTTATTATCGTCCTCGGAGGTCAAATATGACCTATGGGACCAAAGTTACATGTGATGTAGTATGTGTACGGCTGATGAGTGACTCTCGATGCTCCAAAATTGTAGTGATGAGAGTCGCAATGGAGAGCCCACACTTTGGCTGGGAGAGGAAAGTGTGTAGGTCTAAGTTATGGCTGAAAATGTGAGAGAAGCAAGTTCGGATGTGATCAAAAGCTGAGCACTCTAGTAGTGTGTGGTACTCAGACTCTCGAACTTGCAGTGAGCATAATGTGCACAATCGATTTGACTCTTCTCCATTGCCCCAACGCCCTATCTCGCATCGAAGGAAATGGGAGCTAAGCCGAATTGCTGCGATAGTGCGTATTGCGGACAAGGGAATAGGCTCAAGCATGTAAGTGTGAGTACGGTTTCCTCTCTCAGCGAAGAACATGGTTTTGTAGTTGGGGGCAATATAGGTGGTGTAATGTATGAAGCGTGACCCACCGGATTTCTCCCAAGCCGTAATACATTGGCATTGTAGAAAAGCTTCATTCACTTGAGAGTCAATTGAAGCATCATGTAGCAAGTGTAATGCATCCCATCTCCCAAACCACTTCTTTATGTCTTGCATCCATCCCGTGCTCAAGATCTTGCTTTTATGCATCTTTTGAACTTTTTTGCTTGCTTCCCATGCAATTGTAGGAAGTCAATGTGAGGGGTTTTGACGCATCTTTATCATGTACTCCACAACCCTTTCCATGCCCATAACCTCAATTGGAAGAGATCCCGACTCAAGAAGTAGGAGCATATATGGTATTTGTGTCTTAACTTGGAGAAATTTTGTAAGAAAACGCTTTTGGACATTCTCAAACTCTTTCCAAGTAGACTTTGAGATGCTCCCACCCCACACTTCAACTCCATAAAGAAGAACCGGTGTCACCAATGCATCAAAAAGATACTTCTTGAGAACCCAACACTTGATGTTTCCCGCATTACACATGTTCTCAAATGCATAATATGCTCTCTTTCCCGCTTCCAAACGACGCATAGCACATTCATGCCACTTGTGATTGGATGGAACCTCAAGGCCAAGGTACTTAAAGCTCTCAACAACTTCAAGTGTCTCGTTGTTGTACACAATCCATGGCTTCTCCTTATGGTTGGTTTTCACAAGCATAACCTTTGTTTTGGATTCATTTACAATCAGCCCACTATGCAAGCAAAAGTTCTCAAGGACAACCATAAGCTTTTGTGCAACTTCTAAAGTGTGTGCTAGAAGCACTACATCATCCGCATACAACAAAAGCATGATTACCGCATTGCAAATAGTGACCTCTTCAATGCCTTCTTCTTGCATAAAGTCAAGTACCATTTGTTCCAATTGATCGATGCATAGACCAAAGAGAGTTGGTGACAATGGACATCCTTGTTTAACCCCAATAGTGCTTACAAAAATTTCTGAAATTTCTCTTCCCATGCGCAATTGACAAATCACCTTCTCATAGATTCGAGAAACCGCAAGCATAAACTCACTTGGCACTTGGAGTTCTTCCATCCCTCTCCACAAATTGTTACGTGGAATCATATCAAAGGCTTTCTTAAAGTCCACAAAACAACAATATAATCGCTTGCCTTTCAACCGACTTTCCTCCATGAGAACACGAAGAGTGACAAGATGATCAATGGTGCTATGGCATCGACAAAAACCCGCTTGTCCCTTTGCACGCTTGTCATTCTCTTCAGCCCAATCACTCAATTTCATCTCCATTATGCACCCAAATAACTTTGCCATAAGAGACCCAATCATTATAGTCCGGTAGTTGCTTACATTCTTTACATCCCCTCCTTTATGCAAAGGCTTAACCCAATTAGTACTCCAATCATAAGGCATACCATGTTGAAGTGCAAGGTTGAACATATCACACATCCACTCATGGGTAAAATCTCCCGTCCATTTGATCATCTCCGGCTTGATCAAGTGGCCAACTTTTCAAGCCCACCGCATACATCCTCAATAGTAAAAAAAGACGGCATACATGGGAGTGAACCATAAAATGGTATTTTTTCAGTATTTTCTTGCTCATATAATTGCCTACAATGTGTGTACATATCCACTAGACTCAAGTTACCAAAATTCTCAACCCGCTTGCCTCTCAAGTTTCTCCAAAATCTTCCGCATGCATGTGCCTTTTCTTGGACTTGAAATTCTTGTTGCTTTACTTCCCATCTTCTTCTCTTCTTTTGAATCAATGCCTTGTATGTATGCAAATGACTTTGATAGTTGTCTTTGTCCATAGTTGCATCAAGCTTTATCAAGGACTTTCGAGCATCTTGACATTCTTTATCAAACCACCTTTTGCGTGATCTATCTTTGTTGATACCATGGAGATGCTTTATGGCAAAACATTCTTCCGCACAAGAACAAATAGCTTTCTTGAAAGCTTCCCATTTAGTTTCCAATGGTGCATCACATTGAAGCTTTGTCATCCATAATTTTTGCTCAACCATTTCAATGTACATTGGTGCCCGTTTGAAATCCATACATAGTGATAACTTCTCTTTCCTTTGGCTGAGATTATCATGCTTTACTTCCCATCTTCTTCTCTTCTTTTGAATCAATGCCTTGTATGTATGCAAATGACTTTGATAGTTGTCTTTGTCCATAGTTGCATCAAGCTTTATCAAGGACTTTCGAGCATCTTGACATTCTTTATCAAACCACCTTTTGCGAGATCTATCTTTGTTGATACCATGGAGATGCTTTATGGCAAAACATTCTTCCGCACAAGAACAAATAGCTTTCTTGAAAGCTTCCCATTTAGTTTCCAATGGTGCATCACATTGAAGCTTTGTCATCCATAATTTTTGCTCAGCCATTTCAATGTACATTGGTGCCCGTTTGAAATCCATACATAGTGATAACTTCTCTTTCCTTTGGCTGAGATTATCATGCTTGCCTTACCTGCTCCTTGCTTGAGGGCGCCGAAAAACTCAGATCTGAGATCTGAGTTTTTGGGCGCGCTCGGTTATTTTTTTAGCCTAGCCGGCGTCGCTATGAGCGTCGCAAATTTCTTTGTAAATTTGCGACGCTTATAGCGACGCCTAGAATTTTTTTTTTGAGCGTCGCTGTGTGAGCGTCGCTAATATGAATAGCCTCTTGTAGTGTTTTGACACGCGAGTGTCCACAAGTGGTTTTTGTTTCATGCTTGGCAGTTCATGTATATCATGGTTGAGCAAGAAGCAACCTACCTTGGCCACTTCGAGTTGTGAGGCTGAGTATAGGGCAGTCTTCACAGCTACGGTTGAGTGTGTATGGCTCAGACGCCTTATGGCTGATTTGGGTGTTGGACAGGACACTGCCAACACTATCTACACTGAAAGTCAGAGCGCATTGGCAGTTGCAAGGAGCCCAATTTTTCATGCTCGCACAAAGCACATTGAGGTGCATTACCACTATGCCAGGGAGAGGCTCTCAGTAGGAGAGATCAGCTTGGCTTATGTGCCAACACAGGACAACCTTGCAGATCTTTTCACAAAGGCATTGTCTCGTGAGAAGCTTGAAGCTTTTCGCAAAGCTTTGGGATTACTCCCCATGTCCTCAGGGCATGGCACTTCCCTTTACTCATGTGCCAGCTCTCGTTCACCGCATCACTCTAGGGGGGATTTGTTACCATATACATGTGGTAGTGATGTGTGTGAACACACTAGGACCGCCGGGGCATTTTTTCCATCTTTAGGAGGTTTTTTCCCCTAAGCATTGTATATACGCCCATCACTCTAGGGCTATCTATCTTCCCATTGCACACTAAGTAATACACTCTCTATTGTGTGCCTTGAGCTTCCTTCGTCTTCTCCAAGCTGTGTGCGTTTCTCTACAACCCTAATTCCAACAAATCTAACTTAAATCTAAATCTAATCTAATCTGAAATCTAACCTAGCTAATCTTAAATCTTGTCTTAATCTTAAATCTAACATAAATCTAAATCTAATCTAATCTTAAACTCAACATAAACCTAAATTTAATCTAATCTTGAATCCTAAACCTAAATGTAATCTAACTTAAATCTAACTTAGCTAATCTTAAATCTTGCCCTAATTTTAAATCTAACGTAAATCTAAATCTAACCTAATCTTAAACTCAACATAAACTTAAATCTAACGTAAACCTAAATGTAATCTAATCTAATTTAAATCTTAACCTAATTTTAAATTTAGCATAAATTTTAAATATAAGTTAAATTTAATTTAACTTAATTTTAGATCTTAATCTAACCTAACCTTAAAAATCTAACCTAGTCCTAAATCTTAATATAACATTTCATTTCATATTTTCTCTACTTTATCTCTCTCTCTCTCTCTCTCTCTCTCTCTCTCTCTCTCTTTGTTTTCTCCCCTTACTCTCTCTTTTTGTCTTCTCTCCCGCTCTCTCTTTGGTTGTTTTCTCTCTCTCTCTCTCTCTCTCTCTCTCTCTCTCTCTCTCCCCCTCTTTGTTTTCTCCTCTCTCTCTCTCATTCTCTCTCTTTACTTTATCTCTCTCTCTCTCTCTTTTCCTCTCTCAATGTGTGTGTGTATGTATTCTTTGTTTATGCATGTGTGTGTGTGTATGTGTTTTTTGTTTATGAATGTGTGTACTCTCTCTCTCTCTCTCTCTCTCTCTCTCTCTCTCTCTCTCAAAGACACAACATGTGTGTGTGTGTGAGAGAGGGAGAGAGAGAGAAAGAGGGGAAGGGAACATGAGAGAGAGAGAGAGGAGAGGGAAAGAGCATACCTGGCTCTCCTTCCTCTCCTCGTGTGTGTGTGTGTGTGTGTGGAAGAGAGAGAGAGGGAGGGAGTGTGCGGGTTTACCTGTTTCGCGTTAGAGCGCTGAAACTCAGATCTGAGATCTGAGTTTTTGGTGCTCTCAGTTTATTTTTTACCCTTGTCGGCGTTGCTATGGGCGTCGCTATGCAACAAAGAAATTAGAGACGCCATGGATTTTCACTTTTGAGCGTCTCACTGCGAGCGTCGCTAATGTGAAGTACCTCTTGTAGTGCCATAGTAAGCATCACCCAAGATGTAAATCCAACACATCAAGCCAAGAGTTGTCTATCGGCCAACTTCAATGGTAGAACTCTAGCCACTAGCATTATCTCTGGCCATAATTTTCCTCAACTTGATCCTCTCCCCGTCTACCCAACCCGAGCTAATCATGCTCTAGTATTGGGTAGCTCAAGCTTGCTCTTATCATTAAAAGTAGGCATCATCCTCTACTTTAGCATACAGTCATAATCGACAGAATGGGTGTCCTGTATCAGTATTAGCATATTTGGTTTAGAATTAGAGAGAGAGAGAGAGAGAGAGAGAGAGAGAGAGAGAGAGAGAGAGAGAGAGAGAGAGAGAGAGAGAGAGAGAGAGAGAGAGAGGTAGGTTTGAGAGATCTATTATCACAGAAAGGGAAACAAGGAATGTAGAGCAATAGTGAAGGGCATTTCTAGAAGGGCATCCGTAGAGTCAGTACGTTGGCAAAGTGTTCGCAGTGTAGCTTGGTCGCTTTCGAGTTGTGGAAGGTGGTGCTCACGTTGTCGTTTCCAACACCATCACGGTTTTGCGAAGGTCCTACTCTGTGGGCTCTTATGAGTATGTGCTGGATCCTTCCACCTCTGAGGTTGTCATTGCACCCACACCACTACGAAAGCACACCACTATGCCACAACGCCCAACGCCTGGCCACAGAGCTACTCTCTCCGAGTGTGCTCAGGAGGACACAGTTCGTGACCCTATGGCTACTGCCCTTGATCAGTACGGTTTCGTTCGTGTTGCAAAATTCTCCCTTGATCTTACTTCTTCTGATCAATGCTTTGTATGTCGGCCGCATGGTGTCACCAAGGATATTGAGCTTAGTGCCGCCTCCGCTAGCGTTGGAGGTGGTGCTGTTAGTGAACAGAGTAGTGCTGGTAGCACTAGTACATCGACGCAGAGGGAATTTTTGTTCAGGCAGCTAGAGAGCCAGGAGGCAGTGAAGGTGAAGCTGATGGTAGGTGCTAGCCGATGTTCTTTATCAGAGGTGGATGAGGTTTACTTTCAGCAGGGCATGGGCAACGCTAGCGGCATTGATATAGGCGCATGAGAGGAAGATCTGCGTTCCTTATTAGGTGCACAACTGGTCACTGCCTCCATAGAGCTAAGCAACAGCATCCCAGGCGCCCACATGCCCTCCTCCTTGAGAGGTGCTGCCATTGCTCCGTACTCTCTTGCAAAGCGAACCCTCAACTGTCTTGTTGGCAGACAGCACCGCTGGACCTCTCATGACTCCTCGTTGGTGGGGAGCTAGCGAAGGCAGGTAGGGTAGAGGAGCGGGACGAGGGAAGGCACACTGACAGTGCAGAGCTCTCTCTCTCTCTCTCTCTCTCTTCGACCAGATACTGACGTGGAAAGGGGGAGGGGGAGGAATATTTGGCAGCATCCCATTGCTAGATTGAGACAGTAAATTATCATGATTCATAGTACGAGCTTACAACCAGTGTTTTCTATAGTATATCTCTATAATGAGTGTCTCCTCTCTACACGAGGCCTTACTCCTGAGGCCAAAAAAATCCTTGTAATGAGTGTTTGCAAAGCTCTATCTTTATAAATATTTATAATGAGTGCCTGTTCTTGGAACTAACCAATCAAAAAAATCAACACTCTCCTTTTTCATTAGGAAAAAGGGAACACATCACTATGGCCTTAGCCCTTTGGGCAGGCCAAAAAAGGTCGATATGCTTTTGAGTGGTTCTTGAGAGGATGGGTTGGTGTCTTTTGAGTGGTTCTCCAGATGATGGGTTAGGTGTCTAATCAAGAATGGTTGCAAGCTAGAAGTCTTAAATGGGGTGGGTGAGTGGTAGCAAGAAGGGAGCCCATATAATGAGTTGGAGCTAACGTATCATTTCTCCTTTTGGTTTTTGGAGCCTCCTTGGGCTGCGTGGAGGATGGTCTCATTGGGGCTAGACTTAATGGAGCCCTAGGTCTAGGCAAGCTTCCGCCAAGCCTACAACAAGCTCTGTGTTGTTGGCCTGCCCAAAGGGCAAAGGCTATAGCGTTGCCTTCTCTTTTTGCTGACTAAAATAGGAAAAAGGTTAAGTTATATTTTTAAGCATTTTTTGATAGGTAAAAAATGTTGATTGGTTGAAATAAGATAGTGGGCACTCATTGAAATGAAGTGTGTAAATCTAATGATGGACATGTCTTGAATTTTGAAATATGAACTGAACGCTCATATATCAAGGAAAAGATTTTGGGTTGCCCAATGCCTTTGAAAGCATGAAACGTTGACAGCCTTATATGTTAAATGATAAAGCCTTAGAGTGGGATGTAGAGCATAGGGACCTAAAGCTTAGGGTGTAGAGCTTAAGGGTGTTTTTTAAATTCAATTCTATGTGCTTATGTTTCTTTTTAAAGCTTAGAGATGTAGAGATTTTAAAGTGGGATCCAGCCTCAGAATTGGGGTGAGGGCAACGCCTAAAATTGATGCCTATTTTTTTTGTCAAGGGCTATTTTGCCTATCAAAACAAGTGCTTTAAAAAAACTCATGTCATTTGACATGCTAGAATCTCAAAATTGCCTGTCATTTTTTGTATTTATATCTTATGGCAAATTATATAAGTTGATTGCATTACACAAAGCATATGAAAGGGGGCTTGAAAAATTGCATGTCAAAAAGAAATTTTTATTATGCCTGGCAGGCCTGGTGATTGTATCACTTGTTTTTGTTGGCCTTGCGTTGCTATGTTGTGGTTTTCTCACGGGCTGGGTCGTGCTTCGGTGTTGTGCTGCCCTATCTTAAAGGGTACCATGCTCTGTTTTGTCATTCCATTCACTGATTTGTTGTGTATCTTGGACGTCTTTCGGTGTTGTGCGTGGCCTATCTCTATGCGGTCTTGTAGTGCTATGTTTTGTTGTCCTCTTCGCTGATCGGTGGTGGATCTGGGCCGTGCTTTGGTGCTCTGCTGCTCTTTTGTAGGGTTTTATGTTGCTCGGTCATGCGGTGTAGTGCCACCTTTTTAGTCGTCCTCTCTCTGGTCTCTGGCAGAATTGGGTCATGCTTCGGTGTTGTGCTGCTCTATACTGTGGGGTTGTGCTGCTTTGTTTAGTCGTCCCCTTTGCCGATCTGTGGTGGATCTTGGATGTTCATTGATTGCGCTGCTGTGGCCTTTGGTGTTGTCCTGCTGCTTTGTCGTCCCTTCTGTCGATCTATGGTGGATCTGGGCCGTCTTCGATGTTGTGCTACTTTGTCTTGAGGTGTTGTGTTGCTCTATTTTATCATCCCCTCTACCGGTCTATGGTGGATTCTAGCCAGCTGTGCGGATATGGGTTGCTCTGTTTCACACCTCTGGGCAAGCACTCATTCGACTCCACCAGTCATAATAAATCTTGGTGTGACATGAAGAGTTCACTAACGCTCGGATGCATGTTTGTCGTCTGTCCATTGGAGATTCGACAAATCCAGCCGGTTTATGTTGATGAAGCTTGCTCTCTGGTGCAAATCTGTCCTTCTTGTTCATGGTGTTTCTAATATTGCTTTATAGGTCGGTTTTTTAAAGACCTTTTAGTTATGTTCTAATCCTTGGTGTCCGTTTGCAGGGCTCTACAGCTTTGGATGGATGCGGGGCTCTTTGTTCTACTGGCTTTGGGTTGTAGGCAGAGTGACATGCTTAAGTCATAACTGCACACCGATTTCTTTGGTAGCGATTAGGCTTTGTTTAAGCCAACTTTGGATTTGCTTATACTGTGGATGGGGTTCTAATTAACATGTAATGATTTCTATAGTTTAAGAATGGATCTAAGCTTAACTTTTGTCCGTGGTTTTAAGTTTTGTGCATAAATCTCTCTACAAGAAATTTTAATTTGCTTAAATGAGTAATAAAGTTCTGCTTAAATTTTTTGAATGGGGGTGTGTTTAGAGCTCCACATTCTATGATGCAATTTTGATCCACTAATATCATTCATATTTTTTGATTATTTTGGAGTGGTTGAGCATGTGGAATAAGTATGAACAATTCATATTGGAGGGTTATACGTTGTAGTGCTTTGCACTACAAATGCAAGAAATAAGCTCGATTTTACCTTTTTCTATCATATTATAGATTGCTTACAATGATTTGAGAACTTTATTAAATTTATTTAGGTGAAAGGAAAAAATACGATTTTTTAATGTGTGGATCTAGATTATATTTGTTCATTGTTCATTAAGCTGGCAAGTGATTAGCTTTCTCTCTCTTATTTACTCTGATTTTTTCTTTGGCCTTTTGCTCTCTTTAACCTTTTGCAATCTTGCACTTCTCTCTCTTCTTTTCTCTTTCTCCTCTCTCTAATTATGGTATAGTTTTATCTCTCTTCTCTCATTTCTTCCTCTTTATTTGTAGCCCATTACTCCTCTCTCGCAATTTGAGGCAGTGAAAATTAAAAGTAGCAGCGTTCTCTCTTTCTCTCTCTATGTAGCATAAGATTCTTCTCTCAACACTCCATGCAATGACAAGTGAGGGTTAATTCAAATATTTATATTAATGACAATTTCTCGAGTGAAATTCTAAAAAAAGTATCTTCCTTGAAGTTTTAAAGATTATGTATTATGTTTTACACATCTTAAAGACACATAGTTGTATAAAACGCTTAGAGATATGTGTAAAAGAGGACCTCTCTGCTAAATCTTGATGCTAGATTTTAGTCTTCTTTAACTCTTGTTGAGTTTAGTATTCCCTCTTGAAGTAACCCTAGCTATGCTTGTTGTCTCTATCATTACAGTGATAAGTATCCATTGAGATTTCTCAACTTCCTACTTTCTAGACTGTCCTATTGTCAAATTGGACTCAGTCCTTCCTATCTCTCCAAATTCCTATGGATTCAAACATGAATGGTGAAGTGACTCTCCCTGTACGCTTCCTTTCTTTCCTTGACTTGAAGTAATGCCTATCGTGTAGTTTGTCTTAAATTTGCTCTTGAATATAGATGCTTTTAGAACAATTCCAAGAAATAACTATTTTGAAATTTAAGTGCAACTCCTTGCAACAAAAACTTGTTTGAAGCTGTTTCAGAAAGTGTGGAACTTGGATCATCTTTTAGAACAGTTCCAAGCAATAACTATTTTGAAAATTTAAGTGCAACTCCTTGCAACAAAAACTTGTTTGAAGCTGTTTCAGAAAGTGTGGAACTTGGATCATCGAGTAGTTTATTGTATTCCCCAAGCCACCCAAGTAAAAAGCTTAGTCCTAAAGCCAAACTTAAGAAAACGTCTCCAAGATCTGTGCAAAAGGCTTTGAGTATTGCCAGAGGGATGGCTACTGTTAGAGGTTAGCTTCTTTTGTGTTTTTTTGAATTTGAATACTTGTCGACTTTCTTGAGAATCTTTACTGTTTTGAGTTTGTCACAGGGCGTCTTGCGCTTAGCTTTTTTGATAGAGCCACTCCTTTTGATATTGTGAAATGTTCGCTGAGTTTAGCACCTTTTGAAGAAGAGTCAAGACCAATTGTTGACTCCTTTGGTTCTCAGTTGGCATTGAGTCAATCTATGTCTGATCTTCTTATATCTGAAATCTCTGATGGTATAAGTTATCGCTTTGTCTTTATTGGAAAGGTCCTTGCAAAGTATGGCGCACATAAATTCCAAAAACCAAACTATAGTAGATTTTTGAAAGTGGATCTAGTGTATAAGGTTGTTTGATCATACTGTTACTTTTGTTGTGATGGAAAATTACATTGATCCATTTTTCAACACATTTGTGGTGGATAATTTCTTGCGCATTGAGGGGTCTGTTGTGAGGAAGAAGAACCCCAATGATGGAGGCACTTGTGAGCTTGCACTCTATGTTTAAAATCCCTCATGTTGATCTCACGTGGTACATTAACATGATTACATAGTGCAACCCCTGAGATTGATAGCTACATACTAGAACTCAATGTTAGATTGTTTTTAAGACGATTCACGTACCACCACATATCAAGCACTACAAGTAGACAATTTGTACACCTATCCAACTTTCAAGCAAGTTAAGAAATCCACACTTCCAAATTGCATTATTTACATTTTATAAAGTTCAACAACATACAGTAGAGCCAAAATAAGTCACTTGGCACCACATCCAAATCTCTGACACCCTATCTAGGTATGTACATGTGCGTGACTGCCAACACACAAATGTAACTATTTATAATGTGTATATGTTTTGCCATATTTGAAACCAAATATGACATTGTTAAATATTTCAAATGCATACATCTACATTTGTGTGTACACATCCCTGCTTATACACACTACTATGTATATGCCAAAAGTTGTTTATCATCGCAAACAACTATAGAGATCATCCCATCCATGGCCAACCTCACAGAAAATTGTAAAATACTTATCCCAAAATACCAATCAAGGAGTCTCACATGACTCAATTCTTTCAGCCTGATGTTTGCTCTAGATGTCTATTTGAGATTCACATACAACCAAAATATGCTTTGCTTACAAAAGTGAATAAACAATCTAGAAAGGAATGTAATCCCAAGACACAAGAAAATTTCTTTGTTAAGGACTCATTTTGAGAAACTCTAACAAGAAATTCTTAATTTGATGATCTTGCTAAGTTGCTAAATTTGATGGTCCTAATTTGATGCAACTTAGCACCATCCTTCATTGCAACGTAGCTAAAATTTCAAGCCATTGATGTGCTACTCAAATCAATAGTATAATCTAGTAGCACCATAGGCCTTGAGCAGCAGGTATTTGAGGTAGAGTAGGAGGAGCCACAAGTTGACTCATAAGTGGTTGATGAATGCAGCAACACAAGAGAATTGGGCAGTCCCCAAACATTATCCAAGGACACATGGTGATGAGGTATCCAATTTATAATAGTAGACTTGACTTTTGAAACTTTGAGTGAAATGTGTGCCAAAAATTTATGACATCAAGACATAAGGAACATGAAAGCAAGTCTGGCACTCGAGAGGAAAGGGAAACCTATGTCTACCCAATAATCCAACAAGAAAACGGTGTCAAAAGTTTTAAAAAAATCCCGATGTCATGCAACTCAACACGTTAACCCATGGCACAAAATTTTTGCATTGTTGTAAAAAACTTTTCTTCCCTCATCTAAAAAGAAAGGAGTCTAAGAATGGCATGGATGAGTGTTAATGGAGCACGAGACTAATCGTCTTCCTCAAAATTTTCCAAAGATTCCTAAAGGTACCATGACCCAACAAGTCATGGAACATCTCAAAGAAGGATGTACCTATAGGGTAGTTAGGAAAGTTAATGCAGAGGGTGTGCTTGATGTTGTGGGGATTTGTGGTCATCCCGGAGTGTTGACTAAGAAATATGTAAGGTAGTATGTGTGAATGATGTTAGAGTATTTTATTTAAGTTTTAATTTACAAAATTTATTTTACAAAAGGGGTTTAACAATTTCTTGGCTTTTTGTTCAAAAGGGTTTTTTTATCATTTCATAAATCTTTGGACCATGGAGAGAGATGATGTCTCCTAGCTAGATAGGTGTTACTATGTGCTTCCCGTACTTGGTCTATGCTATTTACTCTACCTTGCACATATACCTTGCACACGTACTTCTTACCGCCTCTGTCATCTTCAATGTTTTCTCCTTAGCCAACCTCTTCTTTAACATTTTAGACTTGGTAGTCAACCCTATAACTTGAAGTTTGACTCTCAATTTATTTTGAAGGCCATAAAGAAGTCCCGTTTTCTTCCCACACAAATTGGAAGGGCATACAATTAGTTTTTCAAATTTCCTACAATTATTTTGAAGCATAGGATTTATCTAGCTCTTCTCTTGAAGGGTAAAATCTCGATAAAATCCCCTTGGCAGGGTGTTGTAACCTTCTACTTGGTACAATATGCAAAAATATTTACAAATACTAGAGGTGCTATGTTGTCTTTTAGATAAATCCGAACAATCTCTTTTCATTTTGGCAAGCCAGTCTTTGGATAAACACTTTCTTAGAAATCACAAATGGATATTTACATACTGACGCAACAATCCTACATCAGTCATGAGAGATCAACATTGGTGGTTCAACCGCATTGATAGCAATAGTTAATCATAGTGCGAGTGTGTATGTTTCTAATGTGGTGATTCAAGGGCTCTAAATTTTGTGTTGGGGCTGCAATGCCATACTATAGATCATGATCCAATTGAGAGAAAAATAGTGTTCAAAGCAAGGATAGATATATCTCAGCTCTACAAAGCAAGCTACATTTTGGCATAACAATGTTTTATTACATTGAGGAGTAGTAACAATGCCAAGAGCTACCATCCTTAGCAAGTCAAAAGCATCATGGATGAGCCTAGGAAAATGGTTTCATCAAATGTGCCAAAGCTTCACAAAAATTTTCTATGTGAGAGTCCTGAACAAGATTTGTTGGTCAATGGTAATTAATTATGTTAGAGATCTGTCCACGATCTGTTCGTCAATGTTGATTAATTATGGGATTTCTCTACCAACATCATTCAACCTTATTCATCTTTTTCTTTCTAGTGTATTTCCATTTTACCGTGTTGTTGGTGGATTGACTGAAGGGGTGCCCACTGGGCCGAACACTTAAGCGGACACCACATTTTTACTCTATTATTTTCTCGAGCTAGTGTAGTGATACTCTGTGTAAATCTTGATTCTAGAGTAGCAAGTCAATTCCGTGAGATGTAATTATTTCATAATGTTTGTAAAGGTCTATGTGAGCTAGCCACACTGGCCATTTGAAAATCCCTAAATAAAGACGACTTATCTTTTGAAAAGAAAGAAGCTCTACGTACGTATGCTCAAGCGACTACAAATCTCCAACTTGTAATCATCGCAAATAATGATTGGGTACTTGCATTGTGTTCCTCTTTCCTTGCTCTTTCAATTAAGTGTAAGCATTGTCAGTTTTGTTCAGGTTTACAACTACGCGTTAGTGAGCCTAATCTTTAGATTTGAGTACTTAAATCACTATTTTTTGACATTTTGACCATAGGAGAGTGTTCTTAGACCATAGGGCGACCTTTTTGGATAGTTCTATTGCAGTTTTCAAGACCTTTTTCATGATGGATCATGATTTTGCTACCTTGTCGGATTGCAACTAGACTTGGTAGCATAGTGTCTCTAGGTGTCTTAGACCTCCTCTTCAAGTTTTGTTGCATTTTAACTTTGTTTGAGTGCCGAAATGGCGTGACGACCTAGAACGGTGAGAAAGGATATAGGCAAATTTCCTGATCATCGAGTGTTGGTTTGCTTGTTGGACTTGGTGTGTTCGCTTGTTAGGTTCATTTCTTGAGAACTAATAGCCTCAAAGAGTCCCCGTGCCCCATCCGTGTCACTTCCTTGAATATAGACATATTGTGTTAGTGCCAGATAGCTATGCTACAAACATCCATCGTGGTGATTGACACTTAGATGGTGAGTGACCTAGTGTGTATTTAGAGCTTTCTTTTTCAAATATTTGCCTTTCCATTTCATTTACACACTAGTAGTGAAGCAGCTAAACACGAGGTTCAGGGCTTGATAGAGTTTAGAAGTGGAGGACTTGCTAGATCTATTCTCAAGAGGTAAAGAGAGTTGTGAGTGAGATAGCCAAAAGCATTTCATTATTAAATTTTCTCATTACTTTCAGAGTGATGTACCATTTTCCGTTTTGACTTTGTTTTGTATCGTTTTGTTTGTTTTTTTTTCTAATTTCATTTTAGTACTTATGAGTAGGGTAAGTAGAAACTACCACCATCAAATTTGGGCTGAAAGATCATGGAAAAAGAGTTGAACACCATATTTTGGCCAAAACAACCATAACTCTGAAATTTTGAAAATTTGATGGTAGAGACTTGAAAAGTGATCCAAATTCAAAAATTTGTTGATCAAGGGCATGAACAGACTTTCTAGAAGCAATCTAGAAAGTTTAAGCAGATTCCATGGAAGAACATGAATCGCGATCCATGTACCCAAGAGACCACTTTTGTAGAAAAGTGATCATTGAAATTGTGCATCAGTGGGACATTGCTCACGGAAAGATTGTTTGACAAAATAAATAAAAAATCACATCAGAATTCGCTAATAGGGAAAAAATAGCAAAAACAAGGATTTCAGACACAAAATTGGACATATCTTAAGATTTTGAGATCTAAATCCGAAAACAAGTGAAAATCTGACATCCACAGAGTGCATGCATACAACAGACCAAATTTCATGTTCAGATGTGGTCAAACATGGATCGTAATCCATGTTTCCCTTGATCATCTGGAGATGCAAACTAACCTATAGGTAGCTGATACCATTTGGAACAACTTTCCCAAAAGGCACCATAGCAAAGAGCTGAAAAAAGTTGGTAAAGAGTGTCAAACATAGAAACTAGTAAAAAACAGTAGGATATACATTTTTTTTTTCTTTTGAGTGACAAAAAGTTATCCACATCCAAAAATAAGTGGTGATGTAGACTGCTGATACTCTAAGTAATGAGCATACCAAATTTGGTGTCCAAATCTGATGAAACATGGATCACAATCCATGCTCTCCATCAAGATTTTTGGCTGAGATTTGAGCAGTAGGCAGCTGAGACGTAGACCAACACTTTTTCCAAGAAAAACATTGGTAGAAAAGTTGAAAAAAGGAACATTGTCAAAACTATCACAACAGACTGTAGAATTCACTTTTGGTTAAGCAAAACTAATCCAAATTCAAAAACCTTTTATGGGATATGCTAAAAATATCATAGTCTATCAACTTACCAAATATCAAGTCCAAAAGTGGTGGAACATGGATCGCAATCCACGTCCCCCATGTGAATTTTTGAACAGAAACTTAACCAGTCTGTAGCAGAGACCATTGTCAACAAAAGTTCTCAAAGGAGGTGTTGGGTTTCCAAGCCCGTGGGAACATCTTCCCTGGCATGCAATTAAAAGAAGTAGTTTGCATGGCACATCTTTTGTTATATATAAGGCTTCTTTTGAAGTAATACAAGCATAAAGAAAAAAGAATAGCGTGCTCTTCTTGTTCCTTAGTATCAGATTCTCTCTGCACACTCTCTCTCTCTCTCTCTCTCTCTCTCTCTCTCCATCTCGTTCATCTCTTCTGCACCTTCTCTCTCCCCCCCCATGGCCTGCCCAAGGTGGCACCCACCGTAGCCTCGCCACCTTACATCTTATATTAGAGCCTCAAGGCTTGTGCTTGATAAGCATCACGGGAGTAGCCCCTTGCACAGTAGAGGAGCCGATTGTTGATCTGCATCAAAATGAGCAAAACTTGCCTCAAAGTGGTCGCCTTGGCATGCTGACAACATCTCAACCCTGCAAGCCTTGCCAATTCAGCCCCTACAGCCTACTGCAAGCAAATCTTGCCATCGACGCTCCTGTTACTACAGAATTCGACAATCTGGTTTTTCTTAATTTCACACTGTTTCTTCAATTGTTCACCTTATTTGACCCTTTGGATTTAATCAAGTGCCTATTCACACCAAAGGCTTCAACATATGTACCCGAAGGAGAGCATCTCAAAAGGGCTATGAGATGCAGTATTAATGCCTCTCAAAACACTGCAAGGCAAAGCATCTCAAAATGCTGTTCGCAGACAACAAGGCACATCATCTAAAGATTCTTAGGAGTACCACCTTGAAAATGTTACCAATCACCAACGACGATGCAAAGGACAACTTTAGGATCCCAAATATATGGCAAGACATCAGAGATTGGCAAAAACAACATGCCCTAAATGGATTGAAGGTTGTTCCCAAAATTTATCGATTAATATATGAGTTGTTTTTGAGGCACATGAAAGAGTGGAGATTTTTGGAGCCATGTTGTTATGAAGCATCGATTGTCATGCAAAAAAAACTGCTTCAAGAACGTAGTACACGACTTCAAATTCAAAGCTCATGCAGACAAAAAGTAAGTGAAGACTCATGCAATGGTTTGATTGGAGTACTCGATACATCAAAACATTTTTCAAAAGTTTGTTACCCTATTCTATGACATATTTTCTTAGTTGTCATTCAATTTTATCAACTATCAGTCATATTTTTTCAAAAGATTTGTTTTTAGCCTATCAAATTATCAATCACAGCCATGTCAAAATTTGTATGGGATATAGACATTGCCATCCATAAATGGTAAGACCTCCCAATTTTTTGTCAGTTCTCAGGCTGTACCACTTCTCATGAGGTTACTGGGTAGACCTAAACCCAAGGTTTGAGAGTGAACGAAAAACTCCACACACACACACACACACACACACACACACACACACACACACACACACACACACACACACATTTATTGGTAGTTAGCTAATTTTTTGACCTACATCCTATCTGTTCAAGGGGGGGTTTACTATCATAGCACCAGATTATGGATACACCAGAAATCTTTGGTTGTGAGAGAACCTAAAACTCACAGTTTGCTGAGTATACCAAAAACTCAAGGTATCATGAGAGTGGTTTATCCAGTTTGGGCTTGAGGGGGGATTGTTGGGTTTCAAAGCCAATGGGAACATCTTCCCCGGCATGCACTTAAGAGAAGCAGTTTGCATGGCACATCTTTTGTTATATATAAGGCTTCTTTTGAATTAATATAGGCAAAAAAAAAGAATAGCGTGCTCTTTTTGTTCCTTGGTATCGGATTCTCTCTGCGCTCTCTCTCTCTCTCTCTCTCTCTCTCTCTCTCTCTCTCTCTCACTCACTCTCTCTCCATATCGTTCATATCTTCTGCACCTTCTCTCTCTCCCCCACCATAGCCTTGCCACCTAACGGGAGGTTTGTCAAAATGTCAAAAAGAACTCATCAAAAGTACCAAAAATAGTCAAAGTAAAAAACCGCCAAAATAGACATGGGTATTGACTTTTGATTGACCTAATCAAATCCAAACCACACAAAAGCCATATAGCAGGGATCAGTGACTGTGTGCCAAGTTTTAGTGTATCCTAACACAAGGGCACATAGATCGCAATCCATGTCCCCCTACCACACAGGCTGAGACCAAACTTGTACCATAGCTAGAGCACGTCATCAGGAGCCTAGTGGTCTTTTCAAAATTGAATTTGGATATCAAAACCCAAGTCAAAAGTCCCAAGAAGTGAGAGGGTGCATCAAATTTTTCTGTGTTGATTCCTCTCCACTTTCCATCTCAGTTGTCCAAAACCTTTTTTAGCATCCATTTTAGCTTTTGATAATCACTTTTTTTGTTTCATTTTGGACATCTTGGTTGATGTTTTGGTTGTATCCTTGGGTTTCTTCTTGCTATGTTTTTTTGGATTTTCTCAAAAAGTTGTTAGCTTTAATGGTTTTATGGTGTTATTGCATTGTTTTTACTCCCTTTCTCTATAAGCCTTTTTCACATTTCCATTCATTTTGTTTCTATTTTAGTATGCGGATAGGTAAACATTCTTTGTTCCAATGTATGGTTGTTTTTTAGCCTCGCCTTTTAGGCTTGTAGCATAGCATCTAAGTGCACGTTCACTTTCTCAACTAAGACTGAACCTCCTAATACAGTCTTCAACTCTTCTGATCCTTTTCTGTTTTCCTTATTCTCTTGTTCATGTTTGAGTTTCTCCCTCATTTGGTTTAGTTTAGTCTCTACGACTATCTTTTCCTTAAGTCTTTTAACTTGTATTCTATCTCTTTTTGCTTTCCATGATTCCCATTGAGTCCTCACCGACCCTCTTTTAAACTTGGTTTGTTCTGGAAGTTTTAGCTTATCAACCACTGGTTTGTTTTTAGCTTCTTCTTGATCTTGAGCTCTTGTTACTACCTTGAGAGGAATTATTGTCTCTAACTTTGATTTGATCGCACAAGATAAAACTCAACGACATTCACTATCACTTTTCCCTTATTGTCTTGGTTCTTAGCACAATTTTGTATGAGCTGATCTATTGCACATCTGTTGCAGAATCCAAATAATTTGTTTGTTGGCACTTGTTTGGATAATTTTGTGATAAAAGGTGGTCACCTCCACATTCATAGCATGGACCTTCTGGCAAGGCAGCTGGTGGTGCTTTAATTGGCTGTTCTGTCAGGAGGATATCCTCTAAGTTTGTAATTTTGGTTTGCTATGAACATGAACGTATTTTCATCCACCTCTACCAAGCACTCAACCCAAGTCTAGCTGATTGAATGCTAAGGGGTAAACGGAATGGAAATCAAAATCAAAGGTCTCTAAAGTAAAAGCTATGACTAGGTCACTCACCACCTAAGGATTAATATCCTCGACAATGGCGCCAATGTTAGCGGGTTGCCATGAAAAACAACTGTACCATAGCTATCTGACATTAACACAATGTCAATACTCAAGGAAGCGACTTGGATGGGGCACAGATACTGTTTGAGGGTGTCAACCTCAAGAAGTGAACTTACGGCTCTTGAATCTGGCAAACTGCCTATGTTTAATGTCACTGCTCTCAATCATCACACCATTTTGGCACTCAAATGAAGTCCAAATGCAACAAAACTTTAGGAGGAGGTCTAAGACACCTA
Source organism: Adiantum capillus-veneris (assembly GCF_014529385.1). NCBI lineage: Eukaryota > Viridiplantae > Streptophyta > Polypodiopsida > Polypodiales > Pteridaceae > Adiantum > Adiantum capillus-veneris. The sequence continues at coordinate 121,340,083 of NC_140957.1, read as the reverse complement.
GGGCCACTATCATACCAAGTTTGGTTGCAATCCAACAAGGTACCAAAATCACGATCCATCATGTTCAAGGTGTTAAAATTACAACAGAACATACAAAAAGGTTGCCCTATGGTTTAGGAACACTCTCCTATGGTCAAAACATCAAAAAACAACTGTTAAAGCACTCAAAACAACTGATTTAACTTACATACATGTAATCACAAACCACATCAAAATTTACAATGATTACGCTTAAATGAAAGAGAAGTTAAGGTGGCTGTAATGCTAGAAAGTGATTTCTATCACATGTGGGAGAAGGGTTAAATATCATGTTCCTATAGTGAATAGCATATGACTATACAGGAGCATATAATTAGGGCATTCTATGTAGTGGGATGCATACATACACATGATGGTGCATGGTTGACATGCTTGCCTCTAGGGGTTGGTCATGCATCAACTATAAGCTAAACGGCTTACCCCAACACCTGTAAAAGAAAATATCAATGATGTAGCCAGCTGAATCATACAACAATAAAGAATAAGGGGAAGACAAAGTACATGTGGTAATGAATAAATGCAAAGAATTATGAAATGTTACACTAGCAATAAGGACAAACAAATTACACTTGCTGAAATTAATTAATCAAGAGTTTTGGGCTTATGGATGAGGCTGTCAATTAGTTAGCTACGACTAAGGATTAAAAAAATCACTTTAGTATTAGGTAAGTTAGGAAAATTATCTAAATACAAGATTCCCTAATTGTGTTTCTTAGCTTCGAGGAGCTAACTAACTCTCACAACTCCAAACAAAAGCTTGACTTGAAGCTCAATAGAAGTCTTTTCCATTTCATTTTTCTTGCTTTTTATTTTTTTCACGTTTCTTTTTCTCACATTGACGCGTGTGCTTATTTTGTATGCCCAGGGTTTTTTGCTTCTCAAAGAAATTTGCCCACATTGGGAACCTCTAGGGCTCTAGTACCATACACACTACACGTGAGTGAAGTACCAAATCAAGTTGGGATTTCTCTTTCAGCCTAAGATTTTACATTCGTGGCACTTTTGTTTGTTTGATTTTTTTTTTTTTGCTTCCATTTCTTTTGTATTCTCACTATAGTGTTCTTTTTTGTTTAAGTGAGCAAGCCTCTCTATGCGTAAAACACTCCTAAGGTGTCCAACATTCAAATAATTTTACCAACTAGGACTAGCAATCAAGCCAGAAGAAGAGGCCAACCATGCTCACTTCTTAAGGGACCTCAAAGTCAAAAGAAATTGAGGACTGGTTCATTCAGTCAGAGACGGGAATGAAAATGATCTTGAGAATCCGGATGAAATGGTCCACTTAATGTTTAACCACTCGTGGAAGATTATAGGTGAGCCGAAGGACCGCTCTCCTGAGGGTTGACTATGTTAGATCTACTCCCCACCTCCTAGCCTGAAGGCTCATCTATAAGACTAAACTCTAGGTCAATTAACTAAGGCAAAGAAAAATCTATACATCTATAATGGTAGATAACAAAACATAGCTAAATGCACTCAATTTAACCATGGAAAACTATAATGATCGACAATATAAATGTCCACAAACATAAATTATGAAAAGTAGTACACCTGAAGGTATGTAATGTGTCTCCTTAATAGATATGGAAGCAAACATGCAACATTGAAGCTCAAGATATCCATCTATGCTGCAAAATCAGAAACAAAACACTACCACCTAGAAAGGTGTGTCACATAGAAATGACAGGTTATTTCTTTAATACAAATAAAAATAAATCCTACACAAAGTTCTCATACCTTGATGTGGCCATTTTAGTCATCGAGACGAGCTTTCCAACACACCCGACGACGTCCAATACAGAGCCAGAATTTGCACTTTAGCTCACATTTAAGTTGGAATTTTTTTTTATTATGGTAAAATTGAAGGGTTAAAGGGCCAGACACTCACCTAACAAGTGTCAGGACATGCATAAAAGGCCCCAGTTAACTAAATTAGAATTTAGTTAACTGAGAGAGCCCCCTCCTCTTGCAGACCTCCCTCCCACCACCTGGAGTTCACTCTAGTCTGAATGGAGTCTCCCCTAGCCTATATAAAGACCCCCAACCCCCTCACAACACACATTGTATGCTCAGAGAGCTCTTTAGGAGGAGGAGACTCTGTTGAAATTCACTCATGCATTTGTGAGAACACACACACACACACACACACACACACACACACACACACACACACACACACAATCGCACACACTCACTCGAGTTAGAGGAGGTTCACGTGAGGCAACGCAAGGCGACGATGTGATGAATTGCGGTCGACATCGTGAAACTTGTGAAGCAGGAGACCAAAGGTAATAGAATGTTATATTCAACATCTACACATACTCTTTCTTGTACGCTTAGGAAAACACTCACTCCCTCTCTCTCTCTCTTTAGAATCTGTAAATTCTCTCTCTCTAGAAATTCTTGTGTTCCTTGATACTAGATAGCATGCAACTCTTACATGTATGAATTTTGCGTGCATGAAACCTTTAGGAATGACATGCATCTTTGAATTTCATAGAAATCTCACATGCATGCTCATTACGCACCCATACCTACCTTATATGTGCATACATGGACCTAGATAGACAAGTATTATGAAAGAAATTACACATAATTGTCTATAGGTCATTAGATTTGATAAATTAGTGATAAGATACTATAAAATCATATAATATTATAGAATTTACTAATCAACAATTAATTATTAATTAATTAATAATTAAGTACGTATCTGGTCAAAGTTTTTACATCACTAATATTATAGTTTTGAAAATTACTTCCCGCATAAGGAAAAATGAATGTGATTTTTTCCAAAAGTGTTAAAGATAGTTTTTAGCCTAGAATAATACTTTTAGGTAGAAATAAATAGAAATTACACTAGAAAGAGGTAATTTTAGCCTAGTAAAGTTAGGGAAAAATTAGCAAATACCATTTGGAAACTTTTCTGAGATTTTTACAGAGATTCTTGAGACTTGTTTCATCTCGGAAAATTTTCTCATGATTTTTATAAGAGTCAAATTTTCACTTGATTTTTGGGACAAATAGGTCCACGAGATCCTAGAAAAATTAAGTTATTAGATTATTGGATGTTTTGATTGAACTTAGCTTCGGACTCACGCTTAGCATGAGGAACTTCTTTTTCCCACTAATTCTATTTTTGAGCTGCGTAATGGCCCCCAAAGTCGCAAAGAAGAACCATAACGAAGCTGGCCCAAGCCATGTTCAGTAGTAGACGAGGCGAATCAGCCACCGCACCAAGTATGATTAATTTTAAGTTTTATGCATAATAGATAAGCATGACCTAGTGGAGCTTAGGAAACGCATACTAGCTGTATAAACCAAAACGCATGCTGGGTAAAAGTATGTATTGGTGGTACCACTTTTTGCACCTTTTGGTGGTACCCTTAAAAAAAAGTGGGGACCGGTAATTTTTTTTGCAAAAAAACTCAAAAATTATTGGACTTTATACTTTTAGATTCTACATGAAAAAATCTATCCATTGATATATAACATGCTAGTTTATTTTACATGTAACATATGAAGATGGGGCTTGTAAAGTGCTACCAAAGGAGTGTCCAAGTCACCCCTTTTTGGTACCACCAATACATGCTTTGGCCCTGATATTGTTAATCGAAACTTAGGTAGGAATTCTGTTTGATGTTAAAAATAATGCTTGCGTCAGGTTTGGGTGAAGAAGAGTTAGATTGCATTTGAATAGAGACTCAATCAATTGGATGTCAGCTTGGTGCCCATGCCGCGTTGTTGCGTGATACTACCGTGTTGGTGCCCGATGCCGGGTTGATGCCCGAAGAGGGTTGTTGCCCTGAATGAGAAAACCTTTATACAAAGGCTCTCTTAGTGCAGAGGAAAATCCTGTTGTTGCAGGTTGGCCATGATCAGCCGCCTGTTAAGTGTAATAAGTAGGCTATTTTCAATAGAAATTATATGCAGAAAGATTGTCTTGGTGATGTTTGAAAATATTACTGTCAGAAGGAAAATCGTGTCAAGAATTAATTAAGGAATTGCTTGTAAATGTTACACAGTGTGGTAGTAATTAGGAAACAAAGACAAGGGTGTGTGTGGGGTGGAAAGCGGGGATTGGTCTAGAACCAATCGTCGGATGGGTGGACCTGATAAGTTGGGAGCTTTCCACGAATGTGGACTTAAATGAGATAGATAACGTAGAACTAAGTCCTAACCTTAGGGGATCTACTGATGGCTATGCCTCACACTCGATGAGGAAAAAAGCGTCAGTCTATGAACCAAGGGTTGTAGTTATCTGTGGTTCCAAAAAGAATAAGCAACCCCATTTAGGGTGACCTCGCTAAAGAATACGTAGAGTTAGGACAACTCACTTGATCGTTCCTCCACTTTGCATTGCAAAGTCGGAGCGGATGTGTTGAGGTTTCCCAGTCACCGATATTAGACGGTCGGGGACGTTACAGCTTGAGTGAGGGATGGAGAGGAATGAGTGTGTGTGTGTGTGTGTGTGTGTGTAGAAGTGTGAATGGAGGTGATTAAAGACTAGCATGACTGGTGAGGAAAAAGTAGGCAGACCGAGGCCCACTAAAAAAATCATATCTCACCTATGGTAGCACCAACAATTATGAAAATATTTGAGACATTTATTCAGCTGGTGGGATACATTTTGTCTTTTGATGACTTTATAAAATTCAAAGTGGACGTGGGTGCAAATGTTTTTCCAAAATCGGCTGTCTTCTTCCACTGCACAAAGTCTTTGCGGGTCCCTCTTTGGATGATTCTTTTGAGTGCCTCCAAGAGTGATTCATTCATAATAATGAATGCATGCATGTTAAGTATCGTTGACCTTATTTTGTGGATCTATAAGTAAAGATATTGCTGAGCTCGTGATATAAGCGAATAATACAACTTAGGACATCAAACATTGAGTGGTTTAAAAATATGTACATGTGAAAATAAAACAATATGGATATAAAAAATATAAAGAGGTCAACTTAAAAAAGTATCTCTGTCATTATGAGGCTATCATAAAAAGATGAATATTTTTGGTGTTTTAATTTATGAGAGTGAAAAGAAAAATAATTGTAGAAAGGACAAAATCACGATAGTGAAAATATACTCACACAAATAAAAGTATTTTTTTGGGATTTGTGTTGGGGTGGAGTTCCACCAAAATTTAGAGAGGCTTAGATGAAAATGTTTATTTATAAAATAGAGGAAATACACAATGGTAAGAAAATCACGGTAATGGTGAGTCAATGTATATAGCATACTTAAGCAAATAACGCACACCTAGGTAAAAATATTTAAATAAACCCCAAATTAATTACAAAAAATCCCTATATTTAGGTATTTTATACAATGAAATATTTACAGATAAAAAGGCCATAATAATTTTTATTTATTTATTTGGCTCAACTAGCCATGTGACTAGCTAACTGAGGGTTTTTAAAGAGATATGGATAAAGCCCCCTAACTCACACATGCCTATGTACCATTAAGAAAATTTTGAACTCATTTTTGGGCCTTTTAAGAGTTCCACATCATCAAAGTTGTACAAAAGAAATCAACCCGGTAGACCCCTCTAAATATTGCTTAGGATATGACCTATCATTGAAAAGTTCTTGAAAAATGGATTCTAAAGAGCCAAGGTCCGAAAAGTTTGGATGACTTCTATGAAAGTTATGCCATTTTTTTTTCAATCAGCCAGGTTCTGTTACCATTACGGTAATCTAAAATCACCTTTTTCTAGATCTACATGAAGGCAATGTCCGATACATGCATGCTATATATCAATAGATAGCATTTGAAGAGTAGATTCTAAATATCCAACCTCCGACAAGTTTGGATCTTATTTGCAAAAAATTTACCGATCCCCACTTTTTGAAAGCTATGCCACATCAACAATTCTTACAAGGCCCATTTTTGAGTCCAAACTTTTCCTAATGAATGAAAACATGAGGATATCCATAGTGTTAAAGTAACTTTTCTTGGGTGAGGTGGCTCACTATGGCAAATATGGAGAGCCAAAAAACGCTATCATTAGGCCCCCCTTAGATGATGGTATATACATGTACCATCATAAAGCATCTTTTCTAAAGAGAGTGGTTCCGAGTCCTTTGTGATCTTTGGTTCCTTGACAACATTTTCATTGTGTTGGTCCTTGTCACGCTCACGATTCATGCATCAAAACTTACATGAGATACTCGCTCTTTGACAGATCTTTGGTAGATCCTTTGGTAGAAGGTGACTCAAATAGGGCTTTAGCCGATATCCATTTATTGAGTCTTGGAGTGCTCTTTACCATTCAATTCCATGAGTTGGTAGTAACTTGAATTGAAAACCTTCTTGACTATGTATGGTCCTTGCCATCTAGTTTCAAACTCGACATCAAACTGATTATCGAGTTGATTGTCATACCTTAGCACAAGATCTCCTTCCTTGATGCCTTTTTCCTTTAGTTTTTTGTGAAGATTCTCCTTTGCTTGTGTAGCTTTCCTCTTGTAGCACTCATAAGTAGCTTCTCTCTTCCACTCAAGCTCCACTAATGTAAGAAGTTGATCAATCCATGCCTCTTGATCATCTTGTGCACCTTTGCTATGAAGCTACATTGTTGAGATGTTGATCTCAATAAGATGCAAAGCCTCTTGACCATAGACCAAGTGAAATGGTGTGAACTCTGTGGCCTCCCTATAGTAAATGGTTTGATATGCCCAAAATGCTCTATATAAGAGTTTATCCCACAACTTTGTCTTTTTTTTCACCATCTTTCTAATGATGACTGCAATGACACCATTAGATTTTTCTACCAAACCATTTGATTGGGGATAGTAGGGTGTACCATGACGATCTAGAATGTGAAGTTCTTCACAGACTTATGTGAGCAAGCCCTTTCTAAACCCTGGACCATTATCAGAAACAATTTCCAAAGGTGTGTCAAATCTACAACAAATGTGAGTGTAGACAAATTTTCTCATTGTCCTCTAGTTTACCTTTGCCACACTTTGTGCTTCCACCCACCTAGTCACATAGAGCTTACCATTTTTAGCTCTAGGTAGTGGTCCCATAACATGAATGCCCCACTTTTCAAAGGGTCCATTTGCACTATTTTCTCGGGACCATGCACCAATCTCCGGTTTCTATTCACCTGACAATTGTGACAGCTTCTACACCAACGTTGAACATTAATATGCAAGCTTGGCCAAACATACCCTGGAAGAAAAATCCTTTTCACAGTTAACTCTTGAGCAAAATGACCACCATATGTTTCCTCATGCAAACCTTCTAGAATAGTGGCAATTTTCTCAATTTTTGGTACTCTTCTACACACTTGATCCTTTCCTTTTTGATAGAGGGAGCCTTCTAGGAGAAGATAAATGATTGCCTTCTTCATGAGCCTCCTCTTCTGAGCCTTTGTGAAGCCATGTGAAAACTCGCCCTTCAAAATGTAGCCAATAATGGGAGCCAATGACTTCATTCCCTAGTACCTCGGTTTCTTGACCGCTATTACTACCATGATGACTTGCACTTCTTTATCAACACATGCAATTGCCTATTAGGCAAGTAAATCAGCATCCTCATTTTGTTTCCTAGGAATATGATACAGTTTGACCTCTTCAAATTGATTTATCCTATGATTGTTATGAAAATTTTTCCTTAGGCTTTCATTTTTGCATGCCCAAATAATGACAAGGAGGCTAGGGGGTTTAGAGTAGGCAAGGAGGTCTTCCCACTGAGATTTATAGGTTGCTCATCAGACTCATATGAAGTGGATAGAAGAGGGCTAAACTTTGGGCCCGTAAGGATTTTTTTCCCAGTGTTTTTTGGAGGTTTTCAAGGGAGCTTGAGGGGTGAGGGCTCCTACAGCTACTACGTGGCTCACTGATGAAACCATATGTGAAACCTCAATAAAAAAGGCCACACTTTATAGCCTAGGGTGTGGTTCCACTGTGGTGTGCATTGAGGAGAAAGAGCTCTCTCTTGTGTGGATATGGCGGGTCTGTTTGGTGCTATATAGGTGTTTGTACACTTGTAGGTGGAGGTGGGCCATGATGTCAATTTTTGGCATGCGGACGCTGGCCCTTGACCAGTAGGGATGGCATTAGGTCGACAATCGAGAGGCCCTGCGGGATGACATGCTGATTATGAGGTTCAATCCCACGCCCAAAAGGGCCCTTCCTTCTTTAGGACTAAAGGCAAGGATGCCCCCCCACAAGTGACCTCGCTAGTGCTTGGAAGGATGCCCCCCCACTAGTGACCTTGCTAGTGCTTGGGGAGGGCATATGTGAGCAAAGGAGAACTAGGGCGTGAGCCCATGGTGGATCAAACAAAGGGCCGGACAAAGTAAGCTCCAAGGCCTAGGGACAAAGCAAAGGCAGTCCAAACAAGGCGATCAAATCCAAGTGGGGAACTCAAGGGCTGGACACAATAGGTCCAAGAGGGTTTTAAAGGGTAGATCGAGGTAGCCATTGAAGGGTATTAAAAGTGGACACTAAGGTGGTGAAAGGAAAATCTGTAAGGTGGAAGAGGGATAAGGGGGAAAAAAGAGGAAAAATAAATAAAAAATTGAATTGAAAAAATGGCTAGGGACAGTAGCGACATCGCTAGTGCACCCCTCTCTCAAGCTAGCTCCCCACTTCAAAGAGAGTAGATGAAGACAAGGTGGCTACCCTTCCCACAAGTTACCAAATTGAGATGCAAGGTGGACCAATCAAAGGCCACATGGCCAAATTGAAAGGACCCCCCTATAAAAGTCAAATTTTAATCATTTTTAGGGGTTTTTTGCTTTCCATTTGCAGGGAAGCCAAGGTGAATGGATATTTTCTAAGGGATTTTTTGTGCAGAGGTGTGTGCCTACAAAGTCCCAGGCGTGTGTTTTCTTGCTTGACAACCATGTGGGTGTGTTTTTTGTTTTAAGTGATTTTTATATGGTGTTTGAGCAGTGGAAAGCTTCCTTGGTGTTTCTCTCGCGTCGTTTCTCCTCCGCCCCATTCTCTACTTCTTGTGCTTGTGTGTGCGGTGTTGGTGCTGATGTTTGTCCCCCCAAAACCCTTTTTTGAGTGTGGAATGGAAGTGAGAGAGTGGTTTTGTGTGAGACAGTGGTGTGTGGATTGAAGCGAGCAGTAGCTGTGATGTGTGCATTTGTGTGTCGATGTGCATGCAAGCAGTGACATGATAGTGTGTGTCGAGAGTTTCAAAGGTGAACTCTAGTGGATTGGGGTGCTATGTATGCCTTGGGCTATAGAGAGGCAGTCTGTTTGTGTGTCGAGTGTGTTCCACCATTGCCTTCTCCAACGTCCCTAGCTCAAGATATAGCCTTTTTAAGCCTAGGGCCTCATGACGCCATAACCAAGCGAATAGAGGCCCAAGAGACCCCTCATGGGTCTCTATTCGCTTGCTTTTGACTCCAGTATTCCAACATTTTGAGCATCCAATCATTCACTTATTATATGAGCATTTGTGAAAGATTAAAGAAAGTACTTGCTCTGGCAACTAAGCAAGGGGGTCCTTGAGAGTTGGGACCCGACATCCCTATGTTGTCTCTTTTCTCTCTCTTTCCTTTAGTTCAATTCAATTCTTTCAAGTGAAGTAAGTGTCCCTAGTGTTTGTGCCAAGTACTAGATCCAAGAAAAATCAGTGTTTAGCCCTAAGCAATTAGCATTTTTGCAATTCTCAGCCTTGACATTGTATTCTTTGTACCCAAACATTGTAATTTTATTTTTTTACCCAAACATTGTATTACATCCACCAAGATTGTATCAATTTGGTCTCATAGGTCATTTTGGCCTTTTTTAGATGTTTAATACAACATATAATTTCTCTCTCTCTCTCTCTTTCTCTCTCTCTCTCTCTCTCTCTCTCTCTCTCTCTCTCTCTCTCTCTCTCTCTCTACAAGTCATTACTAACCATGCATTGTCCCACCTATGTCGTAATAGCTTGGCTATTTGTTGCTTGACTTTTTTTGGTCCCATTCCTCTCCAAACTTGCGAGGCTTGGGACCCCGACCGAGAGGGCAGAGGCGTGGGACCCCGACCGAGAGGGTGTCGCTGTCGCTGTCGATGTTGGGATCGGAGAAGGTCTCGAGGCCGTAGAGGCTCGCCGTCAAACTCATTGAGAAGAGAAACTACGTGCATAAATTAACAAAAAAATAATTAGATCAATGTTTATGGAAATATTATACTTCTATAATTAAATACGAAACTAATATCGTGTGTCCTGGTCCTGCTGTGTGACCTCGTCATTTGATGGCCGCTGAGTGGTCAGTACTCATGGCTGAGCAATGATAACTGGTCCTGAAAGAGGGGTCCTACTATTATCACGAGTGTATCTCATTTTGGTAAGACAAAATGATATAGTTAAGTGCACAATATATATATTTACATACATACATACTTTATATTAAAAGAGATTCAACTTGTGAGCTGCTCCTACTAAAGGGTCTTGAGAAGACCTAGAGCTCTTTGACCCTAACACTCTCTGCCCATCTGCTCAATTGCTACCCAAGGATAGATGCATACAACTGTGCCAATGTGTGTCCAATCATAATAGTATAATAGTTTCCTGGCTTTGCAAGATCAGTGCCTGAGGATTGGGCATTGTCCAAGAAAGTACTGCATCAGTCACTACAGAGCTTCGTCAATGTCCACCTCTGTAAATAGTTGTATTAGGCATCTCCCATTTTGTGCTAGAATAGCCTTGAACCTTTGATGGTGCCTTCGTCAATTTCATGGTTTCCCTCATAGACATGGGCATCTAGCTCTCTCAATCTCAATGGATCTCTCAACTAATATACCTTTGGTATAAGTGTGCTTTAAAGTCAGATGTGAAGAAAGCTCATTTAGCTACTGACTCCTTGCTCTAAAGAAGTCAATAATCTCCATTTGTGAATGTCTCCCATTTTTTGATCTCCTCAAGAGACTCTCCTTGTGTCTGCGCAACTCTAGCAAAAAAAAATCTGAGGCTTTTGAGCTCGATTGATGTTGAGAATGCCTTTTTGCTTGGATTAGCAGTTTTTTGAATTTTGTTTAAGAGCTTAATTGGTGATCTTGTTTAGAATTTGTTCGAAATGGATGGTATCTGTTTTAAACCTGTCTTGGTGCCGATTTGAATTGTTTGACTGTGGTTTTAATATTGGTTGCAATGCTTGGTGATTTTCTCCCAGGTGGAGTAGTGAGAAATGTTGTTTTGGTATTGTCTGAACCTCGAAACAACACAAACGAGATGTCTGGGGATCATTTATTATATGCTTGAAAACCTCAGAACGATAGACATGATGTTTGGAAAGCATTTCATTGTATGCTAGAAAACCTTTGAACGATGCATCTTGAGATGTCTGTGGAGCTTCTAGTTGTTTGCTGAAAGGCCAGCGCTTCGGGACCGCTTCAGCCCAAGATAGCCAACATTTTCAGCTTTGAGTGCTGTAGATTTTAGTGGTCATCATCCTCAATGATAGATCTCAACCCTAGCCTCATTGAGGACTTGTTGCGATGTGAGAGGTACATCACCCTGTCTCTACATCTACCAAAAACAACCTAGAGCTCTTTGACCCTAACCCTTTGTGCCCATCCGCTCAATTGCTACTCAAGCATAAATGCATATAATCGTGCCAATGTGTGTCCAATCATAATAGTACGGTACTGACTAACATGTTTCCTAAGCATGTATCGCTAAGATAAGCAATAAAATTTCTTTAGAGGATCTCTATGGATTGTTTTACCTTTGACTAAAACCTAAAGTTTTCAAACAAATCATTTTGATGGCTCCCACCTCAGGTCGAGTGGGGCTACTACTGACGTTGAAGAGCATTTTACAAGCTATCAATGTTCTGAGGTAGCAGATAGTAGAGGATATCATAGATTATGTGCAAATTTCCAACAATGAGTTGGAGGCGACCATACAATGGGTACAAGAGATCTTGAGACCTGTATGCCCAAATGAGGACTCTTCTAATGGGAGATGCCTAGTACAAATATTTACAGAAGTGGACATTGACGAAGCTCTTACGATCAATGTAGTACTTTCTCGGATAATGCCCAATGCCAAGCATCCTCAAGCACTGATCCTACAGATGCAGGAGACTACCATACTATTATGATTAGACACACATTGGCATGGTTGTATGCATCTATCTTTGAGCATCAGTTGAGCGAATGGGAAGAGAGTGAGGCCATACGAGCAATGAGACATGCCGGTTTTAGGAGAGGCTTCTCCACTCTTGACCATATTTTGACACTCAGACATTATTGAGAAGGGTAGGGCACATGTGAGATGGATTCATTATAGCTTTGAGAATTTTTACAAAGCATTTGACATGGTGCCTAGAGCCAGATTGATGTGCAGACTACAAGAGATAGGAGTACCCATTAAGTTGATTTGGGGGATCATGGCTCTATACAGATCAATGGTGGGATAGGTACACACTTCAAATGGGATAACTAATTCATTTCACTCCAGTATTGGAGTGACACAAGGTTGTCCATTGTCTCCTACTCTTTTTGGTATGTATATAGATGAGGTTTCTGCTTACATTGACATAGAGGTTGATAGAGGTGTTTAGCTGGAAAGGACACAGATTCATTTTTATATGATGATATTATTGTGTTGATCTCTAACTCACCGAAGGGTATGCGACAACCTTTGGATGCATTGCATAGCTTTGCGAAGAATAATGGATTGTCTATAAACCTTGGTAAAACCACGGTTATGGTAGTGGATCAAGAGATTAGAACCTACATTCACTTATGGTTAGGAGATTGTGGAGTACACAGATGCATACACTTATCTCGGGTACTCTTCACTGGGCCAACGTTTTCTTCGAAGAGAGCAACAAAGACTAGACTGACCAGAGCATATGAGGCCTTGAGAGGACTGGAGAGGATCTGTTTGAAAGTTCAATTCCAAGAACTGGGAACAAAGCTCTGGCTCTTTGATGCCTTGGTAGATTTAGCTATGCTCTATGGGGTTCATGTTTGGGGACCCTCTAAGGGTTTGGATGTGTGGAGGGGTATTGAGAGGCCCTTGGTATCTATGATCTCTCAACTGATTAGAGCCAAGGCCTCCATGCCACAAAAGATCATTAGAGTAGAGTCAGCTACCCTCCCTATGGAGATATAGGGTCTTATCGGACCAGTCTCCTTTATACACAACTCATGGGATACTAGCAGAGATAGATATGCCAGATTGGCCCATGAGTCCTCCAAAAAATTAGCTTTACAGGGGGACACATCATGCCGGTATGCACATATCTCATCATGGTTTCAGATACATGGCTTCAACATGGATACCTTGCCTCCCTTCGAGTACTCCCTTGATGCACCATCATTGTCTCTTACACACGTGGAGATTACTAGACTCATTTGCCAGCCTCCAGGCCTGACCCATTAGAACACATGAGGACATGGATAGAGACGACATAGGAATTGGGCACAATGATGGGTTATGGTGTGCTATTGGTCAGATACAGACCTCTCCACACCAGCTTGAGATTGAGGCTGGTAGTTTCAAAGGGATACCCGTAGCTAACAAGATATGCCGCCTATGCCACACAAAGCCAAAGATAGAGCTACATTATATATGTCAATGCACAATGTATTACAAGATATGGGTTGCTTCCATTGTCTATTCAGAGAAGGCTTCGGACCCTTCTCCAAAGTCATGAGCTATCAAGACCAGAGATGTCTTGGACTGTATCTACTTGAGGTATACAGACACGAAGATAATTTAATGAGGAGATATGGAGAGAGAAAATCCCAAAGACAAATTATCAATTTCCTCACACCAGACATTGGACATATAGAGGAGTAGAAATCATTACAAAGATCAGCTCGAACTCACACCCACAATACTCTCATTGATCAAACATTGGAACTAGGGAGATCGAGAAGCCCACGATTGAGGAGAGGAGCTTCACAACATCGACAAAGACTACAACAGAGGATTCGAGCCATACTATCTCGACATCCAAAGTACAGATGGGGATGGATTCATCACCCATTGTATCTCTCTCTTGTATTGGGCACCCATTGTATCAGTGATCACACATGCCCCACACAGTTTGAGCTAGTAACACTTCTAGATTCAATTTAGTATCTCTTAATTTGTACTCAAACATGGTATCAAATTCACTAGTATGCAACATATTGGACTCATAGGCCATTTTGGCCTTTTGAAGACATTAATATATATATATATATATATATATATATATATATATATATATATATATATATATATAGAGAGAGAGAGAGAGAGAGAGAGAGAGAGAGAGAGAGAGAGAGAATTAGGGAGATAAAGAGCAATGGTTGTAGGCGAAGCAACCATTTTGTGGTGTGCACAATGCGGGTATGCTTCTGCTTCTGTAGAGTGCTATGAAATTTTTTTTCTCTACGTGAAGCCTATGGAATTCAGAAATTAATTTCTACTCTCTTCTCCTTAGCTTCTCTATCTTTGTCTCTCTCTTCCAATCTCTTTCTCCCCACGGAGTAGGCATTAGGTTGGACAGCTTTCAATGGTACCGTACCTCAAAATGGAGGCAATTATGCAATATGCAAAGTAATCCCTCGAACAAGGAGCTGTTGTGCAAGAAGCTCTTTTTTATCGCACTCTATAGAAGCAGGGGCACTCTCGCACTGCACACAATAGAAAACGATGGCTACATTTACAACTATAACTCTTTATCTCTACTCAAAATGATGGCTACATTTACGTAATTGTATATATATTTGTGTGTACATATATATTTGTTTATGCATGTATGTAGGCACTAAGTACGGGGGAGCATAGCACCCGAAGATTAGACACTTTCTCTTGGGTATGGACTCTGTAAATCCCTCGTCTCCAAAGGCCGCATCAAATCGTTGGATGAAGACCAACACTTTGTCGGTAGCACCAAAGGTGCCATCATAGGTGAGAAAAGAGATACTCTTTCCTCCCTCCTTGAACTTCTTTAGCTTTTGTGACCTTCGTCATTCAGGGTATGATTTGCAATTCCTCCCCTCCTGTATTCTATAGGAGAATAGCCATGGATTTCATCGAAAGAGGAGGAATGTAAAGGTAAAGGAGAAGAGGGTGACTTCTTTCTTGCCCTTTTCTTCCTTTGTTTCCTCCCTTCCCTTTTCGAGTGACGAGGAGAAGGACTGTGTGTTGATCTTTTCCTCTTGGAAGGAGTGGAAACAAAGAGAGAGAGAGAGAGAGAGAGAGAGAGAGAGAGAGAGAGAGAGAGAGAGAGAGAGAGAGAGAGAGAGAGAGAGAGAGAGAGAGAGAGAGAGAGAGATCACTAGGCTTATAGGGTAAAGGGGCCATGTTAGGGCCACCTAAGGTAGGTGAAAAATTGCTGTTGCCGGTACATTGCACTATTTTTGGATTGATGAGCACGATTTGAAGAGTTCACCATCACCTACCTCCCATAAAAATCGCGTCGCAAACAGAGCTCTAATGCGACACACGACTAAGACAAAAAATTCACGTGTAACAAAAGTGGCCATGAATAGGAAGCCACACCAGGGGGGTATTATGTGACGGTGCCACCAACAAGGCTTGAATATTGATCCGATCGCCAAGATGTTAAGTTTCACTCTACTAACCGCCTTACCAAGGGAGCTCCAACACTTGATCTTTAGCATCATAAAGCTATGGTTTTTTATTGGCCCCTTTACCCTACATTAGGATTTGATTCAACTAGATACCACAAGCACATGGATACATCCAGTACAAGAGTTGGGCACGAAGGTGGCTTTGTATAGATCAGAGCGTCTCCTCCAACTAACAGAGGATGGATATGTGATTAGATTGGCCTATATGGACACTCATTTATTCTATGGGATATGATGTGCTATTGGTCATATGCGCACATTATTGCTTTTGCTAGAGATTGAGACTGGCAGATTTAGGAGAGTACCAACAAAAGCCAGGATATGCCAGTTATGTCATATAGAGCCAAAGATAGAGTTACATCACATTTGTCATTGTTTAGTATACTATGAGATACAAGGGTGCTTTCACTGTCTATTCAGAGAGGGATTTGTAGCATTGGCTAGATTCATGATATATCAGATCAGAGATGCCTTGGGTTATTTTTGCAATAGCTACACAGACACAGAGAAAGTCTCTTGAGGAGACCAGGTAGTGGGAGACATTCACAAAGGGAGATCATTGACTTCTTTAGAGCAGGGACTCAACAGGCAGATGTACACACTTCATAGTAGACTTCAAAGCCCACTTCTACCAGAGGTATATTAGTGGACATAGCCACTGAGCTCAGGAAATCTAGATGCCCACGTCTACGGGGGCGACTACTACATTAATGGAGGCTCCACAAGAGAATCAAGACTATTCTAGCACGACATGGGAGACACCCAATATGACTATTTACAGAGGCGGACATTGACAAAGCTCATCAATGACCGATGCAATACTTTATCGAGCAATGCCCGAAGTCGGGAATCCTCGAGCATGGATGATGATGATGATGATGATGATTTTCAAGCTGGCAGTTTTAGTCTTCTAGTCTTAGTCTTCACTTTACTTCATTTTATTTTTGGACCTAGACATTGGATTAGATCCACAAGGATTGTATCAGTTTGGTCTCATAGGTCATTTTGACCTTTTGAATATGTTTAATATAACATTTCATTTCTGTGTGTGTGTGTGTGTGTACTTGGTCACTGAAGACTCGGACTGATGGGTTGGCGTTCTTGAAGAGAAGGGGTGTGAGCTTGAGATGGGGTGGGGGAGACACTCTATATATGGTTGCTGCGGGAGTGACAATGGCTCATGCGAGTAAATTTGGGGAATGTTTTTTAAAGTTTTTTGCATTGCTGAAGCGACGCCATCACTTATATGATGCCTTCCAGTTTGCAAGCGTCGCTCTAAGCATCACAAGATGCGATGCTCTAAACGATGCATCAAACAATGCTCTAAAAAATGGATCTAGCGACACTTTTATTCTTTTTTGGGGCAAATTATTAAGCATCGCTTAAGGGACGCCCGTAAATATTGCAAGTGCCCCGCCCCTAGCTACAAAGCCCTCTTGTAGTGGGACGACGAGTTTTAACGTCAATTTAAACAATCCCAAGTGACTCAAATATTTTTCCAATGAGGCTTGAACTCAAGGCCCATTATTCAAAGGAGAACTAAGATAAACGGCATATTTAGGAATTTTTGAAAAAAAGCTCAAATTTGTGCCAATTCGTAAAGGCACACATTTTGAGAGGTTGTATTGTTCTCAAGGAGTTGTATAGTAACATGTTCATGAACACATTAGTACACGCACACACATACATGCAAAATTCATGATGACACATATTGTTGGAATTAGGGTTGCAGGGAAACACACATAGGTTGGAGAAGATGAAGGAAGCTCAAGGCACACAATAGAGAGTGTATTACTTAGTGTGCAATGGAAATATATATAGCCCTAGAGTGATGGGCGTATATACAATGCACGGGGGAAAAAACCTCCTAAAGAGGGGAAAAACTCCCTAGCGGTCCTAGTGTGTTCACACACATCACTATCACATGTATATGGTAACAAATCCCCCCTGGAGTGATGCGGTGAACGAGAGGTGGCACATGAGTAAAGGGAAGTTCCATGCCCTGAGGACATGATCAGTCCACAAAGGGGAGTAAGCCCAAAGCTTTGCGGAAAGCTTTGAACTTCTCACGAGACAATGCCTTTGTGAAAAGATCTACAAGATTAACCTGTGTTGGCACATAAGACAAGCTGACCGCTCCTACTGAGAGCCTCTCCCTGACATAGTGGTAATGCACCTCAATGTGCTTTGTGCAAGCATGAAAAACTAGGTTCCTTGCAACTGCCAATGCACTCTGGCTGTCAGTGTAGTTAGTGTTGGCAGTGTCCTGTCCAACACCCAAATCAGCCACCCATAAGGTGTCTGAGCCATACACACTCAATTGTAGCTGTGAAGACTGCCCTGTACTTACAACCCAAAGTGGCCATAGTAGGTTTCTTCCTGCTCAACTATGATATACATGAACTGCCAAGTATGCAAAAAAAACCACTTGTGGACACTCGCGCTGAGTCTGAAAAGCATGTAAGTCTGGCGGCAATGATCCCCCTTGGGATAAGACAAGCAAGGATGTAAAGTGCCACTTAAGTAGCGGAAAATCCTCTTGATAGCCTACCAATGCTTCGACCTTGGGCTATGCATAAATCTGCTAACCTGTGAGATTGCAAATTGAATTTCCGGCCTTGTGTTGCATACATAAATGAGACAGCCAATAGAAGTTTGGTAAAGAGTGACATCATCAGGATCACTAGCATCATGTAAACTTAACTTCAAGCCTGTTTCCATGGGAGTGGAAATAGGTTTGCAATCCTCAATCCCAAAATTACATAGCAATGTCTCTATGTAAATTTTCTGACATAAGGCACTACCACCATCACACTACTTAAACTGCATGCCCAAGTAATGATGCAACAACCCCAAATCTTTCATCTTGAAAGTAGCATTCAAATCAGCCTTAAATTCAGCAATATGTGCCTCATTGGGACCAATGATCAACAATCGTCCACATAAAGACAGTTATATGAAAGTCATGTTTGACCAAATGAGTGTTAGATTTCTCATACCAAGAACAAGGAGATTGCTTCAACCCATACAAAGCATTCTTACATCTACACACTTTGTCCTCTTGTCCTTTCTTGACAAAACTGTGAGGCTACGTTACATAAACCTACTCAAATATGTCACCATTCAAGAAAGCTGTAACAATGTCTGATTGATGTACATCCCAACGAAAATGAGCTTCCAATGCACATTGAAAACGAACAATAGTTTCATAATCTATGCCTTTTTACTACGCATAGCCTTTTGCAACAAGTCGAGCCTTATGGCGATCAACCTCACCATCCGGTTTGCATTTCAACTTGTAAAACCACTTTGTACCAATGGCCTTTTTTCCAGGAGGCAAATCACATAAAGTCCACATGTCATTTTCTATAAATGCATCATATTCTGATTGCATGGCAGCCATCCAATTTTTTGAATTATGTGCTTCATCAAAAGATAGAGGTTCCTCAACATCATCTAAGCTAGACACAACCAAAGCATAACAATCAAATGCATAAGAGGCATGGCGAGAACCTGGACGAGTACGACTAGACAAAGGTGCATCCAATTTATTGTCATGCAAGGTGTGAACTACCCATTTTGGCATACCTCTAGCCTGCTCATTTTCAACCCTTTCCTCATTCAGTACATCATGTACATCTGCATCAGTAATAGGCTGATCTATAACATTTTCAAAAACCCCCATAGACTGTACATTTGCCTCATTGGAATTTACATTCGTACTTTCACCACACTGAAAAGAGGCAACAAAGTGTCATAAATGTCCTGTGAGCATACATTACTGTCTCTAGTACATGACAACAAAGGCTGAATAGAATCTTCCACAAACACAACACCACGTGAGACAAAAGAACACTTTGTTTGTGGATGGTACAATCTGTAACCTTTGCTTTCATCACTACAACCAACAAAAATACATTTGACAGCCTTACCATCCAATTTTTTGTGCTGCACTTATGGCACTAAACCATAAGCCAAACAACCAAAAACACATGCTTGTGCTCAATAGATGGATTTCTATCATGCCATGCTTCATATGGAGTCATAGACTGCAACGCTTTTGTAGGACACCTGTTGAGTACATAAGTGGCACACATGACAGGCTCGAGCCAAAATGAATGTGGTAAAGCTTGACTCTTGACCATACATCTTGCCATTTTTGTAAGAGACATGTTTTTCCTCTTAGCAACACCATTTTGTTGAGGCATATACGGCACTGTATATTGGTGTTTTACCCCATAACTAGCCAGAAATGCATTAAATTTATGAGACATATACTCCCCCCCCAGTCAGAACGGAGGGTGCCCATAGTACATTTTGAGACATTTTCAGCCATAGCAAGAAATTGCTTGAAGCACATGAACACTTTGGACTTAGCTTTCACCGGATACACCCATGCATGCCTAGAGTTGTCATCAACGAAAGTCACGAAGTACAAGTAATTTCCCAAGGACGGAGTTTGCATAGGCCCACAAGCATTACTATGCACAAGTTGCAATCTGCATGTAGTGCAGGAGCTGACCCATCCTTTGGAAACTTTGCACACTGCATTTCACCCAAAATACAGCCTTCACAAACATGTTTGACACGTGCTTCAAGAGGTAGCAAAGAAGCAACCATATCAAATTTCTACAAACTGGCAAAATTTTTGCAAACGCAGCAAACTGGCAAAATTCATTGCCACAGTTTTGCATCTGAGACAACCCTTGAATCTATAACTGCATTTGCAAAATTTTGTCCACACTTGTCATACAACGTGAGCTTATACAGTCCACAACACAAAAGGCCAGATGCAACAATTTCATCACCAAAACTGAGATTATGAACTGTACATCTATCATCCACAAATTTGATTATAAGTCCAAGTCTAGCAACAAGTGCAGATACAAACAAAAGATTCTTCTTAATCCCAGATACATAAAGTGCATCAACAAGTGTGAAAGAACAGCCATTTGCAGTAGTAAGCACAATCTTTCCAACTCCCTGAACCCGGATAAGAGGCATTGTTGGCACAAGTGACTGAATTCCCATGAGGGATAGACTCAAGAGAGGTGAAAAATCACGATGTGAGGTAATGTGCTTTGTAGAACCAATGTCAAAATACCATACATGTGAATCTGCAGCAACTGACATGCATGCATCATGGACAATAGGATTATAGGTATACTCTGCACAAAAAGCCCATTCTGCATCAACATCATCATCACAGTCTCCTTTCACAGAAGACTCAACAATAGCTGCATTTGTAGTGGAACCAACATTTGCAGTGGAACCACCCTCTTTCTTCTTTGCCTCTTTGGCCTTCAACTTAGGACACTGTTTGATCAAGTGATCATTAGCTTTACAATAATGGCAACACATCTTCTTTTTTCCCTTATCACAAGAATTTCCTGAGAATTGTTGTCAGCAGAATCATTAGGAACAAGTGATTTTCCACTCGTAGAAGAACCATAAGAAGTGGCTGCATTGCTGTTACCACCCTTTCTTTGAGAAGCAATAAAAGCCTATTCAACTGCACGCTATCTAGTCCTGTTATTTTTGGAAAGTGACTCTTGCAACAGCAATGTGGACAATGCATCAAACTTGAAAACTTCAGGATTTTCTTGGGTCATAAGTCTCCAAGTACTAGCAAAAGTCTGATAAGAGTCTAGCAAGGCATCAAGAATAGTCTGCACAAGGGAACTCTGTGAAATGACTTCACCTGCAAAAATAAGTTGCTCATGGATATCCTTGACACTAGCAAGGAAAGTGTCCATACATGTTCCTCATGCATAATCTTTGACTCCTGCTCTTTACGCAGCAATGCAAATTTTGCCTCATTGCGCCTTGCATAAAGACCAACCAGAATATCCCATTTGTAGATTTCGCTGAACAAATGTGAGGAGTAATGGTGAGCTTCACAGACAATGTAATCATTGCATGAGCATGCGCATCCTTTATATCCCAACGAGCTTGTTTTGCTGTAGTCAAAACAACTCTAATAGCAGCAATTCCTTGCAGCAAGACCTGTAACATCCTCAACATCGCCTACATCCTTAGAGCCAGGACATTTACATCAATGCCCTGCACAATATTCTAGATGCCCTTTGACACAAGAACATGTTGCATCATGTAAGCTCACATAGGGTAATTGTCCCCATCCAATCTGTCCTCAACAACAAACATCTCGAACACATCTGTGTTGTTGTCAGCCATGGTAAATACTGCACCTGATGTGAAAACTTCCCAAAAAGAGAAGAAACAAAGCGGGAACAACACTTGCTATCTAGCACAAACCATAGAAGATTGTAAGGGACATGCTATGCAAAAAACGACACTGACAAAAATTTTACACAAAATGATGAAATAGCCTGTGCAGTACTCTGTAGTGGAAACGGAGGCTGAAATGAGCCCGAATCAAACATCTGAGCAAACAAAGCTCTACAAGCTTATTTAAATTTTTTGTCGAGCTACAAACGCTTGCCAAAGCTCACTAAAATCGTAGAAAGTGAGTAGGCATATGCTGGAGTTGCTGGCAACTAAACCGGGGAGGACGCAACCTGCTATGATACCAATTGTTGGAATTAGGGTTGCAGGGAAATGCACACATCTTGGAGAAGATGAAGGAAGCTCAAGGAACACAACAGAGAGCGTATTACTTAGTGTGCAATGGAAAGATAGATAACCCTAGAGTGATGGGCGTGTATACAATGCACAGGGGAAAAAACCTCCTAAAGAGGGAAAAAACTCCCCAGTGGTCCTAGTGTGCACACACATCACTACCACATGTATATGGTAACACATATATACCTTGACAATGTGACATTTTATGACCAACAATTATCCATTTCATTGATAACTCCATCAAAAGGAAACAAACTATAAGATACAAGAAAACCTTCAATAGATTGCAATGAACGTCTACTAACATTTCTTTGCGATTCCATTGTTTCAGACTCTTTGTTGAGCACTGCTATTAATTTGCATCCCAAAATGAAAAGCACAAGTAATCGATCAACCTCCTCATCCATGCTTACATTTTTTGCAGACGAAATAGGATCCATGTAAAGACCCTCTTGGCCCTTGACCATTACTGACTTTGGGATCTTAATTTTGCTAGGTTGTCTTCCATCTTTGGGCTTCCAAGCCCAAATAATACAATTAGTCTCTTCCCACCGATGTGGATCATTTTGGAAATGTGCCCAATACTTATTCTTGCATTCTCTATAACCCTTCACATCACTTGCATTCTTTTTCTTTAAAATTGGTGCTTGTATTGTATTTTAACTGTCAAATAGTTTGTTGAGTCCTTATCCTGATCAACGTTGTTACTCCCAGCCATATTGGATAGTTTGTATCACAAGGTTGTACAAGAGCAAAGGAACCCTTTGCCACATCAAGACTTGGGTTGAAATTCTTTGCAGGCTTGTTGTGCATTTGTCCACAAATAGTGCCCTTCATTTTCATGTAGTCCTCCATTTGGATTCTCTTCATTGGTAGGTTCATGAGTCAATTTGTGTTCATGCATACTCCTTGTCCAAAAGTATTAAAATAAAATACGCTCCCTTACCTTTGGGGTTCTCATAGCAGCAACAACATTTTCCCAATAAGTGAGGACTAGTTTGATCCAAGTAGCATAGTCTCATTCCAATCCTTTGTCTTGTAAGTGATCTTTCCACCATCTAATATACTTTTAAAATCCATCCATAAGGTATTTAGTATTTTAAATACTCAAAGTGTGGTAATACTCTAGGGACACCTTCAAGAATCTTTGATCTTCCTTGATCATTTCTTTTCCATAGCTCTATTCCACTTTTAGATAACCAATCAACATATGAATTTGAATTATTTTGAATGACCCTCCAAGATTTTTTCTTGATTTTGTAATAAACCCTTCACAAATTCCTTGAAGTCTACCACCTCTTGTAAGAGAATGGTGTTGGACTTGTTAAAGATCTTTATCCAATGTGGGAATGTAAAAGTGGTTTCTTCCCTAATCTTTTTAGAAAATCAATTGAATAATGCATCAATATCCTTGTGGATGGGACCAACCATAAGAAATCCAAGATGCACAATGTCAAACACACCTCATGTAACCAATAGTGAAAGGAACGCAATTACATGTCGATTCTTGTTTTTTGAACCACAATTGTCAAGTTCTAATAGGAATTCTTTTGACAATAGATTGAATTTGGCCTCCCTTAAGCCCAAGGGTTCCCCTTCATGTACATGTGCATTAGAAGGCAAGATTGACTACATATTTGGGCATATAACTTCCTCTCTTGACAGTGAGTTCTCTACACCCTTATTTGTGGCTATATCCATAGTGACATCATTAGTAGCACTCTGTTGCTTGCAATACTTGTTCTCCTCCTTACGAACTTCCATGTTGTGGTAAAGCATAGTAGTAAATAAAACACTATCAAAAAGATTTTTTAAAGATCCTGCATCAAAGTTTTCATAGCTTAAGTGACGATCCAATGCTCCTCATTAGGAGTCCTACAAAATGGTTTGCAAGTTTTTTTGAGCGATGAAAAAAAACGAGTGAGTCCCTCAATAAAGTTTTAGTGAATTAGAGAGACTTTCAAAAGTGATAAGGGAAAAGACATGGTCATATAGTATAACAGAAACATAATTAAAGAGACATTTCAAACCACATATACAGACCAAAAGGGTCTGGGTTTTTGGTAGGACAACTATAGCCAATGAGAGAGAAGGATTATTTCTTTACTATCCCATGAATAAATCATAAGGCTATGTTCAAGGGTGTTTCCTCTATGTTGCTTGATTTGATTGGCAAAGAAAGTTTGTGTTGGTTGTCAGGCCTACCAATTGTCGAGTTGCCTCAAAAACCATGGTCTTCCATCCTGCATTAGTGCAAGAAGTGCCAACACGGAGCTTCAAGTGAACCTTTCTATGCACCTGTGTCCACCCTTTGTGAACTTGATGCCGTCATATAAACTTAGCCTAAGCACCGCTATATTTCATCTTTGTTGTTCAAGATTATACCCTACTTTATAATATTTTGTTCATATAAAACAAGCCACAAAGATGTCATTCTCTTGCATAGTGTTCATAGACAATCAAAGTTCAATGTAGTTTTAACCGACACAAATGATGAGTGCTATTTCAGAGGGCTACAATGACCGTCACTCCATTTTGGGCTACTGGTATTGATTACAATCCCAAGTGGTTTAATATTCACTTTGATTTAATGTGGATGATCAATGATAATTTGCAGTCGCATTATCATTGTCTACAATTTATCTTGTTATTTTGGCCCTTTCAACTAACTGTACTTTTATAATACTTTATCTAGAGCCATGTGTAGCCTAGTGTTAACAACAATAACCACCCTGGCAACCAGCATAGCAGGCCATTTCATGCCCCACTTAAACAACACAATCTTTCTACTCGTCCCCACCAATTCTGTGTTGTAAGCCAACAAAAAGGATCAGCTCACGCTCTCAGTGGTGCCATCAAGCTTGGTGGATAGATTCCTCTTTGCATGTGTATAAGGCTAAATAGCTCGTCTGCTATGAGCAAACCAACCAACATATCTATTCTCCCCTTCATTTAGCCGCTTCTATCAAAATTGATTGTAACAAGAATTAGAAATCTACCACTATGTCATTGGCCCCTTGCTTGTATGTATTGTTGCCCTTACCAACCCTTATCACTACCATCAATCATATTTCCCTTGCCCTGCACATATATAACCGATAAAATAGTTCTGCCCTCTATAGCTGAGGTAGCTCTCATCTTGGCCCTCTACAAAAGAAACTTCACCCCACTCAGACCTTACTACAATTTGAGACGACCGTTTGAGGTGCCATATGGGCCTCTAAATCAGAGAACCTATTGTACCACTTGGCATTATCATCAATCACAACAATGGGGCGATGACCTTTGCATCGCCTACTGGAATTGGTCTACGCAGGTGCAATTTGGAGTAGTTTTAAGTATAGTGTAGTGATTTGATTTAATAAAAAATACAAAAAACCTCATTTGTATATCTTTTTAAAGAGCATAGATTATAAGAATTTCTTGCAGACGTTGTTGGAACCAGTCCGCGTTGGTGCGGACTAGTTTTGACATCTTACTCTAGGAAGGCGACGACAAAACCTGGTGCTGTAGGGCTACGATAGCGAAAAGATATGTAGGCTAAACCCCACTCTGTTAAAGAGAATAAATTTTAAGTATTTCTTACAGACACTGCTAGAACCAGTCTACACCGGCGCGGATTGGTTTTGATAGCTTACACTAGGAAGGCGACAACAAAACCTGGTGTTGCAGGGCTACGATAGTGGAAAAATCTGTAGGCTAAACCCCACTCTGTTGAGTAATAAAACTAGTTACAGAGCATGCCTTGCAAGGCGTCAGAAACACAAAGCTGAGTGGCACAGACCGTAGTTGAGCGATCCTATTCAAGCATGCTCATGCCTGCACGCACGCACACATGGAAAAATCTATAGGCTAAACCCCACTCTGCTGACTAATAAAACTTGTTGGAGAGCATGCCTTGCAAGGCGTCGAAAACACAGAGCCATGGTGGAGCTCCACAAAGATGAGTGTAATTCTTCCTTTATCTATTTTTTCATTCTTAGTCTCTGAGATACCTCTTCTATTGACATGGCCATTCTCCAACTTCAACACCTGGCATCACCATGGCCTTTGCAAGGCTATGGTATGACACATCCTTTGATGTGACATCCAATGTTGGAGTGGCCACGATGGCGACCTGGTCTTGCATGAAGTCCCTGCTTGGGGCATTTTACAGCTAGCCTCCAGCGTCATCTATGTTGGACATCTTGGGTAACAAGTCCGTGGACGTGTCACGCATCGCTCAGTAACCTGGCCTTTCACAGATCAAGGCTCAACCTCCTCACATGTTGTCACATTACTAGGTACGACTTTTCAACACCAATTAGAAGGACATTCATTAACACCAATTAGAAGGACATTCATTAGCATGGACTTCCATAGTCTTATAGGTTGAACCTAGTTTGAGAGATTGAACCTAGGTTGAACCTAGTTTGAGAGATTCCGTAGCTGAGAGGTGCCAAGTTTAGCGGGGTTGAGCTACAAGTGACAGAGCTCAACGGGGTTGGGCTACGATGGACCGAGCGGGGCCATTGTTGAGTGGAGAGATATTAGAGAAGACCTAGAGATCTAGGCGAGATGAAGACAAGCGAAGCAAGATGAGAGAGAGAGGATGGTGGAATCCAAAATGACATGAGTATTTTTCTTCAATATACCTTGGACTCGAGTCAATTTGTCAAGGGTGTTTCTCATATTTGCTCGGAAATTGGCTTTGCTCGGTTTTTTTTCTCGTTGATTGGAAAGCCCCCAGGATTTTCTTTCTAAATTTCTCAAGCATTTTCAGGGAGATGTAATGGTGAAGTTGGGAGCATTTGGCCATAACCCCAAGGCAAGGTGATCATAAGCAGTTTGTTCTTGCCCATAAGTGAGCATTCTTATCAAGGATACAAGAAGCCTCTCAAGTTCATTGAGTGATTTAGGAGTTGGTTTGATTTGTGATATGGCAGTCTTACCTTGGTCGAGTTTGTATACAATTTTGGTAAGCTCCTCCAAGCATAGTATAAATTTTGACAACTCATTTTCTGCAACATGTGTGCCCTCATTTGTGCAAAGTATTTGGAATGCTCCTCTTGATTTCTAATTAACTCTAGCTCTGCCTTTATTTTTGTGCAAATGTTGCCTTTAAAAAAATGTGCTACATTTTGACAAAGAGTCCATCTTGATGAAGATTGTGTTGCATTCCCTTGATCAAGTCATGTAATGGAAATGGCCTATGAACTTTGAGAGTAGCGGAATTAGGAAATTAGGTGAAGCACTTTTGTGAGATTACTTTGTAAGCATAGTGGGTGAACTTAATTGATGGTAGCAACATAAACAAAGTACTTAGTTAACTTGGCATGAACAATACTTTGCAAGAGAGAGAGTTTATAGAACATGACAATTTAGTTGAGGACCGGATTCATACGGAGCCGGTCCCCCCTCCAATAGGCATTTGTATTATAGTTTATCCCATCAAGAGAGACTTGGTACAATACAATCTTTGTGTTCCTTGTGACCTAGGTGATGCAATGAAGATGGAAAGCTTCATGCATCACAAGCATAACATAAACTTTGTAGAAAGCATTAACTATCCCAAGCCTCAGTCCCAAGGCCTCAAACACCTTCGAAGGTGGAGAGCTACCGGGGAATGAGGATAGGGAAGAGGAAGAAGAAACATTCCATAGGAGAAAGAAATAGTTCCTCACTTATCATTACTCTTCTTGCTAGTATATATAATAGCATAGTAATGAACATGGAGAAGATGGCAAGCTTACGCATTGAAGCATGGCTCTTGGTTGGATTTGCATTCCATAGCCAAGAGTGTTGGTGTAGGCTCTCACTTCTCACAAGCTTGGAGAAGGAGGTGGAGTTCCTCTACTTTCCCCAAGTGAGAATGGATCCACACAATGAGTATGTGTATGGTGTATATCCCCCTAGCACCCCCCCTTGCTTGCTTGGGGAGACGAGTTGTGACTTTTCCACATGCTTCAAGATCATTGGATCCCTCTCCCCCTAGCCAATCACATGCAGAATGCAGTCAAGTACATGGGTAGTCTTTTGACAAGTGTCCTCCTTATCCCTTAGAGAGAGAGAGAGAGAGAGAGAGAGAGAGAGAGAGAGAGAGAGAGAGAGATCTTGAAAATATCTAGATATTTGTTGGATGGAACTAGAAGCTCTATGGACCCCTCTTTAGCCCAACCAATAGCATTCAAGCACACCATGTGGTTAAGTTTACGAAGAGTCTGACATGTGTCCCATGTGCCCTTTGAAAAAGGGGTGCCCTTTGGGTGAGTGAAAGTTAAGTCAAAAATTCCCCTAACTTTGGGACTTTCATGCTTCAGAAGCTTCTCAAGAACCTTCCTCATTAAGTTTGTAGGGTCTCTTTTTTATTCAAGCACCTTACCCCCTATGTATGAGAAGCTTCTCAAGCACCTTCCTCATTAAGTTTGTAGGGTCTCTTTTTGACTCAAGCACCTTACCCCCCATGTATGGCAAGCTTCTTAAGCACCTTCCTCATTAAGTTTGTAGGATCTCTTTTTGACTCAAGCACCTTACCCCCCATTAAGTATGACAAGCACCTCAAGTACCTTAGTCATCAAGTATGACAAGCACCTCAAGCACCTTAGTCATCAAGCACACACCTTAGTCATCAAGCACGACAATCATCTCAAGCTTAGGTCGGGTTCCCACCTCAAGCTCAGCCCTAGCTTGCCTAAGGTCAAAGGACTTTTAACACTAACCATTGGAGGTCTTTAATGAAGCTAACCCTAAGGTCTTTTAAGCTCCATTAGATGCACATTGCTCTTTGATAGACTACCTCCTTTTGGATCCTTATTGAGATGTAACCATCTCTCCTCTTGGTCCCCTGCTAAGGTAAGTCTAGAAGCACTTATTTCACATTTCTCTTTGATAGACCATCTCCTTTGGGACCCCTATTGAGAGCAACCATCTCTCCTTTTGGTCCCGTGTTGAGATAGGTTTAGAAGCACATGTCTCTATTCTAACTCTTGTTCCCGTTTATTCTCCCACATTAAATGATCATTTTAATATGAGAAAATCGTTTGGTAAAGTTAGATATTATATTTTATGACATTACCTCTCTCTTAAAATCATAGTCGTCCTCGACTTGAGGTAGAGAAGATAAAGCCTAGTCATTAGTCCATGTTACTTAGCGGGTAGAGGATCCCTTTTTACCCTTCGACATCATTCCAAGATGGATGACTAATCCATTTGGTGCTTGGGAGACGTAGTTGCCGCAAGCATGTCTGTTTTTTAGTCCATATCATACTTCCAAAGAGAGAGTGACAAGTTCTACTTGGTGTTTGGGAGACGTCGTCACCACAAACATGATTTTAAGTATGCATACTTCTTAAATTTGTGCACAATAAAAAGAGAACTAGTCTTAAAAGACAAAAATATTTTTAATTTAAAATGCATTTTCATATGCTTACTCTAGTGCAACATTGTAAGCATTGACAAGGTTCATATTATCCTTAAGCTAGGTTCTTTGCATCCATCTAGCATCTTTAAAAGAATAATTATTAAACTTAATAAGATATCATCAGATAATCTTACCGTTTCTTAATACCTAGTCTTCATGTCATAGGATGGACTCAGGTTGAAGTACTTCTTCTTGATTCTCGATTTTTGGAGGGTCTGCAACAACTATTGCTTCTTTTGATGGTGCTCCTTTGTACGACTTACGTAGGCTCTCATGGAAAACATGGTGCATGAGCCAATGGTTGGGCAACTTGAATTGATAAGCCATCTCATTCATTGGCTTAAGAATTTAAAAAGGACCATAGTATCTTTTTGCTAGTTTAGCATCATACTCTTGGTGGTCCATGGGACTCTTGCCCGTAGTATGCCTCAGATGAGCCTTGAGAAACTTTGGCAAGACCCAATCATTTTCCTTAAAGGCTAAGGCTCTTCTGTGCTTATTAGGAGCAACCCTTTTTTCCTTTCCAGTGAGATGGATATAACCCCTTTAATCTTTGGAAAAGATTCTTGTAGGTCTTGGCTATATTCATCAGCAGCAGTGAGGATCTTCCCATGTACTTTAAGTAGTAAGGGACTTTTGGATCCTTCTTCTTTAACCTCAAAAGGTACTTTCCCCATAGAAGTATGTACAATATCATTGTACGCATACTCTATAAGAGGTATGTACTTCTATCATTGAGAACATTGATCTACTTCCATGACATAGGCTTTTAGTATATCAAGAATCGTTAGATTAGTTATTTCACTTTGGACAT
The DNA here is from genome assembly GCF_014529385.1 of Adiantum capillus-veneris. NCBI lineage: Eukaryota > Viridiplantae > Streptophyta > Polypodiopsida > Polypodiales > Pteridaceae > Adiantum > Adiantum capillus-veneris. Next base: position 121,309,674 of record NC_140957.1, on the reverse strand, counting down.
CCGTTTGTGGATGATAGGCTGAAAGAGAAATTTAATCTACTTCCTAGATTTTCAAAGAGACCCTTCTAGAAATTATTGGTTATTCTAGGATCTTTGTCCGACACTATGGGTGTTGGAAATCCATGATGCTTGAAAATTTGAGATTTGAAGAGGGTTGCCACTTGATGTGCCTTAATAGTCTTTTTGACATGCATAGAGTGTGTGTTCTTGTTAAGCCCGTCGATTGAAACAATCCAAGTTGCTTCCCTCAATCAAATTTCAACTTTTGGTATATCACGCATTTTGAAACATACTCTTGTATATTTATTTTTCATGGTAGACCAGCAGAAATGCATTTGTGCTCCTTGAAGAGTAGATTATGGATTCCTCTTTGCCCTGCATAAGGAGAAGTATGGGATTCATACATTACTTCCTAATTGTATGGGTGAGTAACACATAGCCTATTGCCATTTGGAAGATAGCCATCCTTCAAGGTGAATGGTTCTTTTTTCTTCCCTAATGCAAAGGTTGTAATTAAATACTTAAAGTCTTGGCCAGTAGCATACTCATCTATCATAAAAGATAGCAACTTGACCTGGATAAGTCTATGATAGAATCTCATGGTCATACATTGCATGAGTCATGAAGGCTCTGGGTTTGGACCCAAGCTATGTGCGATAGTGCATATGCTTGGGGAGGGGAGCTACTCTGAGCTACTATTCAACAATAGAATAGTGGGTATGTTCGAGGTCAAGCGATCGATCAAACAACTTTCTAACACTAGTTCTGTAATTGGACACTAAAGTGTCTTGAGACACTAAAGTGTACTGTTCTCCTACGAAGTTTTGGCAATTTATTTGTCAAGATATAAAGAAGTTTTTTACACCTTGCTTCTATCATAGGTTGGTCATGAGGGAAAGAAAACATTGTATTTTTCTCCATGTCAAAATACAAGCCCTATGGAGAGAATTGTGGTAATTTCTAAGCCGTAATTTTTTGTAAAATTTCAAGCTGTTTTGCCAAAAAAAACTGTTCTTATATCTTTTTGTAGAGGTGAGTTTTTTTATGGTTTTATAAGCCAAGTGCTAGTACTTAGTTTTACAAAAAAATGGAATGACCTTTATGGAATAGTTTCAAATTTAATTGCAAGCTATAAACATATTATCATACTTGAGCACGTGCTGACTAAGAGCAAAATTTTGGCCTTTCAAAGGTCCTCTCACGGAATTGGGGCTATTCTAGTGCAATTTGACAACATAAACTGACTTTATATGTTAAAACCAAGAAACTACATATTTTTTCGGCTCCCTAACTTACCTAAATCTTGTTTACACCCTATCTTGAAATTTTGATTGTGCAAAAACTCTTGAAAATCTCGAGTCCTCCACAATAACATTGAAACCAAGGTTTTAGGTATCCCATTTGTGTTCATACCATGCACTTTGATACATTTAGTTTATATGTGTGAAAAGTTTGAAGTTATTTGAGGTTTTGAATACTTATGTCTCAAGAATTAAAATATCAAAAATTTTGCATTCGCAGTTTTGAATATTTAAAATGATCCAAAAATTATTTCTTACCAGAGCACTTCTACTTGCCACCTTGAGTCCTCATTGGAGAGGTAAGCAATGTATTACTTTCTAAAACTGGAAAACATATTTTCTATGTATACAACGATATGCTTGAAATGGCCATATCAAACAGGTAGAACTTCCCATTATTTTATATATTCTCAAGTAATTTTTTTTGCACATGAAACTTGCAATTATCTATAGCACAACTGTAGAAAAGTTGTGTACAATTTTCTACAAGGTCGCTTCATTTTTTCTTGAGCTTATAAAGTTGATTTCTTCAAAGCATCAATCGCAGTCTTACGAGGGTCCACTTGATGAATATATTTCTTGATCATGATAGCTTCTAAAATGTTCAAAGACCTTCTACCTCACATATTTAAGCATATGAAGAGGGTTTTCTTAAATACACTGATTGATGCAAGTAGCATTTAATCTAAATTTGTAAAAAAAGGACACTTAAGTGTCCAATTTTGGTACCAAACTAGTGCTAAATCCCGTTTATAAGTAATAAAGGCAGATTTGAGTTCCACCTTAGCTTCACTTTGCCTTACCCCAGCTGAACAAAAATGTTGTGTGTTCGCACATACCTACGTTTCCTTGGCAGGTTGTAGACCATTCGGCATGTGACCTCTCTCTCTATCTGTGAGGAAGTTGTACATAGGGTGTGCGCGTGTGTTTCAAAGTTCTTGTACTCTCTAAACAATAAAAACAAAAAATCGGCATGTGGCGAGCACATTGGTTTGGCAATATGTAAACAACCGCTACTTGACAAAACGAAACAGCGTGGCCAATGGGCTTTTTCCAACTCTGCCGTTTTTGGCAGAGTTGGGAGGCAGTAGGAAGCGTTCAACTCTGGACAGCAACTATGCTGCGTGCGGATGCGAGAACAGGCAGCTGGGTAGGGATTCACCGCGGCCCGTGCGAATGTGCCCTAGATTACAAATGAATAAACGTCAACAGATTTGGATAGATTGATAGATGGAGACTGGAGTCTGCTCAGTCTGGACGGGTGAAGATTTTGATGGTGACGTCAGAAAAGTCCAAGTCTAAGATTCAGGTCCGAAGTGACCGCCGGCCGGACCCCAAAAAGCGAGCAATGATGGAATCTGGATGCTGTGTTGTGCAGAGTCGGCAGACTCAGCAGTAACCAGCGGTCCAGCAATGGTCCACAGGTGACAGCATCATCATGCTACTTGGAGCTGCTGACTCCTGAGCACGACGGCTCGGAGGAGCCTCCAAGTCCCGACCGGACACGGGATACCTTTTCGGAAGCTACGGGGCTGGCCTTGGAGACTTGGAGTCTTGCCATTTGCTGCCGCACTGCCTGACCGCCTGGTGTGGAGCCACTGGCCCGTGTAGAACTAGAGAGCGCGTTCTACTAGAGTCACAGGTTCACAAGGAGCAGCTAAAGATAGCCCTGTCATGGCACCGGTGCGGCTGTGGTCCGGTCTTACTAATTTACCAGCCAGCCAGCCGGCGACTGCGCGATGTGAATTTTGTAAACATGTCTCCCACAGGTTGATAGTGATCCCTGCAGGCTGACTCCCTGATTGACCCTCATCTTGCCTCAAGAGTCAAGAGTTGAGCCTCTCTACGTACGACAGGCTACAGCATACCAAATCCACTTTCCAATTTTCAAATGAAGAGCTAATCATCCTCGATCGATACTTTGTGCCTGTGAAAAGGTAAAAACAGAAGTTATTTACCTGCCCGGTAGTCGAGAGTCCAGTCCACACTCCACAGTCCACTTCTATATAATCTGGATTCTGTAGACGGTCAGGCTCCAAAACCCAAAATTCCGGCCTCTGCTGAAAACAGCTTTCGCAGTGGCATGCGCCTCCACTGCCAGCCCGGATCAGACCATGACAGCATCCCTCCAGCCAATCTTGGGAAAACCTACAAAATTTGCACTAGTAAAAAGCTTCTTCTAAGAGGTCACAGGTGGTTACGCGAAGCCTAGTTAACAATTATGCAAAACTAAGCCCTGCTGTGCTTTGGTGCAGTTAAGAAGGCAAGAGTACCCTCAGCCATGGTCATGCGCGCTGCCGTTATGTGGAAGCTACATGTCGGTGAGAGAGAGAGAGGGGGGGCCGCGCGCACACACACACACACACACACAAAACGGGCGCCTAAGAGCTTGCAAGTGGTAGATCTGCAGCGCACAGCCAGTGCTCGTCCCTCGACGTAAGTTAACCAGGGCTAGAGTGGACATGCACCCCAATTTTCAATGGTTACTCAAATTTGAGGATAGCCATTCCACAAAGTATCATGGCAAAATTTTCTATTGGCATTCCATTTTTCATGTTCTACATGAACGAGGGCCTTGGCGTCGTGGATGAACGTACTTTTGATGGTCTCAACTTATTGTTTGAGTATTGCCTTTATAAGATGCATCAAATCATCTTTTTATTTTTTCCAAAACGGGGCACGAGATATTCATATTAAGAAAGAGAAGTTAATTACACTGTTGTAAAGGGAAACACCTTTCGATCAGAAGTTACATAACAGGACCATGGACACAACAGGACGATACAAACCCAATTACATATCAACTTCCATCCGAATTTCCCGGGAGGGAATGGAGTACTTGCTGGATGTGTGTTATGAGGCGCACCCCATTGTTATACTGCCTTTTGATCTTCTCTCCATTAGCTTTGCATTCTTCAATCATACTTTACAGATGAGCATACGACCCATCCAAAAGGATTTCCTGTTGCTTATTGATGTTTGAACTATTGTAGTAGTCCACACAGTCGTTGAGGACTTGCTTATTGATGTTTGAACTATTGTAGTAGTCCACACAGTCGTTGAGGACCTTGAAGTTAGCTTCATAAAATCTGCACTGGTCCAGCTTGAGTTGGTTGACCTGTATAGAAATGAGTAAACAATTTTTTTCCAGACTTTTGGTATGGTAAGTGCTGCCAAGAATCCGACCATTGCGTTCCTTCCAAATTACTCAAAAAATTCAGCTCGGATTTTGTGCCATACAATAGAGAAAGTAGCTACAGAATCTCCTAGTAGCAACAATTATTTCCAATTCGGGTTAAAGCCCAAAGCATTGATAAGAGCGGTTAGTATCCTCCGGCTGTTAGAGCAATTCAAAAACAGGTGTGGGATATCCTCCACTACACCATTGCACCTCCCCGGACCAATCTCAGCCTGTAAGATACGGTTTCCTGTCTAGAGAGCTTTGTCCAGGATAAGCCAGAGTAAGACCGAGTGTTTGGCCGAGATTCCTAGGTTCCACAATGATTTAAACTTAAAATTCCATTTTTCGCATGTCCAGCTCTACATGCCATCCGGCATTGAGCACCTCATGGATAGGAGTTGGAAGGCCGGGGGGGGGGGGGGGGGTGTAGAATGGGGGGCTTTGAGAAAAGCCCTCCTCCTTTCTAGAATAGAGCACAGGTCAAAGGGGGATCCCTCCACGATAAGGTCCATTCTATCTCCTTGGGGAAGCAAGCTACCCGAGAGGTGATGAGATTAACTTCCCATGGTTGAAGGGAATATTTGCTGATGATTTCTGAGCTGGAGAGCCATCTATGTTCTGGTGGCAGGTGCCACAAGTCTTGCCAAGTCTTTACCACTTTGTTATGGATTCTCCTTGTAGTTCTTAATTGCCATTGGTTAAGAGGGGGAATAGGGGGGAGAGGCCACCAAAGAGACTCAAGGGCTATGAGATGGAGGATATGCTTAGAAGACTAGTTAACTCTAAGGTTAGCCCTATACCGATTCCACGCCTTCCAAATGGACCTGAGAAGGTCATACCCACTCACATTCACATCAACAGGACCAAAGAAAATAGTTACCCTTGGGAGGTTTTCCCATCCTTTACTGTTGCTTAACTTGAAGTTGGGGAGATCTCTAAAGAGTAACATTGCCCATTCTTTATCTCGCTTTTCCAAAGGTGTGAGTATTAACTTAACTCCTAGTTTATCAACCCATCCACTAATGTTGGTGAGGCCAAGGCCTCCTTGCTCCTTCGGGAGGCAGCAATTATCCCACTTTACTTTAGCCATCCGCTTCTTAAAAGGATTTCCTGACGAGAGAAAGTTGCGGGATACCTTGGAAATATTTTTGAGATGAGAATCGGGAGGTCTCCAACAACAGGAGAGAAAAAAGAGTACATAGCTAGAGAGGAAGTGTTTAACCATCACAGCCCGTCCATCTATGTTGCCTTGAAATCCCAGCCACCTGTTAAGTTTAGAAGTAAACCTTTCCATGACCCACTGCTGTCTCTCAACCATGGAGACTCTAAAACCAACTGGGATACCCAATAATCATAAAATGGCTCCATCTTGGAGAATAGTGCATCCTTGATTAACTATCTAGTCGTGCAAAGGGGACAATGAGGACTTGATTCCTGTTTTGGAGTGGTTGATTCGAGATCCTAAAGCTTTGCAAAATGTATCCAAAAACTCCCAAAAATCTTTGAGAGACCGATTATTGTTGTGAAGTAATCCATTTGTGTCATCTGCAAATTGTGAAAGGCTTGTTGATTACCACTAAGTAACACAATCCCTTTGATGATTCCAACATCCATCTTAGCTTTAACTAACCAATTTAAGGCATCAGCTGAGAGACCAAACAAAAGAGGTGCCAAGGGAAAACCTTGCCTGACAGAGCGATTGAGTGAAGGGATCCAAGAGAACATTGTTAATCGCCACTCGAGCTTGGGCATTTCCCAGGAGAGTAAGAACAAACTTGACTAGCTTAGGGCCAAACCCCATCATAACTAAACATTCCAAAATAAAGGACCATTCCAATCTATCATACGCTTTATCAAAGTCTACCTTTACAAACACAAAATCATGTCCAGAAGACTCTGCAAACTCAATCCCTTCCCACATGGAGATAACTGCTTCCATAATTCTCCGTTCCTTGATAAACCCTTTTTGCTATGCACAGAGCCACTCACAAAGGGCATGAGTAATTCGTAACGGGATGGCTTTAGCAAACACTTTGTATGTTGAGGTTAGCATTGTGAGGGGCTGCCAGTTAGCAAGGAGTTCCTTTGGACCCTTCTTGTGAAGAAGCTTAATGATGCCACTGCTGATTTTGACAGATAATGCTGAATGCTTGACTGCTTCATCCCATATCTTCGGGAGAATAGGGGCTAAGGAATCCTTGAAGGTCTGGTAGAATTTAACAGGTAGATCGTCAATGCCCGGGGTCTTTTTCGGTTTGAGTGAGTCAATGGCCCTTTTGATCTCAACCTGCGTTGCATTTATTCGACAAAATAATGCAATTTATATCAAATAACTCGTGATTATTTTCATATTATCATAAAATATGTGGTATTTTTGAATAATTTATAAACTATCGATCGATAATTTATCTATCGGTATAGTATCAATCGATACGCTAGATTTACATAAAAAAATGTGCGTCGTTGTTCGATACGTTTTCGATAAATTTCAATTTTGGAGCTTTCTAGTTGTCACACAGCTCACACTCTCTACCTCATACTCTCGAGACACATTGTATTCTCTCTATGTTTATGGCAATGAATTTGTTCTGGAGTTGCTAATTGATGACTTTGTTGAGAGTCAAGCAATGTCTTTTTATTTGATTGCCAAGCAATGTCCTCAATACTTATGTTTATGCAAATTCTCTTCAATACTTTACTTTGTTGCTACTAAATAAAAAAAGTGAGATATATAGCTCAATCGGGAGCTACAATGAGAAAATTGAGATACATTATCATGAAAAGTTGTTTATATTTCACCATCTATCACAGGCACCAGGTCATCAACCTCTTCATTGTCTGAACATTCTGTAGCCACTTCCCACTCCATCTCATCATCGCTACATCTCTGTTCCACCACAGTTTCATGAGTTTGAAGCACTCCAAAGTGTACTTCGGTCGCACATGTGGCTATCTTTGTGGGTGCATGAAGGAGACGCATGTTACAAAAGACGTACACAAGGTCTATGGCATGAGCAGAACTTAAGCGATTTATGCGCTTTGAGTGCACAAGGTCATAAGAAGACCAATTGCGCTCACAACTACCACTGGATGCTGCGACCAAAAGTACCCTAGTCGCCACGTGTTGTAACTCCCTGAAAGCTCTTTCCCTATTGGCATAATCCACCCTCTACTGGAATGCATCCATGCCATCGTCACCCTGGCAACAACTACGAGCAGATGTTTCTAAAGTCTCTCATCACCTCTTTGTTGGAGGCTTGTTCGTTCATTTGGAACTTTGGATCCAAGACAAATGCAGCACCATGCAATGGTGTGTGCATTTGAGCCCATCGTTTTTCCACAAGATGCACGATTTGTGATCTCTCTCTTGCACTGTAGTGGTTGTATTCTTTGGTTTGACGCAACACCTCAGACACGATCCAATAAACCTTACCAATGACAAACTTATTTATTTCAACAACCCTTAGTAGTTCCACATAGGGCTTACTAACCCCAACAATTTTGTCAATGTTCCACCAAAAGAGAGGAGATTGCACCAAGGACACACTTTTTTTAACTGCTTCGTGATGTCTCGGATACTTGCTGAGCCAAGCCTCCCAACGATGATCTGCAATAGTTTCTGTAAGAGCCGCTCGCACTTCAATGAGATTATTCAAAACATAGTATGATGTAGCGAACCGTGTGGCACAGAAGATTTGAAGTGCTTTTTTCGGAGACTTGGAGCGAAATAAAGCATATGTAAACTGATGTTCCCATATAAAGTTGACTATGTGATTGGCGTTAATAAGAACTTGTTTTATGAATGATAATCGGCCCATATCCTTTAGAAGTAAATTCAGGGTGTGAGCTGCACATCCAATCCATCTAATTTCTGAGTACTTTCCATAATGGCTAAACCCGCTCCTTTGTAGTTTGAAGCATTATCTGTAACAATGGATGTCACATTCTTCGGTCCACCCAGTCGAGCAATAGCTCGCTCATATACCTTTGTCAAGTAGAGAGATGTCTTCTCTTTCAATGAGGTATCAATGGCCTCCAAAAACATTGCACCTTTGGGACAAATTACCATGACATTAATCAATGGTTTTTTTTTACAGATGGTCCATCCATCGAGGGCTATGGTACGCCAAACGCTGGAACAACATCAAGCATTGTTCGCCTGAGAATCGCTTTTGTACTGCTCTTGACTTTGTCAACATACTCTGTTCGCATTTTATTATGATTAAGATAGATGAATCCTTTTTTTGCAGTTGACATTAGGGCATCTTTGAAAATAGGATTTCTTATGACATTAAATGGGATTCCACAACCCATGAAGGCTTGTGTCCACTTTAGATGCAATTCGAGCATGTCCTGTTGAGTGAATGCTGTCTGTAGAGTCCCAGGCGTACCGGCTTTGCTGGATGTCCTGAGACTATCATCTATCCCTCTCATGGCACCATTTGGAAAAGTGTAAGGACTTTGAGGTGTTCGGGTTGTTCCCATTGAAGATCCTTGGTTAGCTCGCATGTCTTCTTGATCCACACTCACTTCTTCTATGTTGACAGATGACGCACCTTTCATGCCCTTCTGTCTCTTAGGAAAAATTCCTGCATGTTTGCATTTCTTTACATGCCTTGCAAAATGGACCCATATGTCGTTAGGTGGTGCTCCACATTCTTTCACATTGGGACTAGTGCCAAATAAATGTTCTTTGATGCGAGTTGTGTTGCCGTGCCACTTATGCCCACAATGTTTGCATTCCAAACACGAAACTGTTTTGCCTCTCTTTTTTCCCTCCACAGACGACCACTCTTTTCCTCGCACCATGCTTTCTGACTTCAACAAAATATATCCTACAATCAATAGATACACTATGATTATAATTTTTCACCATAATAGTGCAATGAAAAAGATAAAAGGTTATAGATATGATTTGCTAAATTAAAATGATGAATGATAGTGTTAAGATAATATTTTAGGGAAGATCACCAATGGATATATCATTCTTGGCTACTAGGTGTTGGTAAAGAGCGTTTGCTCAAGACAACCTAGATGAGCAATGGAGTCATCTCACATTCCACTATCTATGTCTCTTGGAGGTAGGAGCTACTGCTAAACACAACCAATCAACCCTAAAATAACTGAGGTCTCTAATTTCCATATCAACATAGAGGTAAGAGCATAAGCTCGATAACATCCATGTGACTCCCAAGTATTATGCATGACTAATATTCACTAGGAGGTAAGAGATTTTGCTCGATCACAACCTAGTGAATTCTATAGGTAATCCACCATATTCACTTAGAGGTAAGAGCATAAGCTCGATAACAACCAAGTAAATCCTACTTCATACCTTAAACCTCACTTGGAAGTAACAGAATCATCTCATAACAACCAAGAGGCACTAAGTGGACCTATTCTATGCAACCAAGTGAATCCTACTTCATACCTTAAACCTCCTTGGAAGTAAGAGAATCATCTAATAACAACCAAGAGGTACTAAGTGGATCTATTCTATGCAACCAAGTGAATCCTACTTCATACCTTAAACCTCACTTGGAAGTAAGAGAACCATCTCATAACAACCAAGAGGCACTAAGTGGACCTATTCTATGTCTATATGGAGGTAAAAAAGTTTGTTCATGACAACCAAAAGACCCTACATGTATGTGTATATGTTCCAAAATGTATGAACTAACACTATTATTTGTGCACATATTATAGCTATGATAGATTTTAACCATCAAATATCACTTTTAGTATCTATTCTAAAACGAATAGAGCTAAGAGTATAGCTTCTAATGTTTAGAATTATACATTCGCACTATAGCTAGAAAAGTATAATTCTAAAACAGTTAGAGCTAAAGTATAGTCTCTATTGCTTAGAGTAATTTATTTAATCTTATCAATAGAGTTAAAGAATAACTTCTATTGCTAAGAATTATAAGTGATTCAAATCTATATCATTATTTTATTTTTAATGTATAAACATTAAAAATAACATTTTCTTAAAAAATCAAAGATTTTTTAAGTTGACAACTCAACCTTTCTATGCCGGAGGTAACCTGACACTTTGGTGAAGGGAATTGTAGCTAAAACACGCAAATTTGAGCTTTATATACTACTACTATATCGATCAAAAACATATAGATCCATTTATACTATCGATCGATTAAATATCAATTGATAGTTTATCGATTGATATGTAAGCAATAAAATGTTTTTTTGAAAAAAGTTGACGTGGCAGCGAATAATACGCACGAATAAATCTTTAGAATGTATTAATCGACCATTATTCACGAATAAAACCAATGTCGAATAACAAATCATGCAACCCAGATCTCAACAAGAGAGAGGTCGGCATCCAAAGGTGAGGAGGAATGACTCTTTTCCGAGAGTTTCTGATGATGACCTAGCCAAAGAGCTGGATGATCCTGTTGTTCAATCGGGCTAAAAAGGTTAGCGAAATGTTCTTGAACCAGCTGTACATTTTGATCCAAGAAAATGGCTCTTCCTATATCGAAAACTAATAAAGGGATAGTATCCCTTTGATTCTTCCTCCTTAGGCTTTTGAACATAGCCTTAGTGGGCTTGTCCACTTGACCAGCCTGCCACTCTCTGAAGAAAGCAACCATGTGTTGCAGCGTAAGATCCTCCTCCACTTTTAATTGATATCGAAGAGTAGAGATTTTATCTTGAAGTGCCAAGTCCCCACTATTTGAAGCTTCAAGCTCAACAAGTTTGTTATATATGCTATCCTTCCTCCTGCTTCTGATCTCCGTAACCTTCTTGTTGAATTGAAATAAGGCCCTTTGGGTATTTGCAACAGCCGCTTGACCAAGCTCTGGCAGGAGAGTATCCTTTTGACAATGCTGGACCCAAGTGGCCTTAACCGTGTCCTGAACTTCCTTGAAATGAAAGAGTGATACATCAATGTGAAACCAGTGATTTCTTATCTTGTTGCTCTTGTCATCCAAACATATGACTAGAGGATAGTGATCCGATGCACAAGACGTTTGCCGAGGCTTGGCTTTGAGTCTGTTGAAGACTTTGGCCATAGAGAGGCTGACGTAACACCTGTTGAGATGAGCTTTCCTTGCATTTTCTCCCTTAGAGTAATTTTTCCATGTGAATTCTCCTGGGGTGCCTATGTCCCACAGATCAAGGTGGGATTTAAGAAGGTCCCACTCCTGGCGCTCGGTTCTGGAAATAGTTTGGCCCTTGAGTTGGAAACGTTCCTCCATAGCCTCAACTATATTGAAATCTCTGAAGAGGATGGATGGGCCTGAAAACTGTTTGATTTTATTCCAGAGTGCAGTCCTGGCACCCCGAGGGATTCACTCTATATATAAAATGGGACACCACCTGCGAGCGGACAACTTTGATAAAACCCCTATATACGACTCATATTCGAGAATATGACCCCCCTTTCTACGCTTATACAACGATCAATGAAGAAAACTATCATACCCCTATCTTACAAATAAAATTTAGGTCTCACATTATCTAACTAAGTAAAACTAGTGAAAGAGTGTTTAGCATAGTGACTTGCAATGTACTAAGGAACCACTTTTTGTTGATAACTAGACGTACCCTCAATGTGTCTTCGTTTGAATTTCAAACTATGTGACTGATTAGCTTGCACTCTAGCTACTCATCCAATTTTGATCCATCCAAAGCTGGTGTAAATCAACCCTTGACCTACTCCAAATCAGCCCTTATCTATGACCGGCTTGATGCAAAATTTGATCTGTGGCATGATAAATTTTCTTCTCTAAATTCACTCGAGTTCTAGTGCACATCGATGACCTATCATTACAAATAATCAACCCGGGTCAGGCCCCCCCTCCACACACATAAATACGATACCCCCCTCCTTTATTTTTAAGCTTGGGAGATAAATTATTGAGGGCCTGGCCCTAGCTTATATGCTTATTTAACTTGTTAAAAAAACCCCTCCCTTACACTTACATGGTGTGGTAAGTTTTCCATGGTGAATCCCCTAGGGGGCCTGGCACAGACTGACCCCCCTGTGTAAATGGAGATCAGCAAACAATTGAGAGGAGCTTCCACCCACAAAGCTACCCAAAATTCCATCCACAGAGCTACCCAAAATTCCCCGGTCAACAAGCGTGCTGGCAAGATTTTCCAATGTCTAGGAATGCCTAATACAATGCCTCCAAAGCACCGGGAGTAGGATGACACATGCCATTGAAGTTCCTTGGAAACGGTCAGTAATATTTGGGCTAACTCATCTCCATTCATCTTGACCTCCTTGAGAGCAATAACATCAACATGATAGTTGTGTGCCCAAGCTCTTACTTTCCTAGCTTCAGAGGGGTGTGAAAACCCTTGATATTCCAAGAGAGGACTTTCATCAATTACTGCATTTATACTTGCAATTCTTGTGCTGGGACTTTGGAGAGGCTTGGCTGACCAAGTTGTGCACCCACTTGTTGTCTTTTTGAACCTCGATGGGAATGGGTCCTGCTTCCTAGTTGTTTGTGTTAAGTATGGAGCCTGATTTACCCTTGTAATTTTTTATGGTAAAAGCGCACATTTGTAAGGCCCCCATTATGAGGAGAAGTCATCGTGCGTGAAGGAAAATCACTCGCCGGAAAAAAATCAGGGGCAACTTTAGGGTTTTTTTCCATCGCTAGAATATTCCTTTTCGCCGGAATATTATGGCCGGACGGCGGCCGGAAAGTGGTTGGAAAATGACCGGTCGGTTGGCTGGTGGCCGGTAGTCAATGGCCAGTGGTCGGTGGTCGAAAGTCAATGGCCGGTGGCCGAATTCAAAAGCGGATTTGTCTACACAAGGACGGACACACATGGGAGGATTTGGAGGGTCCGATTTGGACTTATTCACACAAGGGCGGCTACACATGGCTGCCTCTCATAAGAGAGGGCAGCCCTTTTGGCTAATAAAAGGAGCCCATTTCTACACACATTTCATAGTGTGAAGTTGATGCAACAAGGTGAGTGTGAGGTGGTGAGAGTGAAGCAAAGCGGGAGCTCCATTAAGGGTATAATCCCTTTGTAAACTACTTCTTGTTTTGAAGTACTAAAGCCATTGAATGGTTGCTTTCCCGTGGACGTAGCCCACATTGGGTGAACCACATATATCGTGTGTACTCTCTCTCTCTCTCCCTCTACTCTATAATCTCTTGTGTGTGAAATCTATCTCTCTCCATTAAGTAATCTACTCAAATATCTATTTAGCTACGTCATATTTCCTAACAATTGGTATCAGAGCAAGGTTTGCTCGTAGCTAAGTTATCTCAAGGAAAGGATTCCTTGAATTGAGTGGGAGTTATGTTGGAGGAAGGGAAGCTCAAGATTGAGAAGTTCAACGAAAAAAACAACCAACATTGGAAGATGCAGATTGAAGACTATCTCTACCAGAAGGACCTCTATTTGCCACTAGGCGGTCTTGCGAAGAAGCCCACAACAATGGCAGATGAAGCATAGATTTTCCTTGATCAAAAGGCATTGGGAACAATCCGGTTAAGCTTGGCATCAACGGTGGCCTTCAATGTTTCGGAGATGAAGACCACGGAGGACTTGATGAAGTCACTTGACGACTTCTACGATAAAGCATCGGCATCCAATAAGGTATTTCTTATGAAGCGCTTGTTCAATCTAAAGATGGTAGAGAATGGTTCAGTTGCAGAACACCTGAATGACTTGAACACAAACATAAGTCAACTTCGATCGGTGAAAATCAATTTCGATGACAAAGTGAGAGCTCTCCTTATACTATCATCTCTACCGGATAGTTGGGATAGCCTTGTGATGGCTGTAAGTAATTCTATTTCTGGCACAAATACTCTTAAGTTTGATGATGTTGTGGGTGTTATCCTAAGCGAGGAAATACGAAGGAGAAGCACAGGAGAATCATCAAGTGCTGCATTGTCAGTGGAAACAAGAGGAAGGCCTAAGGAGAAGTTCAAAAACCAAAAGGGTCGTGATCGCACGCGGGCCCGTTGCTTCCGCATCTTTGAGGCTCGCCCCGTGCCACCAGCAGAGACTATTCGCGATCTTTGGCTAGAGCTGATCCACACTCTCAGAGGACAAAGCGGAGCAAGTCACGCACAAAGTCAGTTCTTAAATGTTGGAACTACGGCAAGAAGGGCCACGTCAAGAAGGATTGCTGGTCCAAGAAGAACAAGGATACTGAGTCTCAAGACAACAAGCCAACACCGGAGGCCAATGTGGCAGGTAAAGTAGAGAAAGATGCTCTAATTCTCTCATTAGACAATGTGTCTAATTCCTGGATAGTAGATTTCGGGGCTTCATTCCATGCGACACCACACAAGCAACATTTCCAAGACTACACAAAAGGTAATTTTGGGTATGTATACTTGGGAAATTATGAAGCTTGTGAGATTATCGACAAAGGTACAGTTTTTGTCAAAACTGCTAACGAAAATGAATGGAAGCTTAAAGATGTTAGGCATGTTCCTTCTCTTCGCAAAAAATTGATCTCTACAGGACAATTGGACGATGAAGGTCACACATTGCATTCGGAAACAAACGGTGGAAGATCTCAAAGGGATATTTGGTGGTTGCCAAGGGAGAAAAGGTCGGTACACTCTACTTGTGTACTATTAGCACGCAACCTTCAGCTTGTGCAGCAACTACAGAAGTTGACAGTGCGGTGTGGCACTACCGGCTTGGGCATATGAGTGCCAAAGGAATGCAAATCCTTCAAACAAAGAAGCTGCTACCAGGTTTGAAAGAAGTGGACTTAGAGTTCTGCGAAGATTGTGTTTATGGTAAACAAAAGAGGGTAAAATTTCAAAAATCAGGAAATGAAAGAAAAAATAAAAAACTTGAGTTGGTTCATTCTGATGTTTGGAGTCCTGCAAGTACACCATCACATGGTGGCTCATTGTACTATGTAACATTCATAGACGATGCGACTAGAAAAACATGGGTTTATGTCATGAAGAATAAGTCCGATGTATTTTCCATATTTCAAAGGTGGAAACCCTTTGTGGAGAATGAAACAGGTACCAAGGTTAAATGCCTCAGATCCGACAATAGAGGCGAATATTGCAGCCAAGCTTTTGAAAGCTTTAGTGCTAGCAATGGCATTCGGAGGCAAAGGACAACCCCAAGGACACCTCAACAAAATGGGATTTCAGAAAGGATGAACAAGACAATCATGGAACGAGCACGAAGCATGCGGCTACATGCAGGCCTACCGCTTGAGCTTTGGGCGGAAGCTGTAAGTACGTTTGTGTACTTAATCAGTCGGTCACCCTCAACGGCATTGGATGGGGGAGTTCCAGAAGAGGCATGGGTAGGTAAACCGAAGTATACATTTCTCAAAGTGTTTGGGTGTGAGGCTTTCATGCACATAGATAGAAGCCTAAGATCAAAGCTAGATGCAAAGTCGAAAAAGTATTTCTTCATTGGCTATGGAGAAGGTGACTTTGGGTATCGCCTATGGAATCCTGAAGATGGTAAAATCTTAAGGAGTAGGGATGCAATTTTTAACGAACAAAACATGTACAAAGATTACTTGGAAAGAAAACAAACAAAAGAAACAGGTAATGAGTACATGGAGCTTGATGATGGTGAAGACTCAAGGACTGCAAATGGTGACAATGTGCAACAATGTCAACCAAATGATGAGCCTCAACCTATTCCCCGAAGATCTACAAGAGCAAGTAGACCTCCAGAAAGGTTTGTTCCTTCCTTCAACCATCTCTTGATCTCATATTCTGGAGAGCTGGAATCATACGAAGAAGCTATGCAACATGAATCCAAAGAAGAATGAACGAAGAGCATGCAAGTGGAGATGGACTCACTACATCGCAACCAAACATGGGAGTTTGTTGAGTTGCCTAAAGGTAAGCGGGCACTTTAAAACAAATGGGTGTACAAGGTGAAGGAAGAAGAAGGTGGGAAGAAAAGGTACAAGTCTAGGCTTGTGGTAAAAGGGTTTTCTCAAAAGAAAGGTATTGACTTCAATGAAATATTCTCTCCTGTTGTAAAAATTAATTCAATTAAGCTTGTCTTAAGCATCGTGGCTGCTCATGATCTAAATCTCGAGCAAATGGATGTAAACATGGCATTCCCTCACGGTGACTTAGAGGAGGAAATCTACATGCTTCAACCAAAGGGGTATGAAGTAAAAGGTAAGGAAAAAATGGTTTGCAGATTAAAGAAGAGCTTGTATGGTTTAAAGCAAGCATCAAGACAATGGTACTTGAAGTTTGATTGATGGATGTTGGATCATGGATTCACAAGATGCAACTTGGATCACTGCGTCTACACGAAGAATTTGGGAGATGGAAAATTCATCATCCTAATGTTGTATGTTGATGACATGCTCATTGCAAGTACTAACATGCAGGACATCAAAGACCTAAAAGAGAAGCTGTCTAAATCTTTTTCAATGAAAGATTTAGGTGTTGCAAAGAGGATACTTGGTATGAAAATATCAAGGGACAGGACGAAGAAGACAATAAAGCTATCTCAAGAGGATTACATCAAGAAGGTACTAGAAAGGTTTGCAATGCAAAATGCAAAACCAGTTTCTACACCTTTGGCTGGTCACTTTAAACCAACGAAGGATATGTGTCCAAAGACACAAGAGGAGATAGCCTATATGTCTAAAGTTCCATATGCTGCAGCGGTAGGTTCTCTAATGTATGCTATGGTATGGACAAGGCCAGATATTGCACATGCACTGGGAGTTGTGAGTAGGTTTATGGACAACCCAGGTAAAGAGCATTGGCAAGCTGTGAAGTGGATACTTAGGTATCTAAAAGGGACAATAACAAATGCTTTGTATTTTGGAGGAACTTGATGCAGATATGGCCAGTGACAAAGATACTCGAAGGAGTACTACGGGCTATGTCTTCACGGTTGGAGGCACAACAGTAAGCTGGGCTTCAAAGCTGCAGAAAGTGGTCTCACTTTCTATCACGGAAGCAGAGTATGTAGCAATGACGGAGGCAAGCAAAGAAATTCTATGGCTTCACAGATTCTTAGAAGAGCTTGGATTCAAACAAAACAATTGTGTCCTGTATAGTGATAGCCAAAGCGCTATCCATCTTGCAAAGAACTCAGCCTTTCATTCAAGGACAAAGCACATTGAAGTGAGATATCACTTCATACGCACTCTTTTGGAAGAGAGACAACTAAAGCTAGGAAAGGTGCATACAAGTGAAAATCTTGCAGACATGTTTACAAAGGTGGTCAACAAGGAGAAGTTGAGCTTTTGCTCATCTTCAATCAGCATTCAAGGATAAGAAGCTAAGATGGAAAGCAGTCACATGTTTGGTTTGGAGATCAGTATCCAAGTGGGAGATTGTTAAGTATGGAGCCTGATTTACCCTTGTAATTTTTTGTGGTAAAAGCGTACATTTGTAAAACCCCCATTATGAGGAGAAGCCATCATGCGTGAAGGAAAATCACTCGCCGAAAACCAAAATTTTCACGGTCAAAAATCAGGGACAACTTTAGGGTTTTTTTTCCCCTCGCCAGAATATTCCTTTTCGTCGAAATATTATGGCCGGACGGCGGTCGAAAAGTGGTCGGAAAACGACCGGTCGGTTGGCCGGTGGCTCGTAGTCGATGGCCGGTGGCGGGTGGCCGAATTCAATGGCCGGTGGCCGAATTCAAAAGCGGATTTGTCTACACAAGGGCGGCCACACATGGACGGATTTGGAGGGTCCGATTTGGACTTATTCACACAAGGACGTCTACACATGGCTGCCTTTCATAAGAGTGGGCAGCCCTTTTGGCCTATAAAAGGAGGCCATTTCTACACACTTCTGATTCTTCCCACTCGGGGAGAGAAGCCAGAAGAGCGAAGCGATTCGAGGCTCAAGCTCGTTGTTTTTCTGATGAGAGATTCTTTGTTCCAGTCTTCTCAGCCCGAGGAGTTTGGTGAGCGGTCCCAGTAGGCGGGAAAGAGTTTTTGGGAGGCTGAGTATCCCTATTTGTGCTAGTCGGTTCAGCCTGGGGGTTTTTAACAGGGTAATCTCTTACAAAGTGTCCCTTGATGCCACAATGAAAGCATGCATTAGGGAGGTACTTGTAACTTAGGGGTTGTTCAAACTACTCCCCATCATCCAACACAATGATCATTCACTTGGGCAGATCAATCGAGATATCTATCTCAATCAGTTGCTGTGGGTGCCATGAGGGAATATAGTCACCACCCCAGGGTCTCCCACCCAGAACTTTACCAAGTTGAGAACCAGTCATTCATAGGAGGTTATGGAAGTGAAGGGGGAGATTCGGGAATTCCACCCACACAGGGAAATGAGTCAAAGTCTCCCTTTGGCATTGTATTCTTTATGCCACTCAAGTAAACACAAAGGGGAAGTCCTAAGGAGCCATTTCTCAGAGCTTAAAATACAAAAATCCATATCTGCTGTGCGAAACACAAAGACATACTAATTTTTTGGCAAGCTTGTATGGTTTGAACTTCAACCCCAAGAACTCCCCATTGGTTTCTGATCCACCCTCTGAAGACTTTTGCATGCGGGTGAGGGCCAGCTAACAACCCAATCAAAGCTCTATTCTCCAAATCAGTTTGAGATTTTTGGATTTGCAATGCCGGAAGCATGACAACATGCTTACCTATTGCATCCTGGTTATTTCTTGTTGGAGAAGAGTTTTCGCCTCTTTTTTGTCAAAGCGAGGGAGGGTTGCAAAGGTAGGGCCTTCATCAGTTCCAAGAGGTATCCTTACTGGTGAGAGGGCAGGGACTGGGTGAGTGAAGAATCTTGCACCATGTCTGACTGCTCTGGCCTCTTCCAGCCTCCATACATTGTCGGGGGGAAGGTGTTGAAGACCTTCGTGGAAGAGGGTCTCAGAAGGGAGCTAATGAGCGAAAAGAACCTGATGGTACGCGCTTGAACCTGCATGCAAGGTGGATGAATTATTTTGCATAAGGGACAAATGGGGAAGAGCCTCAGATGTCCAAATGTTAGGACTTAACGAGGGTGAGATGATTTGGGAAGTCATATCCCCTCAAGCGAGGAGATGAAAAGCGTAGCAGAGTACCTTGGTCACGCCATCGCTAATAGACTCTCACTGTGTGTGATTGGTTCGTCATACTTGCATCTTTTCAAATCATCTTATTTTGGTCAAGTAAGTAAGGCTATTGCACTTCAATGGATCAACTTTACAAAATTTCTCATGTTCGAGTGGACGAGCATTTTTTTGTTTACCATGCGAATGTGACATCTTCAACTCCTCTAGACATGTGGATAGCCATCAAATCCTAACATTGTGCAACTATGCCAATTATGCATGGCATAGTTCTACTACTAAGCCTCGTGTGACAATGGTGGTTGACATAGTTATTAGAAAAGTTACTAATAACTATGTCTCACATGACTACTGCCTAATCAGAAGTTTCCTAAGTACATTAAAGGATGTTTAGTTTTTCCTATTATCAGCTCTAGGAAGGTATCATGAGAACTTTAATTTATATACATCTGTGTTTTTATAAACATACTTGCTATTCACATTGCACGCACAAGGGGCTATACTGTGGGAACGACTTCCCAAATAGAGAAGTTGGTAGCACCCATCGACTGCACCATATGAGCCTCAAATCCTCAATCCCTCAAACTTTTAGGTATGGAGCTTGATTTACCCTTGTAATCCATTCTAGAATGCACATTTGTAGGGCCCCCATTATGAGGAGAAGCCATCATCAAAAAAACAAAAAATCATACCCGGTCTTGCTAGAAATATTTCTTTTTAATGAAATATCTTTGTCAGATAGCGGTTGAAAAGTAGCCGAAAAATGGTCGGCCGGTGGCTGGCACTCAATGACTGATGACCAGTGGCCGAGGTCCTCATACACCAGAACTCCCCTGGCCTCTGGTGCTGTAGTTGAAAAGGCAGCGAGCTTGGAACGAGGGGGATGTAGTTGTGTTGATTGCATACGCAGCTCACTTCGTTGCAACTTTATCATGACCAAGAGCATTGTCTAGGCTCTGATACCACTGCTACAAACGAATACAAGGTGGCCCTGCAAAATACCCAAAATAGCAAACTGCAAGCCATAAACAAACAAATCTACATACCTGGAAAATCACACAAATTCATAATCGAGCTAACACGAATGAGGGAAACGGAGAGCGGGAGACAGCACGTGCAGATACACCTCCTAGAGAGAAGTGCTACACCGGCATGGCGAGAGAGAATGTAGTTCCAAAGCTATCCTGTAAAGAACCAAAGCCCTTGTGCAATACCAAATTTGGTAGTCCTCTGTATCTCGGTGTTACACAGTACATACTTTGGTATTGGTACTCACAATACCAACTATTTTATCTCTGTTATTGGTACTATTAAGATTGTGTTACGGTACCCAGATTGGTAGTCTACAGTACCCAGTTTGGTAGTCTGTAGTACCAACATTGTATGCCAAGGTTACTTCATCATTAATAAAGATATTCCTTTCAGTATATCATTTTCTCTCTCATACATTTCAGTTATATACTTGTTCTCACATATGGCACAAAGATCCCTTCACTCCCCTATTTTTCACATGGTATCAGAGTGAAGGGAAAGTTTCTAGAGACAGTGAGTAATTGGAGACCCTGTTGTGCATACTTGTATTTGGTAGCCTAGGGCTGCAACTTGGATCCATGGTCTTGTGATTATGCAAAGTTGGCTAAAGTACCAAATTTTGGTACTACTTCTTGTCATTATTTTGGTACTGGTTAGTATTATTTTAGTTCTGGTTAGGGGCAAGTCTTAAGAGACAATCTGTAATTGGAGACCCTGATGTGCATACTTGTATTTTGGAAGTGAAGGATAGAAAGAACAACAGTAAACCATGAGGAAAAAAAGATATATTCTGACGAAGAGGAAAAGCATGGACTTGCCCACTTAGGGGTTGTGTAACTTCAAGTATCATAGATGCACAATCATCACTATCATCATCATCATATGGCATGCTATTGTATATGTTCTCATATACTTCAGCAGATAACTTGAACTGATTAGGGACTCCAACAATAGGCTCCATCGGGAAACATATGGGCCTTACAAGATGTGAGTAGATCATGACTACAGGTGGCTGATCCAGTAAGCTATATGTTTCAACTTTTCCTTCGACTTGGCCATAGTAGAAACCTTCAACAACCTTCTCGCCTCTAACAATCTTGCTATGCCACATATCCTTTTGTGATCTCATCGTCTCGTACAACTCCTTTGTGCATTTGATAAGGTAGAAGTCCTCTTTAGTCTCGGCTGCTTGACTGCAAAGTTATCCCCAATGGACAACATTTCACATAACATTTCAGGGCTTCCTTCATACAATGGCAGGTTAGAAACTTGGCTCATTGGCACAAAATCTGAATATCTGTGATCCTCCTCATCATCCTCTTCATCATACCTTCCTGTATTTACACATTCCGACAGTGGTTTGATGGAGACATACTTCCATTCTTCTATGTGTAGTCTATTTTTGCATCTTCTCCATAGCCCACTCATACATGGATCACAGAAGCATGAAAGGGTTCGAAAGCACACAGCACACGGGTTGTCCTTTGAATACCCATCAGCACAATGAAATGAGTGGGATCCCACAATGTGCTCACAGTCCCATTGGAGATCGCGTTGCACATTATCCATGCCAATAAGCCAGAAGACTCTCTGTGTAGTGCACCTGTGAGACTGGTCTCTTGGGCTGAAATGTTGCATTCAAAAAGTTCAACACATGAACCACACACTTCATAGGCCAGTCATCTGGTTTTACTTCCTCATGTGTTAAGGTTCTCTTGATGACTGCCCCTACCCCATCATGTTCTCCTTTTCCATGCCCGGATGCTGAGAAGTTATGCATCAAGTGCAAGCCTGTCTTCAGATAATACCTAGCCACAAAATAGTAAGGTCTACGTGCTTTGAATTGTGAAGCCGCACCATCTGACCACACCCAATGGTGTTGCAAGCAATGTCCTTGCTATTTCAGCCACCTGTCATGAAGCAAGAGACAATGTTGTACAAACAATGTATCATGCTGCTTGTCATCGGATATGTAAAAGTGCAGCGTCTTTTGAACACCACCTGCTGCATTTCTTACATAAGTGATGTGCACAAGTATTGTGACTTGGGTAGACCACCAATGCATTGATTGAATCTCATTCTGAATTTTAAAAGAATAATTCTCTGCAGTGTCAATAACTGATACAACGACATTGCTAGGAAACTTGAGCAAACAATCCTTGAATTGTTGGGCTTGCCAACGAAAGACAAATTTGTGCTTGATGAAGCCTGTGAGGTGGGCTGAAAACAGGCTAAGAAAAGTAGCACTTTTCATCCGTCGCACAATCAAAGTCCTTTATCTTCTTCTCACTCCCACTTGCATCAAGTTGTCCTGTTCCAACATCCATGAAGACCTTCACAGACACCTCCCTGCTATCCTCTGCTATCTCATCTGGACAAAATGTTAACTTCCGTACACCACATTGGGAGCAGTCCCCCATCAAGCATTTGTTGGCATGGTATTCACTATCTCTTGGCCTTGGGCACATGATGGATTCCCACATGCTAGTGATGTGCTGACATACTACCTGGTTTGCAAAACACTCTCCTATATCATCACTTCTACAACACACGGAGCAATTGCAAAGGTGACCTTTCCCATGATGCCCAAACTTGTTTTGCCACATCTGATTAAAAGCCTCTTTGAAATAGAGTATCTACACATGGGATACACAGCAACAGGTATAGCGCTCTTTCAACTTCCGAAAAAAGTACGGCTTTAATGCCTCAAAGCATCTAATAGACACGACCATTGTAGGGTGAGTCCTCTTGATTCTTTGGTATAGCTCTACCTGTGGAACCATTACAA
Organism: Adiantum capillus-veneris; assembly: GCF_014529385.1. Taxonomy (NCBI): domain Eukaryota; kingdom Viridiplantae; phylum Streptophyta; class Polypodiopsida; order Polypodiales; family Pteridaceae; genus Adiantum; species Adiantum capillus-veneris. The sequence continues at coordinate 121,286,369 of NC_140957.1, read as the reverse complement.
TAAGAGTTAGAAAATTCCAACTTCATGCAAATGGTAAAATGCCACTAATGTGCAGTAGTACCAAAATTGGTTGTATACAGTACCAAAGAATGTATTGTAGAACCAAATTTGGTTTTAAACATTACCAAATATAGTAATGTACCAAAACAGGATGTACACACTACCAAGGCTTGTACTGTAGTACCAAAATAGGTTGTAAACAGTACAAAGATAGTACTGTAGAACCAAAATTGGATGTAAAGAGTACCAAAGATTGTACTGTAGAGCCAAAATTGGTTGTAAACAGTACCAAAGATAGTAATGTACCAAAATTGGATGTACACACTACCAAAGATTGTATTGTAGAACCAAAATTGGTTGTAAACAGTACCAAAGATAGTAATGTACCAAAATTGGATGTACACACTACCAAAGATTGTACTGTAGAACCAAAATTGGATGTAAAAAGTACCAAAGATTGTATTGTAGTACCAAAATTGAATGTAAACAGTACCAAAGATAGTATTGTAGAACCCAAAATGGGATGTAAACAGTACCAAATATTGTACTGTAGAACCAAAATTGGTTGTAAACAGTACCAAAGATAGTACTGTAGAACCCAAATTGGTTGTAAGCAGTACCAAAAATTGTACTATCTGCCTGATTTTGAATCATTTTAGAATTGTTTGCAGAAGAGTACCCATATGGAAACTTTGCAAATGCTTTGGTGATAAACAAGAGTGTTTTGGTACTATACAGGGAATAGTTTTGGTACTGCACACAGACTTTGGTACTACACAAGTAGGCTTTGGTAAAATAGAGTGAGGCTTTGGTACTAAAGATTGAGGCTTTGGTGCCTGTAGGGACGGGAAAAGGTACTATACAGAGGCTTTGGTACTATACAAATAAGCTTTGGAATCACTAGTATGCAGTATACTGGTACCTACTGATACCATTGTATTAACACCAATGTCAGGGATCTTAAAAAGGTTTTTGTGAGCCGAGAAACTACCAGAAAACACTAAAAAAAAAGATAGTACAATTCCAGTACCAAACTGACAATTTGGTACTTTGGAAGTACCAAATCAGGTACGGTGTAACACCCAGATACACACAGTACTGGTACTTACTGATACCATTGTATTAACACCAATGTCAGGGATCTTAAAAAAGATGCTTTTAGACTAGAAACTACTAGACAACACCAAAAAAAAGACAGTATAGTTCAAGCTCCAAGATAGTGTAAAAAAAAGTGGGTTTCCATTATATATGTGCACGACGCGATACAAATTTGGTTCAAGTACAGAAGTTTAGGAATCTCCATTACATTTTATGTGACATGATACACAAGTTCACCAAGTACAACACTTTAGGAATCTCCTAGGTCAGGGGGATCTAATCTGTAAGAGTATTCCTCCATCTGTATGAAGTAATCAACAACATATGGAGAGACATCATCTTGTGTGTCAAAGATTGGGTTTTTGCGAGTGTATGCTATTGGGTATCGATCGTGTATCCATCCTTGCAACTAGGGAAAAATACGGTCCATCAGGTAAAAAGGGTAATCTTTTTCAACTACCAGAGGTTCATATGATCTAATGGCAAGACAATTATCATAGTCGTTTTTCAGTGACTTGTATATGCAGTCATCCACCACTATTGTGTTGCTAGCATCAAAATCGGGGGGGGGGCTTGCCCACACTGTCCGTAGGTTCTTCAAAAAAACAGGCTTGTTGGCCACAACGTCACGTATGTGTGGCACCTCCACCATACTCTGTCGGCAGGTCTCACAGTCTTCTTGTGATAGTATATCTGCCATGCCATAAAGGCGGTTAGAAGTCTGAGTAGCTTAACATCTAAAGCACTCAAGGCATTGTTACCTGCAAAATACTTCTTCCTCACTTGCTGGGGGAAGCAAGCGTTCAACATATTTATCATTTTTTGCCTTCTACAACAGGACCACACAATTATCTTGGCTTTCTTCTTAAGCGTTTGTATGAACTCGTCAGCATATGGCCTTACACAACAAACCAGTGAGCTATTGGGATGGACGATCTCTGGTTCTCATCCACCAAAACCCTAAGGCATTCTGGAAGCTCTGTGTACCTTGTCAATAAGACCCCATTAAGGTCAAGCACAATCAGCTGGCCAGGTTTAGCAGCCAAATCAGCCACAAGTGTTGTGTTTGGTTGTGTCTCATCTTGCCACCAAGATCTTACTACAATACCAACAGTCCAAATGAGTGGTGGCAAATATACAATGCAAACATTATATAAAAAACAGAGCACCCTATGACACAAGAAGTACAAAATTTGATACTGTATTGTACCAAAGTTGATACTATACAGTACCGAAGTACCAAATGGGTACTATACAATACCAAATTGGGACTATACAGTATCATATTGTGGTACAATATTGCACAGTAGAATTGTAACATTGGAAAACTGCTTTGTACTATACAATATCATATTGTGGTACAATATTGCACAATAGAAGTGTAACATTGGAAAACTGCATTGTACCAAATTGCAGTGTACCAAATCTCGTATTGTACAGTACCAAATTGGGTACTGTATTGCACTGTAGAAGTGTAACATTGAAAAAGTGCATTGTACCATAGTAAGCACTAACATTGGAAAACTATATTGTACCTTAGTGAACAGTTACATTGGAACACAACTGATGAAAGACAGGCCAAAAATTGATTGTATTGGTAGAATGAAAAGCACATTCTGCAAAATACATAAGCATATGATATGGGCTACAGTATGCATGCACGAGAAAACTGGTCACGGGCGCAGTTGCGCTTCTTTATTTGCAGACTAAAAAGCTCCGACAGAGTCACCGAATCAGTGGAATCACTTGACATCTTTTGCACAGCATCTTCAGCTTCAAGGTCCGCACTCCCGTCAGTCCTGTCGATTTTTGCATCCTCCACTGTCACTTCCTTCTTGGCATCCTCGGGCCCGTCTCCCTTCATTGCATTGCCTGCCTTTTCGTTTTCTGCCTCTTCCCCCTTCCTGGCTTCCACCCCCCTCTTGGCCTCCCCCTCAACCCCTCCTTGTCCTCCTCCACCATAGTGGCCTCTTCCTCTGCACCATCCAATTCCACTATGTGAGGCACTTTACCTCCAACATTGTCTTTATTCCTTTTAGCATCTTTGTCCTCACAATCAATGTTTTCTTTGTTGTCCCACATGGTATCACAATTGTCCCTTATCATTCCCTTTCCCTTCCACACCACCATGATTTAAATTCTGGAGAACATCCCTTATCTAATGCCTGTCCATTTTTCCCACCGGGCCCAACCGCTGCAACATCCTCTTCCTCTGCAAAAACAGAGAAAGATAGCACATAGTTACAAGCAACCTTACATTCAGTGCAGGTAAGCATATGATTTGCAGAACACACACATAATTACTCTTCACACCACGATGCCCACCGACCCAAGACTTTGCCACCTCAGGGATTACAACCAGGTTTTGCACAATGATCCCTGCTTCATAGAAAAGCACTAAAGAAAAGGGGGTGATACTGATGTCGGTACTCAAGCATAAAGGTTCCTACAACTCCTGCAGACTCCAAGAGCTCACCACATGCAACACACATTCGAAACACATGGATCATCTCCCCCGAATCAACAGCCTGTGGCCTAGAATATAACATAAATCTCTTCCCACGCTGAACATCAGCAAAATCATTTGCTTCACAAATAGGACATGGCCTTGTGCTTCCTTCCATGTTGCCTCCAGCACATCATACTCAGCCTGTTGTCAACCAGCAACAATCTAAACAATCCCAAATTAGAACCCAAAAGCTCACAGACAGTACCAATGGCATCATGCTACCAATTAGTAAATATAGCAGACAATACCAAGGCCATCATACTACCAATTAGTACCAAACAATAGCAGATAGTACCAAGGCCATTATACTACCAACTACTACCAAAAACTAGCAAACAGGACCAAGGCCATTATACTACCAGCTACTACCAAAAACTAGCAGACAATACCAAGGCCATCACCAATTAGTACCAAAACTAGTAGACAATACCAAAGCCATCATACTACCAATTAGTACCAAGAACTGGCACACAGTACCAAAGCCATCATACTACTAATTAGTACGAAAACCTAGCAGACAGTAACAAAGCCATCATACTACCAATTAGTACCAAAAACTGGCAGGTCATCAATGCAAGAAGACAACCATAAACTACCAGAATTAGTACCAAATCATAACCAGGAGCTACCGATTAGTACCAAATCATAACCATGAGCTACCAATTAGTACCAAATCATAACCATGAGCTACCAACTAGTACCAAAAATCATAACCAAGAGCTACCAATTAGTACCAAATTATAACCAAGAGCTACCAATTAATACCAAATCATAACCATGAGCTACCAATTAGTACCAAAACTCCTAATAGCCACCAAAAAAACGCTGTAAGAAGCTACCCTAAAACCCTAAAAGTACCAATACATTCAAATTAGTGTCGTTACAAAAGAGCCATAAACTACCAAAGGGAGTGCCATAATAGTACCAAATGCTACCAGTTAGTACCAAAAGCATTACGAATACACCCAAGTCCACCAATAAACTACCCAAAAGCAACCAAAACTACCAAAAGAACATTGTTAGATTCACTCCAGAAACTACCAAAGCATCACCAAAAACTTCCAAAGGTTACCTGTAAGGGTTTAGTGGTACTAGCAACACAACCAGAACTGCCAAAACTACCAAAACAGGAGATTTATCAGACTACCAAACTACTAAAAACAACATGATAGAAGATACCAAAACAAGAAACTATATCCAAAAAAATCCAAAAGATACCAGTATGGACAAAAAGTAGAAAGATAACATAGAGAAAATTCAAAAAATCCACCTGGACTTAGCAATCTACCTAGAATATGCAACTGCAATACAGAAGCAAAACCACCAAACTCTGTCAAACTAGCAAAGTAGCATTCATAGATACTAAAAAGTTGCATGCACTACCAAAATCACTTTCTTAAGACATGATAGGAATTACTTACTGTAGATGAACCTCCTTCTCTAGCTTCAACATGTCCTCACTATTTCCAAGTCGGCGAAGCATGCGTCGACTAGCTCCCAGATTAGCCTCAATCTCTTTGAGGTCCTCATCATTGAAAGGGCTTTCCTGCTTTAGTTTTGCAAGATGCACTTCATAGTTGTCTATGTCATCCTTTATCCGCTTCACAACAGCATTGGAACCCTCGGCTCTCAATAATGTTTCCTTGTTCTGCTGCAGAGATGTTTTCAGCTCTTTTAGCCTGTCCGATGCAGCTGCACTTTTCTGAGGCACTCTCTCAACAATACTTTCCAATTCTGTAACATAATCAGGCAACTCTATGTGAAGCTGTGGGGGGTCTAACTCTGTACAGAGGTTACTACCACTTTGCGTAGGTGGGGCTTCTTAATAGATGACCCTAAACTACCGTGGGAGGCACCATTTGCCCTTCGCAAAGTTTCAATCTTTTTCTCCAACCCTCCCGGGTGGCTGGCACACATGTTTAGTACTGCCTCTCCAAACCGCACCCATGTGACTTTATGGCGCGCAGGGTCCTTTGTTGCTGCATGGCATATCTCAAAAGCATAGCAGCGTGAAAACTTCGCAGTGATTTTCCCATAAGATGGAGGGGCTTGATATACCTTGTGGAAGAGGAGCGTGCAATCTTCAAGGAGTCTTGGGTGCACATAATTCAAGTAGATCTTTGCATTCTTCTGGTAGCTTTGCTTAAACACTGTCATGCACTCGTCATGAGGGAGGTCTTCATCCTTAAGATCCTTTGCAAGAACCCCCTCCATGATGAGACCATACTCTTCGTGAAGCTCCTCGGTTGTATAATAGAACTTGGTCAAAATAGGGTATTCTTTCCTTTTGTTTTTGCCTGCAATGTGGAAACACAAAGCTCAAATGTTAGACATGCCCTCCGTATACCAATCCAAAATACCTAAGCATGCTTTCTAAATGACCTTCTATTGGCAACATTTCAGCAATGTCAAACTAAACCCTACACCCTAAACAACCCTTTGGTCACACATATGTTCTTCCCAATGCACAATTTGGTACTGACCAAATTTGAGGCTAAACAGAGTTATCATTGTACAGTAACAAATTTGGTAGTGTACAATACCATATTTTGTACTCTAAACTTCCTCATTTTCTTATTAAACCCTCTTGTCTTACAAGGTATGATAATAGGGATACAAGAAGACCCTTCTGCATAGATGCATAGATGAAACAATACATTCACAATTGTTGAAAAATCTTCTGAGATTGTGTTCGGCTGAAGGCACATATGCTTGAATCATGAATGCATGCAATGTGAAAAAAGGATAGAAATGTAAAGCTGCTGAGCAAGAAACAAAACATTGACTTACATGCAATGCATAGATGAAACAATACACTCGTGCAATTGTTTAAATTTTTCATGAAATTGTGTTCGGTTCAAGGCACATATGCTTTCATGAATGCATAATGCAAGGCTCTTGAGCAAGAAACAGTACATAAACTTGCATGCAATGACCTTACAACCTTTGACATAGCTACCTCTCATGAAACAAAATCAAATCTTGTAACAAGACATGACAACGTAGAAACACCAACCTCTTGTTTTAGTTGAAGACCGATTCTCATCCTCGGCAAAAGGTGCTGTAGACTTTCCTGATTTCTCCACAGAAATGCTCCCCTTGCTAGCCCTTGTGTTCGGTGTGTTGATGCTTCGGGGAGACTTTGTGCCTTTGAGGGGGGAGGTTGCATCCTTTGTCGTGGGCTTCTTGCCTTTGTCGGGTGAACCCTTGGCAGCAGAGCAGACTTCCTCGTGGGCGTCCTCATTGTGGCACGGGAGCTGCATAGGGGAATCCTGAAGGTGATGCCTGAGACCTTTGTGACAGTGTTGTGCAGTCGAGAACCACTACAAAAAGCCACTGGTACTACGCAAGACACACACACTACGTCACACGAGTTCAAATGTGCAAAAAATCCAATCCCTCATTGGCCCCACCCATGATGTCTCTTCAAATGGAGTGGTCACTGGATTTTTGATTTTTACTAGCTTCCCTCCTACACCATTTAATTTTAGAGGCCAAAAACAGTTCCCTCCAAAACAATCTCTTGCTTTTGTAGAAGTACCAACTAGGTACAAACAAAAAAGGTCCTTTTTTTGTACCACCATTGCATGCTTTCAGCCTGATAGTAAGTGCTTGTATTGTTATAAAAAGTCGTGCTTATTAGTGAATCCCTAAAGAATTGCCTAGGATACCCATGATAAGGGTAAATTGCAAATGCTTTATCAAAATTTTTTTTCAATTGCAAGGAAATATGGTATTAAATTTAAAGTACTACCAAAGAAGTTCAAGATAGATAGTGCCATCCCACTTAAAAAAATATGTGATTATTTATCTATCATCCAACACAATACTACAACAGATTTGGACTGAGTAAAAAGAATGAATCACAAGATGTTATCATTTTTTGTGCAATCTCAGTAACAAGAAAAAAAAACTAAGAAAAAGAAGATTATGTTCGAGCACAAAAATAAAGTATTCTCTACTTACCGAGACTTCAATTGCCTAAACGGAGTGGGAAGAAAATGCTCACAAAACAATCCTTGATTGTGCCTTTTGTGATGATTTTCACTTGAATGGGAGAGTAGCTATCATTAGCAAGATGTGTGTTTAGTGATTGATTGCAAATGACTATGTGAGAGTGACTGTGAAAGCTATCCAGGAGTTGGTATCAATGATGCATATATTAGTTGCAATTATGGACTACTTTGGTGGCAACCAGGGAGGTGATTGGATCTAGCATATAGAGAAATGATATATAACCTTATGCTTTCAATATACCTTTATGTGCAAATTCCTCTTAATATTGTTTTCATCATTGTTGATAATAGTCTTTAATAACAATTGATTAATGTTTGTTGCCCTCTGTAGACCTTGAACACTAGGGATAAGTGCATTAGGATTACTGTGAAGAAGGACGACTTAGGATAAGGTGGTTAGGAATTGACTTGGAACAGGCAGGTTTGTCATCTTACTTATTAGATTAAGAAGCCATGGCCTAGGCATGCCGAGCAAGTGTAGCCTTTGGTGTGTAGTTTGAAGCTTTCTAAGATGCGGCACTAGGAAGCTCTCAAATGGAGCTGCCTAGTAGTTAATTCCCACTTGAGCTACATGATTTTCCTATTACCTTGCCATAAGAGGGGTCGATGGGTAATGCATATGCTTGAATATGATAATAAGCTAATATTATTATTAGAATGAGCTAAATGAAGAGCTAATTAGAGAAATGCTCGACAATTTTACGGGGAAAAGTTCAACAAAAAATAATGAAATTAAATATCATTCTCTTCGATTTGACCTGATAATGTAGCAGGATGAGTATGATCGTAAGATGATAACAAGAGAGCTAGAGTCTCGCCCATTTAGACTTGTTTAACATATACAAAAAGCTTGATTCAATGATTTAGCATACACTAAAATAGAACTAGCTCTTGATTGTACAACCTTGCAGCTTCATAATCACCCGAATGATGGGTTGTGAGAGGTAGGGGGTCCAATTTGAGTCAGTCAGTGTCTACTAAACACCTCTAGGTGGCTGTGTTAAAAAAGAAGAGGATGTCTTTGGGCTCACCAATGTTGGAGCTGCATGTCAAAAAGGAGGTGAAGGGTTCTAGTCAAGCAAGGTTCACTTCAGGCTGCATATCAACCGAAAGACAGAAGATTGCAAACTCATGATGATGATAAGGATGATTTCAATTTTAATTGTAGGATGGTTATGGTGAAACTTCTCCTTCTCAACCTCTTCTACAACGAGCTTGGTTTTCCCTCAGGTAACTACTTGCTCTCGAGGTGGCCCTTCAAAAGATGTGTCACCCATCTCTAGTGAGCGAGGAGGAGAGATCCTCATACTCCAGGACTCCCTTGGCCTCTGGTGCTGTAGTTAAAAAGGCAGCCACCCTAGAACAAGGGGGCTGTAGCTGTGTTGATTGCACACACACTCAAAAAAGACAAGACACTTATCTTTATTACAACACCCATCGCTTGATTCTCTATTGTTGCAACTTTATCATGACCAGGAGCGTTGTTTGGGCTCTGATACTATTGCTACAAACGAAAACGAGGTGGCCCTGCAAAATATCCAGAATAGCACATTGCAAACCATAAACAAACAAATCTACATATTTGATGAATCGCACAAATCCATAATCAAGCTAACACGGATTGAGGGAGACAGAGAGCAGGAGAGAACGTGTAGATGCACCTCCTAGAGGGGAGTGCTACATCGACATGACAAGAGAGAAGAGAGGAGAAAAGAGAAGAACACAGACACTGGGTGCAATCCCCCCATGCAAGAGTGAGCATTTTCCTCTTGCACGTATTACTTATAGATTTTTGAATGCTAAAAAATGAATACACATTGTCTGCACGGACATAAAGTGACTATAACTCACAAAGAGCTCTTTAATAATACAATGATAATGAATCTACTATCCTTTGCACAAATAGAGCAGCTATGCATTTTCCACCTGTCACCTAAAATAATTACAATTTACAATTTCCATTACAATGTCAAACTTGATCTCGTAAGCTTGAAATGGAAAGGGTGACCATGGTGCAATAGGTTAAGGGAGATGGTGTAGGTATTGGCACTAGCAAGTTGTCGTTATAAAGCGGGCACGAGGGTGTAGAGGATGGGTTGAGAGTAGCACAATGCCGTAGGTGCAAATGACAAGTGGAGTTGTTTTCTTGCATGCAAGTGAGTGGGTAGCACCTTCTGCAAGGGCTACGGGTATGTCGTAGCAAGTGAGGATAAGAAAATTCAGGAAATTGTGCTGCTTAATAAAGGGCGAATATCTTGATGATGATGTGTAATCTACAATGTAGGCAAAGATGATTGTAGACGAGAGTGACCATGCAAGGTACGACAAGCTGGGAAAGCCAGTAGTGATGAGGTTCAACAAGGAGCACAAGTTGATGCAACAGGTCAAAGATGAGAATATGCAATAGGTAGCATTGAACAGATTAAGGAGCATGAGCAAGTTGGCAGCTTATGGGCCTGCAGAAAACATGTGAGCTTGACTTGGCACCAAGTGCACGGGCCATGTGGCCTTGCTATGAAGAGCCTCGTGTGCCACTTGTAAGGCTTGATTACAAGAGATAAGTCTTCTTTTCTTCTTCTTGCAGGCCAAAAGCCATCTGGATGGTTAGAGAGGAAGAATTTCTTTATTTGAAGGTGGGTTCCCAACATAAAAGTGGCACACAGTCAAACACATATACACACACATAGTATAAGGATAATGATGAGTTTCAAATGCAAAGACTAGACAGGCTATGAAAAATTTAAAAAATAGAGAAAATTTTGAGAGTTTAATAGAAGATCAAACGACATGTGATTTAGGCATGGGAGATTTTTACTTGTAAGGCTCGATAAAATGATATTTATAATAAAAGATAATACGAATAATTATGTTGAGCCTCACAATAAATCTCTGATACCACTTATAACGCTCAATTCAAGGTGGATAATGATTAGTTGTGTTCATAATTAGAACATTAAGTTAACATGCTAATTAAAAATGATGTAAGAAAGCAAAGTACAGAATAACACGAAGATAGGTAGATTAAAAATAGGATGGTAATTTGTACAATGTTTCTCCATTTATAGATGGAGTAGTGCATGCAAAAGATGGAAATGATAGTTGCTAGTGCATCCACCTAAATGGGTGTGCATGAGCAGACATGTGGATGCTCCAAGTGGCATGCAATTGAGGTGCTAGGTGTAGGCATGTTTCCCACTAGAGTGTGTGAGAATAGCACCATAAGGGGTTGTTCACATAGGCAAAGGATGGAAGTGGGTTTAAACCCTAACAATTTCTCATTGAGGGATTGTTCAATCTCAAAATGTCAAAGAGTGTACCGATTGAAGAATATTTGAATGGATTCAACACCAATATAAGTCAGCTTTGATTGGTAAAGGTCAACTTCGATGATGAAGTGCGAGCTCTTCTGATTCTATCTTCTTTGCCAGATAGTTGGAACAACCTTGTGATGGCTTTAAGTAATTCTATTTATGGTACAAATACTCTCAAATTTGATGATGTTCAAGGTGTTCTCTTAAGCGAGGAAATGTGAAGGAGAAGCACAAGATAATCATCAAGTGTTGCATTGCCAGTGGAAATGAGAGAAAGACCAAAGGTGAGGTTTAAAAACCAAAGGAATTGTGATTGCTCAAGTCATAGCAAGTCACAGACAAAGTTAGTCCTTGAGTGTTAGAACTATGCGGCAAGAAGGCCACGTCAAGAAGGAGTACTAGTCTAGCCAGAAGAAGGATTCGGAGTCTCAAGACAACAAGCCAAGTAGCCAACATCTAAGGCCAATGTGGTAGGTAAAGTAGAGCAAGATGCTTTAATTCTTTTAGTGTGACAATGTATCCAACTCTTGGATAGTAGAATTTGGAGCTTCATTCCATGCAACACCCCACAAGAAGTATTTCCAAGATTAAACCAAAGGTAATTTTGGGTATGTATACTTGGGGGATGATGAAGCTTGTAAAATTGTTGTGAAAGGAATAGTTTCTATCAGAAATGAATGGAAGCTTAAAGATGATAGGCATGTTCCTTCTCTTTGCAAAAACTTAATCTCTACAGATCAATTGGAAAATGAAATCACAACATTGCATTAAGAAACAAACGATATAAGGTCTCAAAAGGATTTTTGGTGGTTGCAAAGGGAGAAAAAGTGGGTACACTCTACTTTTGTACTGTTCGCACACAATCTTCCATTTGTGCAACATCTATGGAAGGTGATGGTACAATATGGCACTATTAGCTTGTGCACATGAGTGCCAAAGGAATGTGAATTCTTCAATCAAAGAAACTTCTACCAAGTTTGAAGGAAGTAGACTTGGAGTTATGTGAGGACTTTGTTTTTGGTAAATAAAGGAGGGTAAGATTCCTTAAAATAGGAAATGAATGGAAAAGAAAAAAGCTTGAACTGGTTTATTTTGATGTATGGGGTCTTGCCAGTACACCTACTGACTCATTGTATTATGTGACATTCATAGACGATGTAGCCAGGAAGACATGGGTTTATCCAATGCAAAATAAAGTTGATGTATTTTCTATATTTCAAAGGTGGAAAACATTTGTGGAAAATGAAGCAGGTACTAAGATGAATTACCTTAGGTTTAACAATAGAGTCGACTATTGCAACTCAGCTTTTGAAAGTTTTTGTGCTAGCAATGGCATTCAAAGGAAAAATATAACCCCGAAGACACCTCAACATAATGGAGTTCTAGAAAGGATTAACATGACAATCATGGAGTAAGAAAGAAGCATGAGGCTACAAGTAGATTTTCCACTTGAGCTTTGGGTAGAAATAGTAAGTAAATACGTCTATTTAATAAATTGATCACCCTCAATGACATTAAATGGAGGAATTATAGAAGAGGCACAGATAGGTAAAAAGGTGAACTACTCATTTCTCGAAGTGTTTTGATGTGAGTCCTTTATGCACATAGACAAAAGTCTAAGGTTTAAGCTGGATGAAAAGTCCAAAAAATTCAAAAAAATCACTGGCTATGGGGAAGTGCATTTTGGGTTTCACCTATGGGATCCTGAAGACGGTAAAGACTTTGGGAGTAGAGATGTTATTTTCAATGAGTATAAGATGTACAAAGATTACTTGGAAAGAGAAAAACAAAGAATGCAGGTGATGATTACAAAAAGCGTGAGCACAATGAAGATTCAATGAGTGAAAGGGACAATAAAAACTTGCAACAACACCATCAAGATGAGGAACCTCAACCAATACTCCAAAGATCTACAAGAGTCAGTAGACCTCCAAAGAGATTCATTCCTTTCTTCAACCATCTCATGATCTCAGATTTTGGAGAGCCAGAGTCATATTGAGAAGCCATGCTCCAAAGAGGAATGGACGAAGAGAATGCAAGTAGAGATGAACTCATTGCATCAAAATCAAACATGAAAATTGGTTGAGTTTCCTAAAGATAAATGAACACTACAAAATAAATGGGTGTACAAGTTGAAGGAAGAAGAAGGCAGGAGAAAGAGATACAAGTCTAGTCTTGTGGTAAAGGGGATTTCTCAAAAGAAAGGTATTGGTTTTAATGAAATATTGTCTCTTGTTGTAAATATGAATTCCACCAGGCTTGTTTTAAGCTTTGTGGTTGCTCAAGACTTGAGTCTTGAGCAAATAGATGTAAACATGACATTTTTATTTTGGCTGTCTGGAGGAGGAGATTTACATGCTTCAACCAAAGGGGTATGAAAAAAAGGGTAAGGAGAAAATAGTACATAGGTTAAGAAAGAGCTTGTATGGTCTAAAGCAAGTGATGCCTGAAATTTGACCGATAGATGCTAGATCATGGATTCAAACTATAAAACTAAGATCATTGTGTATACACAAAGAATTTGGGAGATAAAAAAATTATCATCCTAATGGTGTATGATGACATGCTAGCATCAAGTGCTAACATGAAAGACATAAGAGATCTAAAAGTTGACCGAAGGACGACTGTAAAGGGACCAAAAGATGACCGGATGGTGGTCAATGGTCAATGGCTGATTTCTAGGAGGGTCTACACACGAGTCCATAGATAGTTGTCTCTCATGAGAGAGGACAACCCATAGAGATTGCTTTTCGCCTATAAAAGGAGGCCTATTCTACACATGAAAATAGGGTGTAAAGTGAGAGAGTAAAGCTGACAGGAGTGAATTAAGGTAGAGAGAGGATTAAGTGCAAGGATCATTAAGGTTTTCTAATCTTTTTGTAACTTACTTTAAGTTTAAAATGCAAAGAAATTGAGTAGCTGCTTTCTTGTGGCGTAACTTTGGGTGAACCACGTATATAGTGATTTCTCTCTCTCTCTCTATTATCTCTCTTGTGTACAAAACTCTAGTCTCTATTTAGCTACTCATTAATCTTAACACAGCCTTGGGGGTGCATCATGAAGGGTAAATCAACTAATGTTGTGGTCATGCAAAGCATAGTTACCTCGAGTAAGATCTTATTGATGCATCTATGCCAAAATTGACATAGTTGCAAAAGGTCTTGCATAGTTCCATGTAAGAAAAAGAACTGGTGCAAATGTGACCATGCATGAGGCACAATCATTTATATATGGTACTCACATTCTTATCCTCTAAGTTAGCATTCTTTTATTACAAATGCCTTTAATGGAACCTTAAACTTTATGGATCTTTTGGAAATTGTAAGAGCTGAAAAATACGCAATCCCAATTACCAATATAGATAAGAAATCACATGGGTTTCACATGGGAGGGCAATGTGGCACTCAAATCAAGCTTGGAAGCAAAGCCTAGAAACCCTAGACCCTGACCAATTGGGAATATAGTAGCTATAAGTGGCATGTAGGACTTCACTAGGTAGATTTTGCACTATGGGGCAAGTTTTGAAAGCTGGAGGTTAGCTCTTGTAGTAGAGGGTAGATTTTAGAAGGCCCGTTGTAAATTGTTACCATATACATGTGGTAGTGATGTGTGTGAACACACTAGGACCACCGGGGCATTCTTTTTCTCTTTAGGAGGTTTTTTTCCCGTGCATTGTATATACGCCCATCACTCTAGGGCTATCTGTCTTTCCATTGCACACTAAGTAACACACTCTATATTGTGTGCCTTGAGATTCGTTTGTCTTCTCCAAGCTGTGTGCGTTTCCTTGCAACCCTAATTCCAACAATTGGTATCAGAGCAGGTTTCATCCTCCCGGGCTATGTTGCCAACAGCTCCAGCACACACCTGCTCACTTTCTCCGATTTCTGTGAGCTTTGGCAAGCGTTCATAGGTTGACAAATTTTTTGGGGAAGTGCGTAGAGCATAGTCTGCTCAGATTTTTCATTCGGGCTCATTTCGGCCTCTGTTTCCACTACAGGCAGTACTGCACAGGCTAATTCGTCATTTTGTGTAGAATTTTTGTCAGTGTCATTTTCTACATAATGTGCCTTACAGTATTTTATGGTTTGTGCTATGTAGCCGTGTTGTTCTTGCTTCGTTTCTCCTCTTTTTGAGTAGTTTTCACATCAGGTGCAACATTTACCATGGCTGACAACAACACAAATGGGTTCAAGATGTTTGCTGCTAAGGACAGTTAGATGGGGACAATTACCCTATGTGGGCTTACATGATGCAACATGTTCTTGGGTTAAAGGGCGTCTGGAACATTGTGCGGGGCATTGATGTACATCTTGGTTCGAAGGATGCAGGCGATGTTGAGGATGTTGCAGGTCTTGCTGCAAGAATTGCTGCTATTAGAGTTGTTTTGCCTACGGCAAAACAATCTCGTTGGGATGTAAAGGATGCGTAGGCTCATGCATTGATTGTGTTGTCTGTGAAGCACACCATTGTTCCTCACATTCATTCATTAAAATCTGTAAACAGGCTTGGGATATTTTGGCTGGTCTTTATGCAAGTCGCAATGAGGCTAAAATTGCTTTTCTGCGTAAAGAGTTGGAGTCGAAGATTATGCATGAGGAAGATGATATGGACACTTTCCTTGCTAGTGTCAAGGATATCAAAGAGCAACTTATTTCTGTAAGTGAAGTCATTTCAGACAATTCCCTTGTGCAGATTGTTCTTGATGCCTTACCATATTCTTACCAGATTTTTGCTAGTACTTGGAGAATTATGACCCAAGGAAATCCTGAAGTTGTCAAGTTTGATGCATTATGCACATTGCTGTTGCAAGAGTCACTTTCCAGAAAAACAAGACTAGGCAGCATGCAAATGAACAGGCTTTTATTGCTTGTCAAAGAAAGGGTGGTAATAGCAATGCAGCCACTTCTTATGGTTCAGCTGGCTGCGAGTGGAAAAAATTCTGTTCCTAATGCTTTGTTCCTAATGCTTCTGCTAGCAGCAATTCGTCTAGAAATTCTGGTGATAAGGGCAAAAAGAAGATGCATTGCCATTATTGTAAAGCTAATGATCACTTGATCAAGCAGTGTCCTAAGTTGAAGGCCAAAGAGGATAAGAAGAAAGAGGGTGGTTCCACTGCAAATGCTAGTTCCACTACAAATGCAACCATTGTTGAGTCTTTTGTGAAAGGAGACTGTGATGCTGATGTTGATGCAGAATGGGCTTTTAGTGCAGAGTGCACTTACAATCCTATTGTCCATGATACATGCATGCCAGTTTGCTGCAGATTCACATGTGTGGTATTCTTGTGCCAACAACGCCTCTTATCCAGTTCAGGGGGTTGGAAAGATTGTGCTTACTGCTACAAATGGTAGTTCTTTCACACTTGTTGATGGACTTTATGTACCTGGGATCAAGAAGAGTCTTTTGTTTGTATTTGCACTTGCTAGACTTGGACTTATAGTCAAATTTGTGGATGACAGATGTACAATTCATGATCTCAGTTTTGGTGATGAAATTGTTGCATCTTGGCTTTTGTGCCGTGGGCTGTATAAGCCCACTTTGTATGAAAAGTGTGGACAAAATTTTGCAAATGCAGATTCAAGGGCTATTTCAAGTGAAAAACTTTGGCATGCACGTTTTGGTCATCTAAATTTTGCCAGTTTGCTGCGCTTGCAAAAATTTAAAATGGTTGCTTCTTTGATGCCTCTTGAAGCACCTGTCAAACATGTTTGTGAAGGAGGTATTTGGGTAAGATGTAGCTTTCGAAGTTTCCAAAGGATGGTTCAATTAGGGCCATATGCAGGTTGCAGCTTGTGCATAGTGATGTTTGTGGGCCCATGCAAACTCCATCCTTAGGCAATTACCTTTACTTCGTGACTTTCATTGATGATTACTCCTGGCATGCATGGGTATTTCTACTTAAAGCAACGTCCGAAGTTTTTATCTTCTTTAAAATTTCTGGCTATGGCTGAACATGTCTGGAAATGTACTATGGGAACCTTCCGTTCTGATCGAGGGGGGAGTATATGTCTCATGAATTTAATGCATTTCTAGCTAGTCCTGGGATAAAACACCAATGTATAGTGCCTTATACACCTCAACAAAATGGTGTTGCTGAGAGGAAAAACAGGTCACTTACGGAAATGGCATGATGTATGGTCAAAAGTCAAGCTTTTCCGCAATCTTTTTGGCTTGAGGCCATCATGTGTGCCACTTATGTACTAAACAGGTGTCCTACAAAAGCTTTGCAATCTATTACTTCATATGAAGCATGGCATGATAGAAAGACTTCTATTGAGCACATGTGTGTTTTTGGCTCTTTGGCATATGCTTTGGTGCCACAAACATAGCACAGAAAATTGGATAATAAGGCAGTCAAATGTAATTATGTTGGTTATAGTGCTGAAAGCAAAGATTACAGGTTGTATCATTTGCAAACAAAGCATATTCTGGTTTCATGAGATGTAGTGTTTGTGGAAGATTCTGTTCAGCTCTTGCTGTCATGTACTAGAGATAGTAATGTAAGCTCACCAGGACATTTATGACACTTTGTTGCCTCTTTTCAGTGGTGGAAATACAAATGTAAATTCCAATGAGGCAAATGTATAGCCTATGGGGGTTTCTGAAAATGTTACAGATCAGCCTATTACTGATGCAGATGTACATGA
Source organism: Adiantum capillus-veneris (assembly GCF_014529385.1). Classification (NCBI taxonomy): domain Eukaryota; kingdom Viridiplantae; phylum Streptophyta; class Polypodiopsida; order Polypodiales; family Pteridaceae; genus Adiantum; species Adiantum capillus-veneris. Next base: position 121,268,785 of record NC_140957.1, on the reverse strand, counting down.
TGAGGAGAGGGCTGAAAATGAGTAGGCTAGAGGTATGCCAAAATGGTTGGTGCATACATTGTGTGAGAGTGAATTGGATGCACCTTTGTCTAGTCGTACTCATTCAAGCTCTCGCCATGCATCTTATGCATCAGATTGTTATGCTTTGGCAGTGTCTAGATTACATGATGTTAAGGAACCTCTGTCTTTTGATGAAGCACAAAAATTAGAAAATTGGATGGCTACCATGCAATCAGAATATGATGCACTTATAGAAAATGATACATGGACTTTGTGTGATTTGCCTCCTGGCAAAAAGGCCATTGGTACGAAGTGGGTTTACAAGTTGAAATGCAAGCCGGATGGTGAGATTGCCATAAGGCTCGACTTGTTGCAAAGGGTTATGCACAACAAAAAGGCATAGATTATGAAGAGACTTTTGCTCCCACTTGTCGTATGACTTCTGTGCGTTTTCTATGTGCATTGGCAGCTCATTTTGGTTGGGATGTACATCAATCAGACATTGTTACTGCTTTCTTGAATGGTGAGATATTTGAGGAAGTTTATGTCAGGCAGCCTCACGGTTTCTTCAAGAAAGGACAAAGGAAAAAGTGTGTAGATGTAAGAAGGATTTGTATAGATTGAAGCAATTTCCTCGTGCTTGGTATGAGAAATTTGACTCTCATTTGGTCAAACAAGGCTTTCGGAACAGTCCGACAAAAAGCACATTGTATGTAAAGCGTGAGGGTGATGTGCTTCTCATTGTAGTTCTTTATGTCGATAATTTGCTGATCACTGGACCAAATGAGAGACATATTGCTGAATTTAAGGCTGATTTGAATGCTACTTTCAAGATGAAAGATTTGAGGCTGTTGCATCATTACTTGGGTATAGAGTTTAAGCAGTGTGTTGGTGGTATTGCCTTGTGTCAGAAAAGCTACATAGAGACATTCCTATGTAAGTTTGTACTTGAGGATTGCAGACCTATCGCCACTCCCATGGAAACAGGTTAGAAATTGAGTCTTCATGATGCTGGTGATTTTGCAGATGTCACTCTTTGTCAAACTGCTGTTGGATGCCTCATTTATGTATGCAACACGAGGCCGAATATTCAGTTTTTGCAGTCTCACATGTCAGTAGCTTTATGCATAGCCCAGGGTCTAAGCATTGGCAGGCTGTCAAGAGGATTTTCTGCTACCTTAGTGGCACTTTACATCTTGGCTTGCTTTATCCCAAGGGGGGATCATTGCTGCCAAACTTACATGCTTTTTCGGACTCAAATTGGGATGGTTTTTTTGACACGGGAGTGTCCACAAGTGGTTTTTGTTTCATGCTTGGCAGTTCATGTATATCATGGTTGAGGAAGAAGCAACCTATTGCGGCCACTTCGAGTTGTGAGGTTGAGTACAGGGAAGTCTTCACAGCCATGGTTGAGTGTGTATGGATCAGATGCCTTATTTCTGATTTGGGTGTTGGACAAGACACTACCAACACTATCTACACTGACAGTCAGAGCACATTGGCAGTTGCAAGGAACCCAGTTTTTCATTCGCAAAAAGCACATTGAGGTGCATTACCACTTTGTCAGGGAGAGGCTCTCACCCGGGGCGGTCACTTATCAAAAGCTTCCTATATCACGTGTGTTCAAGAGGTTATTAATAATACCTCAATATACATACTATATTTACACTACATGCCTATTTAAAAAACCCCCACCCCCCTCTGTATGTATACATTTTGATGCATTTTGATCTTTTAATAATCCTCTCCGGTTAACTCACGTGATAGCATACACATTCTAAAAAGTGACCGCCTCGGGGGCTCTCAGCAAGAGAGATTATCTTGGCTTATGTGCCAACATAGGACAACCTTGCAGATCTTTTCACAAAGGCATTATCTCATGAGAATTTCGAAGCTTTCCGCAAAGCTTTGGGCTTACTCCCCTTTGTGGAGTGATCATGTCCTCAGGGCATGACACTTCCCTTTACTCATGTTCCAGCTCTCGTTCACCGCATCACTCCAGGGAGGATTTGTTACCATATACATGTGGTAGTGATGTGTGTGACCAGGACCGCCGGGGCATTTTTTCCCTCTTTAGGAGGTTTTTCCCCCGTGCATTGTATATACGCCCATCACTCTAGGGCTATCTGTCTTTCCATTGCACACTAAGTAACACACTCTTTATTGTATGCCTTGAGCTTCCTTCATCTTCTCCAAGATATGTGTGGTTCCTTGCAACCCTAATTCCAACATAAATAGGCCCTAAGACTTCACATGTTCACACAATGTGTTGGGCATTCTCTATCGCCATCAAGGCGTATACTTCTCCCAAGACAAGGGCATCTTCAAAACACTTAGAGATCAATACTTTAAGTGGGTTTATGAGGTAATTAAGTTTTATTATGTCAATTTTTCTTTAAATTTTTACCTTATTATGCTAAGTCTATGTCAGAATCTCTAGCTAATTACTCACCTTGTTGCTTAAACACTCGTTGGGGGGGGGGGGGGGGGGGGGGGGGGGTCACTATGTATGATTTGTGTATATCGCGTGCGTTCAAGGACTCTTTTTAAAACCCCTTATCTCTGAATTTTTTATGAATAACATACACACTTTTCCTATTTAATCTATAATTTTTCTTTCCAATTCCATTTTACAGTACCCTTCTGTATGTGAATATGTGAGAAAAAAATTTTTATAACCCCTTCTACTACACTCATGTGATAGTCACATAATTATTAAGTGACCCCCTTGAGCTTAAACAAAAGTGATTGTGCTAATCATGTTTAGTAAGACTAGTTGAGTAATTAGACAAAATAATCATATTGTTGCTAGGCCTAATGTATAATTTATCAACTAGGTATTATATGTACTTATAATTAAGAAAAATATTAACAAGATTAATTTTGGTTAGTAAAAATTATTCAATTTATAGCTTAACTAGAAAAAGTAAAGTTTTGATTTTATGTTCTATTGCACATTATCGACGGCTTTTGCCAATTTTTAGCCACAAAGATAATTTTTGAGCCAAAAAATTAGAGGAGAAGTTATTTCTATGAGATTTTAAGTTGAGTTTAATTTCTCTAAATATTTTGAATAGTAAGAAGGGCATTAGTAAAGCTATGGTGCCTCATTTTTTCTTTTTGTAATTTTTTACTCTTTATAAAAATCTTAAAATATAGAAATTTATTTTATTATTCATATGATCATCAAAAATAAAATCCTTATAGCCAAAGGTGTATTTTGATCTTAAGAATTTTTTTTAATTTTTGCATAAAAAATTTAAAGCCCATTTTATTATCTATTTTGGTAATTCTTAGCTGAAATCATAATATAGTTAGGCATAAAAATTAGAATAGCTTTCAAAATACCAATAACTAAGATCTAATAGTTCTTTATTGTGATAACTAAATATATTTAGGATAAGATTGAACATATTGAGTATAAAATTTATAAGGATAGTATAGTTGAATATGAGATATTTACGGTAGATATTACTTAATTATATCTAGCTATGGTAAATATTAACAAGCTTACTTAATTCATTTAAACCTATAAATCAATTATTTTTGCTAAACTTAGCCTTAAAATAAAGAAAATAAATAGAAAACAATTACCTAAAATTATAAGAGTGCATCTGATAGTCTTATTGTATTTTTATCTACTTTTAAAAAAGAAAAGAGACTAATAAAGTAATCTAAATGTAGTAGCTACCATCTACATACTCTATGGAACTTCATAAAAGAGTTCAAAATTAGGCAACAAACGACAATGAGGCCGTTCCCAACAATCAAGCGGCACTAGTGGAGCATGAAGAAGTGGTACCAATTTTACTTGCCATTGATGTTGCATAGGTTAGCAATGTCATTTAAGTTATACATACATTATGTACATGACCATAAAAAATCAGTAAAAAACCCATTTTATTAAAAGGCACTAACCAAAACATAGGGTTTATCCCTAGAAACATGACATTGTTGGGGTAAAGCTCCATGTGGCGAGTTATGTCAGGTGCCCGCCCACTATACGTATTCATTATGTACATAATAGAATAAGGAGGATCACATGTTGAGAGTGAGTTTTAGCCCCTGCAAACACAAGATCTCCTCTTCTCCTCTCTTTTACATTGCTAAACACACACACACACACACACACACACACACACACACACACACACACACACACACACACACACACACACACACACACACACACACACACACACTCGCACACACACTTCAATTGGTATCAGAGCTCAAGGATTGGGAGCACCATTGCAAATCTATTTTCGCCTATCAAAAAGTTCTCATTCAAAGCAATTCTCACCATTTCCATATAGTAAGATCCCCTAGAAAGTGAATTGCCTATGGAGATGGAGCTAAATCAGCAAGAAGATGAAACTAAGGACCAAAGAACACAAAGTACAAGGGAAGCCACACTTGCTAAAGATGAAGCAAAGAGAGAAAGTAAATATGAAGAAAGAGAAGTTTGAGAGGATGCCATTACATCTATTGCCAATCAAATGGATCCTCTAGAATATATTAATGGTTTTGCCAAGCATATCCACTTAATGGTGGAACTCCTAAAAACTAAAGTATGCTGTCGAAGCATTCACACTCTAGAGAGTAGGGAACATTATTGGGACACAAGGGTTGATCTCATAGATGTTGCATGATCACTCATAGCAATAATCCAAGATCTGCAAAAGAAAGATTAGAAGCACAAGAAGGAGATGCAAACCATGGCTTCCATTGTGGAACAACTCGCATCTACCATGGAATCTCAAGAAAGAAATCTCTAAGAATCCAACAAGACATTATTGGACACAAATTTACATGCCCAGTGGCTATAGACTCAATTAGAAGTAGCAAACCTCTAGATAGATCAAGCCAAAGCTAGAGCGAAATATCAGAATGAGATCCTTGCAAAACTAAAATCCAATCCAATAGTTCTAACATTGCAAGGTTCAAACTTGTCTTACAAGCATTAGAAAAAATGATTAAATATCTAGAGATGGAATTAAAGATTGAACAGATGTAGAGGAGGGAGTTGGCCATCACTTTTGTCTCATTGGGCATTTGCAGTAGCCAAGGAATGGAGCGCTCACACTATTAAGCAAAAGCAGTGTATTTTAAAAATACAAGGCATGGAGGTGGGAGGAAAAAGAGCAATGCCCTGCACAAAATGTTCAATTGGTCTACAGAGTTTTAGCGACGGGAAGAGAAAGGAAGAAGACTAGAGTGCAAAGAAGCTTGAAATGCAGAATAGAGAAAGTGGTTAGGGTGAGGTGATTGCAATCATATCATGCTTCTAGTGCAAAAGATCAATTTCGACGGTGGTTGGCGACAAGGCGACGAAATGGTAGACGGTGGGTGGAAAACCAATAAATTTCTGACACTAACCATTCCCCATATTAAGCATACATTGTAATGCCACGTGATTTGTTGACACCCTAATCAGTGGTTTCATGTAACAAATTTTGATAATTTTGGATTTTAAATGGTATTATTGAGTATTAGTACTTTATAAGTCAAAACTCACAACTTGAAGTTCATTTCTTGTTTGCACATTCTAGAAGATCCACTCGAGCACAAACGCACACACACTCACATCTTGCACCACATGGACGATTCACACGAGCAGACTGGCACTGCACACAACAGTACCACCACAACCCTGACACCGTAGAAAATCCGCAGTCGAAACCCCATGCAGAATCTATGGCTTCAAATCCACATCCCCAACCACAAGTGGATAACCCAGTGCCCCAGCCCGCTCCAAACACCCAAGAGCCTCCCCAACCATCAAATCCAGATGATCTAAGCAACATGAGACACATATTTGAAGGTCTCAGTGATATAACCCATGCCACTCGCACAGCTCTTCCAGATCCCCCACCGATTTCACGTCTTCACAGAGCAACGCAGGAAACTAGAGAAACAGAAGAGGAATATCGAGGTCCGCTTGAAAATCCACCGCAATCGCCTCCTGCCTCAACCACTGGTGCTCATGCCACCCCACATACTACACCGCGAATCAAAGAAAGAGGAATCAAGGTTATACCAGGCAACTCGATATCTAAAGCAAAATAGTCCAAGAGGAGAAAAAGACAAAGGGAGAGGGAAAAGAAAGAGGCAGTTGAGAAGGAAGCCCTTAGAGTACAAGAAGAGCAGAGAAGACAAAGAGAGTAAGAGGAAAGGCAGAGAGCTGAGGCCGAGAGAGCTCATTTGGCCAACTTACAAGCACGAATAGAGGCAGAGAAGAAGGAGGCACAAGATAGAGATCAAGCCACCCAACAAGCGAAGGCTGGGAGCTCAAAGCCTTCAAAAATCCCTCAGAGAGCCAAGCAATGTGCAAAAAGAAAAAGGGACAAGATTACACTAGAAGAGCAGCAAACCCAAGAGGAGAGGAGGAAAAAATACAAAGATGATCCTCCTCAATGGGCTAGGCAGGCGGTTCCTCCACCACCACCAACTACACAAAGAAAGCAGAGATGGAGGCCAGGCACAGTGGCTCTACGTGAGATTAGGAAATATCAAAAGAGCATTGAGCCAATCATACCCAAAGCGGCCTTCTCTCGGGTGGTGAGAGAGATGATCGATGAATATAGTAACTCCGTTACAAGAATACAACGCGTAGCTTTACTGGCTCTACAGGATGTCGCCGAAGACATTTTGGTGCAGCTTTTTCAAAATGGCGTCTCTTGTATGACACGTGCAAAGCGTGTAACACTAAAAAATACGAATTTAGCCTTAGCAATAAATTTAAGAAATGAAGGATGCCTTCATAAGATGTAGTTTATCCCATGTACTCTCTCTTCATGAGATTTGTAATCTTTTCTATAATATCAAATGGCAAATTTCTACCATTCCGTGCAATTGTTCAATTTTAATTTGTACATTGTTTTTTATAATTATTTTAATTATTGGATATGTTAAATTTCAGTTCACCACCATGGCTCCATTTTTGCCCGCCGAAGCACACACATGCACAGATTCTCAAACATGCAGCCACCAGGCGACCGAGGGGAGCGTCTCCATGATAATTTTTCAAAATGGGGCGACGGGGGGGGCGTATGGGGTCAAGAACGGCATGTGACACATCGGTGACGCCAGGTCGGGTCAAACGGGGCAAAAAAAGCCCCTGTGCACATGACGCGCAAGGAGCAATTCTGTCAGTGGCCCCGCTGATGCATCACATGCCCTTCTTGACCCCGTGCCGCACCCCCCCCCCCCCCCCCCCCCCCCCCCCCCCCCCCCCATTTTGCAAAATTATCACCCCATGCTCCCCCCGGCCGCCCGATGGTTGCATGTTTGAGGTTATGTGCATGTGTGTGCCTAGGCGGGCAAAAATGAAAATTATTGAACAATATGAATTGAAAAACAAGTATTGAATGGTGACAAAAATCATTGACAAAAACATTTATTCTTTATTGATTCGGATATTACATCATGGTCGATTGGTTTTTCTACGAATTAAATCTTGGGGTATTGGGCGAATGGCTGACTCGACGCCAAGGGATTTTACAATTTCCTCTGGGTTTGTCAACCCTGACCTAGGCTCAAGGTGCAGTGGGAGAGGATAGAGACTGGGTGTTTGCTTGTAAAGGCATACAATGCTGCCTCTCGATCCACCAATATACATTTGTGAGCGTTTAAGGTGAGAGAATATTCAATGAGTATGCCACTTATGGATTCACACTTTAGCAGCTCTGCAGAACCATTCTTGGAGAACTCTGTGTGAGCAACCCTAAGAATTAATGGCCCCAGATGGCTCAAGTAGTGCCAAAGAAAGTTATCCCTACCCGTGGAGATGTTGCACAAACCTCCAGTACGCATTGCGAACTTATCAACATGATAAGCCGTTTGCAAAGCATTTTAATTGATATTAACACTTGTAGTAAGGAATACTAGAAATTCTACCAAGTTAAGATTTATTTACGTCAGTTTCTTCATCCCTCTCTTCAAGATTTTTCTTTGTAAGATCGATGCTAGATCGATGATCTCTACCAATTGCAATCAGTGGTTTGTGTGGATGAAATGCGCTCTCTGGTATGCTTTCGTAAGAGGCACATGATTTTATTTCCACTAGTGTACTTGCTACTGTTTGCACTCACTGTTGTTCGTTTTCACTGGGGAGGAAAGAGAGGCTTGATGGGAGACCTTGGTCTTCGAAATCAATTTGAAAATGAATTTTTCTTCCTTTCCACTGGGATCCTTCATGCCTGCATAGATAGCAATCACTACAAGCGACTCATCTTCTCTAAGTCCCAACGTTTTGACAATGTCGTCAAGGAACAAAAATTGATGATCATCCACCACCACTGGATGCAAAGTGAGAATTTGGAGGTCCGGGACCTCTTCCAACACCTCATCTCCCTCTATCATTCGATCTTCCTCCTCAGCGGCGTTGGGATCTTGCAAGAGTACGAGTGCCATAGATGCTTCGGCCTGCTCGTCTATCTCTTCGATAACTTCATTTGATTCCTCCACAATGTTCACAGGAGGTCTTTGGTTGACCTTCTCCTTTAATTTTCCCTTTTCCATGCCCTCAAGCACAAGTAATGCTAGAACCATGTCCCATGAAATAAATTGGGTGCCTATGCACCCCATGCCCAAATCCATGAGATCACCCTCATCCTCTATCTTGAAGTTCCGTTCCGTGAGGCCTTTAATAAACCTCAACAAGCAAAAGCGGAAGTTTTTGTCAGCTGCATAGAGATGCTTCAAGAAATCCACTAACAACCACGCCATGTTGGGTCCCTCAAAGATTATGGCATATTCCTCCATGTGTTGCGCCATGTAGTCAAGAAAGCTTCTGAATGCCTCTGCATGAAGGTTGGCAGTGGCCTGCATGTCAATTGTCCCTTGGAACACACCGAGTAGTTCACGTGCTTGATCTGCAAGTCCTACCTTTTCTAATTGTGTGAGAAGTGCATCAATAGACGTTGCCATGGTTTTGTTCGCGAAGAAGATGCGAACAAAGCTTAGAGCTAGAGTTTTGTGAATGTGAGAAATGAAGTTTAAAAACTAGAAAGTCACTTATATACCCAAAGTCACTTTTTAAAAAGCACCTAAATTAATGTCAAAATAACTTTAAACTTTAATTTGAAACAAAATCACGCGACAAAGCATTAAAAGACACCAACATTGAAAACATTGTGCTCCACAACCGTAATAAATTGCACATTTCAATAAAAAACTTGAACAAGCTGAGAATAAACAAGTATGCGTAGAAATGAAATTCAAAACACCGTATGTATTAATGTGGACAAAATCCATGTCAGTTACAAGCTTTTACAAAAATAATCATGGAAACGGAACATTCTCACACAGAAAGCTCTTCTCTTTCCTGGAGCGAACAATCTTTTCGTTGATTGCAAAGAGATATTGCTTGGGCAAGGTATATATGAGATTAAGATACTCACGAAGGTGACTAAGATTCCAGTCATTGTTCACTCTAATGTGGTACACTACGTCATTGTGGAGATGTATTTGAAGGTCAACTGATTCTCTAGCAGCAACCTCAGAGTCTAGTGCCTCCCATTCTCCCATCGTCAGCTTCCATCTTCTATAGGGAAAGACCATCGCCAAGCTTTGCTTCACAATATGGTATCTAAACATCACCTTGTCAACAACTACAGAGCACTTGAGTCCATCTCCCTAGTGGTTGACCACCTTAGTTTCCCATCCAGATGCAAGAAACCCGTTGATCGTACTTCCCCCTTTGCAAGTCCACATTGTTGGTGTCATGTGAACACTTTGAAGTCGAAATATAAACACAAACATATGAAGAGACATAAACCATCTTATCGTGGCTTTATGGGAACCATAGGTGCACTTCATTGCTACTTGCACATCCACCTCGATTCTCCTTTTGGTTGCTGCAATTAAGGCACTGTCTCGCTTAGGCCATTCCAAACTCTCCAAGGTTGGCGAGTGAACCAGAGACAGATTACCATATCAATTTCTCCTAGGTGTGACATAAGTATGATCATAAAAAAAAATGTCACGTGAGGCAAGCTTAGAGGACTGACAACCAGCATAGAGCAACTTGCCAAGCTCAGTGTGGATGGCCTCAAAAGTTCTTGTGAAGGACTCTATTGGCTCCCACTCTACAAAATTGGATGGAAAAACATCTGTAAACATGAACAAAAAGCAATGGAAATCTTACAATCATCCAAAGAAACACACAAGGCAAAAATACTAAATAGATAACCAAAAAACTTGCAAGAGGAGTAAAAATTACAATTGGCAGGAAACGTCAATGAAGCCACTGCTGTCTCTAGCTTCAGTTGTGAAGCAACATACACATGTTGCACCTTCGCAAGCCTCTTGCCGTCTTGTGTTTTCTTGAAATCCATGATTCTTCCCTTCCAATGGTGTGCTCGAGAAGCCATGTGTCTCCTTGAGACCTTGTGTTCACCTCTTCAGCTGGGCTGCATTGTCACCCACATCATTTGTTTTAACTCCATTGTCACCCAATATCCATTGTCATCTTGTACACTGCTGCATGAAATAGAGTCAATGACACTACTAGGTCATCGTGTACCTGATGATTCCATGGAAAATAGTGGCACAACGTGCACATAAACACTTATGATTAGACATTGCACATCCATGTTGTCAGCTGTATAAAGAGCAAGAATCTTGATGGTACACAAAGGTAGATCCTCTCTAGAGAGCTTAATGGAGAAGGAGCAAGAAACCTGCTGAGGAAAGAAAGAGGGATGATGTAGCAAAAGGATATGCTGTAGACTTCAGCTTTAGCTAGAGGTTTTTAATGAATTCCATGGAGCAATGGAGAACTTCAGCTTGAGGAGAACGCAGCCCTCAAGAATGCAGTAAGCTTGAGGGAAAGGAGGTTACTTCTGCTGCAAAGCTTTTGGGAGGGAAAATTGAAAGGAAGGAAAGAGAAACAAGGTGAAGTGAAGAGAAGTGAGAGATGGTACAGTAGAGAGAGAGGGAGGGAATGATCAACACGTTTTTGGAGGGACCCCCTTTTAGGAGAGAGAAGGGGATAAGCTGGCAGCCAGTAGAGAGAGAAAGGATTGGTTTTTCCTCAACTATTTAGAGAAAAGTTCATTTTTTTGAATTTATAAGAGATTTTCTCTTTGTATTTTATAAAAGAGTAAAATTTTGACCACTTACTTTTAGGCCCTTCCATACCCACCATTTTCAGTCCACATGGCATCCACCCATTTTCCCCTTCCATAATCTCCTTTTTAATCCCATGGCAAACTCTTAGACCCCATTCCCTTCCTAATGCTTACGAGAAAGATGTACATCTCCTCACATAATCACTCATATTATCATAGCTTAGCTTAGTAATTAGTATGGTAGAGGAGATGAGCATGCACTGAAGCTTGGCTCTTGGTTGGATTTGCATCACAAAGCCAAGAGTTGTTGGTTTAGGCCTCCCTTATCAATCACAAGCTTGGAGGAGGTGATAATCTTTCCATTAAATCTTGAGAAGGAGGGAGGGAGAGAGAGAGAGAGAGAGAGAGAGAGAGAGAGAGAGAGAGAGAGAGAGAGAGAGAGAGAGAGAGAGACTTCTTGCTTCACACATGATCTTGTGTGAGAGTGTATGCAATAATGCCTTTGAAAATTCAGCCCCCTCTCTCTCTTGGTTGCCCTCATGCTATTTGATCATGCTTCCACCCCATTGGACCTCTCCAGGCTTAGCCAATAGGATTTAAGGAGCATAAGTGATAGCCTTCTAACATGTGTCCCCCTTTCCCCTTTTGTGAGAACTTTAGTTATTAAATTAATGCAACTAAACTCTCATTGGACCCCTTTGTCTCCTGGCCAATAAGAATCAGGCAAGCCATTGGGCTGCTGAATGCTCATTGGGCCCCTTGGGAGACTGTCCAATAGTCTTCTAGAGAGCTTATTTCTTATTGGTTCTTTTATTAAGTGTTTTTAAATTAATTAAACTAGATTTACTCTAGCCTAATTCTCATTGGTCCACCTCCATGGCCATCCAATAGGATCTGAGTACACCTTGTGGGCATCTGGGCTAGGGAGCTGACATATTCCCTTTGTGTAAAGGGAGCTGGTGTGTGTTTCTCTCTCATCCCCTACTTCCATGGCTCGCCCCCCCCCTTTGTAGGATTTGTGAAGACTTTTTTGGTACACACACAAACGATCCAATTTCCCTAGTGATGGCCTTTAGACACAACGTTTGAATTTTGGAACCTTAGCATTTTGGAAGTCTTAATGGGCTGCACCTTAGGGTCTTTAAAGCCCATTGTTGCACATTGCTCTTTTGCAGATGGCCTCCCCTTTGGATCCCTATTTTCCTTCCTTTGGATCCCTATTGTGGTCGGTCTGCCAGCTTAACCAATATTCTAGCTTTTTCTCCCCTGACACTCCCCCATATTAAATGATTATTTTAACATGAGAAAATCATTTAGGAGAATTAGATATTAGTTATTATGACATTACCTCTCTCTTGAAATCATAGTCGTCCTCGATTAGCCTATTCATTAGTCCTTTTTCTAGTGGATAGAGGATCCCTATGTAACCTACGACAACGTTCCAGAATGGATGACTAGTCCATTTGGCGCTTGAGAGCCTAAGGTTGTTGCAAGCATGTCTGCACATCAGTCCTATAAATTTTCCATAGTAGAGTGACAAGCTCTACTTGGTGTTTGAGAGACGTCGTCTCCCCAGACTTGATCTAAGCATGCATACTAATTAACATTTGTGCACAATAAAGAAAAAGAGAGTCTTATAAGTCAAAAACTTTGTTCATCCTAAACATTTGTACATTTGCTTACTCTAGGGAAGCATTGTAAGCATTGACAAGGTTTAGGTTATCCTTTAATTGTATGCCTTGCATGCATCTAGCATCTTCAGAAGGATAATTCTTACCGACTCTTAGTACCTTGTCTTTATGTCAGAGAATGGACCGGGCACCAGCACCTCTTCTTGGTCCTCAATCTCTGGTGGGTCTTCAATAGTTGGTTCTTGAGGTGGCTCTCCTTTGTAAGGCTTTAGTAGGCTCACATGGAAAATATTGTGTATGAGCCAATGGCTGAGCAACTTGAGTCTAGTAGGCCATCTCATTGATTGGCCTAAGAATCTAAAAGGGACCATAGTACCTTTTTGCTAATTTGGCATAATACTTTTGGTGTCCCGTAGGATTCTTGCCCGTCATGTGCCTTAATTGAGCCTTGGGGAATTTAAGTAAGACCCAATCATTTTCTTTAAAGTCTTGGGCTCTTCTGCACTTATCAGCAGCAGCCTTTTTCCTTTTTTTTGAGATAGAGATAGCATCCTTAATCTTTTGGAAAGATTCTTGTAGGTCTCACCTATACTCATCTGCAATGAAGATCTTCCCGTGTGCCTTAAGTAGCAAGGGAGTTTTTGATCTTCCCTCAATTACTTCGAAAGTTTCTTTTCCCATGGAAGTATGTACAATGTTATTGTAGGCATACTCCACTAAGGGTAAGTACAGTAATGTGAGCAATATGAAAATGATTCATCAAATATCAAGAATAGGTTTCCTGTTCCACGGGTAGAAGACCTATTTGATAAGCTTCGAGGGTCCACCTACTTCAGTAGGATTGACCTAAAAAGTGGCTCAGTATTTGATGTAGTGTGACCAGCTTTGAGGATATGAAATTGTGAGTAGAACCAGGGTCAAAGGGAATAAAATCATCATGTTCTATTACCTTTCCCCAAGCATGTAATAAAGGAGATCCTTTGTGGTGAGTTCCCTCTTCTTGGATTTAGACCAAGGTAGCTCTAGGAGGCTCATGGCGGGTGTTCTTTTGGGGACAAGGGCGGTACGCATGCCCTTGATCGCCGCACTTGAAACATCGGTTATCCTTGCGATAACATTCAAGCTCTTCAGGAGAGAGTTTGTTTTTACCTTTGTAAACTACCTTCTCCTTAGCTTTGTTGGAATTGCCCTTAGGAGACTTTTGGACATTGTCCTTCCCCTTAGGCTCATTGGAATCCTTGTTTTCCGTGGGCTTAGAATTTCTCTTAGCCCTTGTTTGAAAATTGATTTGAGAAGCCACCATAGTATGGTGTATAACCACCGATATGGCGTGTGGCCTTTGGGAGTTGACATACTCCGCCATTTCTTTAGTTAAGCTCGCACAAAATTGTTGCTTTTTCTCTCCAAATTCCATCTTTTTGAAGACAGTGGCTTTGAGATGTAGGTCCCAAAACTTGTCTACATATTTATGAATGGATTTGTAGGGAGAGAGCTTCAAGCTTCTCCATTCGGTGAGTACTTCGTCTTTGGCATCGGTGGCCAAAAACTACTTCATAATGGAAGCTCTTAAGGCTTTCCATGTTCGCGGAGCTTCACTGTTGGTCCGTAGGCTAAACCACCATTGCCTAGCAGACTTTTGAAAGTGCATATCTTAGAGGACTCCATGAAGCCCTCATCTCCAAACACCGCATCAAATTGTTGGATAAAGGCCAAGACTTTGTCCGTAGCACCAAAGGTGCCATCATAGGTAAGGAAAGAGATGCTCTTTCCTCCCTCTTTAAACTTCTTGAGTTTGGATGACCTCTTCCATGCAACATAGGATTTCCTATGGCCCCTTCTTTTTTATGGTTCAAAAGCTGCACCATCGCTTTCTTCAGAAGATGAAGAATTTAAGGAAGATGGAAGAGAGGGTGACCTCTTTCTCGCCTTTTTCTTGCCTTGATCCTCTTTGTCTGCACCATCACTTTCATAAGAGGAAGAGGATGAAGAAGAGGGAGAAGAGGGTGTCCTCTTTCTCGCCTTTTTCTTCTCTTGCTTTTTGTCATCTCTCTTTGAATTATGGTGTGGAGATGTGTGTGATGGTCTTCTCCATTTAGGAGGTGATGGAGAACATTTTGCCCCCCGTCTTCATGGAGCCATCTCCACCGAGGTGGTAGGAGACTCACTTCTTTCTCGTTCCTTCGGTGGGGGCTCTTGAGTTCTCCTTTGGGAAGGAGATGCGTCTTCAAGAAGCAAATTTTTGAGCCCTTCGTATGGATCATCTTCTTCTTCCCGAATCGGAGAGAGACCCCTTTTGGGAGTCTCACAAGGAGGCTTCCTAGATACTCTCTCATCATGGTGGGGAGTTTGGAGAATCCCATGAGCATGAAGCTGCCATTGCACTTCACTTTGGAGGGATGGATTGCCCATGGCTTGTTGAAGCCTAGAAACAAGGTAGCTAACAAGCATAGGGGCATCATTAGTAGCCTGCTCATTAGCAAAATCAAAGCTGTCAACATTAATTTCACTCTCTTTACTATTGTCATCCATTCTAACGACTTTTAGGTGTAAACTTGTTTAGGTGTACTTTGGCACTTCAAGCCCTAGTTGCTACTCCTCTTTACCCCTTTAGAAAAGCACTCAAGCTAATGTACCCGTGGCTTGAATACCATTAATTGCAAGGAATAAAAGAGAGATTCATTCAACACCAAAACAATACCAGCTCCTGGCAAGCTTCTAATATCTCAATAGTGGTTAAGCCGTAGGCAAGCCCCGTAGGACTCCACTATTAAGACCATAGCTCTTGACGGTGATGCCTATTCTACTTACTCAATTGCAATTAATAATACCAACCATTTATAGCTAGCTTGAGGACCTCCCTTCTTGAGCAAGAAAAGAGAAACCTTGTGCTCTGATACCAATGTAACATGTAATGGCCTAGTAACTTGCGTGTAATGGAAAATAACATGAACATAGTGAGCATTTCGTTAGAATAGGTTCCTAATGAGCACAACAAGAGTGCTTGAGTGGAGAGAGCAAAAAAAATCATAACACCTAGTTAGATAGCATGAAAAATACTTCAAAAGAAAGAGAAATTAAGCTATTGACAACAGCCGGATTTACATGGAGCCGGTCCCCCCTCCAAAAGGCTTTGTATTATAGGTTTCTCCCATCAAGAGAGACATTTTACAATACAATTATTTGTGTTCCTTCAATACTAGCTAGTGCAATGAAGATGGAAGCTTCAAGCACCAAGTAATACACTTATAAAACACAACATCAATTCCATCATGGTCTCAGACCCAAGACCTCACACACCTTCGAAGACGGTGAGAGCTAGTGGGGTATGAGAGTAGATTGAGAGGAAGGGGTAGTCTTACGAGAAAGATGTACATCTCCTCACATAATCACTCACATTAGCGTAGCTTAGCTTAGTAATTAGCATGGTTGAGGAGATGAGCATGCATTGAAGCTTGGCTCTTGGTTGGATTTGCATCACAAAGCCAAGAGTTGTTGGTGTAGTCCTCCCTTCTCACAAGCTTGGAGTAGGTGATAAGCTTTCCATTAAAGCTTGAGAAGGAGAGAGAGAGTCTTCTTGCTTCACACATGAGCTTGTGTGAGAGTGTGTGCAATAATGCGTTTGAAAATTCAGCCCCCTCTCTCTCTTGGTCGACCCCTCATGCTATTTGCTCATGCTTCCACCCCATTCGACCTCTCCAGGCTTAGCCAAAGGAGCATAAGTGATAGCCTTCTGACATGTGTCCCCCTTTCCCCTTTTGTGAGAGCTTTAGTTATTAAATTAATGCAACTAAACTCTCATTGGAACCCTTTGTCTCCTGGCCATTAGGAATCAGACAAGCCATTGGGCTTCTGATGATGCTCATTGGACCCCTTGGGAGACTGTCCAATAGTCTTCTAGAGAGCTTAATTAGTATTGGTTCTTTTATTAAGTGTTTTTAAATTAATTAAACTAGATTTACTCTAGCCTAATTCTCATTGGTCCACCTCCATGGCCATCCAATAGGATTTGAGTACACCTTGTGGGCATCTAGGCTAGGGAGCTGACCTATTCCATTTGTGTAAAGGGAGCTTGTGTGTGTTTCTCTCTCATCCCCTACTTCCATGGCTCCCCCCCCCCCCCCCCCCCCCTTTGTAGGATTTGTGAAGACTTTTTTGGTACACACACAAAGCATCCAATTTCCCTAGTGATGACCTTTGGACACAACCTTTGAATTTTGGAATCTTAGCATTTTGGAAGTCTTCATGGGTTGAACCTTAGGGTCTTTAAAGCCCATTGTTGCACATTGCTCTTTTGCAGATGGCCTCCCCTTTGGATCCCTATTTTCCATTCTTTGGATCCCTACTGTGGCCGGTATGCCAGCTTAACCAATATTCTAGCTTTTTCTCCCCTGGCACTTTCCCATATTAAATGATCAGCTTAACATGAGAAAATCATTTAGGAGAATTAGATATTAGTTATTATGACACGATTGGTCACCAATGTGCACTAGAATTTGGATAGATTTTGGCAAAGTTTTTTATCAGGTCACACAACAAATTTTACATCAAGCCGATCATAGATGAGGGCTGATTTGGAGCAGCTCAAGGGTTGATTTACATCAGCTTTGGATGGGTCAAAATTTGACAAGTAGCCAGAGTGCAAGCTAATCAGGCACATAGTTCAAAAGTCAAACTAAGACACATTGAGGGTACATTTAGTTATCAATAGAAGTGGTTCGTTAGTACATTGCCAGTCCCTATATGCTACACACTCTTTGACTAATTATACTCATTTAGATCATGTGAGACCTAAATTCTATATGTAAGATAGGGGCATGATAGTTTTCTTCATTGATTGTCATATAAGTGTAGAAAGGGGGGTCATATTCCCTAATATGAGTTGTATATAGGGTCGTCCACTCGCAGGTGGCATCCTATTTTGTATATAGAGTGAAACCCTCGAGAAACACGCAAACATGTTAATAAATATTAGAGATCACGTTTTCAAACATATGATAACGTTAAATATTTATGTGAACTTCCTTTATAAACTGCAAAAACCACCCAAACGGGTAGTCCTATTGAGCTTTTCCCATATTCTGATGGGCCTGCTGGTGGGTTTTTGCTATATCCCAATGGACCTGCTAGGAAAAAATAACAACACTTGTGGGCTTTTGGTGGGGTTATTAGATCACCATTCATCTGCTTAAATGTGATCATGTAAATATGATAATAACACATGGTAATCACAAAAAAAATCACATGATCACATGATTACTAAATCCATGATTCAGATCTAGCTTATATCATGCTCATCAAAATAGCCAAAATGTTTTTGACATGCATAAATACCTTCCAAGAGGCAAAGCAAAGTGACAATGCATGGATGTCCTTCCTTGAGGGCAATAAAGGCTTGTGTTATGATCTATCCAGCCAGCCCCCATATGAAGTGCTCTATGGATTCTACGCTTTGCTTATGTTTCTACCCTCATATTACATGCAAACATTTGAGGAGGCTTTCTACACAAGGTTCTTCACTTTTAGATCCTGAATATTTGGCATAGTAGTATAGAAGGTCTAGGGGAAGACCGGGCAAGCGAGGGCCAAGACAGAGCCATGCACTCAAGGGGGCCCTATTATTAGCAAGAAAGGGCCTATATAAGGCATGGCTGGGTGGAGATTTGCACACTCTAGTCCCCCTAGTCTTCTACTCGTATCACAGATCAGGGGAAGGGAGAGCTATCGAGGAGGGGGGAAAGCCTCTGCATGCTTTTTTCATGGTTGCATGATCTCTCTCTCTATCTGTGTGTGTGTGTGTGTGTGTGTGTGTGTGTGGGGCCGTGGGAAACCGCCTTGCAAGGCATGGAATCAAGCAATGAGACATGGCCGTTGTAACATTTAATGGTCTAAAAACTTATGTGTAGCGGAAATTAGCATGAACATAGTGGACATTTCATTAGAATAGATTCCTAATGAGAATTACAAGAGTGATTGGGTGGAGAGAGCAACAAAAAGCATAACACCTAGCTAGATAGCATCGACAATACTTTCAAAAGAGAGAGAAATTAATCTAATGACAACAGTTGAGGACCGGATTTGCATGGATCCCGTCCCCCCTCCAAAAGGCTTTGTATTATGGTTTCTCCCATCAAGAGAGACATTGTACAATACAATTCTTTGTGTTCCTTCAAGACTAGCTAGTGCAATGAAGATGAAAGCTTCATGCACTAAGCAAAACACTTAGCAAACACAACTTGAATTATCCCCGTTCTCAGACCCAAGACCTCACACACCTTCGAAGATGGTGAGAGCTAGCAGGGTATGAGAGTAGATTGAGAGGAAGAAGGAGTATCTTACGAGAAAGATGTACATCTCCTCACATAATCACTCATATTAGCATAGCTTAGCTTAGTAATTAGCTTGGTAGAGGAGATGAGCATGCATTGAAGCTTGGCTCTTGGTTGGATTTGCATCCACATGCCAAGAGTGTGTTGATGTAGGCTTCTATCTCACAAGCTTGGAGTAGGTGATGAGCTCTCCATTAAAGCTTGGGAAGAGATAATCTTCTCTTTCTTCACACATGAGATTGTGTGAGTGTGTGTGTGATAATGCCTTGCAAAAATCAGCCCCCTCTCTCTCTTGGGCGAGCCCTCTTGCTGAGCCCTCATTGGCTCTCCCCAAGTAAAGCCAATGACTATTAAGCAGCATAAGTGATAGCCTTCTGACATGTGTCCCCCTTTCCCCTTTTGTGAGAGCTTTAGGTAATTAAATAATTAAACTAAACTCTCATTGGACCCCTTTGCCTCCTGGCCAATAGGAATCAGGCAAGCCATTGGGCTCCTGAATGCTCATTGGACCCCTTGTGAGATTGCCCAATAGTCTTCTAGGAGACTTAATTCTCATTGGTTTCTTTTATTAAATGTTTTTAAATTAATTAAACTAGATTTACTCTAGACTAATTCTCATTGGTCCACCTCCAAGGCCATCCAATAGGAATTGGGCACACCTTGTGGGCATCTGGGCTAGGGAGGTGACATGTGTCCCTAATTCCCTTTGTGTAAAGGGAGCCTATGTGTGTGTGTGTGTGGCTTTCTCTCTCATCCCCTAGAAGAAGGGATCGCCCCCTTCCATGTAGGGATATGCAAATACTTTTTAGTCATGCACAAAGCATCCAATTTCCCCTAGGGTTGACCTTTGGACACAACCTTTGAATTTTGGGACCTTACCATTTTGGAAGTCTTAATGGGCTGAACCTTAGGGTCTTTTTAGCCCATTGTTGCACATGGATCTTTTGTAGATGGCCCCCCCTTTGGATCCCTATTTTCCCTCCTTTGGATCCCTATTGTGGCCGGTCTGCTAGCTTAGCCAATATTCTAACCTTTTCTCCCCTGGCACTTCCCCACATTAAATGATCAGTTTAATATGAGAAAATCATTGAGGAGAATTAGATATTGATTATTATGACATCCGTGGGAAACTACCCCTACAGAGCCAAGAGGAAGAAAGGGTGGAGAACATTGTGTGTAACAACCCTTGGAGGGGGGAAAGAGTTGGGGGTGAGATCTACACAAATCGATCGAGTCTAGGAACATCGGCCTCATTGGCAGTCTGTGGTGAACACCACATCATCACATTCCTCTCCCTTCGTTGCCGCCATCGTAGGCCCTCTCTCAAAAAAATGATTTTCACACTTTTTGCTTAGTTTGGGTGCCCAAGGGTGCCCTAAGGTCACACCCTAAGGGATTGCTCCCTTGCAAGGGCTAGCGACGGGTTTCCCCAAATCCACATAGCATGAAACCCACGCGAGGAGCAAAGTGAAGAAATTTAGAAAGCAAGCTCACATGTAGCAGCATGCAAGGCATGCAAACAAAAAAATACAAAAATTGACCTTAACAAAAATTCCTGACTTTTTTGCCAGTCAATTACAAAAAAATTAAACTTCGTACTTACATAATTGCATCAAGTGCGGATCAATTCTATTACAAGGGGATGAAATAGGAAAGGCCTTTCAATCCTATTAAGACTAGCACTGAACTATGTCTGATTGAGGTCGTTCCATACTCGCTGATGCTCTCTTTCAGAAAGAAAATTTTTGCAGGTTACTTCGTTAATTCTGATGACAAATTGGCAATGGTTTGAGGCTCAAGGAATCTCATCACCCTAGGCCATCTGTTCGACACGGCAAGTCGATTCATGACCATGAGTTATGCATATTTTTTGGCATTTTTCTTGTCTAGTTAGTTCCAATTAAGTAGTTGGCATTTGAATTTTGGAGCAAGGTTCACTTGGCCTCCAAAATGGTGTTTTGAGAAAGGCTCACTAACTGAATATAAATAGCAATATTCAGTACAACACTCAAGAGTTGACCGTTGAGACTTCTTCTCATGCATGGCATGTGTACATATCTAAGGGCAATGTCAGAAGCAAGGATTTCTTTTTCATGCTTATGGTATAATAACTCCACAATTTGGAGTATGCTATGAGCAGATCAATGCGGGGAGCTTTACCATTATATGGCTTGAACATTCAATGGGTATTGCTATTATATCTAAGACAAGTTCTAGACAATGGTGCTCGGCATGGCCAACCACTTGTTGTAGCTTGAGAAATTGCTAGGGGTTTCTTTTTTTTTTTTTTGCGTTCTAGATTTGCATTTTTACTAGGGCATGGTTCCTAGGCAAAGTTTTCCAAAGTTTCCATCAATCAAGACAAACTTATATGGTCAAGGACACCAGTAATCAAGCCAAATAGGTATGAGGTACATACCTTGCAAGTATTTTCCTATTTTTCCATAAGCAGTACAATTCAACAAGGTTGATTCTCTGTGAATGCTCAACAAGGTCAATTTTCTTTTACTATGACATTTTTTAATGGGCCAGAGTATCTATAAGCTATAAGCACCATAGCTCCATGCACAATTATGTGAAGCAAGGCTTCAATTTTCGCATCTCTGTCATTGAGGTTTCCAAAGTTTGAAAACCTGGTACATACGACAACTCTCCCTTGTGCAACAGATATGGCTTCTAGATATGTTTTCAATCCAGCTTCAAGAGAGTTTTTCCTTTGGTATTTCAGGACAATGGGCTATAGCAAGGCAACAAGGTCAACCAATTTTAAGTTTTTTCTTGTTTTTCTATGCTTAAAACTTTAATTTGAAAAGGGTTTACTATGCAAAATCAAAGTTCTTTTACATATTCTCATGTTTTGATGCATCTCTATGAGAGAGTATTGTACAAGCACATTGTTCTATGCTTATAGGATAAGCTACACCTCAGACATTGTTCGCACAGAAGCATTTGTAAGGGGCATACACCAGTACAATAAAGGATTTTCCTCAGCCCAACATTCTCTTTCTATTTCTCTCTCTCTCTCTCTCTCTCTCTCTCTCTCTCTCCCCCCCCCCCCCGCCCTCCTAATTCTTTATGGGAAAGGTGAGATTAGGCATGATTTTACTAAAATATTTCTATGTCGATATGTTAACATGAAGGGCTAAAAGCAATCTATTTTTGAAGGGCTAAGAACCATCTATTTTGGAATGGCTAAGAGCCATCCTTTTGTAATCCATCATTGATTGATTTCAAGATCTAACAATTCTATCGAGTTTACTACCCATGGATTCTAATGGACAAGCAAAAGTCTTGCCATTATTGATTCTTTGGGTGTTATTATAACATTACATACTTAGCTATGAATATCAAGTTGAGTTTTTGAAAGTCCTAAACTTATAAAGGCTTATCTCTACCAAGGTGTATAGATGAAGCAAGCATTTCAGACAACACGGCTGTTCACAAAGATCCAAAATGATGGACCTTGGGGTCTAGAAAAGATCTAGTTGTGAATACAATTCCAACTTAAGTAGATCTATTTTTTCTATAGCACTGAGAGTGTCTATATGAGCAGAGTTTTGGGGTAAGACCCAACTGGTGATTACTAAATCACTTATTACGTGTTGATGGTCAATTCTTGGAACCTTCACACTTTCACTTTTAAGGAAAGAAGTCCGCAAGCTACCAAGAGGTAGCGGACACGTTCAACTTCCAAAGTTGACTTCATTTACTATTGGGTGCTAGTTTGAGCAATTTTCATGCAAAGTCTAACCAACGGGTTTGACAAAGTAGATTTTAACCAAAAGGTTTGGATTGGAAATTCAACAACCAGGGTTATATGTACAATATACTTGACTTTCACTAATTTTAAATTAGTGTTTCTAGGCCTTTGCAACGGGAAATTTAGACAGGTGCCTTTTACTATAGGTAAGTGAACACTATGTTCAATCTCCAAGTACGCATTTGATTCGGTTTTAGTTCTTTTAGGCAAGGCCTATATAGAGCATGGATGGTGGAGAGTTGTAGGCTCTAGTCCCCTCAGTCTTATAGAATCTCAGAGCTAGATTTGTAGCCTGTTTAGCAATTGGAGAAAAGAATAAGATAACCATGCAATTCATTACCACGAACAAAAAAGTGCTTCAAATCAAGTACCAAAAAGATCTAGAAGAACTCCAAAAGTGCCATCAATCACAAAGGCCCAAGCACTATCTAGCTATGTCGCGGACGATCTAGACTAGGAGGGGGGGAAATGTTAGTCGAACTACTAACAAAGGAGCCTTTATAACAACCTAATTTTTAATTACCCATTTTTTTGAGTGATCTAGATATCTCTAGCTATATGCCTTTGTAATTTATGGATTCCTAGACTAAAAATTTTAAGGATGACGTGATTATGAGCCAGTTAAAGCGAGGCTAATTGCTTCCAAATTGTATCACCAATGAATCCCTAGGTTGTAAAAGAGTTAGAATGTTACCCATATTTTTTATATAAAACCTTTGGCTAAGGTATAAAAACCAATTTTTGTAAGGGTTTGTAAGTTTTGGATAATAAGCGTATAACCTTTTTTATATAAAACCTTTGGCTAAGGTATAAAAACCAATTTTTGTAAGGGTTTGTAAGTTTTGGATAATAAGCGTATAACATTTTTGCAGAGCACTGTGTGTTGGGTTTCCAATCCCGAGTCTAGTAAGTGTCTACCTACGGGAATGCTCTTCTAAAGCATACACTTAAAACCTCCAATCAAATAGAGTTGCTTCGGGTCTCTCTCTCTCTCTCTCTCTCTCTCTCTCTCTAGTTACCCTCTCTCTGTTCTCTATTTTGCACGCCATCACCTCGCCATGGCTCCTTGTTGATGGCACCCTCCATAGCCGCTGACCCTACAACTGGTATCAGAGCCCAGGCGGGCATCTCAAAATGCTGTAGAGCTAAAGGGAGGTGGTCTATGAATCGTATCAAAATGCTACCACATGCATGGTTGAGGTTGACGCGCAGGCAAGGCAGACAACATCTCAAAACTTCGTCGCTAGCAAAGCCTATGCAGGTCAAGGAAGCAAGTCCACAAGGTTATCTACGCATAGCATATCAAAACATTGTGTGGAAGTTACAGCACCTCAAAACGCGGCCCTTTTTTGTGGTGCTGGCAAGGCAACCCTAGGCGGGGCATAGCAAAAAGCTTGAAGACAAGCTACTAGTGAGGCAATTTTTGTACCATATCAAAATGATGTCTACAGTAGCCAATTGGGAATTTTGTGTGCATTTCAAACGTTGTGTAGAGTAGAGGATTCTCGAAGCTTCTCAAAAGGCTCACTACAAAGAAGCTTACAAGCTTGTCAAGGCAACGATGGTGGTAGGTTTCCAACAGAACAACATGCCCTCTCCATGTGTGAAGCTGTCAACTCAAAAAGTGGATCAATATTTTAGTAGCAAGCATCTCAAAATTCTATTAACAAACGATCCGCACACGGTAGAAGAATTGTTAGAGGAGACTTTTCAACACATGGTTTAATTATGAGGTTTTTTTGAAGCATCATAAACATTCAAGGCCCAATTTTCAACAAATCACAACAAGACACAAGCAAGATTCTAAGAATTGGCTCCTTTACCTCATATCTTGGCTATCTAAATAGCTTGCTCTGGGACAAAAAGGTTTCAAAAAATGTTTTTTTTGGGCACTATTCTAGAGCCTTAGCTATCCAAGTTCGTCTTACCAATACTCATTCTTGATCCAATCAAGAATCTCCACCAAGAATAGAGTACCTTTGAAGTTTGGAAAAACATCCTGAGAATTTTTTTGGAAAAGTTAAAATTTGAGGTTTATTAAAAGCGTCTTAAACATTCAAGCCCAATAATGTTACATTTTTCAACAAATCACAACAAGACACATAAGCAAGATTCTAAGAATTGGCTCGTTTACCTCACATCTTGGCTATCTAAATAGCTTGCTCTCGGGAAAAAAGGTCTCAAAAGATGTTGTTTTGAGCACTATTCTAGAGGCTTAGCTATCCAAGTTCGTCTTACCACCAATACTCATTCTTGATCCAATCAAGAATAGAGTACCTTTGAAGCTTGGAAAAACATCCAGAGAAAAATAAATGTGTTGTTCAAGATACCTTTCGGTAAATAAGGGTAGTGAATCTGGAGACCAACCATAGAAGGCTCGATGACACACATGCAGTTGATTGGATTGAACCTAAGGCCTGGCACGTATTTGGCTCCATAGCAAGTTTCCCATAGATTTTGTAACATTAACACAAGAAGTTTTGGATAAATTCTCACAATAATTCCCACATTGTGACTTACCTCAACATCATGAGCTTCTGTGAGAGAGGCACCGCATACCTACCTAGGTACGATTGGGGGTAGGGGACCGCCGGCCCCGTGGGGGGCCGGCGGTCCCCTACCCCCAATCGTACCTAGGTAGGTATGCGGTGCCTCTCGAGTAGAAGCTCGTGATGTTATGCAGTATATGAAAGACACTCAAAAAGACTATGTTTTCCCACATGAGAAAATTTATAAACCTTCTTGTGAAAGTCTAATGTTTTATGTAATATCATTATGATCAACGCCCACATGTGCGCGCGCGCGCGTGTGTGTGTGTGTGTGTGTGAGAGAGAGAGAGAGAGAGAGAGAGGGAGGAAAGTCATCAACCCTGGGAAAAGAAATCTTTGAAGCTCGAGAAGAGCTCAAATGCTCAAATAGTTAGCATTATATGTGTAGTACATGGAGACAGAACAACACACAGATCAAGAGTTGATGCATTAGAAGCATACCCTTTGTACTTGCATATGCCACCCTGACAATTCTTCTTCTAGTTAACTTTGCATTAGCATAAAAGAGGATGTTAACGATGTTTTCGACGAGGACGAGGACGATGAAGATGACGATGTAGACGACGAGCGCTTAATGAATTCAATGCACTCTGCGATGGCATCTGC
Source organism: Adiantum capillus-veneris (assembly GCF_014529385.1). Classification (NCBI taxonomy): domain Eukaryota; kingdom Viridiplantae; phylum Streptophyta; class Polypodiopsida; order Polypodiales; family Pteridaceae; genus Adiantum; species Adiantum capillus-veneris. The sequence goes on along the minus strand of NC_140957.1, from coordinate 121,242,838 downwards.
ATCAGCCAGAGAAGGGAAAATTGGGTAATGGCAGTAGGGGTAATGCTTGTAATCATGGTCATTTCTGTGTAAACGCTGATGATGGGGCTTGTTAGATGGGCTTCTTTGGAACGTCCATCCCCGGCCAAGAGCACTCTCTGTGGGCTGTTGTGCCGCATAATGGTCCTTCTCTGTAGATAACCCATCAGCATTCTTCCTCCTCTTGGAAGAGAAAAATCTGCCACATTTGTCCTTCACCTTTTTCAGTAGCATGCGAGCCCGGAGCTTGACGCCACCGGGAAGTCTTCTAGTAAGAACTCTTCTGGATGCCTCCCTTTTCCTTCCTGTGTGGAAGGCACCAGGGATGTCAATTATCTTGCTCCATTTGCTTTGCATTTTGGTGAAGATAGAGCTGTACAAAGCCTCTTGGGGTTTCTCGTCAAGATCGATGACCATGTCGCTCGCTTCTGTACCATGCGCAATCCGTCGCTTCTTCCTCCCCAGCATGCCCACTAGAGCTGATGCAGATTCCCTCGATCTACGCAGCAATAGGGAGAGAAAGCTCCGGGGTGGCAAAATGCTGGCTCTTCAGGAGTAAATGTGGTTGAGAATGAGCAGAAAGTCTGCAGATGCGAAGGCGAAAACACGCCGCACCGCACCAAACTACACTCGGCTACACAGACAATTAGGAGGAGTCAATGCTTAGAAGAAGCATTGCTAAAATCAACGATCAAGATAGCTTCACATGTGCAGGTCGAGCTTCAAAATCAACATCAAGAAAGGCTAGCCACCAGACTCAAGAGCCCAAGAAAAGGGGTAATTACTGGAGGAAAAGCATGGGGCAGAAGAGCCATCAGTGAAAGCTCGTTTGCAAGGACCCAGAAGAGACCCAAATTATCAAGAATGTATGCAGATTATCTAAGCAATTAGAGTGGCGATTAGGGATTAGGCGGTTCTGAATGTGCGACCGTGTGTGTGTGTGTGTGTGTGTGTGTGTGAGAGAGAGAGAGAGAGAGAGAGCCTTCTAGGAGTTGGCATTCATGGCAAGCAGCATGAGAGTGGGTGGCGCTATACCAGCTCCACTCTACTCTACTCCCTCTCTTAAAATGATGAAGATGAAGATGAAGATGAAGGTGAAGAGAAGACGGCAGGTAAACTAAATTAGAAGGAGACGGCATCGGCAGTTTTCTTATTACACACCCAGTTTTTCTTCTCCCCGTCAACGGTGGTTTGATAACCTCTCAACGGAAGCAGTGAGACTAGATCAAACCCCAAAATGCACCTGTCACGATATTAAAAAAATTGTTAAAAAACAGGAATCTGGAAATGATGCGATTTAAGCTGAGGCGAAAAGTAGGCGGCGCGGCAAGTGGGAGGGAGTAATTGGAGCAGGTGGCGTATGGTAGGCCTATCCAAAATTATCTTCTCCTCTTCCTGATCGACACCGCCCTTCTCGAAGGCCCTTTCACAAGCGGTGGGCGGCTCTCGCAAGCATTTAAGGCACCAATAGAGAACTCTCTCTCTCTCTCTCTCTGTGTGTGTGTGTGTGTGTGTGTGTGTGTGCACAATGGGAAGACAAACCGTCGTCGCGTTGGTGAAGAGTTGCACACTGGTTCGCTCTCTTCAGATCCCTCTCTCTTCCTCTCACTTTGTGTGCAGGGCTCTCGTCGCGTAGAGCTCAACAGAGGGATGAGGTGGTAAGGGGGTCATGTGGGTGAGGCGAGGGAGGTGGAGGGGAAGGCAGGTGTGTGGGGGGGGGGGGGGGGGGGGGGGGGTGCTGGCGGGCAGCTCGCAGAGGGTTGAGCAGAGGGCTGGATGCAGCTCGGGCGAGGGCAGAAAGGGTGGAGTAAGGGGAGGTAGAGCCATTGCAGACAAGCAGGGAGGCACGTGTTGTTGGGGGGTGGGGGGAGAATATCCAAGGGAATCTCTGAGTTAATAGGATTTACATTTGATAGTTGCCATCAAAGTAATCGACCGTCCTCTTTCTCAATGAAGCACCCAAGCCTACATGCACGTCATTAAATTACATGTCTACGGACTCCCTTCCTTCTATGTTACACACATAGCACCATTCATCCTATTACTCGCGGGCTTTTTGTTCACCCTATTATTCGGCCAAAAAGATATTGCCATACACCCCTATCTTCAAATAGCTGAATTGCAACCTATCATATCGTGATGGAGGCCTCCCCTACTACATTTGCAAGGCGTTCACCTCGTTCGCAAGGTGGAAAGGATTCTAAGGGTGTCACAGGTCTGCAAAAGCATGAAATAGTCGGAGCCCTACGTCCACTTGTAGAGCTACTATTAGTAAAAAAATCAGGAAGGCGATTTATGTAAGTTGGGGGGTTTACCAAGCCTCACTTTGTAATAGAATTGATATTTTATTGTTTAGTGCAGCTGACAGGTGGAAGAGGCTAAGGGTTATGCGAAAGGATCTCAAAAGGATATTATATGTTATGTATAATTTATTATTCAAGTGCTCTTTTATGAGCTTTGGCCATTTATGACCGGCCGGCCAATTTGTACTCACTTTTACCATTCAAGAAATCTATACATCAAATACGTGCAAGAGGGAAATGGTGACTTTTGCACGAGGGGAGATTGCGCCCAGTGTTCGTGTCTTTCTTCTCTCCTCTCCTTCCTTCTCTTTCGTCGAGCCGACGTAGCACTCCACTCTAGGAGGTGTGTCAACCCATGTCCTCCTACTCTGTCTCGCTCTTTGGCTCTCATGTCAGATTTACTGTGGCGTACGCATACAGGATTGTGCAGGTATGCAGATCTATTGATTTATTTTCTGCAACGTGTTATTTTATTGTAGCAATGGTTGAATATTTGGATATTTGGAATTTGGATTTTGGATTTGAAATGGGTATATGTTGGTAGATATTGGAATTTGGATTTGGACTTGGATTGGAAATTGGTATATGATGCTTTTTTGTCGCAACAATATTTATGGAATTGGACTTGAGATTGATGAGAATTGATTATTGAATGATGAGTGTGACAAATGATATCTTGATTCATCAGGGTATGACATATACTGCTTACTCTAGTGGTATGGGACACTAGAATAGGTAGTATGTGGATGACGGTAGGCATAAGTAATGTTGTCTAATTTTATGGATTTTTCTTTTACTATTTGATATAGATTTCTAATCATTATTTTTTACACCCTTCTCTCTCGTCGTGCCAACATAGCACTCCGCTCTAGGAGTTGCATATGCACGTGCTCTTTTGCTCTCTGTCTCTCTCTGTTTGTGTTATGCTTGGATATGGATTTGTGTCTGTCGTCAGGTATAAGATCTATTGCCTTATTGTCTATAGCGTGCTATTTTACGTATTTTGCAGGGCCACCACGTTCTCCGTTTGTAGCAGTTGTATCAGCCAGCCAGTTTGTACTCAATTTGACCATTCAAGAAATCTATAAATGAAATATGTGCAAAAGGGAAATGGTCACTCTTGCACAGGGGGAGATTGCACCCAGTGCTTGTGTCTTTGTTCTCTCCTCTCCTCTCTTGTCTCTTGTCGTGCCGGCATAGCACTCCGCTCAAGGAGGTGCCCATGCACGTGCCTTCTCGCTCTATCACGCTGTCACTCTGTGTGTGTGTGTGTGTGTGTGTGTGTGTGTTCGTGTGCAAGTCCCAATTATGTGCTATGAGATTCATCAAGTATGCAAATTCGTGGTTTATCGCTTGTAGTATGTCATTCTCGATATTTTTGCAGGGTCCTTGATCTCAATATACTAATCCTCTCGTACAATATGCCATTCATGGAAAACAATGCAAGTATGCATACTTCACTAAACTCGTTTCTCTCTCATTGATCAATTACTATTTCTTGATCAATGAGAGAGAAACTCGTACAATATGCCATTCATGGAAAACAATGCCAGTATGCATACTTCACTAAACTCGTTTCTCTCTCATTGATCAATTACTATTTCTTCACCAAACTTTTACGTATTCAATTTCTCAATGTAGTTTACATTCTAGGCACTCATTTCAATTTTCAGCAGAAAATACACTGCTACGGTCAGGGCTTATTACTTGCACGGTATGAAATTTTTATTGACATGATTATTCATTAGCTATGCAGCTTCTCATTTGAGCTAGGGTGCTCTGGGATATCGAGCCACAGTTTGTAAGTGCTTTGTTAGTGGAACATACTCTAATTTGGTGTCCAATAGGTGGTAAATGATTTCTTTTTATGCCTTGCTTGGTCCATTGGTCACAAGCACACAAATTCACCAATTTAGGCAATGTATAAACATTCATCCTATGCCGATTCGCCAATTTAAGCAGCACACAACACACAATAGATTTATAAGTTTACATAATATCAGTGCAGATTCGCCAGTTTAGGCAGCACAAGTGCTGATTCGTCGATTTAGGCAGCACGTTGGGTCTAGATTCACCGCTTAAGGCAACACCAATCACAAAATAATGTTGCAGTGGCTGGCCACCACTATAACACGTATGATTTTGTTACCCGGGTACATAATGAAAGTGCTTTGGATTTGGACTTATATTGTGGAATTGGAATTGGATTTGGGATTTGGTATCTGATGATTATTTTGTCACGGTAGTGTTTATGTGATGGGACTTGACATTTATGAGATTGATGATGAGTGTGACCAATAATATCCTTATTCATCAAGGTATGACATGTACTGCTTATTCTAGTGGTATGGGACACTAGAATAGGTAGTATGTGGATGACGGCAGGCATAATCAATGTTGTCTAATTTTATGGATTTTTCTTTTACTATGTGATAGTTTCAATACAAATTTCTATTCATTGTTTTTGACAAGTATTGTTTGCAGATTTCTATCTTCGCAACTGAGGATAGTTGCTTTCCAACGAAGAGGTATGTTATGGAATTGATATTTTACTATTTTTGCAACTGACAGGTGGAAAAGATTGGACGACAGGACTGAGTTAGGCCTATGCGAATGGAAATATATATATTGTATATTTTATTATTCAAGTGCTCTTTTCTGAGCTTTGGCCATTTATGACCGGTCGGCCAGTTTGTACTCAATTTGACAATTCAAGAAATCTATAAATAAAATACGTGCAAGAGGGAGATGGTTACTCTTGCACGGGGGAGATTGCACCCAGTGCTCGTGTGTTTCTTCTCTCCTCTTTTCTCTCCTGTCTCATCGTGCCGGTGTAGCACTCCGCTCTAGGAGGTGCATCTACGCACGTTCTTCTACCCTTTCTCGCCCTCTGTCTCTCTCTTTGTTCATGTACATCGATGATTATGTGCTATGTGAGGAGTTAGGTATACAGATTCGTTCATTTATGCTTAGCATTATATTGTTTCGGGTATTTTGTAGGGCAACCACGCATTCCGTCTGTAGAGGCGTGGTGTGTCCTACAAAATACTCAAAATAGCACATAGCAAGACATAAATGAATAAATCTACATACACGCCAACTCGCAAAAAACCAAAATCGGGCACAACACAAACAGAGAGAGATAGAGAACGAGAGAGAGAGAGAGAAAGAGCACGGGCTGACGCACCTCCTAGAGCGGAGTGCTACGCCAGCACGGTGAGAGAGAAGAGAGGAGAGGAGAGAGGAAGACACAAACACTGGGTGCAATCTCCCCCCGATTTCCCTCTTGCACGTATTTGATCTATAGATTTCTTGAATGGTCAAAGTGAGTACAAACTAGCCGGCCGGTCATAAATGGCCAAAGCTCATAAAGGAGCACTTAAATAATAAAATATACAAAATATTTATTTCTTCGCATAAGCCTAGATCGGTCAAGCCTTTTCCACCTGTCAGTTGCATTAAATAGTAGAATATCAATTCCATAACATACCTCTTCATTAGAAAGCAATTGTCCTCAGTTGAAAATATAAGAATCTGCAAACAATACTTGTCAAAAACAGTGATTATTATTTTGTGTTAGGAACATGCCATAAAGGAAGAAATGAGGAAACTAAACAACATTGTTTATGCGAGTAGTCATCCACATACTACATATTCTAGTGTCTCATACCACTAGAATAAGCAGTATATGTCATCCCTTATGAATCAGGATATCATTGGTCACACTCATCATTTAATAATCAATCCTCATCAATCTTAAGTTGAACACTATCGCGATAAAAAAATCATCATATATCCATTCCAAATCCAAATATCCTTCATGTTGTATACCCGGGTAACAAAATCATACCAATTACAGTGGTGGCCAGCCAATGCACTATGATTTTGTGATTGGTGTTGCCTAAACCGGAGAATCTACACCAATAAGGCATGCTGCCTACATCGACAAATCTGCACTAATGCTGCCTAAATCAACGGATCTGCATTCATCATTGGAATTTGCAATTTGTTGATGCGTTGCCTAAATCTGCAGATCTACACTTGTGTTGCCTAAATCGGCGGATTTTCACAGATAACTGGTGTTGCCTAAATCGGCAAATGCACACCATGATGAGCATGTACACACTGCCTAAATTGGCAAATTTGTGTGCACGTGACCAATGGATTAGACAAGACATAAAAAAGACAAAACATTTACTACCTGTGTGACACCACATTGGAGTACTTACAAATTGTTGTTCACTAACCCAACACACCGTAGCTCTATGGGTAGTTGCATAGCTTAATGCCAAATCCTCTCAATAGAAATTACATGCATTGCAAACACAAGCCAGAACTTTAGGGATGGTTAATTTCATATACCTTAAGAAAATGCAAAGAAGCAAAAGATCTTTTCCCTTTCAAATTGTCCAAAGATATTATCCCTATTGCAAGCTGCTTGACTTTGTGTCCTTAAATATATGCACCAACAAAAAAGATACTCCAACGAAGTAGAGAAAGTGAGTATTATCGTAATAGTATGTTAAGAGATGTCATTGGATTTGAACTTGGTATATGACATTTTTTTGTTGTGACAGTATTTATCGAATTGGATTTGAGATTGATGAGAATTGATTATGATGATGATGAGTGTGACCAATGATATCCTGATTCATCAGGGTATGACCTATACTGCTTATTATAGTGGTATGGGACACTAGAATAGGTAGTATGTGGAGGACGCCAGACATAAGCAATGTTGTCTAATTTTATGGATTTTTCTTTTACTATTTGACACAAATTTCTAATCACTGTTTTTGACAAGTATGGTTTGCAGATTTTTATAGTTTGCAACTGAGGACAAATGCTTTCCAATGGAGAGGTATGTAATGGAGTTGATATTTTATTGTTTAGTGCAGCTGGCATGTGGAAAAGGCTAAGGGTTATCAAAAGGATATTATATTTTATGTATAATTTATTATTCAAGTGCTCTATTATGAGCCATGGTTATTTATGACCGGCCGGCCAGTTTGTACTCACTTTGACCATTCAAGAAATTTATAAATCAAATACGTGCAAGAGGGAATTGGTGATTCTTGCACGGGGGAAGATTGCACCCACTGTTCGTGTCTTTCTTCTCTTTTCTCCTCCCTTCTCTCTCGTCGTGCCGACGTAGCACTCCACTCTAGGAGGCGCGTCAGCCCATGCCCTCCTACTCTTTCTCGCTCTCTGCCTCTCTCATGTCAGATTTACTATGACGTACGCGTACACGATTGTGCAAGTATGCAGATCTATCGTTTTATTGTCTGTAGCGTGTTATTTTATGTATTTTGCAGGCCTTTTGCGCTCCCGCTTGTAGCACACTCTACGTTATAGAGATAGCAAGAACCACGTTTATAAAGAGGTTTTCAATCCCTTGGAAAACACACTCAATCCCTATACTATATGCAACACTCAACCGTATGTCACATAACAAAAACTAATTGTAACATTGGCAACCAAATCTTGACAATTCGCCAAAAAAACGGAGTTCAATGATCACCAAACTTATAGATCGGGTAGCATTAGAAGATTTTGGAGGTCATTTGGAGGGCCTTCTAAGAAATTCTATTTCTCTCTCTAGGAATTTTTTGTAAAAGACCTTTGTACTTATTGAGTATGTCCAAAAGGACAACTAGATACTTGAAAAGTAAACCTAACTTTTTAGAAGCCCTTGAAAACGGTCACTTTTTCATTAAATACGGTTGTCTTTTTCACGAGGCTGATGCCGCTCATTTGATGTGGCTTGCGTGATCATGAAATGAAAAAAATTCACAAAACTATCAACTAGTGTCAAAATTTAAATATCTTGACACCACCAATGAGTTCGGAGCGCCCAAAAAACCTCAAAATCGAATGTCTACTTGCCCTTTTCTAACACTCGGAGAGGGAGAAATTGCCAAAAAACCTCTCAAAGCGGCTTTTTGCCGAATGGCGTGCGAGGGCCACTTCAAACTTTTGTAAATGGGCCTTTGTGCACCGTTTGGCACATTTTGCCAAACGGCATGCAGAGGCCCATTTACAAAAGTGTCAAGTGGCCCTCGCGCGCCATTCGGCAAAAAGCCTCTTTTAGAGGTTTTTTGGCAATTTCTCCCTCTCTGGGTGTCAAAAGAAGGGCAAAGTAGACATTCGATTATTAGGTCTTTGGGTGTACCGGACACATTGGCGGTGTAAAAATCTTCAAACTTTGACACTAATTGGCAGTTTGTGAATTTTTTCATTTCAATGATGACGCAAGCCACATTGAATAAGCGGCACCGACCTCGTGAAAAAGACACTCGCATTTAATAAATAAGTGACCGTTTTCAAAGACGGTTGGATCATTGAATGCGTGGATGATACCTTTTGCATATTTTTGTTAATAGAACGCTTATTTTCTACATAATATTGTCTCTTCTCTCATTGGAGGAGCTCCTTTTTCTCTTTCTAATAAAAGGCCCTCCAAAAGACCTCCAAATTTTTCTAATGGACAGAGTCTAAACACACATCTAGGTCTCAAATCCAAGTTGTTGAGGCTTATGGGGTTTGTGAGGTGAGCCAAGAAGGTACCGGGACTTTGGTTGTGGGAAAAAAAGAGAGAGAAATATGTACAACACAAAGAAAATTTCACACGAGACACCTGAAAAGGCTAAAATCCAGCATGTCACTTTCTCTTATGTGTGATTAATAGCAAAAATGATAGAAAGTACACTGCGGACAAAGGAAAATGTGAGAGAGAGTGTAGTCTTCCTCTTTTGGCTCCTTACTTTCCCCCCTGGACTCTGCAGTCCTCGTAGCTTCGAGGACTTCCCTTTCTCTTTATGTCTCTTCACAAACCTCATGCATGCCCTAGATCGTCATCCTTGGAACCACACAAAAAAGATAGATGGAGAGCAATCTCCTTCACTCAGTTTGAGCATGAGAGATCTCTTCCTTGATTATTCCTTTCCTCCCCTCTTTTTGCTTCACCCCCAAGGTCGAGAGCAAGAGAGAGACCAAGACAAATCACGAGCTCCTCCCTCATCCTCCTCTTTGTTACCTTCTACTTCTCTGAGGCCGAGGTCAAGAGAGAGTACTACCCATCTGTTTAAGGCATAGACATTCAGAATAGACAAAGCACAGAAATCTATTTGGAACTGGAACTGGAACAGAACACAGAAATTGACAACACACTAAATCCGCCATCACATTCCAAAGAAGATACTGATCGACAGTAATATATTTTGATACGATTAATGGGCAACGCCCTTTCCTAAGAACACCTCTTGGAATCCCAAAAGTACAAAAGTTCACATTCCAAATTCCACTAAGTAAAACATTCCTAGGCTTAACACCTAGCACAGCCTGGTGGCTAGAGCCATAGGGTGACCTGGACCCACAATCCCTTGATCAAACAACCTGCTCCCCAGCATGTCCTTCTACTTTTGGTTTTTCTGCTGCAACATCCGAATCCGCCTTCTTTTCCGCTTCAGCTTCCACTTCCTTTTCCACTTCTAAATCCTCTCCTCCTGCTAAAATCCGATATGGTCCCATAACATCACTGCTCAGCTCTGCTGTCCACTTACTCACTGCCAATGCATTCACTTCAATCTCTTTACTTTTTTCCTTCAACTCCTGAATCTCTACCACTAATTTCTCATTTTCCACTTTCAATTCCTCATTCTCCCTCCTTACACTTTCTTTTCCTGCGAGCTGAAACCCAATTTTTGAATTTGTCCGTTCGACACCTCCATGTGTTCCCTCCAAAGCCTTGTAGCTTTCTTCCACATCTCTTGTGTATACTCTAGCACTTCCTGCTTAAGAACATCCGCATCTGAATCTGCAACCAAAATACCTGTCATTCCATGGTTTCTGCAATGAGGCTTTCTCCATATCTATCAACGGAGTCAATCTATTAATCAGGAAAATATTCTGAGTGGTCAACTCCGCCACTTTATCTTCCAGTTATTTGAATTGGTCATCTACTGCAGCTTTTAATCCGTCTGCCCACTTAGTAAAATCCTATGCTACACTCAAAACTTCCACATTTCTCGCCAAAGCCTCTCCTATAATCCGTCTAACTTCCTCTTGCAGTCTTTCTTTATCTGATCTCTCCTGAAACAACTGCATCTGCAATTTCTGCATTTCCCACTCCGGGATAGCACTGCATTTATGCTCCATTTTCGCAGCTTCCATCACCCTCAGAGCTGCATCTTGATTCTGCATAAAGTCATTCAGTTGAGTCAAACTGCTAGCTGCCTCTTCCACAGAAAAAATTCCCTTATGCTCATAACTGTCACTGCTCCCCTCTTTTACTTTGAAACTTTCCAGAGCAGTCTTCTCAACACCTCCACCCATACCTTTCATGAACAGCGTTACTTTCTTGCCCTTGGAATCCGATTTCTTTGATTCTGATTCCATTGTGAAACTGTTCGGCTTTGATTCCGATTCTTCCAAACCCTTCCAAGACACTTTGAAAGGTGATTTACCTTTTTCAACTGTTGGAGAGCCCGACAACAATTGCCTTCTCTTACTCCCACATGCTATTCCCTCTTCTTTAGCCACATCTACCGCTGGTGTCTTCAAACCTGTTGCTACTGTCGGAACCTTCAGAACATACTCGAAAATTGCAGCCAAATAAGGTGCTACTCTGCCCACCACTGCTGGTGTCCGCCGTCGGTCTCTTTTTCCAGTTAACTGCATCCGATCATAAAGAACTGCTGCCCAATCCACTTTAATGCCTCTCTCCGCCTGAAACAAAGGAGCAAAAGCCTCCTTGGACATGTAGGCAGTCTTCTGGAGGATACACACTTTTTCCAAATACCAAAACAAATTTGAAGCTATGTTTCCACCCGCATTCTTCACCATGTAGTATGCCTTCTTGCCTACAAGATTTTTGAATTCCCCTTTCATCTGGGAATCGGTCAGCTTCCTTGTCTTTGCCGACATAGTTAGGCAGGAAACCTTGAAGACTTTGGATACCAGCTTTGGTGTCAAACGCACATCTGCTGTAATCATTCCATCGCTTTCCTTTATCATACTCCACTGCTGCTCAACAAATTCATTTTCTGCCCATGTATCCCATGGTAGACATGCAAATTCATACAGACCGATACGCTTTAGCCATACCTGGGTTTCCGCTTCATTAGGGTCAAAAGCTGCCACCGCCATCTCCACGCTGCCCTGATCACTCAGAGATTCCGCCTCATTGCTTTCCACCTCGATTGGCTCTTCCTGTTGCCGCACTTTAAACAACTCCTCCATCGCCGTCTTCATGGACCTGGTATTTGGCATCGCTTCTGTCGCATCCTCTTGCATACTCGCCATGAGCTTGCCCTTAATATTCTTTGAAAATATGTTGCCCTTCTCACCCGACTTAACACTCACTAAACTGCAACCCTCACACACTTGGATGTGATCCTCACCTCCTCTCACCACCTTACTCTCATGATGATGAAAATTCTCCTCGATTTGGGCACGCCATGCAGGATTCGCCTAAAGTTTATTCTTCCTTAAGTGAGTCACATCAGCACTAAGTGTATTTTCTGCCTTAAAATGAGTATCCCCACTTATTAGTACCTCTGTACCCTTTTGTTCAATTCCACTCCTCCAACTTTTCACTTTCTAGACTTCAAATCCGACAGTCCGATTTTCGATTTCCATTCCGCAATCCGAATTCCGAATCCCAAAACCCTTGACAAGTTTTGAATTGCTAGAACAATATGCCAGTTCTGCCCCTGAACATTCCACTACAACTTCCAGAACACCAACTGTCAACAATTTACTGCCAATATCTTCAGCCCTATTGACCATCCACTTGGGAACCTCAGACACTTTTTCATAAAATTTCTTCAATCTGAATCCATTCACTAGTTTCACAATCTTTGTTCCAAAGACATCTTTCAACAAAAATGTTCCTTGATCTATTCTGATTCAATCTAATAAGGTCCCAAATATCTCAACTTTAACTTACCTGGATGTGGTTCCAATTTAGAATTGTATAACATCACCCAATCCCCTTTCTGAAAATTTTTGAATTTCACCTGCCTAGACATCCATGCTTGTCTCCTCTTCTGCCCAATTTCCACCAAATAGGCACTTTGAATTCTCTTCCAATTTAAGCAGTTCCTTCTGTCTATAAGGAACTGATTCCTCTGGACTTAACTTATGATGAACTGAAAATATCAAACTTGGAATTACATATTCCATTGGCACCACAACTTCAATCCCAAAGACCAATTTGAAAGGTGTCATTCCAGTTGCCACCTTAAAAGCTGTCCTAAAAGCCCATAGTGCTGAATCTAACTTGTCATCCCAATCCGATTTGTTTTCCGACACAATCTTCTTCAAAATTCTCACCAACACTTTATTAGAGCTTTCTGCCTGCCCATTTTCTTGAGGACGATATGGGGTAGATTTCTTATGCAAAATCATATGTCTGGATGTCAACTCCTGAATCACAGAATTCAAAAAATGTGTTCCCTGATCCGACACCAACTCAATAGGACATCCAAATCTTGTCATAATGTTTTTAGATAGAAACCTTGCTACACTTGCTGCTTTATTATCTCTCAAAGTCACTGCGTCCACCCATTTGGTAGCATAATCTGTTGCAACAAGAATGTATCTTGAACCTGTCCTCTTTGCCCTTGGTTTTATTGGGCCTACAAAATACATTCCCCACTTCTGAAATGGTTCTAATGGCAATAATTGATGATCTTGCATCCTGTCCCCTTGTGTAGGCTGCCCCATCTTCTCCCATTGAACACATTCCTTGGCAAAACTATATGCATCCTTCAACAACAAAGGCCACCAAAGTCCAGCTTGTAAAATTTTCCGACTTGTAATTTTCCCTGAGAAATGTCCTCCAACTGATCCCCAATGTGCCTCCTGCAACACTACTTTCTGCTCTTCATCCGGAACACATCGTTTTATAATCTGTTCTGCTCCTCTTCTATATAATGCTCCAGCTATAATTAGAAATGGTCTGCTCCTCAATGCAAACTTCTTCCTCTAATATGGAGACATTGTCGAAGGTAAAACTCCATCTGTCAGAAACTGAACCATCTGATCATACCAATTGTCAAAAAATTGTCCTTCCACTCAGAACACATCCGCATCAGGCAATTTATCCGATACTCCTGGTACTTCCTCCTTATGTTCCAACCTGTTGAGGTAATCCGCCACTGCATGCTGAGTTCCTGGAGTATGAACAACTATGTAATCAAATTCTTGCAACATGAGCATCCACCTTGCTAATCTGTCTTCCAGTTTTGGCTTCTTTACCAGAAACAATAAAGCCTGATGATCCCCATGAAAAACCACTTTGTTCCCTAACAGATAATGTCAGATTTTTTCCAAAGCAAAAATCATTCCCAATGTCATGCCAAGGGTAGGACTAGACGGGCACGGCCCGGGAAATGTGCCGAACACACATGCAATAAAGGGGTTTATATATGGAAGAGGGCCAGGGGCCTATATATAGGATGGTTGGGAGGTTATTCGCCCGTCTAGTCCTACCCTTGGCATGACATTTTTTCGCATGTCTGTCTACCCGCTGGTCTAACATTGGTATCAGAGCAAGGTGGAGAGGAGGGGGCAGCAGGGAGCTATGGAGGAGGGAAGCATGGCGTTCTCTCTGGAAGCATGGTGATCTCTCTCTCTCTCTCTCTCTCTCTCTCTCTCTCTCTCTTCATGGAGGAGACGAATTCGGTGAAGGAATCACGGAGAAAGGTCATGGCCCTCATGCTTTCTTTGCATGGATTTGCATGAGTTTGCATGCGGTGCCATGGAGAAGAGGAGGATGAAGTCGAAGCACGGGAGTCGGCTTCAAGCAAGCGGGGTTTTTGACTCAGGAGGGACCCGCGGGAAGCAACCCCTGTGTTGAGAAGGGGAGACGGGTCGAGGTCGACCATAGCATGTTTTTTTTCGCCTCGTTGGGCTCGCGCTGGGCTGATAGGGTGAAGTCGACACTGCACCATGTTGCATGGAACCCTTCGGCGACCTGCAAGACGGATTTTTAACTCTCCCTCGTTGCTTGTGTCTGCCGCCATCGCTAAGGAATTTCTTTTTCATTTTTTTTTTAATAACTTTATGCCCAAGGGCAACCCTAGGATCAGGCCAAGGGCCAAGCCCCACGAGATGCATGGGAGCCATGGCTCCGGACGGCAATGAGATTCAAGTACAATCTCAGCAACAGGGGAAGATCAACCGGAATTTGCTGCACAAGAACTATGCAGAAAATCTGAAATAGTGTATATCTTTGTTAACCCTCACGGCACACGGACACCCTATCGCCTACGACGGACACGTATTATGTATTATTTAGAGTCAGGTACCGGGCTTGTCGGACCAATAAGAAAAGGTAGAGTGATCGTCGATGAGAGGCGCACTTTAACTTGGACATTCAAGGGATTAGTTGGTTAAGCATGGGCGCCCAAGTGTGAATGGGGTGAGCTCCTATAAAAGCCAACTAAACCTAATTTTTACTCATTCTCTCATTTGTGCAATTGAAGAGTGCTCTTGCTCCATCTCCATCTTCTTCTTCTTCACCTCCTTGTGTGTGTGTGTGTGTGTGTGTGAGAGAGAGAGAGGGAGAGTGTGTGTGCGATCGAGCATTACGAAGGCACGACGGCGGCGAAGCGGTTGAGCGCGGCACGACTGCAGCTTCTTCTTCATCGCGGCGAGGAATCCACCACGAAGGCGAGCGTAGAGCGGTGAGTGACACACCCTTTGTTTTCTTGAGCTTGCTAGTTTAGGCTTGTTGTGTGCTTGGAGCCGTTTGTGGCTCGCATACGGTGTATTGGCAAGTCCCTTGCTTCGACAGTGCGGCAAGGAGGCCTCAACCATATGTGCCTCTAGCCCCTTATGCACACATGGCCCCCACACCTCCAATTGTACCACTTGCTTATGCTCCTCGAGTGCCGCTCCCTAGCTCTTATCCGAGTGGACCTATGCCCGGTTATGTTCCATACCCTGCATCATCCACACATATGCCAAGACCGGTACCCATTCCTCTCCCACATATGATTCCAAGAGTACCTCCACCGGCCCTGCCTCCTCACATAGGTGACTTGGCAGCGTTTGCTCAAACCATAGGTCGATCTATCGTGGAAAATATGCGTCATGCATCTGATAGAGAGCCTAGAAGTAAGGCAGTACAAATTGCCAAACTCACGCAAAAATTCAATGGGGACGAAGATGCTAGGAAACACATTGAAGTGTTTGAACAAGTATGTGATTCCTTAGGGGAACGCAACGAACTACATAGGTGCAATGCCTTAAGCTTGACATTAAGTGGGAAGGCTGGAGATTGGTATAGAACCCTAAGGGTGGACGAGAAAACAATCTACCCTACCCTTCGAAGGTTGTTTCTAAAGGAGTACATACGAGAAGGTGTGCTTTGGGGTGTAGCATCTCAGCTACAGAAGGCCGAACGTAAGGAAGGAGAGTCAGTAAGGGACTTCATTAGTCGTCTAAAGCACTTAAACTCTCGTTGCCCTGTAAATGAGCGCTTCAACAATAACCAACTGCTTGATCGATTCATTCGAGGGTTGAGGAATGAAGGAATCTATAATGGACTAGTGATTAGAGGTATCACAACCTGGGAAGATGTCACTGCCAATGCAATCCAATTAGAGGACAACTTGATGATAGCAGGCATGAGGGTGTCTACTGACACGAGATCCACTAGCTCACAAGCCATTGAGTATGAACCCATGACTGCAAAGCCCATTGCCAATGAGCCAAAGGTATTTGAGACATTCTTGACAGACCTCACCAAGGCAATCCAAGAGTCTCTTAAGTATAATCGACCCCCTCAAAATAGTCACATGTATCCAAGAAGGGAGCAACAATGGTGTTCCATTTTCTTAGGTCCACATAGCACTAGTGAGTGCCCTACGTTTAGAGTAAAATTTAATGGAACTTGCAACGCATGTGGTAGGTATGGTCACCAAGCTAAGGATTGTTTAATGATCAAACGTATGATGGCAAATAGACCACCTGTAGCCTGGACGGATGCGCCTCGAGCTCCTGTATTGATGCCTACTGCACCTGTTGAGAAACTACCGCAACACATGGTCCCTAGATCTCAAAATGTTGTACAAGCTACACCGCTACCACCTCTTGTGCTAGGACCACAGCCCCCGCATCCAAGAGTCTCCCCTATGAACCAAGTGGGTTGCGAGCCATCTAATGCTTATGCAGATGGCTGTGAGGAGGAAATAGACACTAGTATTGCCTACGGACTTGATACATTGGAAGAGTGTCCTATATACTACATGGAAGATTGTTGGGGACAAGTCAAGCCGGTTTATCAAGCTGCTGCTCTCGCATCCAGAGGTCAAAATATCAACACCCAGGCTAGGAGGCCACCTCTTCAATGCTACGAGTGTGGTGGACCACATCGAGTAGCGGAGTGCCCAATTAGGCTGCAAAAGAATGCTGCATAGATGCAAATGAATCAAGGGAGCACGTCTGCAATGCCAATACTCACATGTAATCGTTGTGGCATAGATCACTTGATTGCCCAATGCCCCTATAACCCAAATGCGCCTAAAATCACACCCCTGAATTTGGTCGAAATTGCTAGTGTGACATCGCCAATACCACCCGTCGCACCTGCTTATTCGATTACACGGTCCATGCTTCAAGGGCTAGGACATATCCTCGAAGAGAGAGATACCGCGTCAGTTATCCAAGCAAAGAAAAAGAAGACACGAAGGAAGAAGTCGCAGAATACGGAAAATTCAAAGCCAAGTTCCAAAACAAACATAGGAACAGGAGATGACCCCGTGTATATGAATGACCTCGAGGATGATTCAGATTCAGTCGAGACAATGGAGACTAGAACCAATACCACAAAGGGAAAGACCGACAAAGAAAACCGTAACATGGAACCAAATGAAAACCGAATAAGAGACAATCATAAAGAGCCTCTGAAAACACCACAAGTGTTTCCAAATCCAATCCAAGACCCCCAAGATAAACCGCAGGGGCAAAAAGGGAAGAATCGTAAAAAGAAGATTGGGACGTATCCAAACCCTGTAGACGAGATTAAGCAGGTGAAACATCTAAGAGATTTAGTGGAGGAGACTCAAAGGAAACTAGAACCAGAACCCATGCATATCAAAATTCATGACACAGTGTTTCCCATGCAAGTTCATCCACCCCACATGAACCATAGACCGTTAGCCATATCTAGTATCATCCAAGAAGGGAGTGAGGACAGGACATCAGAAAGTGAGCATACACCTTTCTTGTTGGAAAGGATGTTTAACGAAGGAATACCTGATCCCATTGAGGAATATGAGATTCCATCCTCACCAGTTCCTAGTCAAGGACCTACACCCTGCAAAACGCCAATGAATGTTGCCAAACTAGTGGACTTCATGTCTTCTGAGGTCCGAACCACGATCATAGCAAAGCTGTATGGAGATCCTGAGTTATTCCTTGCACTTCGAGCATTCCTTAACGGAGAGCTACGAACGGGATTACCGCAGTTTGCGCAACCAAATAGGCCTGACTAGATTATGATTGATGAGGAAAATCATGTGCAATCACTTGACTTAGATGGACACGAGTCTGTGATCGAGGTACCCATTAACGAATTAGGGCAGTATTTTGAAGGCGATGAGTCTAATGCGACCCTACCCATCACTACCAAGGGATTAACTATAAAGGGAATTCTTGATGGTGGTGCGGGAGTTAGCATCGTTACAAAAGATTGTTGGGAATCCATGGGAAAACCCCGCCTCAGTGTTACTAACATTGTGGTAAAAATGGCAAATGGTAGCATAGCCAAACCTATGGGGATGCTCCAGGATCTTAAGATCAAAGTTCTAGGATACAAGGTACGACATACGTTCATTGTAATGGATTTCTCTAAACACCTTATGTCATATGAAATGATTTTAGGACGACCATTCATGAGGGAAGCACAAATGGTTCACGATTGGTCTAAAAATCATGTCTATTTGCAATTCCAAGACTCTGTCCTTAGAGTGGATTTGGTGACTGGTAAGGTACACCCCTTAGGGAGTAAAACCATTATTGATCATCGCTCTGACACCACAGTTCACTCGGCCCCACTACAATATTGTTACACTTGTAAGAAGGATACAGACATTGGCCAAGATTCTCCTTACATGGATGTGTTACCGGGTATGACGGAATCAGACAATGTGGATTGGGTCCACCTAGCATCAACCATAGACACTTGGGGAAATAGGGGGACGACCTGGGTAACACCTGAGGGGGATGAAATGCCTATACCCTTAAATATGCTACAAGCAATGCATATCACTTCCGACAAGACTCATCCTAATGTAACGAAGAAAACATACAAGTGGGTCCCTAAAGCTTCTTTAGTGACCATAGCTAGTGCTAAAAGACAGAAGCCTTGTAAGAAACGTACCACTCGCTCCAAGAAAAGTAAGAAAATGTTGCGATGGATCCCTAAACGACTATTGGAAGCCCAAGGCTACTATCAAGGAAATGATCAAATCTGGGTGCCGAAACGTAGATTGTGCTCTTACCTATCACCTGATCCAAGTGATCCCAATCCCGTAGCTCCAAAACGAATCAATGATCGTGGAAAGGAAAAAATCACAGAATGCTACACACCCGCTCCCGAGCTAGTTTGGGTACCAAAGAAAGAACGATTTGTTCCACCTAGCTCAGGAAGGGGAGAGTCCCATGAAGATTCTAGCTCATCATGTAATACATCCATAGAGGTAAAAGCTTCTACACAGTCTCCATCTATAGTAGTGGACCTCCATGAAGCTACAAAGGAATCCACACCTCCCAGTGTTCAAGAATCACCTGATGAACCACTTCAAGTTCAATCCTGGGAGAGTACCTTACCACCCTTGCAGCTTGACAAGGCACCTAGGGTAATAACAAACTACTGGCAAAAATCCTCACCTATTACCAATTGGAATAATTGGTTTCAAAGGGTGACAAGCTCATTTCAAACGGTATGATCTACCCAAGGAAGGGGGGAGTGTTTGCTGACAGTCATCATTCATTTGTTTCCCTCTCAACCTTTTTCCCTGACCTCTCAATTCCAATCTTAGGGAATGTACATATAAAGCTTTATACTCACAAAAAAAAATATAAAAATAAAGAGCAAGAGCAATTAGCAAACGAGTATGCACATTAAAGTCAAAACATTGACTCAGACCTACACATGTCACATTTGGTACAGTGAAACAGAAACCTATGCCATAAAACACCTTTGATCCTCATCACTTGAGTGATGGAGGGTAGGTAAGATTAGTACGATAGGAGTGTTTCTGTTTTAGAGTTGAGTGATTAGCAAAGTTCTCTTTTCCCACTGATGTGCCTCCTAGAGGTATTGTTTGTGTTTCATAGTGTGTACAGGAGCGTGTTGCTATTGATAGGATTTGGACCTTCATGGAACCTTTCTCTCGTTCACACTTCAAATCAAGCGCGACCATCAACACAAACAGGTGTTTCTTGTCCATTAGCATTGCCTTTATCTTTTTGCATCTATGTTTGTCTCCTTTGATTGTGATTGGTAGCATAATATTCAGTGCATTTGCTTAGTATCAAACATTTAATTCAATGTAATGTTTTGTCATAATCACTTGTCTAGGTTTAAAAATCAAGCAGTCCGACTAAGCTAGTTTGACCAAGCTAGATGTTAGAGATCTTCTCTTCATACCATGGGGAATGCCTTCCTAATAAGCAATGGTTACTTAGGTTCTTAATCCGATTTAGGCAGCATTGTATGAAATGTACTAGGGCTTTCTAGTGGGCTTAACACTAGTGACCTTTAGCTTAAGTATTATAATGGGAGTTTACTAATGTGATGAGCCTGGGGAGGGTAACAATGTTATATGACCCCCCAAAGTTACAACATTTAAATGCTGAAAATGAACAAGCAAAAAATCAAAGTGCCACAATGTAAAATTTTAAGCTGGAAGAGAAATCTCAGCTTGATTTGGTACTTCACTCACATGTATCGCCTATGGTACTAGAGCCCTAGAGGTTCCCCGTGTGGGCGCTTTTCCTTGAGAAGCAAAAAACCCAAGGCATACAAAATAAGCACACACATTATAATTGAATCAATGTGAAAAGACCTTGGGGGGTCAAAGAAAAAGTAATCAGTCAGGCGATGATTTCATGAGAAATTCCTTTTATGGTAGCTTAACTACAAGGTTTTCTAGATATAGCCTCTAGTCAGCCCTCGAACATGAATACTTGGCTCTCGCGATTAAACAACTTAATTGACCACAAAAAATTAAGAAGCTTACCCATGGTATTAATATTCGATCTCTAGTGCTTTTCGACCGTCAAATTAGCGACCCCAGACTTGTTTAATTTTCTACCTTTACATCTGTTTATGCATTTGATTACATTGCAATTTAATATTCATTGCTGACAAATTGTTTGAAATTCTTTTTCCAATCAATGTGTCTACCTAAAACTGCATATGCTTTTTAAGAGAATGCCATTACTGTGCCAATGTTGTTTGATTTTGCAGTGACTGAAGAAGGCTAAGGACATTCATCTCAAATGCTCTTCCACCTCGACAACCCAGCTTCAACTCAATAGCTTCCGAGGACGGAATCTACATCAGGAAGGGGGGCATGTTAACCCTCACGGCACACGGACACCCTATCGCCTACGACGGACGCGTATTATGTATTATTTAGAGTCAGGTACCGGGCTTGTCGGACCAATAAGGAAAGGTAGAGTGATCGTCGATGAGAGGCGCACTTTAACTTGGACATTCAAGGGATTAGTTGGTTAAGCATGGGCGCCCAAGTGTGAATGGGGTGAGCTCCTATAAAAGCCAACTAAACCTAATTTTTACTCATTCTCTCATTTGTGCAATTGAAGAGTGCTCTTGCTCCATCTCCATCTTCTTCTTCTTCACCTCCTTGTGTGTGTGTGTGTGAGAGAGAGAGAGAGAGAGAGAGGGAGAGTGTGTGTGCGATCGAGCATTACGAAGGCACGACGGCGGCGAAGCGGTTGAGCGCGGCACGACTGCAGCTTCTTCTTCATCGCGGCGAGGAATCCACCACGAAGGCGAGCGTAGAGCGGTGAGTGACACACCCTTTGTTTTCTTGAGCTTGCTAGTTTAGGCTTGTTGTGTGCTTGGAGCCGTTTGTGGCTCGCATACGGTGTATTGGCAAGTCCCTTGCTTCGACAGTGCGGCAAGGAGCGCACAATCTTGAATTTCAAGGCTACAGTCGCTTTGCACGGCAATCAGCGAGAACTCGGCCATCACGATCACGGCCTCCAGTTTTTCTTCTGAAGCCCCCAAGAACATGGAACTCAGAAATTCTGATGCAAATGCAACAAATCGGTACGGCTACGACATGTTTGGCCTGCATGGTCATGCACCATGCAAGATATCGACACCATGGGATGTCGATTCGGGTGATTAATGAGGTATGCAATCTATTTTGCTTTAGTTTGACAAATTTTTCACACATGCTATGTAACTCTTGCATGCAGGCACAAGGACGGCTTGTGAGAATTCCATAAGCATTCACTTGTTTTTTACTGCTTTGTTTGCAAAGAACCATTGTTTGGTTGAGGGATCAACATAAAGCACAGCTTGAGTATACAATCCCTCGACACCACACGTGAGTCGGCAGGTAATTGTTGATACAAAGGTAACTCAGGCAAGGTCTGTGACATATTCGATTACGGTATTCGGCAAGGCCGAACAGTCAGTATAATTTCAAGTAACTGTTTACCATCAGATACTTTCCAAGGGCAAGGCTCCCTAGAGCGACACTCCAATAAACCGGTTTGTGTCTTATGTCGGTTGTTCAATTGTGATCTCTCCTCGTTGTGCTATCTCGAGGCGGAGGAAAGCAAGATTTCTTGGAGCACGGCTCCATGAATTGGATGCATACTCATTTCCAAGCCATTGCAGCTTGCTAAGAAGCAGGCAATATAGAAACATTGACATCCACAGCTAGGAGCTGAATGCAATGTTGACCACCATATGCAATTTCGTCAAGCAAAGGTTGCTTTGAACAAGCAGTGTTGGACAATTGCTGACATGCGATAGCTCAGCTGTAGATGCTATCTTTCTCACTATCGGGAAATGTTATGATTCTCAATCAGTAGCAAAATTTGGCAAGGCCGTTTCCCTATGAAAGTTTGACAAGGTCAATTTTTTGTACATGATCGACAAGGTTGATTCTCTTTGCTATGGCATCTATCGTCCATCGCATTTGTAGGCAATGAGGCCAGATGTAGTTCTATGAAGCAAGGCTTCAATTTATGCATCTTGCATTGAGACTCCCCACGTTTGGCATATACTATGAGCATACAAACTTGGGACGGATTTGGCAAAATGTTTGCAGATTCTTTCTTTCCATATACGACGGATGTATATGATACAAGAGGGCGAATATACATATGCGACAACTCTCTCTCGCACGGCAGATTTGGCTATGAGCCACCTTTACGCGAGCTTTTCCTTTGGAATTTCATGACAATTGGTTGCAGCAACAACTACCATGTTAGCCAAGTTTAAGTTTTTCTTGTTTTTTAAAATTTTCCATGTTTACACTTTACTTGGCAATTACTGTCATTGTGCAAAGCAAAGTGCTTTGGCAATTTTACATGAAGCACGGCTTCTCCCTCGTGCCGAGATACCGCCATTGATTTGGAATCAAGGGCTTTGGCACACAAGTTTGGGGAACTGGCAAAATAGGGAATGTCAGCTCACAGAATCCCTACCGGTTTATTCTGTGCAAGTGGCACTTATTGTTTTGGTTCTCACGCTTGAGACAGTTATAGTAGCCAAGGGCTTACGTTTTTGCATGCAAGGCATGCTAAGCAGGTGGCATGGATTCCACCACTTTATGCATTATGCTTCCACTATCACACTCGCAACTCTATCAAGGATAGACTAAGTGATGGATTGTTGAACCTGATGGTTGGTTGCTATCAACACCCAACAACACTAAAAGGAACCTAAATTTAGGACTTATTTCACAGGCAAAGTGCCAATGCTAAGTCATTTTCATACAATCACGACCCTGTAAGGCAGGTAGATCAAGTTGTGGTTGTGTTTTTCTGTTACCTCTCTCAATGAGAGAGTCATAGCAGAAACTTGTTGCATGCTTATAGGATACGTTGCATGTTAGGCATAAGATGCACACGAGCATGGAAATAAACTATACATGTCATAGTCGTTCAAGGAAAGTTCCGCAACCCAGCCTGCTCTTCTCTCTCGTTCTCTCTCTTTAAGGGAATAATGAAAATCTTCTAAGAAGCTTTTGATACGTGTTTTGCTCGTGAGTCAGCCTGAGCCAAGGTGCTCTAACTCTCAGCTATCACGTGGCTAAGATGCTACTCAAATTAGTCTTCATCAGTTCGTCCATTGAACACTAATTTGCACAAGGACTATGAGCCACACAGGCTAAGAGCCATTGTCAGGCCAAGGGTAAGACCCAACTATTGGCATTCTTTGGGTGATTGTTTTCAAGAGTGAACAGATATACCCAGGGAAGTATACATTGACATTAATGGACAAGCAAGGGTCTTGTCATTCAGGATGTTTACAATGTCATTTTTGCACTACATGTTTTCAGTGCCACACTCAAGTTGAGTTTTTGATAAATCTTCAACTCACAGCAGCTGATCTCTACAAGGAGGTATAGATGCAGCAATCAATTGAGACAGCATGGCTATCCACAAGAGCTAGGCAGTTCACTTGTGTGGATTTCTTGCTCTCTCTATAGCACTACGGAGTGTCCATGGACATATTGTTTGGGGCACGGCCCGGAGGGTGATTGCTAAATCACCCCATAGGCATTGAGGATCACAGTTTGATCTCTCCCAATTAAACTTTCAAGGAAAGAATTCCGAAATCTACCACATGGTAGCGGACGAATTCAAATTTTTGAGTTGATTCCAATCATTATGTACACGGTTAACTATGTCGGTTACCGTTGCCTACTAGTTCAGCATTTTCTACAGAGGGTCTTACCGAGGGGTTTGACTACGTAGATGTTAACCAAAGGGGTTGGATTGCGTAGGCAACACCCACGGTTTCCAGTGCAAGTCGTATAAATACGCTTGAATGTTTCAAAGCAATGCCAAGGGCATGTTGGAACAGAGTATTTTGGACCGTAGCGTCCACTATACCTTATGCTGTTACGAACCTAGTTGTAGTGTTTGATTTGGCACATGTTGTCACATGGGATACAACATGGTCTAAAAACTCAAGGATTTCAGATTAGCCAGTGTGGAGCATGATAATGAGGGTCCCTCTCACTCTTGTCGTGGAGTGTTTGCAATTACCTCCACACACAAGTACCAGCTCGTACTTGATGGATGTCACTTTTCTTGATATCCTTGTTTGAGACATATTTCACATGTGGAGAATATGAGTCTCTTGGACTGACACTGGCGCCAACTTTTTACCAATGTGTCGCAACGAAGTCCCTAGGTGCTGGTCGCATCCATTGGTTCGACCATTTTAAGCACACAGTATCAGGAGCAATTTCAGTGGCCAGAAATTGTCGGGTACTACGTACAAACTTGTTACGATTACAAGTCCTCTGAAACCACCTTAACGGAGGGTCGTTTCTACATATAGCTAAGTATGCTATGTACATGATAATGTCTCATGGTTGGTACCTAGGTGTGACTCGGTTTTCACATTCCGTTATGGTCCAACTTTTGTTGCAAAATATGCTATATTCATGAGAATGTCTCATGGTTGGTACCTAGGTGTGATCGGGTTGTCACATTCTATTATGGTCCAAATTTGTTGCAAGACTTTCACGTACGTACCGTGGAAAGTCTCGTCATGGAATTGCGGTTCGGATATGTTTGTGTTAAATGCATGCACACTAGGTGTTATGGGCCCTAGTGTTTAACACAAATTTATTCGGAGCGGCATGCAAATTCATGGACATTATTGTTTCTGCAATTTTTTGCATTGCCAGTGCAATCTCTCTTGCAGATTTAGTATGAGTTTACACCCTGCCATACAAGGTGATGGATGAGTATGGGTATTCGTGATTGGCTGCTTGAAACTCCAATCTGCTTTCAACCTAGTTGGTTGTCTCCATTCCATATCGAGTATATGGCTGGATACTCGATGATTGAGTCATAGTTTGTCGTTAGTCGTGGGCGACTGTCTGTAAGTGGTTGGGGGAAAGCACCTCACTCTTACTGTTGCTATTCATCCCGCGTAGGATGGGTAGCTTACAAGAATTCTATTTAGTACTAAAGGATATGCAAAGTGCATACGTTAGTAAATCACGCTAAAGGATATGCTAAGTTCATACGTTAGCAAGAAGTGAAACAATTAGATCGGTTACCTTTCTGGTTTGGAGTTTGCTTCATATGATGAAAGGCATGTTACGGCTAGTTCTAGTCTCTGCCTTTTATTCTCAATTTATCAACCTTAATCATCAGTTTGGATGAGGTTGACTATTGGCAAGAAACCACTGCAAGTCAAGGACTTGGTTGCTGCTGCTGATGAGTATGTCAGCATAGTACTTTCATGGAAAGATGAGCCGAGGTTATATTGCACATTCCAGTACCTTCAGAAAGTCTGAAACCTGGGTATGCATTTAAACACCTCTTAGTTGTGATAACTCATTTAGCATTCTCAAGTGAGTTCGAAATGGAGCCTTCACGCTCTTTTGATTATGACTCGGTTAACCAAGACGGTTGCACATGGACAACAATGTAGAAAATCAAGATGTTACTCTTGATTTCATTGAACCTCCCAATGAACCGGGTTCCGATTCAACGAACCGTTGGATCCATGAAGGATGCCACGGTGGAAAACATTAGTGTTCTTATGAAGATACCACCACTTGTGTTTTCAAGGACGAAAACGCTTCTCCAAGGGGGGAGTAATGTCATGCCAAGGGTAGGACTAGACGGGCACGGCCCGGGCAATGTGCCGAACACACATGCAGTAAAGGGGTCTATATATGGAAGAGGGCCAGGGGCCTATATATAGGATGGTTGGGAGGTTATTCGCATGTCCGTCTACCCGCTGGTCTAACACCCAAAGCTTCCCTTTCCGTAATTGTGTAATTCTTCTCCGGTGCTCTCAAACTTCTACTAGCATAATAAACTGGTCTGAACCATCCATTAATCTTCTCCTGCATTAAAACAGCTCCTACTGCCATGTCGGAAGCATCAACATACACATGAAACGGCAATTCCTAATTTGGTGGTTGAAGTATAGGTGAAACTACCAACATCTTTTTGATAATCTGAAAAGCCTTCTCTTGAGCTTCCCCCCAAACAAATTCCACTTCCTTCTTAGTCAAATGACTAAGTGGTGCGCTCACATCCACCAAATACCGTAAATTTCCAACAAACCGCATCACTGCCTTCAAATTTTTTGGAGCTACAGCTTTCTGAATGGCACTGATTTTGTCCCCATTAATCGACATTCCTTCTTGCGAGATGACATGTCCCAAAAATTTTCCCTTCTGTACTACTATTGCACACTTCTGACGATTAAGTGACATCCTACATCTTTCAAAACACTTCCTCAAATATTCCAGATGCCTGACTTTTTCCCCAAAAACTGAGAAATCATCTATAAAAATCCTCATGAAATCTATCAAATGTGGCTCAAAGGTTTTAAAAGCTGCCTTCGAAAATGATGGTGGTCCATTCTTCAATCCGAAGCTCATCACTGTATATGCAAAAGCTCCCCATTCTTTGATAAAAGCATTTTTTTTCAATATCCTCCTCAACCATCGGTATTTGATTGTACCCTGAAAATCCGTCAAGAAAAGTGTACATCTCATGTCCTGCTACATCATCCAGAACTAAATCAATAAAAGGCAATGGAAATGGATCTTCAACTGTTGCTCCATTCAATTTTTTGTAATCCACACAAACCCTTAACTTCCCCGACTTCTTGGGTACCACTACAATTGGTGATAACCATTCCGCCTGATCCACTCACACTATAAACCCTGCATTCGGCAATTTGTCCAATTCCTCCTTCACCTGATTGGCATAATTTGGATTCATCCTGTATCTTTGCTGAATCACTGGAACAACATCCATTTTCAAATTTATATGATGCTTATACACTTGAGGATCCATGCCTTTCAAATTAGAATAATCCCATGCAAAGACATCAATATACTCCAACAGTAATTCCTTCAAGTCCTCCTTGAAGCCTTCTTCCAAATGAACACTAAATCTTACCATCTTTGGAAGATCTTTCGTTCCCAAATTCAGATCCTGTAAATCATCCTCCTTTACTCGAGAAACTTTCTTTATCATCTTATCATACAGAGCTTCCTCTCTCTGAATTTCCTCCTTTGGCTCCAATTCTGAATCCTCGATCACACTTTCCTCTTGGATTTTCTTCTCTTCTAAATTTTCCTATTCCACACCATCTGTATTCCCCTGCAACTGATCAATTCCCAAACTGTTCTCTTTTTCTACATATTTGTCAATGATCCGCTCCACATCATCTACCTCAAATACCGGAACAATTGTTGGATTTGCTGCCATGAAATATGCTTCTTCATCATCCTCCAATCCTTCAGACATGTTAATTGCTTGTGCCAACATTGGCTTTGTCTCTTTTGAAAATTCCTTCTTCGGCCTCATTGGTAATGTAACTTCTCTCCTTCCTTTCTTAACCGTCACTTCATTCTTTCCCCAATCCTGTTTCAGCTTAGTCGTGCGAAACCATGGCCTCCCCAACAACATAGAATAGGTATTTTTTGAATCCTTCATCCTCCTGACTACAAAGTTTACCATAAACTGCAATCCATGAATAATAATTCCTTGCCTCCTTAACATCCCCACTGGTTGAACTCTGCTCTGATCAGTCATACGCACTTGAAATGGAGCTGGTTCCAACCTGACATCTTGCATCCTTAGAAATTCCGATTCCGAACATATGTTGACCCCTGATCCACCATCCAATAGCACATCGAAAAATTTGCGGTCATTAAATTCCAATGACAGTGTTGGTACTGAAAAATCCACATCCTGTGGGCTAATCTGACAACTCTGAACTGTCTGCTGCACCTCCTTTATACTCGGAACAGTCTTTGTTCTTCACATCACTGTATATAATCTGTCTCTGAAAATTGGAACTAATGACAATAACTGATCCAATGTAAAATGTATAGAGGAATTAGTTAACTCTTTAAACAAAGCATCCATCCTCTTTCTTTCATCCCAAATCTCCTTCTGCTCCTCCCAATCCAGTGGAGGTTTCAACCTTGCTTTGGGCCTTGTTGTCACTAATACATCTAATTCCTCTTGCAAACATTTAGAACAATCACATTCCGGCTGACAATCCATAGCAACTTCATTCACCCCTTGATCCTGAAACGATTCTACTACTATCAAACTGCTTCCAGGCTCCTTGTTTGCTTCAGCTGACTGTGCTGGTGGTGCTGGCAACTGCGGCACTGGCCCTCTTTGTTGTTGTTGATTCTCCCCTTGATAATAACCGGATGATTCCATCCTTGTGTTTGTGGCTACCAATTCTACCACCGCTGCTGCTGATCCCAATTTCCCCCCATGGGGGTCTTGAATTCTGCCATCCTCCAAATCTCGGTCCTCCGCCCGAATTGAAATTTCCTCTAAATGGTGGTCTCCTTTGTGTTCTCCACCTTGAATACGGTTGTTGCCTTTGCCATCCTTGATTACTGAACAGCCCCTGCCTTCCTCTTGTCTCTGGAAACACCCCATGAGTTTGAGGTCCTTGTTGTTGTAACTTCTGTTGAATCCCTTCAGGTACGACACCTCTAAAATTCAGATTAAACCAACATTCCTTTGTCCAATGCCCATCTTTAACACAAATTTCACAATGAGGGGTTTTTGATTCCACAGCTTTCTGCACGCCCAGCTTCTTCAATTTCTTTGCTACCAATTTTTCCACTCTATCCTCTTTCTCTTTAGACTTTTTCTTTGGCTTCTTCTTCTTATCCTCATCATCTTTTAATCCGAATCCTCACTGGAATCCTCTTCACTATCAGAATTCGGTATTTGAATCAGTATCAGTTTTCGAATCCGAATCGTTGTCCGAATCCGAATTTTTTGACCTCTTCTTTTTCTTCCACCTACTTTTCTTCTTTTCTTTAGATGACCTCTTGGCTGCTTTCCCATGAGAGACCCCAAACCTTTTCTTTGCTCTTTGAGTTGTTTCCACTAATGCTTGTAATCCACCTACAACATCAACTCCAGTAACAACATTCTTCAATTCCTTCCTTAATCCATTCAAAAAATATCCAGCAAGCATTTCATCAGTTGGCCTTTCTTGAGCAGACAACCTTCTCACATATTGGTTAAACTTTTGTGCATAATCCTCAACAAACATTTTCTTTTGTTTCACTTCCCTAAGCTTGGTCAACACATCATGTGGAGTATTTTCCTTTCTGAACCTGTTCAAAAATGCTGCTTTCAATCCATCATAATCAGCAAAATGACCTGCTGAAAAATTATTGAACCACTGCATAGCCTTCCCATCCAAAGTAGCTTCAAACTGGCGCATCTTAGCCTGGGCATCGTACACTCTGGCAAATCCTCTGGCCTGCCATCTTGTCTCGTATTGAGATATGTGGCAATTAGGGTCTTCTTTAGAGTTTTCCGAAACGGTCCAGAATTTGACAAGCATATCCTGCCTAGCCGCCGCCATATTTGTAGGTCCACCTGTTTGTATAGGATTTCCTGAATTAGTACTTCCCAACGGATCAAAAATCAATCTCCTTCGCGCCACTAATGCATGTTGAATGACTGCAACCGCAAACAACCGCGGAAATATATCCTACTCTTCATTCAGTACTTCCTCCTCCCATCTATTACTCAAATAATTCTCTGCGCCATCCAAATCCTCCACAGTATCATATGAATCTTCCCCTATAGAAACTCAGTGCATCCCCGTATAATCCAAAATTCCCTGCAGTTCCAAACGTTGACCATCTCACCCATGCAACTGCTGAAACCGCCTAGCAACTGACCTTCTCCAATACGGAAATATATCCTCCTCTGCTTCCTCTAGAGTGCAACCAACTACCCATGACAACTCACACCATCCTGAACATCCTCCCTTCATTGCCACAGCACTCGCTCCTACAAGAGAAACCTGAATCCATCCATGCTACATCACACATACACCGTGATCGCCAAGTGTTTAAGGCATAGACATTCAGAATAGACAAAGCACAGAAATCAGAATGGAACTGGAACTGGAAAAGAACACAGAAATTGACAACAGACTAAATCCGCCATAACTTACGCCATCACATTTCTAAGAATATACTGATCGACAATTACATATTTTGATACGATTAATGGGCAACACCCTTTCCCAAGAGCACCTCTTGGAATCCCAAAAGTACAAAGGTTCACATTCCAAATTCCACTAAGTAAAACATTCCAAAATTCCTAGGCTTAACACCATCTCTCCTCTTCTCCTTGCCCATTCTTCTCCTTTTCTTGTTGCTTGTAATCCCCTTGTTAAAAATCTGCACATCTTCAAACTATGCCAAAAATCTTTTGTAATCAACTCTATTGCCCCCTTATAGAGCATTCTAAGGCTTGTGTTTCTTAGTGTCAAAGCTTGCCTTTCATGAAATTGTGGAAACCCACATTACTAACATGGTAGGTAGGCTCTGAGGGCACAAAAAGGAATCACTTGTTGGGCCGAATAGGATGGCGTTCAATTTTTGTTTGATCCCATCATCCCCAATGCACACCATATTCCTCCGCAAAGCTATGCAAACCTTGCACAATCCCTCCTCTCTTTGTTGTGTCATTCCCCATTGAAATTATCCTCCCCTTTCATATTAAGGTAGAGGGGCTAGTAGTATGGCATGATACTGAAAGCGAGCACATTCTTCCAGCTTTGAGGGATGAGCCAAGTCATCTCCGTTTGCTAAAGTGTACCACTTTTGCAAACATATCTACCAAAGCATCACCAAACACGATATTTTTCCTCAATAGCATACACCCAACTCGATAACAAAACCCAACTCAATAATCTTTCTGAGGTATGATAATGCCCAGAAATCTAAATCCTCCCTAAGTTTCCCCCTGTGGATGCAAAGCATCATGACAACGTTTTTGCCACTTGCCAAAAAAAAAAACGATTATTATCTATAGGGCAAATTTGACCTAGTCCATTTTGGCTCAGAATACTCTTAGAAGCTTAGCAATGTTTCCCTTATATCTCTCCTATACTTAAAATGAAATTTTCATACTTAAATCTTGAGTTATGAACCAATTAGAAATAGGACTAGCTACAACAAGCTCATAGGATCATCACAAGAAACTTACGGTGTCACATAGAGCTTTCACCTGCGAACACGTTAAAGTAGTTGACACTCCAAACAAACGATCCATGAGGTCCTCGCCTTATCAATATAAAGTATGGGATACGTTTGATAAGTATCCAACTCTTGGATGATCATTATGAAGTATGGGATACCTTTGATAAGTCTCCAACCCTATTTTCCATACAGTGAGAGAGAACTAGTGGGCATTTCCCATGGTACACTTTTGCAGGGTGAACCAATAGTGAAGGATTGGTCTCATCATGCCTCCCAAAACCTAAGGGAAGAAACATAACCATTAGTGACACTCTAATTTCTAAACGGTACGAAAACATCATATGGTTGTGAGTCTCAACACCACACATCCTCGAGTAAGAGGCAGTGGCTATTGAGCTTCACTGTACCCTATGGAATTATATGTTTAAATAGAAGTCAACTTGAAAAATGTACACTCCACGGTAACTCTTTTGACACTTTTTACCCCATAGCTTTCAAAGTCACAATCATTAAGTTCCACTAGTCTCTAAGACATAACATAGGCTAAACTGACAAAAAGAAAGTCTTAGGAAAACTAAACTTATCCGGCCCATCCATCCATAAAAAAATTCCATATGGATTCATTTTTTCACTTTCCATACCGTGTTCACACCACTTTGATTTTTGTTTCCTAATCACTACCCCATTGGAAAACATTTAAGTTCGCTATTAGTTTATACCACATGTTCAATCCAATAGCCTTTCAAACAATTTTTTAAAAACAAAGTAGTTAGATCATTTTCTTCCAAGACACAATTGTTATTAGTTTCTCTAATAAATTCTACTTACACAATTAGGACGAATATTTATATACATTATCCTAAAATCCTTGCCATTATGAGCATCTCATATCTCAGTGAGCCAACCTAGGCGTACTGTCATTGTAAAAACAACGGTGCTAACCTGGATGTTGTCTCATGCCATGAAAAAATAATTTTTTGTAGTATTTTGTTTGGCCAACTTGAACGTACTCCCATCACAGCCCAAAGCGGTGCACCCTGAGCACCCTAGGCCATTATCTCACACAATGGCAATTGCCACCTCATATCAATGGTAGCAAGTAGAGAGTCTAAGAGAAACAACACCAAAAGGTTCGGTAATCATTCTCTCCTAGTCAATCACTCTATCCCAAATATTTCTTGTTTATTTTACGACCAAATGTCTGAAGTGCACGTGCAAGGGCATGTGTGCGTGTGTGAAACAATGGAAAAGAGAGGAGAAGAGAGGAGACCTTATGTTTGCAGGGGCTAAAACTCACTCTCAACATGTGAGCCCCCTTATCTATTATGTACATATTGAACAAGTATACTGGGTAGGCACATGGCCTAACCAGCCATATGGGGCTTTACCCCAACAACAATTGAAGTGCACGTGCAAGAGCGCGCACGTGTGTGTGTGCAGCAATGGAGAATAGGAGACCTTGTGTTTGCAAGGGCTAAACCTCAGTCTCTTTATGTGAGTCCCCTTATTCTATTATGTACATAATGAATAAGTATAGTGGGAGGGCGCCTGGACTAACCAGCCACATGGGGCTTTATCCCCACAACCTCCCATGTAAAGGCCAATGTGGCCATGAGAGAGAAAAGAAAACCATACAAAACCTGTACAAGGCCATCACAAGTATGAACTCAGCCAACACCCACTGGCTCACTAAATCTGTATGCATCCAACTCTAATTATAGAGGAAGTATAGAGTGATCAACAGCATACTCCTCACCAAAGTCGCACACATCCTGCAAGTATCTCACCATACGCTCTGCAAAGTGCCCCTATGCTCGCACTGCAAATGCACCTATTGCAAATGCAATCTCAAGTCTCAAGATCAGTATCTCATACATGAGACTCCCAAATGTTGATGCAACCCTGGCAATGTCTGCCAATCTGACAATCTCAGTCAAATCTGGCTCAGAACTCCACTCATAGAAATGACCCTAACACCCATACTCCGATCCTTGGAATCCATCCTTGTGTCCACCATCACATGTCACATGCGCACCAAGAGCATCTGTCTATCCCGAACCCTGTGTGGGTGGCAAGATCAATACCTAGCTCTAACTCACATGCATCAGCCGCCGCTGGCCTAAGCATATCCATGAATGACAAAATCACGGTTGAATCCTTAGCACTCAAAGCCATCCATATCTGTCATTGTATCCACGAATGACATTCTCTATTGCACAACTGTCTGCACAATTGGATAAACATGCTCACAAACTGGAGCATCATGCAACCTATCCACAAAGGAGACATGCCTCGTCTCTCTGCATGGTTGCGTACTCACAAAGACTGTGCCATCTTGTACGTGACGTACTCACATCGCATGAATCATGCCAACACTAGCACCTCTCGCT
Organism: Adiantum capillus-veneris; assembly: GCF_014529385.1. Classification (NCBI taxonomy): domain Eukaryota; kingdom Viridiplantae; phylum Streptophyta; class Polypodiopsida; order Polypodiales; family Pteridaceae; genus Adiantum; species Adiantum capillus-veneris. The sequence goes on along the minus strand of NC_140957.1, from coordinate 121,208,866 downwards.
ATGACTAACTATCTACGATGCAATCTGAAAATGTGTTCGTCCAGTACTACCTGGCATCCACTGTATCGTAAACTAACTCATAGAGATCAAGCTCTACATGAAACCTGGCACATGGCGTACATCTTACAACACGTATGTCATGCACTGAACCCATCAGCTAGACACACACGTCCAAGCATACCACTAGTATATGTGCTAAACCACTCACGACTCGGCGTGACATGAAATCTAGCACTCACATCTAGTATCCAATGTGAAGGTAACGTGCCATCAAAAACTGACATAAGAAAGTCACGAGTAAACATGGAATCAAAGTCAAAATCTCTGTCATGCGTAGACACATATGCTACATCTGCTCCCACGTCATCAAAGTGATAGCACCCCTCTTGTGCTGTCTCATGCACTGTCTCATCCACCAAAAACAACGCCTAGGTACATGCCCTGTATGACCACAATGCCAACACACAACATCTCTATGTCTGAAAGATCGTCCTTTGTATGTAGGCATCTCTCTAGACTTATTTGTGCCAAAAGCATTGCACAATCTTTGCCATAACTCTCTAGATGTACATGCATCCAAACCAATGCAACATACATACTCACCAAGGTGTAACATGATCGTCGAGTGTGCAAGCTTATCCAAGTCCTCCCACTCATCGTCAGCCATAGACTGTGGCCTAGCATCCATGCCTTGTAGTGGCAACACTTGGCCCAACTGAGTCAATTCATCATGCATACCTGCTTTCAATGCTCAAAGTTTGAACCATCAAACTTCGTATGGAAAAGCACAAACCCTGACAATGATGTACATGCCAAATCTATGGCGATAACCTGTGACAAGACCAAGCACAAATCGATCAACTGACAATAACCAAAGCCTGGCTAACTGATACACCAAGTATTGTCAAAATACAACATAAGCTGGCATAAGTTGTCTAAGAGAAGTGTCGGCAAATATGGAGATCAATGTAACAAACAAGTGAGAAAAACCGCGAAAAGGATGCCAAAAAACCCGCTCTAATCCAAGAGAGTGATGTGATAGCAATGAAACTATCATCAACAATCTCCCTCTTGAAGAGATTACCACATATGTGTCAAATGACGTAATCTGATGAGTAAACACTCTCACAATGAAATGCGAAAACACTATGGCAAAGAAGCCACTGAGTGCCAAATGCAATCAAAACACGATTGCAAAGCATGCACATAAACAAATAAACTCACAAGTAATAACCATACATGCCATAAACATGCTCAAAACCATGAGCAAATCATGCGCAAAATCCACACTACATGAGCTGCCCCAAAGTCTCAACTCCCCAAACTTGAAAAACAATTCTGTAATCCAAAACACAAAGTGCATCAACCGTACCCTACAAGCGAGGCATATACTAGCATAAACTTGGATGCAAACCAACCAAAATATGACATAAATTGATGCTAAAAAAAAAAAAAAAACTGAAAATCAATCCACATATTCCACTGCAAGGCGAAGAATATCATCTGCAGAAATGCACACATCATGTGCATCCACATGGCAATATAAACGAGCATCAAGAATGTACCAAATGTGTATCAAATGAGCATCCGAATCAACTGAAAATTCAGCTCACGCAATCATGCTAAAAATTCTTGCAAAACTCTCTACAAATCCCTACATGACACTCTTGAAATCTGCTTAATTGCACAAGTCAATGTACATAACCTGTGATGAATCCACTCTCGAATCCTGAGAGTCCACGAGAATGCATACATCCACAAAGTGTTCTCAACGTATACGCATAAATTTGTTGAAAATCTCAACCCACACTCTCTTCACTGAGAGAAAAAAAGCAATGCAAAAAACAAGAGAATGAAAAATCTCAATCCGAGCTCTCCGAATGTAGCAAATCACCACAATATGCATACATAATCTTCAACTTTCTGAACACCCTGCAGCCGGTAATCCCATATCTCCCAAACCGTTCAGAATTTGCAGAAACTTCCTTCTGCAAAGTTATAGGCCACGCAAATATGGTTAGTGTTGAGATGTCGAGCTCTACATCTTGAGCTGGCATCCACTACGGGTCTTGGCCGCTTACGGAATTTACTCACTGGCGCGTTAGGTGACCGACACGGAGAATCTCTGCCAGTGATTCTACAGCTGGACTACACTTATAGTGCCAGCCTAGTACGCTTCTAGCGAGTTCACACTTAGTGACCGCATGTACATATGTGCTACTTTTTAGCTTTAGCACTTGGTCATTTTGTACTCTCTTTTCTGTAAAGTAGAAGAAGAATCTTTCCATCTCTGTGTGCTTTGTGCTTGTCTTGTGTATCTCTCTTGCATCCTCATTCTTTACATGGTATCAGAGCCTGGTGCAGGCAAGAGAGGCTAAGAGAGCAAGAGCATCACAATCCCTTCGTTCGCAATCCACGACCAGATGCCTGAGTTTTTCGCACAAGTTTCTGAACAGGTCTCCAAAGTGCAGTATACAGAGATTTACTGTACAAGTACAATGGTTGTATGTACACTTGATTGTGGACACTCGTTGAGTGTAGGAAGCATTACAGGTACCACGATAGCAGGTTCAACAGATTTGCAGGTTTTTGCAGCTTGCAGCTATTTTGTCTTAGTGCTTCAAGATGTCTGACGGTTTCAGTCAGATTGTTATTGAGAAGCTTGAGAAAAATAACTACCCTGCATGGAAGTTCAGAATAACAAATTTCCCAAAAGGAAAAGGTTATTGGGACTATGTAGAAGGAGACAATGAAAAGGAACCAGAGATTCCCGAGGCAAATGCTACAACAGAACAAAGGAAAGCTTTGAGGGACTGGCAACAAGGCCAGAGCAAAGTGATGTATTGGCTTTCTATGAGCATCACAGATGGCATGATGGGCTATCTACAGGATGCTGAAACCCCCACCATTGCATGGAAAAACTTAGGCAGAGTGTTCGAGGTGAACACCACGGCCAGGAAGCTTCAACTAAAGTCAGAGCTAAATCAGGTTAAGAGGAACAACCTCTCCATCAATGATTATGCTTTGAAGATCAAGAGTATCATTGAGGCTCTTGGATCTATTAAAGTCTCAGTGGAAGATGATGACATTGTCCGTGCATGCTTGGATGGTCTAGGAGATGAGTATGTACATTTCAGATCTTCCATGAATACAAGAGACGACATCCCCGTGTTCCAAGATTTGATTTCTATGCTTATTCTGGAGGACAAGAACCTTGACACATCTTCTTCTCATGGCAGAAATAATTCTGAACAGGCCTTCTATTCTAACTCCAATGGAGGTAGAGGTAGAGGTCGTGGTCGAGACCCAAGGGGTTGCAGGTGTAATGGAATTAGCCTATTCAACTTGAGAATAGCGGAAATTAATGAGAATAATTTTGAGAAATAACTTTGTGAGCATAGCGGGTAGACATAATTGAAGGTAGCAACATAATCATAGCAATTAGTTAACTTGGCATGAACAATACTTTTGCAAGAGAGAGAATTTAGAGAACATGACAACAGTTGAGGACCGGATTTATGTGGAACCGGTCCCCCCTCCAATAGGCATTTGTATTATGATTTCTCCCATTAAGAGAGACTTGTTACAATACATTCTTTGTGTTCCTTGTGACCTAGGTGATGCAATGAAGATGGAAAGCTTCATGCATCACAATCAAACATAACATGAACTTGAAGAAAGCTTTAATTGTCCCAAGCCTCAGTCCCAAGACCTCAAACACCTTCGAAGGTGGAGAGAGCTAGCAGGGAATGAGGGTAGGGAAGAGGAAGAAGAAACATTACATAGGAGAAAGAACTAGTTCCTCACTTATCATACTCTTTTTGCTAGCATACATAATAGCATAGTAATGAAGAAGAAGGAGATGTCAAGCTTAAGCATTGAAGCATGGCTCTTGGTTGGATTTGCACTCCATAGCCAAGAGTGTTGGTGTAGGCTCTCCACCTCTACTTGCTTGGAGAGGGAGCTCTTGCACTTTGCATAGCACACAATGAGAGTGATTGTGAGTGTGTGTGAGTGAGTATACCCCTCAAGCAAGCCCCTAGCTAGCTTGGGTCGACCCCCCCTTGTAGCTCATGCTTGAAGCTCATTGGACCCTCCCAGGCCTAGCCAATCATGAGCAGGAGGCATTACAAGCAGTAGGGGTAGCCTTGAGACAAGTGTCCCCCTTTCCTTTTTGAGAGAGAGGGGTAGATAAATGCTAAAACAATTAGATAATTCATGTAATTTATCATTGGACCCCTTTGAAGCTTAGCCAATAGGCTTCAAGCAACACATGAAGGTAACATGGGTAGGGCCTGACATGTGTCCTTGCTGCCTCTTCAGGTTGGGGCTTCCCTTGTGTGTGTGAGTGGGTGTTCTCTCTCTAGCCCCTAGGAAAAGGGCTCGCCCCCCCTCTTGTAGGAATGCTTTTGACTTTAGGTGATCAAGCACCTTACTCACCAAGAATGACAAAGCACTTGAACTAGGGGGTGTTCCCACAAGCATCTCAGGCAAGCTTCTCAAGGCACCTCAAGTACCTTAATCATGCAGCAAGTCAAGCACCTCAAGCATGGAGCCAGTCAAGCACCTCAAGCATGACAAACACCTCAAGCACGACAAGCACCTCAAGCAGGACAAGCACCTCGAGCTTGGGCCAGGTGCCCACCTCAAGCTCAGCCCTAGCTTACCTAAGGTCAAAGGACTTTTTCACACATTTATTGGAGGTCTTCAATGAAGCTAACCCTAAGGTCTTATGCTCCATTGGTTAGCCTTGCTCTTTGATAGACCATCTCCCTTTTGGGCCCCTTTACCATTGGCCCCGTGTTGAGATAGATCTATAAGCACATATCTATATCTTAACACTTGTTCCCATTTATTCTCCCACATTAAGTGATCAATTTAATATGAGAAAATGATTTGGGTTGGTTAGATATTAGATTTTATGACATTACCGCTCTCTTGAAATCATAGTCATCCTCGACTATGAGGTAGAAGAGATAAAGTCTTAGTCATTAGTCAATCGTACTTAGCGGGTAAAGGATCCCTTTTTACCCTACGACATCTTTCCAAGATGGATGACTAATCCATTTGGTGCTTGGGAGACATAGTTGCCGCAAGCATGTCTGCTCTTTAGTCCATTTCATTCTCCCAAAGTAGAGTGACAAATTCTACTTGGTGTTTGAGAGACGTCGTCATCACAAACATGATTCTAAGCATGCATACTAGTTAAATTTGTGCACAATTAAAAAGAGGACTAGTCATATAAGACAAAAACATGAGTCATTTAAAAGAAATTTGTACATTTGCTTACTTTAATGTAGCATTGTAAGCATTGACAAGGTTCATACTATCCTTAAGTTGTACTCCTTGCATCCATTTAGCATCTTCAATAGGATAATTTTTGAACTTAATAAGATACCGTCGGATTATCTTACCATGTCGTAGTACCTTGTCTTCATGCCGAAGGACAGCTTCGGGTTGTAGCACCTCTTCTTGGTCTTCGACTTCGGGAGGGTCTTCAATAATTGGTTCAATTGGTGGCTCTCCTTTGTAGGGCTTAAGTAGGATTACATGAAAGGCATTGTGTATAAGCCAATGGTTGGGCAACTTGAGTTGATAAGCCGTCTCATTGATAGGCTTCAAGATTTGGAAAGGACCATAGTATCTTTTTGCTAGTTTAGCATAATACTTTTGATGGCCCGTAGGATTTTTGCCCGTCGTTTGCCTTAATCGAGCCTTAGGAAACTTGAGTAAGACCCAATCATTTTCTTTGAACATTAAGGCTCTTCTGTGCTTATCAGCAACAGCTTTTTGCCTTTGTTGAGAGATGGCTATAGCCTCCCTAATCTTTTGAAAAGATTCTTGTAGGTCACGGCTATACTCATCGGCGGCGAAGATCTTCCCATGTACTTTGAGTAGCAAGGGACTTTTAGGTCTTCCCTCTATGATCTTGAAAGGTGCTTTCCCCGTAGAAGTATGTACAGTATTATTGTAGGCATACTCTACTAGAGGTAAATACTTTTCCCATTGTGAGCGTTGATCTACTTTGATAACATAAGTCTTGAGTAGATCGAGTATCGTAAGATTGGCTATCTCACTTTGGCCATCGGTTTGTGGGTGATAGGCCGAAGAGAAATTCAATCTTCTTCCTAGATTTTCAAAGAGACCTTTCTAGAAATTACTGGTCATTCTCGGATCTCTATCTGACATGATGGATGTGGGTAATCCATGGTGTTTGAAAATCTGAGATATGAAGAGAGTTGCCATTTGATGTGCCTTAATAGTCTTTTTGACAGGAATAAAATGTGCTTGCTTGCTAAACCTGTCGACTATTGTCCATATTCCTGTATTCCCATGGATAGACTTGGGTAATCCAAAGATGAAATCCATGGATATACTCTCCCATGGTGAATTTGGAATAGGCAATGGTTGGAGTAATCCAGGTTGCTTCCCTCTATCATACTTGGTCTTTTGGCATACTACACATTTTGAAACATATTCTTGTATGTCCACTTTCATGGTAGGCCAATAGAAATACGTCTCTACTCCTCGGAGAGTAGGTTGAATACCTCTATGCCCTGCATATGGAGGAGCATGGGATTCATACATAACCTTCTCACGAAGGGAATGGGTAACACATAGCCTATTGCCGTGGAGAAGATAACCATCCTGCAAGGTGAATGGTTCCTCTTTCTTCCCCAAAGCAAGGGCTGACATTATGTCTCTAAAGTCAGGGTCAGTAGCATACTCATCTATCATAGAGGATAGATCATTGTGAGTAGCTATAGACACCGCATTAACTTTTGGTCGTCGTGAAAGTGCATTGGCAACTTGATTGTGCTTACCAGCTATGTGAGTAGTATGGAAATTAAATTGCGAAAGAAAATTTGCCCACCTCATTTGTTTGTCGGAAAGCTTGGTTTGCGTCATGAAATACTTGAGACTTTGGTGGCCGGTTCGTAGGATAAATGGAGTCCCCAATAGGTAGTGCTGCCATGTGTCTAGGGCATGTAGAACAGCTAAAAGCTCTTTCTCATAAATGCCCAAGACTCGTTCATCACCATTGAGCCTTCGGCTCTCATATGCTATGGTATGCCCTTCTTGAAGCAAAACCGCTCCAAGCAATCACCACAAGCATCACATTGGACCTCAAATGGCTTTGAGAGATCCGAAAGCACGAGGACTGGTTGGGAAGTAAGCTTCTCTTTGAGTTTTTTAAAAGCATTTTGCTCCTTAGCAGTCCATACAAACTTAACGTTCTTCTTTGTTAAGTCGTGAAGTGGTCCTGCTACTTGAGAGAATTTTGCTATGAAGCGTCTATAGTATGCACACATACCAATAAAGCTTCTTAGCTCATGTAGATTCCTTGGGTTAGGCCATGATTTTATTACCTCTAACTTTGATGGATCCATACGAATACCATCGTGAGAGATAATATGACCTAGATATTGAATCTCTTGAAGGAAGAATTCGCTTTTCTTTTGGTTGAGATAAAGCTTGTTCTCCCTCAATGCTTGAAAAATCACTTGGAGATGCTGCTTATGTTCCTCCAAAGACATGGACTAGATGATGATATCATCAAAGAACACTCCAGTGAATTTTTGATATGGTCTAAAAATTTTGTTTATCAAATGATTGAACGTAGCTGGTGCATTAGTCAAGCCAAAAGGCATGACTAGATATTCATAAAGACCAAACGTTGTGTGAAACGCGGTCTTTAAGATATCTTCATCCACTATCCTTATTTGATGATAGCCACTCTTAAGGTCAATCCTACTGAAGTAGGTAGAGCCTTGTAGCTTATCAAACAGATCTTCTACCCGAGGTACGGGAAATATGTTTTTGATAGTGATATGGTTTAGTGCTCGATAGTCCACACACATACGGTATGTACCATCTTTCTTTTGCACTAAAAGGACTGGAGAACAAAAGGGAGAGAAACAAGGCCTCACCATCCCTTTGTCTACCAGCTCTTGTACTTGCCTCATGATCTCCTCTTGTTGAGCTTGTGAGACTCGATAAGGAGGCTTGTTAGGTGGTGAGCTTCCAGGAAGGATCTCAATACGATGGTCATTATCCCCTCGTTTTGGAGGTAAGTCCATAGGGATATCATCGATGAACACATCTTGGAATCCTTTTAGAAAATTAGACAAGTCTAACTCTTCTTGATTCCTATCATTTACATTTGATGAAACATTAGTATCTTTTGGAGACTCTTTGACAAAAATCATGTACGCAGAAACTGAGCTCTTCATTGACTTATCAAAAGAAAGAGGATTTACAAGTGGAATAGTGCGACCACGCTCACTAGCATATATATACATGTTCTTTCCCCTGTAAGTGAAGTAAATTCTCCTTTCAGGGAACTTCATGTTGGCAGCCATGCGATCAAACCATGGTGCCCCTAGGATAACATCCTGATGTTGGAGAGGAGAGATGAAGAAGTCTTCTTTGTCAACATAGCTTTGGACATGAAGCCTCAACTTCCCAATCAAGGGAGTAACGGAGGCTTGTTGTCCCTTGAAAGCTGCATCACTTGTTACTATATCTCCCATCTCAAAAGCTTGAATGCCCAACTTGGTGGCCAACTCTATTGATATGAAGCTGAGAGTAGAGCCAGGGTCAAACAAGATGAAGGCATCATGCTCTCTTACCTTTCCCCAAGCATAGGAGAGTGATGATTCTTTGCAATGAGCATCCTCTTTTGGAGCTTCGATGGTGGAAGCCCTAGGAGTCTCATTGCGAGTATTCTTCTTGGGGCAAGAACGATAGCCATGTCCTTGCTCCCCACACTTGAAAAATTTATGGTCCTTGCGAAAAGCTTCAAGCTCTTCAGGAGAGAGTTTGTTTTTACCTTTGTAAACTCCCTTCTCCTTGGACCGATTGTTGTTGTTGGTGTTGTTGTTGTTGGAAGTGCCTTGGGAATTATTTTGAGCATTGGATTTCCCCTTTGCATCATTTTTATCTTTGTTTTCCATGGGCTTGACATTACGTCTAGCCCTTTGATGGAAATTGATGCGTGAAGCAACCATGGTGTGGTGGATTACTTCGGTAATAGTACCGGGCCGTTGAGAGTTGATGTATTCGGCCATCTCTTCAGGTAATCCCGCGCAGAATTGCTGTCTTAGTTCGGCAAAGTCTATCTTTTGAAAGACAGTAGCTTTGAGATGTAAATCCCAAAACTTGTCTACATACTTGTTGATAGACTCATGAGAGAGAAGCTTCAAGCCGCGCCATTCGGTAAGAACTTTATCTTTAGTATCCCTTGGCAGAAATTGCTTCATGATGGAAACTCGTAGAGTTTTCCATGTCTTTGGGGCTTCTCCATTGCCAGGAAGGCTAGCCCACCATTGACGAGCTGATTTTTGGAAGTGCATAGCTACATGGCGTAGCTTGGAGGACTCTGTGAAGCCCTCGTCCCCAAAGGCCGCATCAAATTGCTGGATGAAGGCCAACACTTTGTCGGTAGCACCAAAGGTGCCATCGTAGGTGAGAAAAGAGATACTCTTTCCTCCCTCCTTGAACTTCTTTAGCTTTTGTGACCTTCGTCATGCAGGAAATGATTTGCGATGTCCTCCCCTCTTGTATTCTCTAGGAGAATAGCCATAACTTTCATTGGAAGAGGAGGAAGGTGAAGAAGAAGGAGAAGAGGGTGACCTCTTCCTAGCCCTTTTCTTCCTTTGTTTCCTCTCTTGCCTTTCAGAGTGATGAGGAGAAGGACTATAGGTTGCTCTTTTCCTCTTGGGAGGAGTGTTGGAATTAGGGTTGCAGAGAAACACACACAGCTTGGAGAAGATGAAGGAAGCTCAAAGCACACAATAGAGAGTGTGTTACTTAGTGTGCAATGGAAAGATAGATAGCCCTAGAGTGATGGGCGTATATACAATGCACGGGGGAAAAAACCTCCTAAAGAGGGAAAAAATGCCCCGGCGGTCCTAGTGTGTTCACACACATCACTACCACATGTATATGGTAACAAATCCCCCCTGGAGTGATGCGGTGAACGAGAGCTGGCACATGAGTAAAGGGAAGTGCCATGCCCTGAGGACAGGATCAGTCCACAAAGGGGAGTAAGCCCAAAGCTTTGCGGAAAGCTTCAAGCTTCTCACGAGACAATGCCTTTGTGAAAAGATCTGCAAGGTTGTCCTGTGTTGGCACATAAGCCAAGCTGATCTCTCCTGCTGAGAGGCTCTCCCTGACATAGTGGTAATGCACCTCAATGTGCTTTGTGCGAGCATGAAAAACTGGGTTCCTCGCAACTGCCAATGCGCTCTGACTGTCAGTGTAGATAGTGTTGGCAGTGTCCTGTCCAACACCCAAGTCAGCCATAAGGCGTCTGAGCCATACACACTCAACCGTAGCTGTGAAGACTGCCCTGTACTCAGCCTCACAACTCGAAGTGGCCACAGTAGGTTGCTTCTTGCTCAACCATGATATACATGAATTGCCAAGCATGAAACAAAAACCACTTGTGGACACTCGCGTGTCAAAACAACCAGCCCAATCTGAGTCCGAAAAAGCATGTAAGTCTGGCGGCAATGATCCCCCCTTGAGATAAAACAAGCCAAGATGTAAAGTGCCACTAAGGTAGCGGAAAATCCTCTTGACAGCCTGCCAATGCTTAGACCCTGGGCTATGCATAAATCTGCTGACCTGCAAGACTGCAAACTGAATATCTGGCCTCGTGTTGCATACATAAATGAGGCAGCCAACAGCAGTTTGGTAAAGAGTGACATCAGCAGGATCGCCAGCATCATGTAGACTCAACTTCAAACCTGTTTCCATGGGAGTGGCAATAGGTTTGCAATCCTCAAGTCCAAACTTACATAGCAATGTCTCTATGTAACTTTTCTGACACAAGGCAATACCACCATCACACTGCTTAAACTGTATACCCAAGTAATGATGCAACAGCCCCAAATCTTTCATCTTGAAAGTAGCATTCAAATCAGCCTTAAATTCAGCAATATGTCTCTCATTTGGTCCAGTGATCAGCAAATCATCAACATAAAGAACCACAATGAGAAATACATCATCCTCACGCTTTACATACAATGTGCTTTCTGTTGGACTGTTACGAAAGCCTCGTTTAACCAAATGAGTGTCAGCTTTCTCATACCAAGCACGAGGAGATTGCTTCAACCCATACAAAGCCTTCTTACATTTGCACACTTTGTCCTCTTGTCCTTTTATGACAAAACCGCGAGGCTGCGTTACATAAACTTCCTCAAATATGTCACCATTCAAGAAAGCAGTAACAATGTCTGATTGATGTACATCCCAACCAAAATGAGCTGCCAATGCACATAGAAAACGCACAGTAGTCATACGACAAGTGGGAGCAAAAGTCTCTTCATAATCTATGCCTTTTTGTTGTGCATAACCCTTTGCAACAAGTCGAGCCTTATGGCGATCGATCTCAAGATCCGGCTTGCGTTTCAACTTGTAAACCCACTTCGTACCAATGGCCTTTTTGCCAGGAGGCAAATCACATAAAGTCCATGTGTCATTCTCTATAAGTGCATCATATTCTGATTTCATGGCAGAAATCCAATTTTCTGAATTCTGTGCTTCATCAAAAGACAGAGGCTCCTCAACATCATGTAAACTAGACACAGCCAAAGCATAACAATCTGATGCATAAGATGCATGGCGAGAGCCTGAACGAGTACGACTAGATAAAGGTGCATCCAATTTACTGTCACGCAAAGTGTGCACCAGCCATTTTGGCATACCTCTAGCCTGCTCATTTTCAGCCCTTTCCTCATCAAGTACATCATGTAATCTGCATCAGTAATAGGCTATTCTAAAACATTTTCAGAAACCCCCATAGGCTGTACATTCGCCTCATTGGAACTTACATTCGTATTTCCACCACTGAAAAGAGGCAACAAAGTGTCATAAATGTCCTGTGAGCTTACATTACTGTCTCTAGTACATGACAGCAAGGGTTGAACAGAATCTTCCACAAACACTACATCCCGTGAAACCAAAATACGTTTTGTTTGCGGATGATACAACTTGTAACCTTTGCTTTCAGCACTATAACCAACAAAAATACATTTGACAGCCTTATCATCCAATTTTCTGCGCTGCACTTGTGGCACCAAAGCATATGCCAAACAGCCAAAAACACGCATGTGCTCAATAGAAGGTTTTCTATCATGCCATGCTTCATATGGAGTAATAGACTGCAAAGCTTTCGTAGGACACCTGTTAAGTACATAAGTGGCACACATGATGGCCTCAAGACAAAAAGAATGCGGCAAAGCTTGACTTTTGACCATACATCGTGCCATTTCCGTTAGTGACCTGTTTTTCCTCTCAGCAACACCATTTTGCTGAGGTGTATAAGGCACTGTACATTGGTGTTTTATCCCACGACTAGCCAGAAATGCATTAAATTCATGAGACATATACTCCCCCCCTCGATCGGAACGGAGGGTGCCCATAGTACATTTTGAGACATTTTCAGCCATAGCCAAAAATTGTTTGAAGCACATAAAAACTTCGGACTTCGCTTTAAGAGGAAATACCCACGCATGCCTGGAGTAATCATCAATGAAAGTCACTAAGTACATGTAATTGCCCAAGGACGGAGTTTGCATGGGCCCACAAACGTCACTATGCACAAGCTGCAACCTGCATGTGGCCCTAACTGAACCATCCTTTGGAAACTTAGAACGCTGCATTTTACCCAGAATACAGCCTTCACAAACATGTTTGATAGGTGCTTCAAGAGGCGGCAAAGAAGCAACCATATCAGATTTCTGCAAACGCAGCAAACTGGCAAAATTCAGATGACCAAAACGTGCATGCCAAAGTTTTGCATCTGAAATAGCCCTTGAATCTGCAACAGCATGTGCAAAATTTTGTCCACACTTGTCATACAAAGTGAGCTTATACAGCCCACGGCACAAAAGCCCAGATGCAACAATTTCATCACCAAAACTGAGATCATGAACTGTACATCTGTCATCCACAAATTTGACTACAAGTCCAAGTCTAGCAAGTGCGGATACAGACAAGAGATTCTTCTTGATCCCAGGTACATAAAGTGCATCAACAAGTGTGAAGGAACTGCCATTAGCAGCAGTGAGCACAATCTTTCCAACTCCCTGAACTGGATAAGAGGCGTTGTTGGCACAAGTGACTGAATTCCCATGAGGGACAGACTCGAGAGAGGTAAACAATTCACGATGTGAGGTAATGTGCTTTGTAGCACCACTGTCGAAATACCACACATGTGAATCTGCAGCAACTGACAAGCATGCATCATGAACAGCAGGATTGTAAGTGCACTCTGCGCTAAAAGCCCATTCTGCATCAACATCAGCATCACAATCTCCTTTCACAGAAGACTCAACAATGGCTGCATTTGTAGTGGAACCAGCATTTGCAGTGGAACCACCCTCTTTCTTCTTAGCCTCTTTGGCCTTCAACTTAGGACACGACTTGATCAAGTGATCATTGGCTTTACAATAATGGCAACGCATCTTCTTTTTGCCCTTATCACCAGAATTGCCAGACGAAGTGCTGCCAGCAGAAGCATTAGGAACAAAAATTTTGCCACTCGCAGCAGAACCATAAGAAGTGGCTGCATTACTGTTACCACCCTTTCTTTGAGAAGCAATAAAAGCCTGTTCAACTGCACGCTGCCTAGTCCTGTTTTTTCTAGAAAGTGACTCTTGCAACAGCAATGTGCATAATGCATCAAACTTGACAACTTCAGGATTTCCTTGGGTCATCAGTCTCCAAGTACTAGCAAAAGTCTGGTAGGAATCTGGTAAGGCATCAAGAACAGTCTGCACAAGGGAACTGTCAGAAATGACTTCACCTGCAGAAATGAGTTGCTCATTGATATCCTTGACACTAGCAAGGAAAGTGTCCATATCATCTTCCTCATGCATAATCTTCGACTCTATGTCTTTACGCAGCAAAGCAATTTTAGCCTCATTGCGGCTTGCATAAAGACCTGCTAGAATATCCCAAGCCTGTTTTGCAGATTTTGCTGAACGGATGTGAGGAATAATGGTGCGCTTCACAGACAACGCAATCAATGCATGAGCCTACGCATCCTTAACATCCCAACGAGCTTGTTCTGCTGTAGGCAAAACAACTCTAACAGCTGCAATCCTTGCAGCAAGACCTGCAACATCCTCAATATCGCCTACATCTTCAGAACCAGGACGTACATCAATGCCCTGCACAATGTTCCATACACCTTTTGACACAAGAACGTGTTGCATCATATAAGCCCACATAGGGTAGTTGTCCCCATCCAACCTGTCCTCAGCAGCCAACATCTTGAACACATCTGTGTTGTTGTTGTCAGCCATGGTAAATGCTGCACCTGATGTGAAAACTGCCCGAAAATAGGAGAAATGGAGCGGGAACAACTTGTGCTATATAGCACAAACCATAGAAGACTATAAGGCACCTGTTATGCAGAAAACGGCACTGACAGAAAATCTGCACAAAATGACAAAATAACCTGTGCAGTACTGCCCGTAGTGGAAACGGAGGCCGAAATGAGCCCAAATCAAAATTCTGAGCAGACCAAGCTCTTCGAGCTCTCCCAAAATATTTGTCGACCTGCGAACGCTTGCCAAAGCTCACTGAAATCGGAGAAAGTGAGCAGGCGTGTGCTGGAGCAGCTGGCGACTAAGCCCGGGAGGACGTGACCTGTTCTGATACCAATTGTTGGAATTAGGGTTGCAGAGAAACACACACAGCTTGGAGAAGACGAAGGAAGCTCAAAGCACACAATAGAGAGTGTGTTACTTAGTGTGCAATGGAAAGATAGATAGCCCTAGAGTGATGGGCGTATATACAATGCACGGGGGAAAAAACCTCCTAAAGAGGGAAAAAATGCCCCGGCGGTCCTAGTGTGTTCACACACATCACTACCACATGTATATGGTAACAAGGAGTAGGCAATCGTCTAGACCACCGTCTTCGTGGAGCCACATCTTCAGAAGAACTTAGACTGTCATTGCTTTCTTTCTCTTTGGATTCCTCCTCTCGAATGGGAGAGAGTCTTCTTTTGGGGGTCTCTTCAAGAGGCCTCCTAAGCTCTCTCTCCTCTGGGAGAGGAAGGGAAATTCCATAAGCACGAAGTTGTTGAGTAACTTCGGCTTGCAAAACAGGGTTGCCCATAGCTTGTTGCAACCTAGTGATGAGATAATTCACAAACATGGGAGCATCATCATTAGCACCTTCATGTGCAAAATCAAAGCTATCAATGTTTATCATACTCTCTTGATTATTGTCAGCCATGTTAACAAAATTTATGTTTATACTTAGTGTATGCTTTGGAAATACAAAACCTTAGTTGCCACTCCTCTTAGCCTTTGAGAATTGGCTCTTAAGTATCTACACCCACGGCTCAAAGTGGTTAATTATAGAGAGTAGAGGAGTAGGTCTAACATAGCAGAGTTGCCAAGGGCTAGCTCCTTTCGGACTTCTTACGACTTAATAATGGTAAAGCCGTAGGCAAGTCTAAAAAGACTCCATTATTAAGTCCAAAGCTCCCGAGGTGTGCACCATCCCCCACATAGTGGGCTTAACAAAACCGATATTAAATCCCAGTTCCACTTACTCTATTATAATTAACAACATCAACCATTTATAGGCTATTTAAGGACCTCTCTTCTTAAGCAAGAAAAGAGAAACCAAATGCTCTGATACCGATGTAATGGAATTAGCCTATTCAACTTGAGAATAGCGGAAATTAATGAGAATACTTTCGAGAAATAACTTTGTGAGCATAGCGGGTAGACATAATTGAAGGTAGCAACATAATCATAGCAATTAGTTAACTTGGCATGAACAATACTTTTGCAAGAGAGAGAATTTAGAGAACATGACAACAGTTGAGGACCGGATTTATGTGGAACCGGTCCCCCCTCCAATAGGCATTTGTATTATGATTTCTCCCATTAAGAGAGACTTGTTACAATACATTCTTTGTGTTCCTTGTGACCTAGGTGATGCAATGAAGATGGAAAGCTTCATGCATCACAATCATAGCATAACATGAACTTGAAGAAAGCTTTAATTGTCCCAAGTCTCAGTCCCAAGACCTCAAACACCTTCGAAGGTGGAGAGAGCTAGCAGGGAATGAGGGTGGGGAAGAGGAAGAAGAAACATTTCATAGGAGAAAGAACTAGTTCCTCACTTATCATACTCTTGTTGCTAGCATACATAATAGCATAGTAATGAAGAAGAAGGAGATGTCAAGCTTAAGCATTGAAGCATGGCTCTTGGTTGGATTTGCACTCCATAGCCAAGAGTGTTGGTGTAGGCTCTCCACCTCTACTTGCTTGGAGAGGGAGCTCTTGCACTTTGCATAGCACACAATGAGAGTGATTGTGAGTGTGTGTGAGTGAGTATACCCCTCAAGCAAGCCCCTAGCTAGCTTGGGTTGACCCCCCCTTGTAGCTCATGCTTGAAGCTCATTGGACCCTCCCAGGCCTAGCCAATCATGAGCAGGAGGCATTACAAGCAGTAGGGGTAGCCTTGAGACAAGTGTCCCCCTTTCCTTTTTGAGAGAGAGGGGTAGATAAATGCTAAAACAATTAGATAATTCATGTAATTTATCATTGGACCCCTTTGAAGCTTAGCCAATAGGCTTCAAGCAACACATGAAGGTAACATGGGTAGGGCCTGACATGTGTCCTTGCTGCCTCTTCAGGTTGGGGCTTCCCTTGTGTGTGTGAGTGGGTGTTCTCTCTCTAGCCCCTAGGAAAAGGGCTCGCCCCCCCTCTTGTAGGAATGCTTTTGACTTTAGGTGATCAAGCACCTTACTCACCAAGCATGACAAAGCACTTGAACTAGGGGGTGTTCCCACAAGCATCTCAGGCAAGCTTCTCAAGGCACCTCAAGTACCTTAATCATGCAGCAAGTCAAGAACCTCAAGCATCTCAGGCAAGCTTCTCAAGGCACCTCAAGTACCTTAATCATGCATCAAGTCAAGAACCTCAAGCATGGAGCCAGTCAAGCACCTCAAGCATCTTAATCAAGCACCTCAAGCATGAAAAACACCTCAAGCACGACAAGCACCTCAAGCAAGACAAGCACCTCGAGCTTGGGCCGGGTTCCCACCTCAAGCTCAGCCCTAGCTTACCTAAGGTCAAAGGACTTTTTCACACATTTATTGGAGGTCTTCAATGAAGCTAACCCTAAGGTCTTATGCTCCATTGGTTAGCCTTGCTCTTTGATAGACCATCTCCCTTTTGGGCCCCTTTACCATTGGCCCCGTGTTGAGATAGATCTATAAGCACATATCTATATCTTAACACTTGTTCCCGTTTATTCTCCCACATTAAGTGATCAATTTAATATGAGAAAATCATTTGGGTTGGTTAGATATTAGATTTTATGATAGCAGGGGCCAATTTCTAGAAGGTCAATCAAATCAAAACAATACAGGTGGCAGGGGAAACTAGTCTCAAGGCAGGGGGAGTCAAAGAGGTCGTGGTGCAGGATCAAGTAGGCAGCAACATACTCCAGATAGCAGAGAATGTTGGACTTGTGGTGAAAGAGGTCACATGTTACGTGACTGTCCAAAGGGAAAAGCAAGTGGAAAGAGAGAACACGGCAACTATGCATCTAGTAGCAGAGATGCAGATGACAGCAAAAATGACCGCATGTTTGTTATGCAGCATGTAATGAATACAATGACTGCAGAGAATTCCACCCAAGATGATGTTTGGTATGTGGATTCAAGTGCCTCTAATCACATGACGTCTCGTGGAGAGTGGTTTAGAGATATGCGCAAACCAGATGTGTCAGGCTATGTGCAGACAGGAGATGACACAGCTCACCCCATTGCTCATGTAGGGGACATACCTCTAAATACGAAGAGTGGAAAATCAAAGTACTTAGCAGATGTACTTCATGTCCCAAACATTACAAAAAATCTTGTTTCTGTTGGACAAATGGTTGAGCAGGGTTTGCAGGTTCACTTCAATCCGAATGGCTGTTATGTAGAAGGTTTCCAGAATGGCTGTAAGCTGATCACAGAGGGAAAATGTGTGGGCAGAATGTTTACGCTGAATGTAGACATGCCTGAGGTAAAAGCTGCATTATTTGCACAGGGCACAGGTGTTGTGCCTGATGTTGACATTTGGCACAAACGCATTGGCCATGTCAATGAGCAGAGATTGCGCAGCATGCAATCAAAACAGATTGTAAAAGGTTTGCCCAAATTCAAGGTGGATGGTATGCATAAAGTGTGTGCAGCATGCCAGTTTGGAAAACAGTCAAAGGGCTCATTTCCACATGAGCGCAATGTATGTAAAAAGCCACTTGAGGTGGTGCACACAGATGTTTGGGGTCCAACTGATACTGCAAGTATACATGTGTTAACCCTCGTGGCTCACGGACACCCTATCGCCTACGACGGACACCGTAACCGTATTATTTATTTAAGTAGAGTCAGGCACCGGGCTTGTCGGTCCAATAGGGAAAGGTAGAGTGATCGCCGATGAGAGGCGCACTCTAACACGAACATGCTAGGGTTAGTTGGCTAAGCATGGGCGCCCAAGTGTGAATGGGGTGAGCTCACATAAAAGCCAATTAAACCTAAAATTGAGTCATTCTCTCATTGTGCAATAGAAGTTGCTCTTGCTCCATCTCCACCTTCTCCTTCACCATCTCCTTGTGTGTGTGCGTGTGTGTGTGTGTGTGTGAGAGAGAGAGAGAGAGAGAGAGAGAGAGAGAGAGAGAGAGAGAGAGAGAGAGAGAGAGAGAGAGAGAGAGAGTGAGAGTGTGTGTGCGATCGAGCGTTGCGGCGGCACGACGACGGCGAGGCGGTTGAGCGCGGCGTAGCGGCGTCTCCCTCTTCTTCGCGGCGTGGGAATCCTTCATTCGCAACTACGCAGGAAGGTGAGTGACACACCGTTCTTCCTTGTGAGCTTGTCTGTTGTATGACTGTGTGCTAGGAGCCTTTGTGGCTCGTACACGGCGCGTAGCAAGTCCCTAGCCTTGACATTTTAGGCGCCGTTGCCGGGGAGCTGCTGCGCGTGAAGCTCCAATGGCGACCTGTAAATTGTATTGAAGCTATTTTTTATGTAGGAAAGGCGCGGCTTAAGTTTGATCATTGTTGTTATGCAAAAACAGTAGAGAAAGACACAATGTTGTTGACTGCATTCAAGTTTTCTGTGTTTTGTTAAGCTCTGTTTTGTTAGTTCTATTAAGCTCCGATTTCAGCTTACACAGTTAGCATTTCTTGCGTTTCTGCGTTTTTTGCATTTTCTGGTTTGCACTGCACAGTTCTGTCAAGTTTCAATTTTCTGCATTTTTTGTGTTTTCTGGTTTGTGCACAGTTAGGCGCACAGTTAGTTAATTAAGCAGGTTAGTAATTAGGTGAACCACTGATTAGCAGGTAAGCAGGTAGGTGGGACAGTAAACAGTTAGGTGAGGTCAACGCGCACCAAAACGAGTACCAAATAATATCCCAAAAAAAAAAAAAATCTTTTTCGAATTTTTTTTTTTTAAAAAAAATTCTTTTTCAAAAAAAAAAAAAAATCGAAAAATAAAAACGTGAGTGAGGGGGAGGTTAGATTTTCGAAAATAAAAAACGTGAGTTATAAAAACGGACGGGCTGGTTTGTATAAAAGTTAGATCGGGATCATAAGCCCAAGCCCAAGCCCAGGCCTCAGTCCTCAGTCTTATGATATATACTAAACTCACTCTTATATATATACCCTACCTCCTCAAGAGGGAATGAGAGCATGTGGGACAAGTCCTCCACTCTCCTCCCTTCTCTTCCCACTTGCACCCTTAGATTTGCTATTTGGAGCCTAGTTCTCCAGCTAGGAAAAAACTGTTTCGGGCTTTTCTGGAGCAAAATAGAACCAAACGGTGGGCTGTAAAGCACAGCGCGTCCCTCCTAGCGATACGCTCGTTTCGAGCTATCACACGGCCCATTCCACGACACGCTCTAAAAAATCTAGCAAAAAAACAAACAAAAAACACGCAAAAAACTAGTCACAAGGCCTCCTAGAGCAGCTTTTTGACACCTTAGGGTATCCAAAGCACATGCACTTACGCTCTGGGCGGGTGCTAGAACACAAGCATATTGAGGGTGCCTCTGTTCATACGGACACCCATTACCCATCCACGATAGGCTCTAGACCCTCAGCGGGGACACAAGGTAGCACCACCCAAGACCCTAAAATAGCCGCTAGTGATTCCTCCTCCGACTCAGAAATCATGGAAGCATACCCTACCCAAAACATTGAGAGAGAAGGCCATGCACCTCCCGAAGCTCCACAGCCTAGTACTAGTATGTTTAGCCGTTTCATGGAAACATTAGGTAGAGCTACTCGCTCGGAACCTGATGCAAATGAAGCACACGAAGGGGGTGGGGAAGTGGACTCTCCTTTCACATCGCACGTGGACCCCACACCACCAAAGAGTGTCCATGTGGATATCCTGCCAACTTCTTACCAAGAAGGCCCTGTTGAGCTGCCTCCTTCAGAAGTTCCCTCTAGAGTACCGTTGGTGACAAGTAAAACCACGGGGAGCAACATTGCTTCTACCTCACAAGAAACCGTTAACACGTCGACTCTAGAAGGATTGTTCATTAATGATCATTGGACATACGACCTCCACACTGAGATGTTGATGGATCTACACTCTAGCCACGCCTACCATGTAGGATCGATAGAGATTGTACTATCCACCTCTAGTGCCACGAGCATCGAAGATCAACAGAAAATGATCTGTAATGTTATCCATGGCATTATTCAATCGGAATGGCAAAACCGAGGGGTAAATATACTCTCAACTGGCCCCATGAGATTTCTGGATACGAGCAAGGCTCAACAGCCTACTCTATCACAAATGGAGACTCCTCTAATGAGTCCCATGGACCCATCTTACGTCATTTCACCTGGGGTCTCTATGCAATCTGAGCCTCCGAGCGACAACTTTAGCTTCCCTAGCTTGGCTCAACCCTCTATTAAGGAAAACACAGTGCCCACTCCACGGATAAGCCTGACAGAGAATGTACCGATGACATCTACGGTTAGCGCAGTGCCACTACCTAGTGTCGTAGTACCTAATATGGGGCCTCGACCGTATGTGCCTCTAGCCCCTTATGCACACATGGCCCCCACACCTCCAATTGTACCACTTGTTTATGCTCCTCGAGTGCCGCTCCCTAGCCCTTATCCGAGTGGACCTATGCCCGGTTATGTTCCATATCCTGCATCATCCACACATATGCCAAGATCGGTACCTGTACCTCTCCCACATATGATTCCAAGAGTACCTCCACCGGCCCTGCCTCCTCACATAGGTGACTTGGCAGCGTTTGCTCAAACCATAGGTCGATCTATCGCGGAAAATATGCGTCATGCATCTGATAGAGAGCCTAGAAGTAAGGCAGTACAAATTGCCAAACTCACGCAAAAATTCAATGGGGACGAAGATGCTAGAAAACACATTGAAGTGTTTGAACAAGTATGTGATTCCTTAGGGGAACGCAACGAACGACATAAGTGCAATGCCTTAAGCTTGACATTAAGTGGGAAGGCTGGAGATTGGTATAGAACCCTAAGGGTGGACGAGAAAACAATCTACCCTACCCTTCGAAGGTTGTTTCTAAAGGAGTACATACGAGAAGGTGTGCTTTGGGGTGTACCATCTCAGCTACAGAAGGCCGAACGTAAGGAAGGAGAGTCAGTAAGGGACTTCATTAGTCGTCTAAAGCACTTAAACTCTCGCTGCCCTGTAAATGAGCGCTTCAACAATAACCAACTGCTTGATCGATTCATTCAAGGGTTGAGGAATGAAGGAATCTATAATGGACTAGTGATTAGAGGTATCACAACCTGGGAAGATGTCACTGCCAATGCAATCCAATTAGAGGACAACTTGATGATAGCAGGCATGAGGGTGTCTACTAACGCGAGATCCACTAGCTCACAAGCCATTGAGTATGAACCCATGACTGCAAAGCCCATTGCCAATGAGCCAAAGGTATTTGAGACATTCTTGACAGACCTCACCAAGGCAATCCAAGAGTCTCTTAAGGATAATCGATCCCTTCAAAATAGTCACATGTATCCAAGAAGGGAGCAACAATGGTGTTCCATTTGCTTGGGTCCACATAGCACTAATGAGTGCCCTACGTTTAGAGTAAAATTTAATGGAACTTGCAACGCATGTGGTAGGTATGGTCACCAAGCTAAGGATTGTTTAATGATCAAACGTATGATGGCAAATAGACCACCTGTAGCCTGGACGGATGCGCCTCGAGCTCCTGTATTGATGCCTGCTCCACCTGTTGAGCAACTACCGCAACACATGGTCCCTAGATCTCAAAATGTTGTACAAGCTACACCGCTACCACCTCCTGTGCTAGGACCGCAGCCCCCGCATCCAAGAGTCGCCCCTATGAACCAAGTGGGTTGCGAGCCATCTAATGCTTATGCAGATGGCTGTGAGGAGGAAATAGACACTAGTATTGCCTACGGACTTGATACATTGGAAGAGTGTCCTATATACTACATGGAAGATTGTTGGGGGCAAGTCAAGCTGGTTTATCAAGTTGCTGCTCTCGCATCCAGAGGTCAAAATATCAACACCCAGGCTAGGAGGCCACCTCTTCAATGCTACGAGTGTGGTGGACCACATCGGGCAGCGGAGTGCCCTATTATGCTGCAAAAGAATGCTGCACAGATGCAAATGAATCAAGGGAGCACGTCTGCAATGCCAATACTCACATGTAATCGTTGTGGCATAGATGACTTGATTGCCCAATGCCCCTATAACCCAAATGCGCCTAAAATCACACCCCTAAATTTGGTCGAAATTGCTAGTGTGACATCGCCAATACCACCCGTCGCACCCGCTTATGCGATTACACGGTCCATGCTTCAAGGGCCAGGCCATATCCTCGAAGAGAGAGATACCGCATCAGTTATCCAAGCAAAGAAAAAGAAGACACGAAGGAAGAGGTCGCAGAATACGGGAAATTCAAAGCCAAGTTCCAAAACAAACATAGGAACAGGAGATGACCCCGTGTATATGAATGACCTCGAGGATGATTCAGATTCAATCGAGACAATGGAGACTAGAACCAATACCACAAAGGGAAAGACCGACAAAGAAAACCGTAACATGGAACCCATGAAAACCGAATAAGAGAAAACCATAAAGAGCCTCTGAAAACACCACAAGTGTTTCCAAATCCAATCCAAGACCCCCAAGATAAACCGCAAGGGCAAAAAGGGAAGAATCGTAACAAGAAGATTGGGACGTACCCAAACCCAGTAGACGAGATTGAGCAGGTGAAACATCTAAGAGGTTTAGTGGAGGAGACTCAAAGGAAACTAGAACCAGAACCCATGCATGTCAAAATTCATGACACAGTGTTTCCCACGCAAGTTCATCCACCCCACATGAACCATAGACCGTTAGCCATATCTAGTATCATCCAAGAAGGGAGTGAGGACGGGACATCAGAAAGTGAGCATACACCCTTCTTGTTGGAAAGGATGTTTAACGAAGGAATACCTGATTCCATTGAGGAATATGA
This sequence comes from Adiantum capillus-veneris, assembly GCF_014529385.1. Classification (NCBI taxonomy): domain Eukaryota; kingdom Viridiplantae; phylum Streptophyta; class Polypodiopsida; order Polypodiales; family Pteridaceae; genus Adiantum; species Adiantum capillus-veneris. The sequence goes on along the minus strand of NC_140957.1, from coordinate 121,185,333 downwards.
GATTCCATCCTCACCAGTTCCTAGTCAAGGACCTACACCCTGCAAAATGCGAATGAATGTTGCCAAACTAGTGGACTTCATGTCTTCTGAGGTCTGAACCACGATCATAGCAAAGCTGTATGGAGATCCTGAGTTATTCCTTGCACTTCAAGCATTCCTTAACGGAGAGCTACGAACGGGATTACCGCAGATTGCGCAACCAAATAGGCCTGACTCGATTATGATTGATGAGGAAAATCATGTGCAATCACTTGACTTAGATGGACACGAGTCTGTGATTGAGGTACCCATTAACGAATTAGGGCAGTATTTTGAAGGCGACGAGTCTAATGCGACCCTACCCATCACTACCAAGGGATTAACTATAAAGGGAATTCTTGATGGTGGTGCGGGAGTTAGCATCATTACAAAAGATTGTTGGGAATCCATGGGAAAACCTTGCCTCAGTATTACTAACATTGTGGTAAAGATGGCAAATGGTACCATAGCCAAACCTATGGGGATGCTCAAGGATCTTAAGATCAAAGTTCTAGGACACAAGGTACGACATACGTTCATTGTAATGGATTTCTCTAAACACCTTATGTCATATGAAATGATTTTAGGACGACCATTCATGAGGGAAGCACAAATGGTTCATGATTGGTCTAAAAATCATGTCTATTTGCAATTCCAAGACTCTGTCCTTAGAGTGGATTTGGTGACTGGTAAGGTACACCCCTTAGGGAGTAAAACCATTATTGATCATCGCTCTGACACCACAGTTCACTCGGCCCCACTACAATATTGTTACACTTGTAAGAAGGATACAGACATTGGCCAAGATTTTCCTTACATGGATGTGTTACCAGGTATGACGGAATCAGACAACGTAGACTGGGTACACCTAGCTGCAACCATAGATCCCTGGGGAAATAGAGGAACCACTTGGGTCACACCAGAGGGGGAAGAGGTACCACAAATTGCACCTCTGAACATGATAAGTGCCATACATGCATCTTCTAAGGGCAAGGCAATTGTAGACCAATCTGACAGACACCGATAGCTCAATAGAAGACTTTGACCAACACGACTCAGACACTGACTTCCAAAGTGAAACGGATTCTAAATCTCATGAATTAAAGAGTGGAGCAAGTTCAGAGTCAAAACATTCGGAAGGACCGAGCACATCAACCGATGATAGCTCCTCTGAGAGTGAAGAGGACACCAACGAGGACTCCTTTAGTGGGCCAGATCTAAATGCAAATCAAAATCAGGTCTCAAATAAGAAAAAGAAAAACTTTAAGAGGCGTCGATATCGAGCCAATGTACGTGCTAGGATAAAAAAGAAGAGATCCTCAGCAGAATGGCTCAATTATATAGGAGCATGTGATGCTCATCGAAAATTGGTAGACGATTGGGGTGAATATCTCCAAAATGTTATGTGGTGTAGACCGCGACCCCATGACATAGCCCAATTAGAGATCATAGACAAGCCAGCCGCACTGCAAGGAGGCGTCAAAACCAAGAGTTAGCTCGACAACACAAGAAAGCAGAAATGGAAGCACAGACCAAAGCACAACCAGAATCCACAGACTTGCATCCTGCACCAGAACATTTCAAATCTTACACCACAGGGGAATCAAAGGTTGTGTACACAAAAGCCCAAAGAATACCTATCGATGGGAATAATGGAATCTATGATGGTCCGGCAATAGTTAAAGAAATAGAATTAGCCGACCCCAGTGAAGAATCAAAACCTGTTTTTATTGCCCAAGACCTCACAGAAGTTGAAGAGGCGGTCCTCAAAGAGCTTCTCAAGGAATTCAAGGACATATTCGCTTGGACATACCATGATATGAAAGGTGTTCCACCTTCTGTGGTCCAACATACAATCCCTATGATTAGCACTGCGAAGCCCGTACAACAAAGACCCTACCCGATGAATCCTAAGTACGCAAGGATCATTCAAGAAGAACTAGAAAAGCTTATCAAATGTGGGTTCATATATCCTATTGAACACTCTGAATGGGTGTCTCCAATAGTTATCGTGCCAAAAAAGAATGGGAAACTTAGGGTGTGCGTGGACCTCAAAAAAGTTAATACAGCTACTAGAAGAGACCATTACCCCCTACCATGTTCCGAACATGTACTCGAAAGAGTTGCAGGCAAGGAAGCTTATAGCTTTCTAGATGGGTACTCAGGCTACAACCAAATCACGATAGCGCTAGAGGACCAAGCTAAAACTGCCTTCATCACGGAATTTGGCGTGTTTGCATTTCGTGTGATGGCTTTTGGCTTAACAAATGCCCCTGCTACATTCCAATGATTAATAAACACTGCTTTTAAAGAATATTTGAGAGAGTTTTGTGAAGCTTTCTTAGACGACCTTTGTGTTTACTCTTCTTGGAAAGAACATCTATCATGTTTGCGGAAGGTGTTTGAAAAGTGTAGGTTATATCGTATCTCATTGAACCCGTTCAAATGCCAATTTTGGGTCAAGCATGGAGTTATTTTAGGGCATATAGTATCTAAGAATGGTATCTCAACCGATGAGAGCAAAATTAAAGTGATTCTAGAGTTACCACCACCAACCAATTACAAGGGAGTTCAAAGGTTCATGGGACACGTGGGTTATTATCGACGATTTATTTTATTTTTCACTGAGATAGCACGTCCTTTGTACAAGCTTCTCATTGAATTTAAATGGACTGAAGAGTGTGACCAGGCCTATGAGCAATTGAAGAAAACACTAGCAAGTGCTCTGATTTTAAGGACACCTAACTGGGATGTCATTTTCCATGTGCATATTGATGCATCAAACTTTTCTATTGGGTGTGTTCTCACTCAACCAGGAGAACATAAATTGGACTATCCCATTAGCTTTGCAAGCCGTCAATTGAACGATGCTGAAAGGAACTACACCACTACAGAGCAAGAAGGTTTGGCAATGGTTTACGCAGTAAAGAAATTTTGCTACTACCTTCTGGCAAACACGTTTGTATTTTATGTGGATCATCAAGCGTTGCTGTATCTGGTAAACAAGCCATGCTCCACATGAAGAATCACACGATGGTTGTTAATTCTTCTGGAGTTTGATTTCACGATTGTAGTGAGACCCGGTAAAAGGCACGCCATGGCTGATCATTTGTCTCGCATACCCAATGGTGAATCCCCTACAGGAGTTGATGATGAATTACCCGATACTTCCCTATTCATAGTTGAGACTATGCCTGAATGGAGTGAGAATATTGTTAACTTTTTAGTTAATGGTTTTCCACCCAAGGAACTTCGTAAGGATATCGCTCGAAGGCTAGTAAAAGAATGTGAACCCTATTTTTTGATTGCCGGAACTCTGTATAGACTAGGCAAGGACGATATTCTTAGGCGTTGTGCCCGCGAGGATGAATATTTGTATATCTTGCAAGAAGCACATATGGGCATAGCAGGAGGACATTTTTCAGGAGACCTGACTGCTAGAAAGGTGCTGCAATCAGGCTATTGGTGGCCAACTTTATTTAAGGATGCATCACTTTTTACAAAAGGGTGTGATGAGTGCCAACGTTACAAGACCACACAGCGCAAAGACAGAATGCCCTTACATCCTATTAAAGTAACCCAACCATTTGAAAAATGGGGCTTAGAATTTGTAGGTCCAATTAGTCCCGCAGCTCGCAACACTCAATCTCGATATATTCTAGTTGCTACGGACTATGTAACAAAGTGGGCTGAAGCTAAGGCTTCACAAAAAGCTGACGCGAGGACAACAGCTAAGTTTCTTTTTGAGAACATTATCACAAGATTTGGTTGCCCTTTTGAAATTGTTAGTGATAATGGTACCCATTTTATAAATGAGGTAATAAAAGAGCTTACCACGACCTTTATGATATCCCACCATAAGTCTACACCTTATTACCCGCAAGCTAATGGACAAGCCAAGAGCACCAACAAGACTCTAATCTCTATTTTAACCAAGACGGTAGAAGCTCATCGCACTAATTGGGATTTGAAGTTGACATCTGCTCTATGGGCTTATCGTACTGCTTATAAAGTGGCTATTAATTGTACGCCATTCAAAATGGTATACGGCCAAGAAGCGGTTATGCCTTGGGAGTTTGTCATTCCTAGTCTTAGGGTAGCTTCGCAAGAAGGATGGAATGGTAACCCCTTAACCAAGTGTTTGTATATCTTAGAAAAACTAGACGAAGAGAGACAGTTGACTGTGAAAAATGCTCTTGTGGAAAAGAACAGGAGAAAGAAGTGGTTTGATCGCCATGTGAAGGATAAGGACATCAAAGTTGGTGATAAAGTCCTTATGTATGGAGTACGTAAAGAGAAGAAAAAGTTGAAATATGCTGGTAAAGGACCATATAGAGTATGTGAAATTACCCCACAAGGTACCCTTCGTGTGGAAACTCTTGATGGAGTTGAAACCATTGGATTCCTCAATGGGAGTAAATTCAAAAGATATTATGATCCTTTAAGCCAAGAAGAACTACGGGCCATTCATCAAAAGAAGGCCGCCAAAGCCCAAACCGAGTTAAACAAGATACAAGCTCAAGCTGAGGCTAAGGAGCGACAACAACGTATAAGACAAAAACGAGAGGCTAACCTTGGAGTCACAAATGCATTCCACGTGGAAATCGAAGAGGATGGGTTGGACTGTGACACACCTCTACGATACCCTATTGAGTTAAATAGTGCCTATGGAAAAGTGCTATATAACGCCTTATTGGACACGGGTGCTAAATATAATCTGCTATCCTATGGGGTGTGGTGTCAGTTAGGGAAGCCACCTCTATCTGAGAGTATTATCCAAGTCAAGGGTGTCAACAAGAAAAAAACTACGGTTTTTGGAATCTGGCACACTTCTATCAGTTATGACAATGGAATTGTAGCTGAAGACTTTTTGGTCATGCCTACGGGAACTATGGAGGGTAATATAAACCTAGGCCGCACGTGGATGATAGCCACCAAATGCACTATTGATTGGGGGACTAGAGGTGTTACAACGCAAAAACCAACTCTTAGCCCTACCACTCAAGCCATAGTCCCTGAGATATTGCCTAAGGAAATAAAACCCAAGACATTGCATGTCCAGGAGGTTGAACCATACGTCCCCATAGCCCAACTCTCTAGAGCTTCAACTGATGTAGTTGAAAGAAAGCTTGAGACACACAAGAACCATCCTAATATAACAGAGAAAACATACAAGTGGGTCCCTAAAGCTTCTGTAGTGAGCATGGTTGATGCACAAAAACGGAAACCTCGTAAGAACCGTCCCACTCACTCCAAGAAATGTAAAGAAACGTTGCGTTGGATTCCTAAACGACTATTGGAAGCCCAAGGATACTATGAAGGAAATGATCAAATCTGGGTGCCCAAATGTAAAGTGTACTCTTACCTGTCACCTGGCCCATGTAAACCCAATCCTGTGACTCCAAAACAAATTGAAAATCGCGGAAAGGAAAAAATCATGGAATGTTACACACCCGCTCTAGAGCTAGTTTGGGTACCAAAGAAAGAACGATTTGTTCCACCTAGCTCAGGAACAGGGAAATCAAATGAAGCTTCTTGCTCTTCATGTAGTTCCTATACGCAAATAGAAGCTTCGACACAACCTCCACCTACCACTGTACATATCCATACAAGCACGAAAGAGTTTGCACCTCCCGGGGTAAGTTCACCACCTACAACAATGTTGCAAATAAAATCATGGGAGAGTACCTTACCACCCTTGCAACTAGATGAAACGCATAGGGCGGTCGAAAACTATTGGTTAAAGCCTTCACCCATAACAACTTGGAACAATTGGTTTCAAAAGGTGACGACCTCATTCCAAAAGGTATGATCTACCCAAGGAAGGGGGCAGTGTTTGCTAACATCAATCATTCACTCGCTCCCCTCTCAACCTTCCTCCCTGACCTCTCAATTCCAATCTTAGGGAATGTATATATATAGCCTTATACTCACAAAAAACAAAAATAGTAAAGAGCAAGAGCGACTAGCAACGAGAGAGCACCCTATCAGATCTTACATATAAGTCCAAATTCACCGTGTCAATTCAAGCAACACACAAAAACAACTCTTATGTTTTAAAGGCCTAACCAAATCTATCTGTATTGTCAGAAATGGCTACTTCACCAGAGGCATGCACTTCTATTTTTGATGAAAGGTACCCTTTGTCTTTTCCTCAAGTGTTCTACGTATGCTACCCTATACTTTTTTGCGAATGGGATTTGATAGAGAGCCTTGCATGTGAGAGAAATTTTGAGGAGTTAGAATGGATGATACGTCTATGGCTAACTAGTGATCCCTACTCAGTAGCGAATGTGTCTCCAGTGGCACATGCTTATTCTTTTGCACAAGATGAGTATCCACGCATCACGAGGTTCTTGATTAGCATGCTTGCACAAGAGGATGATGAAGAGGAACTAATAGAGACCGAGGAAGACTATGGCCTCACGGACAAAGATTTTATTTATCTAGATGATGAGGATAGAGGCCTAGCCTTAGGGTTGCCACCTGGTTTATATAATATCCTCTTTCCTTGATTCTAAAAGGGGTGACAGATAGGTAGGTTAGGGGTCTAGATTGTGTTTTGAGTTTGTTTTTTAGGAGTTTTAATTTTTCACACTGACATGCCTCCTAGAGGTATAGTGCCTGTTTTTGGATGTGTTAGGTAGGACTTATATGGATCTCCATCCACATGGCTGAGGACATCTGCTTCAACGAATGAGCCACTCCATACCTCCAGGTGTACTACTTTCCATGATTCATGTTGGTGGATATGTGTAATTTCTAATAATGATTTTTCATGCTTTGTTTGAGTGCAATAGTTATGATTGTTATCCGCCATTATAGATGTATAAATTTGTCTTTGCTTAAGTTGATTGAACTCCTGTTTAATCTTATGGATGAGCCTGGAGATTAGGAGACCGTGACTTTAGGTTAACTCATTTACTTGACCACTAGGCCTAGCTAATAAAATTATCCAAGTATTTGAGACCTTAGGAATGTTTTAGGCAGAGAAAGCTTGCTCACTTAAACAACAAAAAACACTAGTGCGAATACCAAGGAAATGGAAGCAAAAAAAAAAAAACATAAGTGCCACAAATGAAAAATCTTACGCTGGAAGAGAAATCCTGGCTTGAATTGGTACTTCACTCACATGTATTGTCTATGGTACTAGAGCCCTAGAGGTTCCCAGTGTGGGCGCTTTTCCTTGAGAAGCAAAAAACCCCGGACATACAAAATAAGCACACACGTCACATGATTGTGACCCAAAGTAAAAAAGTATTAAAAAAAAAGAAAAAAAAGAAAAATTAAAAGAATTCCATTGAGCTTACAGTTAACATTTCAAGCTTTTGTTTGCAGTTGTGAGAGCGAGTTGGCTAATCAAAGTTGAAAAGCATAATTAGGGAATCTTGCATTTAGATAATCTTCTTAGCTTAGCTAGTACTAGAGTAGTTGTTTTAACCTTAGTCATAGCTAACTAATTGATAGACTCACCCATAAGCTCAAAACTCTTGATTAATTAATTTACTCAAAGTGCAATTTATTTTTCCTTAATGGCAGTCTAACATTTCATAAATCTTGCATTTACTCATTTCCACATGTACTATACATTCCCCTCATGATTTATGGCAATATAATTCCGCTTGCTAAAACAGTGACTTTGCCTTGCAGATTCAAATCTAGATGCTCTACAACATGGACATACCAAGCTTCAACTCAATAGCTTCCGAGGACGGAATCTACATCAGGAAGGGGGGCAATGTTAACCCTCGTCGCTCACGGACACCCTATCACCTACGACGGACACCGTAACCGTATTATTTATTTAAGTAGAGTCAGGCACCGGGCTTGTCGGTCCAATAGGGAAAGGTAGAGTGATCGCCGATGAGAGGCGCACTCTAACACGAACATGCTAGGGTTAGTTGGCTAAGCATGGGCGCCCAAGTGTAAATGGGGTCAGCTCACATAAAAGCCAATTAAAACTAAAATTGAGTCATTCTCTCATTGTGCAATAGAAGCTTCTCTTGCTCCATCTCCACCTTCTCCTTCACCATCTCCTTGTGTGTGTGCGTGTGTGTGAGAGAGAGAGTGTGAGTGTGTGTGTGCGATCGAGCGTTGCGGCGGCACGACGGCGGCAAAACGGCGGCGAGGCGGTTGAGAGCGGCGTAGCGGCATCTCCCCCTTCTTTGCGGCGCGGGAATCATTCATTCGCAACTATGCAGGAAGGTGAGTGACACACCGTTATTCCTTGTGAGCTTGTCTGTTGTATGACTGTGTGCTAGGAGCCTTTGTGGCTCCCACACGGCGCGTAGCAAGTCCCTAGCCTTGACAACATGGTTGCAGGTATTATGTCTCTTTCATCGATGACCATACAAGGAAAGTATGGGTCTACTTCATGCGTAACAAAAGTGAAGCGTTTGGTCACTTTCAGGACTTCAAAGTCATGATTGAGAAGGAGACAAATATGCAAATCAAGACATTGAGGTCATATGGAGGGGGAGAGTACTTCTCCAATGATTTTTCAGATTTTCTGCGAATGCATGGTATACGCAGGCAGGTTACATGCAGATATACTCCACAGCAGAATGGGGTCGCAGAAAGGAAAAACAGGCACATTGCAGAGGTTTCACGTGCATTGATGAATGAGAAGAACACGCCTCATCATTTCTGGGCTGAAGTTGTAAATACAGCTGTGTACATTATGAACAGGACACTTACCAACCCAAATGATTTTCTCATATTAAATTGATCACTTAATGTGGGAGAATAAACGGGAACAAGTGTTAAGATATAGATATGTGCTTATAGATCTATCTCAACACGGGGCCAATGGTAAAGGGGCCCAAAAGGGAGATGGTCTATCAAAGAGCAAGGTTAACCACTGGAGCATAAGACCTTAGGGTTAGCTTCATTGAAGACCTCCAATAAATGTGTGTAAAAGTCCTTTGACCTTAGGTAATCTAGGGCTGAGCTTGAGGTGGGAACCCGGCCCAAGCTCGAGGTGCTTGTCCTGCTTGAGGTGCTTGTCGTGCTTGAGGTGTTTGTCATGCTTGAGGTGCTTGATTAAGATGCTTGAGGTGCTTGAATGGCTCCATGCTTGAGGTGCTTGACTTGCTGCATGATTAAGGTACTTGAGGTGCCTTGAGAAGCTTGCCTGAGATGCTTGTGGGAACACCCCCTAGTTCAAGTGCTTTGTCATGCTTGGTGAGTAAGGTGCTTGATCACCTAAAGTCAAAAGCATTCCTACAAGAGGGGGGGCGAGCCCTTTTCCTAGGGGCTAGAGAGAGAACACCCACTCACACACACAAGGGAAGCCCCAACTTGAAGAGGCAGCAAGGACACATGTCAGGCCCTACCCATGTTACCTTCATTTGTTGCTTGAAGCCTATTGGCTAGGCTTCAAAGGGGTCCAATGATAAATTACATGAATTATCTAATTGTTTTAGCATTTAACAAGTCCTCTCTCTCAACGGGGAAAGGGGGACACTTGTCCCAAGGCTACCCATGTTGCTTGTAATGGCTCTTGCTTGTGATTGGCTAGGCCTGGAGGGGTCCAATGAGCTTCAAGCATGAGCTACAAGGGGGGGTCGACCCAAGCAAGCTAGGGGGTTGCTTAGGGGGTATACTCACCCACACACACTCACAAGCACTCTCATTGTGTGCTATGCAAAGTGCAAGAGCTCCCTCTCCAAGCAAGTAGAGGTTGAGAGCCTACACCAACACTCTTGGCTATGGAGTGCAAATCCAACCAAGAGCCATGCTTCAATGCTTGAGCTTGTCATCTCCTTCTTCTTCATTACTATGCTATTATGTATGCTAGCTCAAGAGTTATGATAAGTGAGGAACTAGCTCTTTCTCGTATGAAATGTTTCTTCTTCCTCTTCCCTACCCTCATTCCCTGCTAGCTCTCTCCACCTTCGAAGGTGTTTGAGGTCTTGGGACTGAGGCTTGGTATAGTTAAAGCTTTCTTCAAGTTTAGGTTATGCTATGATGGTGATGCATGAAGCTTTCCATCTTCATTGCTTCACCTAGTTCACAAGGAACACAAAGAATGTATTGTAACAAGTCTCTCTTTATGGGAGAAATCATAATACAAATGCCTATTGGAGGGGGGACCGGCTCCACATAAATCCGGTCCTCAACTGTTGTCATGTTCTCTAAATTATCCCTCTTGCAAAAGTATTGTCTATGCCAAGTTAACTAATTGCTATGATTATGTTGCTATCTTCAATTATGTCTCATTAAATTCCGCTACTCTCAAATTGAATAGGCAAATTCCATTACATTGGTATCAGAGCATTTGGTTTCTCTTTTCTTGCTTAAGAAGAGAGGTCCTTAAGTAGCCTATAAATGGTTGATGTTGTTAATTATAATAGAGTAAGTGGAACTGGGATCTAATATCGGTTTTGTTAAGCCCACTATGTGGGGGATGGTGCACACCTCGGGAGCTTTGGACTTAATAATGGAGTCATTTTAGACTTGCCTACAGCTTTACCATTATTGAGCCATAAGAAGTCTGAAAGGAGCTAGCCCTTGGCAACTCTGCTATGTTAGACCTACTCCTCTACTCTCTATAATTAACCACTTTGAGCCGTGGGTGTAGATACTTAAGAGCCGATTTTCAAAGGCTAAGAGGAGTGGCAACTAAGGTTTTGTATTGCCAAAGCATACACTAAGTATAAACATAAATTTTGTTAACATGGCTGACAATAATCAAGAGAGTATAATGAACATTGATAGCTTTGATTTTGCACATGAAGGTGCTAATGATGATGCTCCCATGTTTGTGAATTATCTTGTCACTAGGTTGCAACAAGCTATGGGCAACCCTGTTTTGCAAGCCGAAGTTACTCAACAACTTCGTGCTTATGGAATTTCCCTTCCTCTCCCAGAAGAAAGAGAGCTTAGGAGGCCTCTTGAAGAGACCCCCAAAAGAAGACTCTCTCCCATTCGAGAGGAGGAATCCAAAGAGAAAGAAAGCAATGACAGTCTAAGTTCTTCTGAAGATGTGGCTCCACGAAGACGGCGGTCTAGACAATCGCCTACTCCTCCAACGAGGAAATGAGCAACCTATAGTCCTTCTCCTCATCACTCTGAAAGGCAAGAGAGGAAACAAAGGAAGGAAAGGGCTAGGAAGAGGTCACCCTCTTCTCCTTCTTCTTCACCTTTCTCCTCTTCCGATGAAAGTTATGGCTATTCTCCTAGAGAATACAAGAGGGGAGGACATCGCAAATCATTTCCTGCATGGCGAAGGTCACAAAAGCTAAAGAAGTTCAAGGAGGAGGAAAGAGTATCTCTTTTCTCACCTACGATGGCACCTTTGGTGCTACCGACAAAGTGTTGGCCTTCATCCAGCAATTTGATGCGGCCTTTGGGGACGAGGGCTTCACAGAGTCCTCCAAGCTACGCCATGTAGCTATGCACTTCCAAAAATCAGCTTGTCAATGGTGGGCTAGCCTTCGTGGAAATGGAGAAGCCCCAAAGACATGGAAAACTCTACGAGTTTCCATCATGAAGCAATTTCTTCCAAGTGATACTAAAGATAAAGTTCTTACCGAATGGCGCAGCTTGAAGCTTCTCTCTCATGAGTCTATCAACAAGTATGTAGACAAGTTTTGGGATTTACATCTCAAAGCTACTGTCTTTCAAAAGATAGACTTTGCTGAACAAAGACAGCAATTCTGTGCAGGATTACCTGAAGAGATTGCCGAATACATCAACTCTCAACGGCCCGGTACTATTACCGAAGTAATCCACCACACCATGGTTGCTTCACGCATCAATTTCCATCAAGGGGCTAGAAGTAATGTCAAGCCCATGGAAAACAAAGATAAAAATGATGCAAAGGGGAAATCCAGTGCTCAAAATAATTCCCAAGGCACTTCCAACAACAACAACAATCGGTCCAAGGAGAAGGGAGTTTACAAAGGTAAAAACAAACTCTCTCCTGAAGAGCTTGAAGCTTTTCGCAAGGACCATAAGTGTTTCAAGTGTGGAGAGCAAGGACATGGCTATCGTTCTTGCCCCAAGAAGAATACTCGCAATGAGACTCCTAGGGCTTCCACCATCGAAGATCCAAAAGAGGATGGTCATTGCAAAGGATCATCACTTTCCTATGCGTGGGGAAAGGTAAGAGAGCATGATGCCTTCATCTTGTTTGACCCAGGCTCTACTCTCAACTTCATATCAATAGAGTTGCCCACCAAGTTGGGCATTCAAGCTTTTGAGATGGGAGATATAGTAACAGCCGATGCAGCTTTTGATTGGGAAGTTGAGGCTTCATGTCCAAAGCTATGTCGACAAAGAAGACTTCTTCATCTCTCCTCTCCAACATCAGGATGTTATCCTAGGGGCACCATGGTTTGATCGCATGGCTGCCAACATGAAGTTCCCTGAAAGGAGAATTTACTTCACTTACATGGGAAAGAACATGTATATAGATGCCAGTGAGCGTGGTCGCACTATTCCACTTGTAAATCCTCTTTCTTTTGATAAGTCAATGAAGAGCTCAGTTTTTGCGTACATGATTTTTGTCAAAGAATCTCCAAAAGATACTAATGTTTCATCAAATGTAAATGATAGGAATCAAGAAGAGTTAGACTTGTCTAATTTTCTAAAAGGATTCCAAGATGTGTTCATCGATGATATCCCTATGGGCTTACCTCCAAAACGAGGGGATGATGACCATTGTATTGAGCTCCTTCCTGGAAGCTCACCACCTAACAAGCCTCCTTATCGAGTCTCACAAGCTCAACAAGAGGAGATCATGAGGCAAGTACAAGAGCTGGTAGATAAAGGGATGGTGAGGCCTAGTTCCTCTCCCTTTTGTTCTCCAGTCCTTTTAGTGCAAAAGAAAGATGGTACATACGGTATGTGTGTGGACTATCGAGCACTAAACCATATCACTATCAAAAACAGATTTCCCGTACCTCGGGTAGAAGATCTGTTTGATAAGCTACAAGGCTCTACCTACTTCAGTAGGATTGACCTTAAGAGTGGCTATCATCAAATAAGGATAGTGGATGAAGATATCTTAAAGACCGCGTTTCGCACAACGTTTGGCCTTTATGAATATCTAGTCATGCCTTTTGGCTTGACTAATGCACCAGCTACGTTCAATCGTTTGATGGAGAAAATTTTTAGACCATATCGAAAATTCACTGGAGTGTTCTTTGATGATATCATCATCTACTCCAAGTCTTTGGAGGAACATAAGCAGCATCTCCAAGTGATTTTTCAAGCATTGAGGGAGAACAAGCTTTATCTCAACCAAAAGAAAAGCGAATTCTTCCTTCAAGAGATTCAATATCTAGGTCATATTATCTCTCACGATGGTATTCGTATGGATCCATCAAAGTTAGAGGTAATAAAATCATGGCCTAACCCAAGGAATATACATGAGCTAAGAAGCTTTATTGGTATGTGTGCATACTATAGACGCTTCATAGCAAAATTCTCTCAAGTAGCAGGACCACTTCACGACTTAACAAAGAAGAACGTTTAGTTTGTATGGACTGCTAAGGAGCAAAATGCTTTTGAAAAACTCAAAGAGAAGCTTACTTCCCAACCAGTCCTCGTGCTTTCGGATCTCTCAAAGCCATTTGAGGTCCAATGTGATGCTTGTGGTGATTGCCTTGGAGCGGTTTTGCTTCAAGAAGGGCATACCATAGCATATGAGAGCCGAAGGCTCAATGGTGATGAACGAGTCTTGGGCATTTATGAGAAAGAGCTTTTAGCTGTTCTACATGCCCTAGACACATGGCAGCACTACCTATTGGGGACTCCATTTATCCTACGAACCGACCACCAAAGTCTCAAGTATTTCATGACGCAAACCAAGCTTTCCGACAAACAAATGAGGTGGGCAAATTTTCTTTCGCAATTTAATTTCCATACTACTCACATAGCTGGTAAGCATAATCAAGTTGCCAATGCACTTTCACGACGACCAAAAGTTAATGCGGTGTTTATAGCTACTCACAATGATCTATTCTCTATGATAGATGAGTATGCTACTGACCCTGACTTTAGAGACATAATGTCAGCCCTTGCTTTGGGGAAGAAAGAGGAACCATTCACCTTGCACGATGGTTATCTTCTCCACGGCAATAGGCTATGTGTTACCCATTCCCTTCGTGAGAAGGTTATGTATGAATCCCATGCTCCTCCATATGCAGGGCATAGAGGTATTCAACCTACTCTCCGAGGAGTAGAGACGTATTTCTATTGGCCTACCATGAAAGTGGACATACAAGAATATGTTTCAAAATGTGTAGTATGCCAAAAGACCAAGTATGATAGGGGAAAGCAACCTGGATTACTCCAGCCATTGCCTATTCCAAATTCACCATGGGAGAGTATATCCATGGATTTCATCTTTGGATTACCCAAGTCTATCCATGGGAATACAGGAATATGGACAATAGTCGACAGGTTTATCAAGCAAGCACATTTTATTCCTGTCAAAAAGACTATTAAGGCACATCAAATGGCAACTCTCTTCATATCTCAGATTTTCAAGCACCATGGATTACCCACATCCATCGTGTCAGATAGAGATCCTAGAATGACCAATAATTTCTGGAAAGGGGTATTTGAAAATCTAGGAACAAGATTGAATTTCTCTTCGGCCTATCACCCACAAACGGATGGCCAAAGTGAGATAGCCAATCTTACGATACTCGATCTACTCAAAACTTATGTTACCAAAGTAGATCAACGCTCACAATGGGAAAAGTATTTACCGCTAGTAGAGTATGCCTAAAATAATACTGTACATACTTCTACGGGGAAATCACCTTTCGAGATCATAGAGGGAAGACCTAAAAGTCCCTTGCTACTGAAAGTACATGGGAAGATCTTCGCCGCCGATGAGTATAGCCGTGACCTACAAGAATCTTTTCAAAAGATAAGGGAGGCTATAGCCATCTTTCAACAAAGGCAAAAATCTACTGCTGATAAGCACAGAAGAGCCTTAATGTTCAAAGAAAATGATTGAGTCTTACTCAAGTTTCCTAAGGCTCGATTTAGGCAAACGACGGACAAAAATCCTACGGGCCATCAAAAGTATTATGCTAAACTAGCAAAAAGATACTATGGTCCTTTCCAAATCTTGAAGCCTATCAATGAGACGGCTTATCAACTCAAGTTGCCCAACCATTGGCTTATACACAATGCCTTTCATGTAAGTTTACTTAAGCCCTACAAAGGAGAGCCACCAATTGAACCAATTATTGAAGACCCTCCTGAAGTCGAACACCAAGAAGAGGTGCTACAACCCGAAGCTGTCCTTCGGCATGAAGACAAGGTACTACGACATGGTAAGATAATCCGACGGTATCTTATTAAGTTCAAAAATTATCCTTTTGAAGATGCTAAATGGATGCAAGGAGTACAACTTAAGGATAGTATGAACCTTGTCAATGCTTACAATGCTACATTAAAGTAAGCAAATGTACAAATTTCTTTTAAATGACTTATGTTTTTGTCTTATATGACTAGTCCTCTTTTTAGTTGTGCACAAATTCAACTATTATGCATGCTTAGAATCATGTTTGTGATGACGACGTCTCTGAAACACCAAGTAGAATTTGCCACTCTACTTTGGGAGAATGAAATGGACTAAAGAGCAGACATGCTTGCGGCAGTTATGTCTCCCAAGCACCAAATGGATTAGTCATCCATTTTGGAAAGATGTCGTAGGGTAAAACGGGATCCTTTACCCGCTAAGTACGATTGACTAATGACTAAGACTTTATCTCTTCTACCTCATAGTCGAGGACGACTATGATTTCAAGAGAGAGGTAATGTCATAAAATCTAATATCTAACCAACCCAAATGATTTTCTCATATTAAATTGATCACTTAATGTGGGAGAATAAACAGGAACAAGTGTTAAGATATAGATATGTGCTTATAGATCTATCTCAACACGGGGCCAATGGTAAAGGGGCCCAAAAGGGAGATGGTCTATCAAAGAGCAAACTTAACCAATGGAGCATAAGACCTTAGGGTTAGCTTCATTGAAGACCTCCAATAAATGTGTGTAAAAGTCCTTTGACCTTAGGTAAGCTAGGGCTGAGCTTGAGGTGGGAACCCGGCCCAAGCTCGAGGTGCTTGTCCTGCTTGAGGTGCTTGTCGTGCTTGAGGTGTTTGTCATGCTTGAGGTGCTTGATTAAGATGCTTGAGGTGCTTGACTGGCTCCATGCTTGAGGTGCTTGACTTGCTGCATGATTAAGGTACTTGAGGTGCCTTGAGAAGCTTGCCTGAGATGCTTGTGGGAACACCCCCTAGTTCAAGTGCTTTGTCATGCTTGGTGAGTAAGGTGCTTGATCACCTAAAGTCAAAAGCATTCCTACAAGAGGGGGGGCGAGCCCTTTTCCTAGGGGCTAGAGAGAGAACACCCACTCACACACACAAGGGAAGCCCCAACTTGAAGAGGCAGCCAAGGACACATGTCAGGCCCTACCCATGTTACCTTCATGTGTTTCTTGAAGCCTATTGGCTAGGCTTCAAAGGGGTCCAATGATAAATTACATGAATTATCTAATTGTTTTAGCATTTATCAAGTCCTCTCTCTCAAAGGGGAAAGGGGGACACTTGTCCCAAGGCTACCCATGTTGCTTGTAATGGCTCCTGCTTGTGATTGGCTAGGCTTGGAGGGGTCCAATGAGCTTCAAGCATGAGCTACAAGGGGGGGTCGACCCAAGCAAGCTAGGGGGGTGCTTAGGGGGTATACTCACCCACACACACTCACAAGAACTCTCATTGTGTGCTATGCAAAGTGCAAGAGCTCCCTCTCCAAGCAAGTAGAGGTTGAGAGCCTACACCAACACTCTTGGCTATGGAGTGCAAATCCAACCAAGAGCCATGCTTCTATGCTTGAGCTTGTCATCTCCTTCTTCTTCATTACTATGCTATTATGTATGCTAGCTCAAGAGTTATGATAAGTGAGGAACTAGCTCTTTCTCGTATGAAATGTTTCTTCTTCCTCTTCCCTACCCTCATTACCTGCTAGCTCTCTCCAGCTTCGAAGGTGTTTGAGGTCTTGGGACTGAGGCTTGGTATAGTTAAAGCTTTCTTCAAGTTTAGGTTATGCTATGATGGTGATGCATGAAGCTTTCCATCTTCATTGCTTCACCTAGGTCACAAGGAACACAAAGAATGTATTGTAACAAGTCTCTCTTTATGGGAGAAATCATAATACAAATGCCTATTGGAGGGGGGACCGGCTCCACATAAATCCGGTCCTCAACTGTTGTCATGTTCTCTAAATTCTCCCTCTTGCAAAAGTATTGTCTATGCCAAGTTAACTAATTGCTATGCTTATGTTGCTATCTTCAATTATGTCTACCCACTATGCTCACAAAATCATTTCTTGAAAGTATTCTCATTAAATTCCGCTACTCTCAAATTGAATAGGCAAATTCCATTACAAGCAGAGAAATGTATTCTTGTGGGATATTCCCTTGAACAAAAGGGGTACAGGTGCTACAATCCTACTACACGAGAATTACGAGTGAGCAGAGATGTAGTCTTTGATGAGATGAGCAGCTGGTACAATAATGCACATGGAACTATTGGGGCTGATGTAAAAGATGATGTGGTTGTACGAAATGTGAGGCCACAGTCACAGGTTTTGAGTGGACCACAAGAGTCCTCTTCTCGTGGCTCTGTGGAGAGCTATTTTAATTTGTTTCATGCTTTTAGGTGTTTTTTTGCGAAAAGCAGAGTCGGATCCTTAACCTACGAGTTCTGGGGAGCTATGGTTCAATTTTGTAAAAACCTGCTTTTCGAGTGTTTTTAATGCTATTTTCAGCTTTTCATGATTTTTAGTGAAAAGAGAGTCCATTTTCTTTTTCCACTGGACAAGGGGAACCCGTAATTCAATTTTAGAAAATTTTGCTTTTCTTTGCTTTTTACGCTATTTTTAGCTTTTTCGTGCTTTTTAGCATTTTTGAAAAGAAACATGCTTTTTAAGATGTCCTGAACATAAAATTATTAATTTTAGACTCTGTCAGATTTAAACATGACTACCCGGAGAAAAAACGGGATTAAATGGAATTTTTGCGGCAATTATTTTTATAAAAAGCAGTACTGTAAATATGTCTTTTCCCAAAAGTTTGCAGCTAATCCAGGGTGAGAGGGGGTGCTAGTAGCTTGCCTTGGGCATCTCTCTGGCTTGCTGCAGTGCCTATAAATTGGCAGGGAGTGCTCAATTTGCAAGGCCGTCTGTTGCGTCTATTACTGCAAGGCAATACTTACCTATTATACGGAGTGGTGCAAGCTCTTTATCACCATCTCCATAAGATCTTCTCTATCGTTTATGGGAAGAAGAAGAAGAAGAAGAAGAATACACTCTCTCTACTTGCTTACTATCTTCTCTCTTGTTTCACGGTGTATGTGCTCTCCAAAAGCTCTCGTGGTGAATATCTCTATGTAGCTCTCATCGATGTTCTCTTGCAAAAAAGCAAGAAGCCTTTTGAAAGCCCCTAATCAATTTTAAAGCACAGTGAGAAGCTCTAAACTCCAAAGCCATCATCATTTCTCTCTCTCTATGTTGTTTTTCTAAGTAGACACGCTCTCGGCCCTGATTGTTATTTCATATACGAATGCATGTATGGATTTTTTGAGTATGTATGAAGTTTCCTCATGATTATTTTATCATGTAAAAGAAACTGATTTATGCACACAATGTGTTTATGATCACGTGCGTGCATAAAAAGCGCTTTTCATTTTATGTTATAGAAGCGGTAGGAACACTGTTTAGTCATAACTCACAAACCGTTATGAATCAACTTGAACCCTTTAACCCAGAGATAAAATACATGATTTAGAACATTTTCTCTCTTAGGTGTCGTGTGAAAATAAGGCACGAGCTAAGGGATATGGTCAAAAAACAGCTTGCTGTCCACTACACATTCAAAATTTTTGGACCCCAGGCTCCTTGGAGAACCACTATATAGACTCACCGGATGGCCAAACCCACTTAGCCAACTGAAAATATTGATTAAAATTGATGATAACTGTATTTAAGCTTATGTTATCATCTTGGATATACGAGTTATTAATCCGTCCATAATCGGGTTTACCTACGCTTGTAGGGGTGCTACCAAGGGGGAGTACCATGTGGCGTTGTGAGTTAACCGAGCCGTTATGTATGATTTATGGTTTATTTTGTTGAGTTGATTTCAAATATTAGATATCCCATAAACTCATGTGACAGTATATGGAAGATATGAATAAAGCGGCTTTCTATTCGTGTTACCGTTTGTTGTTTGAGTATCATATGGGTAAAGTGATGTGATAGAGTGTTTGTTGGTTCGATGTGAATATGGTTTGTGGATAAGGCTGAGATCCGTCTCATAAATTATGGTTGTGATTTTATGGTGGAAGCCGGTGTGGCTCTTGGTTTTATTTTTTGGATATGGTTGTGCTGTCGAAATGCTATCAAAATTTTTGCAGCCATGTTATGTTCTAAAGTGGTTATGCAGGATTGGTTGTGCCTCACCCGAGTTGGGTGGAGTGCTCACCCGTGTGATGTGATTGGATTGTGGTTTATAATTTTAAAATTGGATCATGGAGTGATTTGGATGGTTTATGGTAGACAAGTAAGGGTAGAGACCCTATACAGTCTAACTGTTTGGAAAAGATTGTCTGTGCATGTGGAAGGTGCTATTGTGATTGGACTCGTTTGTTATGTTTCTCATGGCAGCATTACTACAAGACTAGGATCACCTACATTGCACCTTAGATAAAATAGTGGTTGACCTGGGGTTTTGGTGGATCGGAGATGTTGGCTAGGTTTTCCTCTTTTTGTTAGGCTCATCTACACGGTTAGTGCATCGGGGGTGGAACGACCTACATGGCTAATGTGTCGAGGATTTTTCCTTGGATTTGCCTAAACACCCGATGCTGGGCATCAAAGAGGCGTGGTGCCTAAACTGGTATGGATGGTTTTGATACCCTACCACCTACAAGTATTTGGGATCCTTTCAGAGCTCAGGTTCATGGAGGGGGGAAAAGCGGCCTTAGCTTATGTCTGGCTCAGGTAGGTTGGACGTGTTCTGGATCGCTCCCGGCAAAGTGAAATTCTCTCTATTCCTATTACAGAGGAAGTGAATGGGTGGACCGGTCGATTCCTACACAAGGTCCGGTGCTCAACTAGTTATTTTGTCATATAATTTTTTTGATGTTATGTTATACCCATATTTTGTCATTGCATTAATATATGGTTTCCTATTTCATTTAGATGGGGAATTTAAAGATTCTCTGTTGTCATTCTCTCATGTCTCTATGCACTCTATTTCACCCTCCACTATATTCTTCTCTCTCTCTCTCTCTCTCTCTCTCTCTCTCTCTCTCTCTCTCTTTTCCTGCAATGCTTTGTGTACATATATTCACCCTCCACAATGTTCTATTTTCCTTGAGTACTCTTCATTCATAGCACCCATTCAGGGGTAGCACTAGTCACTAGGTGTCTCTAGATGCAGTCCAGCTTATTGCCTAAACTACATGCTTGGCTGAGCGCTCAGAAATCCTCCCCTATGCAAACTCTTTCGCAACTCTGATGTATATTGAAAATGATATAAAGGTGTAAATTGTATATTTTGTGCATAGACTGGTGGGGAGGGGTATCTTTCACCTCGTATTAGAGCCTATGCTTAAGGTTATGGAGATAGCCTAAAGCCTGCTACTAGTCGGGCTAGTTATACATCGTGCACACATTCATGCATGCTGTTTGGGGAAGGATATTGTATTCGTTATGCATCTATTGGTGACATTGATTGGTGGTACTTACTTGACTTGTGTTCCTATATGGGATTATGTGGTCTCGAGTTATGATGAAGTGATTGAAGTGTTCCAAGAATTTCTTGGAATGTTTGTTTTAGTAATGACTCTTGAGGTGACTTCTAATGTATCGTAACTAGATCTTGTCTTTTAATTGGGTGTAAATGACTACCCATTCCTTATAAAATTACGGTTAAAATGTTTTCTGTCCCGCTTGCACTTTTTGACTTATAGTGTGGGAAGATTAATGTAACATATTCGTTAATAAGGTTTTGGATTTGACATGTGTAAGACAGGGGTGACTAGAGCCTGAGAGTCCACCACCCAACCACCGTTTATATAGGCATGCCCCTAGCCCTTTTCCCTAGTTGGACTCCCCGTTCCACACCGCCTAGCCCGGTCGTGCCTTGTCTAGTCTGGCCTTACCGGTGTCCTGACATTACTCCCCCCTTAAGAAGAATTTTCGTCCTCGAAAATAAAAGTGGGAAAATTCTTCTTAAGAACACTAATGTTTTCCCAAGTGGCACCTTCTTCAAGTCGGTCTTTCCACTTGATTAAGGCTTGTTGACGTACGTGATGACGTGTACGCAACTCACGATAATCAAGAATCCGTTCAAGTTCATGTGGTAAGGTAGGAGGTTCAATGTAATCAACCAAAAGCTATTGGTCAATGACATTGTCATCCCCATGTAACGGCTTACGTAGATGGCTTATATGAAACACCGGATGAATGCAAGAATGTGAAGGTAGTAATAGTTTGTAGGCACAATCACCTACTCGCTTGAGTATTTTGAAAGGCCCGCAATATCGGGGAGATAATTTAAGCGTCGGTCCAGTTTTCACACTTTCTAAATGTTCTGGCACATGTAAAAATACTTCCTCCCCTTCTTCCAAGGTAACTTGCCGACTTTACTCATTAGCGTATTTCTTATACCGCACCTGTGCTTGCTGAACATTTTGACGAGCAAGTTTCAGCATATCCATGTGGTCTTGGAGAAAATCCTTAACCTGTTGGAGTTTTTCGTTTGCCAACCCCACCGTAACTGGTAACCTAGGTTGAAACCCGTACATGAGCATGAAAGGACTAAAACATGTTGTGACATGCTTAGCATTTTTATAGGCAAACTCGAGAATAGGTAAGTATTCTTCCCAGTCTGACTATTTTTTGATGACGTATGCTCTTAGTATATCCTCTAGCACCTGGTTAACCCGTTCTGTTTGACCACCCGTTTTTGGATGATCAGCTGTACTGAGGTTTAGTTGTGTACCCAATCGTTTAAATACAACTCTCCAAAAGTGGCTGTTAAACTTGGGATCACGGTCGCTAACAATGTTACTTGGCAAACCATACAATTTGTATAGATTTTCCACAAATAACTTGGCTAGTTCTGGTGTCTTAACCGTTGATTTGGTCGGAATAAACTTACATAGTTTAGTCAACCTGTCTACGACCACCCATACTGAGTCATGACCTCATATAGTGGTTGGTAAACCTACAATAAAATCCATAGAGATACTTTCCCATTTTCCATTGGGAATCTCCAAAGGATGTAAGAGTCCTCCTACTTTTTGACACTCTGCCTTCTTAGCTTGAAATTTTTGGCAGTGCAAGACATAAGATTGAACAAAGCCATGTAGACCTGGCCAATAAAACTATTGTCGTATGAGAGCATAAGTTTTTCTAATCCCCAGGTGCCCTGCACTTGGACTATCATGACATTCATAAAGAATTTGGCGCCGAATGTCTGTGTCCGTCGGTACACAAACTCTCCCTTTGTGAAGTAGGTACCCATTGTCGATGGTAAAATGCTTCCATCACTGTAGTTCATCACTTGATAAAGGAGAACTAGGTGTGGAGGTTAATTGTACACTACCGTCATTGGAGTGAGAAGGATCCCTCTTTTGAACATAGCTCCACACTTTGGAATATGCTTCATCATGCTCATATTTTCCCTTGAGAGAATCTAAAAATTCACTACGAAGTTCCATGAACAAGAGCGATTTGATCTCTGGCATTCAACTTAGAGCGTGTGCCACTACATTGTATCGGCATTTGCAATACCTTAGTTTGGCGTCATATTCCTGAAGGATCTCGACCCACCTGGCTTTTCGACCCTTTCAATCTGTTTGTTGTGTAAACCATTTGATACTTTCATGGTCAAACAAAATCTTGAACTGAGCACCATACAGATAATGCCGCCATGTTTTTAAGGCAGACACTATTGCATAGAGTTCGCGTTCATAAGCAGAATAGTTTTGATGAGCTGTATCAAGCTTCTTACTTTCAAATGCAATCGGCCGTTCGTCTTGTAACAGGAGTGCTCCAATAGCATGATCACTGGCATCCGTTTCCAAAATGAATGGATTCAAAGGATCTACAATAGCCAGTATAGGAGCTGTAGCTAATGCATCCTTGAGTGTATTGAAACTGTGTTGTTTAGCGGATCCCCACTGAAAAGCGTTTCCTTTGCCTTTTAGTTGATCCGTCATAGGAACAACAATTTGAGCATAGTTTTTAACGAACCTTCGATAAAAACTTGTAAATCCTAAAAATATATGTAATTCTTTCAGATTTTTAGGAGGAGGCCATTTCTTGATGGTATCCACTTTGGATTGATCCATGTATAGGCCGTGAGCTGAAATAACATGCCCTAAATAATGAATTTCATCTTTTAGAAAATCACATTTAGATTCCTTGGCATATAACTTGTTTGTGTGTAATAACTCAAACACCTGCCTGAGATGTTGTAAGTGTTCTTCTTCAGAAGCACTATAGACTAAGATGTCATCGAGGAAAACAATGACAAATTTGCCCAAACATGGCTTCAAGACACTATCCATAAGTGTCATGAATGTTGCGGGCACATTGGTTAACCCAAAGGGTATCACCAAAAACTCATAGTGTCCAACCCATGTTCGGAATGCAGTCTTAGGTATATCGGCAAGCCGAATACGGACTTGGTGATATCCTGATCGCAAGTCGATTTTCGTAAAAATGCGAGCATGAGTCAGCTTATCAAATAACTCATCTACTCTTGGCAATGGGTATTTGTTCTTAACTGTAATCGCATTTAAGCCCCGGTAGTCTACGCACATGCGCATACTGCCGTCCTTTTTCTTTACTAAAAGGATAGGTGAAGCCCATGGTGAAGAACTAGGTTGTATAAACCCATTGCTAAGGTAGTCAGCAAGCTGACGTTCCACCTCAACAGCCTTTGAATAACTCATATGATAAGGTGGTTTACTAACGGTCAATGCTATGTTGTACTGATCGTGTCGGCAAATCATTAGGAAATACATCTTGAAATTACTTTAATAATTTTTGTAATTGACTAGCAATGTTTGCTTGTTTAGAATTAGCAATTCGTGGAATAGAGGAGAGAGAAGCATGTGGCGTTGAGGAATGTTCAACAGACTCAATGTTAGAAAGAAAATGAGACAGTGAGTAACACAAGAAAACCTAATCTATTTCATTATAAAAAACGAGCTGCATAAGCTCAAAGGTACAAATCAATGGTGATGAAGGTATATCTTTTTCTCCTAACAACAACACATGTGCGCCATGGGATTCAAACATCAAGCTGTTGTACTCATAGCTACGCTTCAGTGATGGTCCTAGGCTATGAAACCACTCCCTACCAAGAACCACATCATCCCTTTCCATGTTCATAACCTAAAAATCCAAACAAGTAGAGTACCCTTGTACTTCCAATGGAACAGCTCGGCATTGAGTATCCCATATTTCAGTATCGTGTCCATTCATCATTCCTAGCTTGTAGTGGTGGGTACTCGGAGTTTGAGGTAGTTTGAGGTTTTCCACCAATTCGTAATTGATAAAATTGTGAGTAGCACCGTCATCTAGCAAGATGTGTACCTTGTGCCCTTGTAGATATCCATGCATTCGTACTAACTCATGTGGTCCAAAGGTTTGTTGCCACATGGAAGCTGTGAGACAGCATTCATGCACCACCTCAATGTGTGTTACTTCCACTGTGGAGAATTTTGAGGAAGACTCAAGAGGCAGCAGTT
The DNA here is from genome assembly GCF_014529385.1 of Adiantum capillus-veneris. Taxonomy (NCBI): domain Eukaryota; kingdom Viridiplantae; phylum Streptophyta; class Polypodiopsida; order Polypodiales; family Pteridaceae; genus Adiantum; species Adiantum capillus-veneris. The sequence continues at coordinate 121,160,516 of NC_140957.1, read as the reverse complement.
GCACCGTGTGCACTGCTTTCTCCTTTCCCTGAGTAGTAGATTTCCCCTTGGGACAATCCTTTTTTCCATGACCTCTTCCTAAACATTGAAAACATAAATTTTCTTTCTTGGCTTTATCAAAATCCTCAGGAGAGAGAGGACCCCTGGACCCCTTTGGTTTTTTAGATGCATCTGAATTAGCAACTAGAAATTTTCTTTCATAGTGCCCATACTAAGTGCGTGTATTACCATGTATGCTAGCAGGCACGTGACTATTATGTGTTTTCTTCTCATCAAGATCATCATGAAGATGTGATTTCACTATGGCCTCCTCAAGTGTCTTAGGGTCTTGGGTCTTGACATACTTCTTAAGCTCGGGTGTCAGACCTCGTATGAACCCTCGTACTTGTTGAAAGGTATCCACGCCTTCCAACTTGAGGATAACGTCCCGACAGTGAGAGATATATTCAAGGAGTGATGGTTATTGGCGCGTGGAACATGTGTCCCAAGCTGTCCAATTCCGATCGGCCTTGTTTGTAGACAAAAATTCCTTGCTAAAGATTGCTTCAAAAGCTGCCCAACTCTGTGGTATGATGTTCTTCTCCTTGAGAGACATCCACCATTTGTAGGACTTGCCTTCCAGAGTTAAGCTCGTCTGCAGAGCTCTGACTGCGTCCGGAGTACGCCGTAAGGCATGAATTCCATCCCACTTATTGAGAAAGATATTCATTGCATCCTTATTGCGCTCTCGGTCTTCTCCCTTAAAGGCTGGTGGTTTAAAGTTCTTTAACAAGTCATCCACCTCTTTGGCAGTGAGAGTATGCAATGTACCAATAGTTGGGCCTTGCCCTTGTGTGCCAACGTGCTCATGCATGTGGGTGTCTGCAGCAAGACTCTTAGACTGCTGATGCATTAATTGAATTACTAATGTGGAGAGTTGAGTAACATTTTCATCTAAAGCTTTAAAATTTTCATCCATGACTGTCATGCATGTCTGAAGTGCACGAAATTCTTGAATATCGAGCAATTCATAAGTATCTTCTCCTACCATAGCGTCGTGGGTACTCTCCTTGAGAGGATCCGGTCGTGGGCCATCATTGGCAGGATCAGGAGTACTTTGCTCAAAATCGAATTTCATATTGATATCCGAATCCATGGCTACACAGTGCGGTGAAAGAAGTACTTAGAAAAAATACCTGATATTGAGAGTACTCGCAAAGTATAGTAGCCGTGATAACTCCATCAAAATCGAGAGTAGTCTGCCGTATATGGAACTCCACAAGCTCTTGATAGTTGAATCAATTAGGCTTGAAGATGCCGACAAAAACTTGTACTGCTTGAGACGTAATTGTTTGCTTTGAAACGTCGTAGACGACTTAATCTTCTCGAAAGAACAAGTTGCAATAGATACTTGTTCAAAAATTTCAACTCTATCAAAATTTAACTGCTACCAATTTGTGCAATTTCTGAAATTCAGACATTTTTCCAAGAAGTGACGGCTTACCAAAGAAGTTCGTGGCCCCTTGCCGATGCTTATGTCGAATCTCGGGCGACAACCATCGAAAATCTTGTGTATGGGGTGTGTGTCCGGGTGGGCATGCACCCTTGCTTGAGTTAATCGAGGAAATTGCCCAAGGCCAAAGGCCTTAGGGCGCTTTTAGTGTGAAAAAGACTCTGCACACAGTCGACTATGGTGACCTATAGTGCCGCGAGGGCGAGGGAGAGAGAGAGATGATTGTGCAATGCATCCCGGGCGTCTCTATAGTGATGGGATCTGCTGCTCGTCGCATCGCGCTGTTATGGGATTGATATTTTACTATTTATTGCAGCTGACAGGTGGAAAAGGCTTTGATCGAGCTAGGCTATTGCAAAAGGATATTACATTTTATGTATATTTATTCAAGTGCTCTTTTATGAGTTTTGACCATTAAAGACCGGGCGGCCAGTTTGTACTCATTTTTGACCATTTAAGAAATATATAAAGCAAATACGTGCAAGAGGGAAATGGTCACTCTTGCACGAGGGGAGATTGCACCCGTGTCCGCGTTGTTCCTCTCTCCTCTCTTCTCTTCTCTCTCGCCGTGCCGACGTAGAACTCCGCTCTAGGAGGTGGGCCTGCACGTGCGCTGTCTTGCTCTTTGTCTCTCCCTGTTCGTGTACAACTTGGATTATGCGTTGTGTGATTCGAGGTATGCAGATTTGTTCATTTCATGGATTGTAGTATATTGTTTCTTCTATTTTGCAGGGCTCGTGACGTTTCCGTCTGTAGTAGTGGTATCAGAGCCATGGAAACTATCTTGGAATTGCAATTACTACTAGGAAGCATGGATACCAAGAAAGAAAGGGTTGCAATGAATACAACTAAGTTATTTGAACTTTTTTATTAAATATATAAGGATGTATGTGTATGTTCTTTGGGAAAAGATGCTTGGAATGCAGATCTGTTAAATTATAAGTTGAATGTATACAAACAAACCAAAAATTTAATTAGCAAGCTTGGTAGGATGATTGTTTACATTAATCCTTAATTGTGTATGATACACTTGCTTATAGAGTCATAACATAGGAGATAATAGAAGGATGGAATGAGGTTCAATTTTTTTAAATTTTATTTTTCTAGTAAACCTCAATGATCTCTATTGCTCGTAGGAATGGGAAGAAGACATCCAGAAGTGCCAAATGAATGTGCACTCGTCAAAGAGACCATACCTTCCTATTGCATTAGAGGATCTGTAAAGAAATAGAAAAAAAAGTGTCTTTTGCAATTACCTTAATCATGATCAATTTGATTCTTATGCTTTGAGGATATATGCTCCGAGAAGCCTACGTAGAGCTATTAGTGCGCACTGCACTCATGCTCGTAGCCGACCTAGGCTGTTGAATGTGGTGAGAACCAACACTAATACAAGAGATTAAGAGTAAGGTAATTAACAAAATAAATGATTTGTACACTATTATTCGTTGCGGCTAGCACACGAGCAGGAAGAAATATCTGACACAGCAGCATTGAGCCCATGGTAAACTTCATAGAGCCTCTACTGACGCACACACCTCAATTACCAAGATCTATAGCTCAGGCATCATGGATATTGGACGGTAGTATCATGCAACCCGTGATAAAATAAAACAAATAAAAAAAAAAGCAACATTGGCTAGCAGCGATATCTCTGTGTGTGTGTGTGTAGTCCGATAGCAAGAGCATCTTCATTCCATAGCATAGGCCGCCAACACTATTGTCCGACACCTCACATGCCTAACCCGGCATTAGACAGTGGGCGCTTGCATCTACTCCAACTTTCCCCACTACCCACCCTCGCTCAGATGCATGGTGGCAATGACTGCTAGTTGCAAGCACCCACCCTTAGTACCATGCATGGTGACTGCACTCACTCACAGCTGCCACCTTTTGCTGGCCATGCAGCTCCACACCTTCACACCCTCTTGCACTAAGAGCGGCTCCAGTTTTCCCGACAACCACCCTCGGTCTCCCTCTATCACTCCTTGCAACCGCCAGTTCCATTGTCTCTCTCTTTCTTACCACCCAATCTCCATGCAAACTGGTTCAGACCACTTCCCAACTCACCAACTCCTCACCATGCACCCAGTAGATCTTTCTCACCTAAGTGTATCCCCGCCAGCACCTAAAATCAGGACAATCACCACCACCCACATGCACGCTTCACATTGCAAACCATTCACCTTTCTCTCTCTCTCATTCTGTCGCGCTTCTTAGCCGCCAGACAAAGTCCAGCTCTCTCTCTCTCTCTCTCTCTCTCTCTCTCTCTCTCTCTCTCTCTCTCTCTCTCTCTCTTCTTCACATGCAGCCAACCTTCACTCTCACCCACTTTTTTATTCGTGGTTTGCATGGCGTCCCCCAACCACACAAACCGCGTCGTGTTTCCGATCTTCTTCTATGTCGACGTAGATGCTTAACAAGCGGTGATTGTAAGCATTGAGGTGCTGACATTCAGGTCTTGTCATAATTAGTAGCACCTGGTGTATGGCTGTGAATGCTTGTGAAAGGGGAGTCAGAAGAATGACTGCTCGATAGGAGGGAGCACAAGCAGATAAGGCAACGCAAAAACCCATGCGTGAATCAACAGCAATAGTCATTCAAAGTTCTCGCCACGATATATGTCACACCATTGAACTGCGAGGCAAGGCGAGACACGGGGATATGTCATGGTGAAATTATCCAATGATCCTCAATACCACACTCTGCCATTCACTTCCAAGCTGTCTTGATTTTACTAACCCACAAACCCTTATTGCTTAATTCTTTTGGGATCATTTCCACTCACTGGTGATCTCATAGGCATATAACTCAGTAACTCTCCGGGTTTAGAGCTCCACACTAGTCAATTCAATCCTTGCAGCCTATTCTTTGAACTGTTCTGGGACATCTATTAAGACCCGTTCTACATCGGCCCACACACAAGCAAAAGTGATATGTATAATTAATCTCTAGTCTCACTCGAATTATCGTGATGATTAACAAAGTCGATCATCGATCATGCCCAACATATTGGCAATGTTCCTTCTGCAAGATGCTCCCTGGTAGCAAAGTAACGCAATGTTCCTTCGGCAAGATGCTCCCTGGTAGCAAAGTAACGCACGATAATCAACACACTGGAGGTTGATCTCGATTTGGGCTGCTCTCTTCTATTTTGGAGAAGAAGCCACCTTATGAATCCTTGATCTTTAATTATTGCTTGATGAAAATGAAAATAAGAAGGGTGGAGTGGTCAAAGACATCAACAATGGGTGCTGGTTGTTAACCCTCACGGCACACGGACACCCTATCACCTACGATGGACGCGTATTATGTATTTGGTAGAGTCAGGTACCGGGCTTGTCGGACCAATAGGGAAAGGTAGAGTGATCGCCGATGAGAGGCGCACTTTAACTTGGACATTCAAGGGATTAGTTGGTTAAGCATGGGCGCCCAAGTGTGAATGGGGTGAGCTCCTATAAAAGCCAACTAAACCTAATTTTTACTCATTCTCTCATTTGTGCAATTGAAGAGTGCTCTTGCTCCATCTCCATCTTCTTCTTCTTCTTCACCTCCTTGTGTGTGTGTGTGTGTGTGTGAGAGAGAGAGAGAGGGAGAGTGTGTGTGCGATCGAGCATTACGAAGGCACGACGACGGCGAAGCGGTTGAGCGCGGCACGACTGCAGCTTCTTCTTCATCGCGGCGAGGAATCCACCACGAAGGCGAGCGTAGAGCGGTGAGTGACACACCCTTTGTTTTCTTGAGCTTGCTCGTTTAGGCTTGTTGTGTGCTTGGAGCCGTTTGTGGCTCGCATACGGTGTATTGGCAAGTCCCTTGCTTCGACAGTGCGGCAAGGAGCGCACATTTTTGGCGCCGCTGCCGGGGATATGCCCTACACTAAGCTCGGTTAGCACTTTACGCTTCCTTGTGGTGCAATTTGTATCATAGGAAAGGGCAGGGAAGGAGTGTGTGGAGATTTCTGTTTTTTGCGTTTTCTACATTTGCTGTCAAGTTTCAATTTCTGCTATTGTCTGCGTTTTTCAATTTCTGCAATTTCAAGTTCGGCGTTTTCAATTTCTACCAAGTTCTGCAATTTCCGCGTTTTTTCTGCATTTTTCCTGCATTTTCTGCATTTTCAGCAATTTCTGTGTTTTTTCAGCAATTTCTGTATTTTCTGCGTTTTTTCTGCATTTTCTGCGTTTTTTCTGCATTTCTGCATTTTCTGCGTTTTTCAATTTCTGCGTTTTTCTGTAGGGAAAAAAAAAAATATTTTAAAAGAAAAAAAATTTTCGGAAATTAAAAACGCGAGCGAGCGGGCGGCGAAATTTTTCGAAAATAAAAAACGTGACTCTTAAAACGGACGGTTTGGTTTGTATAAAAGATAGATCGGGATCGGGATCATTTTCCCAAGCCCAAGCCCAAGCCCAAGCCCAAGCCTCAGTCCTATGATATATACTAGACTCACTCTTATATATATACCCTACTCCCTCAAGAGAGAATGAGAGCATGTGGGACAAGTCCTCCACTCTCCTCCTTTCTCTTCCCACTTGCACCCTTAGACTTTCTAGTTTGGGCCTAGTTCCCTACTGGAAATTGACAGTTTTAGGGATTCCGAGGGCATAGAGTGACCAAACGGAGGGCTGTAAAGCACGGCACGACCCTCTGACCGATACGCTCGTTTTGAGCTATCACACGGCCCATTCCACGACACGCTCAAAAAAATCTAGCAAAAAAACAAACAAAAAACACGCTAAAAACTAGTCACAAGGCCTCCTAGAGCAGCTTTTTGACACCTTAGGGTATCAAAAGCACATGCACTTACGCTCTGGGCGGGTGCTAGAACACGAGCATATTGAGGGTGCCTCTGTTCATACGGACACCCATTACCCATCCACGATAAGCTCTAGACCCTCAGCGGGGACACAAGGTAGCACCACCCAAGACCCTAAAATAGCCGCTAGTGATTCCTCCTCCGACTCAGAAATCATGGAAGCATACCCTAACCAAAACACTGAGAGAGAAGGCCATGCACCTCCCGAAGCTCCACAGCCTAGTACTAGTATGTTTAGCCGTTTCATGGAAACATTAGGTAGAGCTACTCGCTCGGAACCTAATGCAAATGAAGCACACGAAGAGGATGGGTTGGACTCTGACACACCTCTACGATACCCCATTGAGTTAAATAGTGCCTATGGAAAAGTGCTATATAACGCCTTATTGGACACGGGTGCTAAATACAATCTGCTATCCTATGGGGTGTGGTGTCAGTTAGGGAAGCCACCTCTATCTGAGAGTATTATCCAAGTCAAGGGTGTCAACAAGAAAAAAACTGCGGTTTTTGGAATCTGGCACACTTCTGTCAGTTATGACAATGGGGTGGTAGCTCAAGACTTTTTGGTCATGCCTACTGGAACTATGGAGGGTAATATAAACCTAGGCCGCACGTGGATGATAGCCACCAAATGCACTATTGATTGGGGGACTGGGGGTGTTACAACGCAAAAACCAACTCTTAGCCCTACCACTCAAGCCATAGTCCCTGAGATATTGCCCAAGGAAATAAAACCCAAGACATTGCATGTCCAGGAGGTTGAACCATACGTCCCCATAGCCCAACTCTCTAGAGCTTCAACTAATGTAGTTGAAAGAAAGCTTGAGACACACAAGAACCATCCTAATGTAACGAAGAAAACATACAAGTGGGTCCCTAAAGCTTCTTTAGTGACCATAACTAGTGCTAAAAAACGGAAACCTAGTAAGAACCGTACCACTCACTCCAAGAAAAGTAAAGAAACGCTGCGATGGATCCCTAAACGACTATTGGAAGCCCAAGGCTACTATCAAGGAAATGATCAAATCTGGGTGCCAAAACGTAGATTGTGCTCTTACCTATCACCTGACCCAAGTGAGCCCAATCCCGTAGCTCCAAAACGAATCAATGATCATGGAAAGAAAAAAATCACAGAATGCTACACACCCGCTCCCGAGCTAGTTTGGGTACCAAAGAAAGAACGATTTGTTCCACCTAGCTCAGGAAGGGGGGAGTCCCATGAAGATTCTAGCTCATCATGTAATACATCCATAGAGGTAAAAGCTTCTACACAGCCTCCATCTATAGTAGTGGACCTCCATGAAGCTACAAAAGAATCCACACCTCCCAGTGTTCAAGAATCACCTAATGAACCACTTCAAGTTCGATCCTGGGAGAGTACCTTACCACCCTTGCAGCTTGACGAGGCACCTAGGGTAATAGAAAACTACTGGCAAAAATCCTCACCTATTACCAACTGGAACAATTGGTTTCAAAGGGTGACAAGCTCATTTCAAACGGTATGATCTACCCAAGGAAGGGGGGAGTGTTTGCTGATAGTCATCATTCATTTGTTTCCCTCTCAACCTTTTTCCCTGACCTCTCAATCTCCAATCTTAGGGAATGTATATATATAGCCTTATACTCACAAAAAAACAAAAATAGTAAAGAGCAAGGAGCGCACATTTTTGGCGCCTAGCAATGAGAGAGCACCCTATCAGATCTTACATATAAGTCCAAATTCACCATGTCAATTCAAGCAACACACAAAAACAACTCTTATGTTTTAAAGGCCTAACCAAATCTATCTGTCTTGTCAGAAATGGCTACTTTACCAGAGGCATGCACTTCTATTTTTGATGAAAGGTACCCCTTGTCTTTTCAACAAGTGTTCTACGTATGCTACCCTATACTTTCTTGCGAATGGGATTTGATAGAGAGCCTTGCATGTGAGAGAAATTTTGAGGAGTTAGAATGGCTGATACGTCTATGGCTAACTAGTGATCCCTACCCAGTAGCGAATGTGTCTCCAATGGCACATGCTTATTCTTTTGCACAAGATGAGTATCCACGCATCACGAGGTTCTTGATTAGCATGCTTGCACAAGAGGATGATGAAGAGGAACTAATAGAGACCGAGGAAGACTATGGCCTCACGGACAACGATTTTATTTATCTAGATGATGAGGATAAAGGCCTAGCCTTAGGGTGGCCACCCGGTTTATATAATATCCTCTTTCCTTGATTCTAAAAGGGGTGACAGATAGGTAGGTTAGGGGTCTAGATTGTGTTTTGAGTTTGTTTTTTAGGAGTTTTAATTTTTCCCACTGATGTGCCTCCTAGAGGTATTGTTTGTGTTTCCTAGTGTGTACAGGAGCGTATTGCTATTGATAGGATTTGGATCTTCATGGAACCTTCAAATCAAGCGCGACCATCAACACAAACAGGTGTTTCTTGTCCATTAGCATTGCCCTTATCTTTTTTGCATCCATGTTTGTCTGCTTTGATTGTGATTGGTAGCATACTATTCAGCGCGTTGGCTTAGTATCCAACATTTAATTCAATGCAATCTTTTGTCATAATCACTTGTTTAGGTGTAAAAATCAAGCAGTCCGACTAAGCTAGTTTGACCAAGCTAGGTATTAGAAATCTTCTCTTAATACCATGGGGAATGCCTTCCTAATAAACAATGGTTACTTAGGTTCTTAATCCGATTTAGGCAGCATTGTATGAAATGTACTAGGGCTTTCTAGTGGGCTTAACCCTATTGACCTTTAGCTTAAGTATTATAAAGGGAGTTTACTAATGTGATGAGCCTGGGGAATGTAACAGTGTTATATGACCTCCCAAAGTTACAAAATTAAAATGATGAAAATGAACAAACAAAAAATCAAAGTGCCACAATGTAAAATTTTAAGCTGGAAGAGAAATCTCAGCTTGATTTGGTACTTCACTCACATGTATTGCCTATGGTACTAGAGCCCTAGAGGTTCCCAGTGTGGGCGCTTTTCCTTGAAAAGCAAAAAACCCAAGGCATACAAAATAAGCACACACATCATAATTGAATCATTGTGAAAAGACCTTGGGGGGTCAAAGAAAAAGTAATCAGTCAGGCGATGATTTCATGAGAAATTCCTTTTATGGTAGCTTAACTACAAGGTTTTCTAGATATAGCCTCTAGTCAGCCCTCGAACATGAATACTTGGCTCTCGCGATTAAACAACTTAATTGACCACAGAAAATTAAGAAGCTTACCCATGGTATTAATACTTGATCTCTAGTGCTTTTCGACCGTCAAATTAGTGACCCCAGACTTGTTTAATTTTTTGCCTTTACATCTGTTTATGCATTTGATTACATTGCAATTTAATGTTCATTGCTACCAAATTGTTTGAAATTCTTTTACCAATCAATGTGTCTACCTAAAACTGCATATGCTTTTTAAGAGAATGCAATTACTGTGCCAATGTTGTTTGATTTTGCAGTGACTGAAGAAGGCTAAGGACATTCATCTCAAATGCTCTTCCACCTCGACGAACCAGCTTCAACTCAATAGCTTCCGAGGACGGAATCTACATCAGGAAGGGGGGCATGTTAACCCTCACGGCACACGGACACCCTATCACCTACGATGGACGCGTATTATGTATTTGGTAGAGTCAGGTACCGGGCTTGTCGGACCAATAGGGAAAGGTAGAGTGATCGCCGATGAGAGGCGCACTTTAACTTGGACATTCAAGGGATTAGTTGGTTAAGCATGGGTGCCCAAGTGTGAATGGGGTGAGCTCCTATAAAAGCCAACTAAACCTAATTTTTACTCATTCTCTCATTTGTGCAATTGAAGAGTGCTCTTGCTCCATCTCCATCTTCTTCTTCTTCTTCACCTCCTTGTGTGTGTGTGTGTGTGTGAGAGAGAGAGAGGGAGAGTGTGTGTGCGATCGAGCATTACGAAGGCACGACGACGGCGAAGCGGTTGAGCGCGGCACGACTGCAGCTTCTTCTTCATCGCGGCGAGGAATCCACCACGAAGGCGAGCGTAGAGCGGTGAGTGACACACCCTTTGTTTTCTTGAGCTTGCTAGTTTAGGCTTGTTGTGTGCTTGGAGCCGTTTGTGGCTCGCATACGGTGTATTGGCAAGTCCCTTGCTTCGACAGTGCGGCAAGGAGCGCACACTGGTGCTCGTGACCAAAAACACGAACGATGAGTACAAGGGTGAAGGTGGGGTTGAAAGCTTTAGAATACTCATCCCTAGCTGCAGTTCAGATGCAACGCTTGTTTTCAACCTATCCAGGGGGCATTACTTTAAGATATCATTACTACCATTGGTTTTTCCACTTTCAAGTTGCTATCATGTATGAGTTCCTTTGTGATCGAACACTAATCATAAGGCTTTGTACACTTTTATTGTCTTGTGCCTTTGTATAAGTTATAACCCTAGGCTACAAGCTCTCCACTAACCTACTCATTCTTGAGGATTGGCCTTACCCAGGTCACAAGGTGCTACAATGTATCAAGCTCTAGTGTAATTTTTAGTTTTATTTTTCCACAGCAGAAGGCCATCTACCTATTAACCATCATCGGTACCGTCTATTTTTTAAAAAAAAATTATTTAAAATTAAAAAAAAAGAAACAAAGAGAGATAAAGATTATGTTGAACCTCCTAGAGGCAGCTGCCATTGTCATTCTAAGTTTGAAAAAAAATTGCTCATGGTTTCTCTACCTTTCTAGTGGTTTTCATATACCCTAACACGATAATATTTGTCATCTTCCAACAAGCAAACATTATACATGTTTTTATAATGGTGATGCATAAACTTTCATCTTTTGATTGTGTCTTTATCTCTCTCTCTTTGGTGGGTTTTGCTATAGACTACATCAGTATCGTAGCCCAGGACACTTAACAAGAGGCTCTTTTAATTAAGAAGAGTGATACTTCTAATGCAAACAATCATATTCAAAGCCTGATTTTGTATACGACTTTCTGTAATTTCTCCTTCATGCTACGCTACAATATATGACACCCATCTGTGGGACTTGAACTTTATGAAACAGACATATTTAGGAAACATTCCTTCATTTTAGACTATTTAAATAGACTATTCTTATATTTTTCTCATTGCTAATTACATCCAAAGTGGTTTAACATCTGTACTTTGGTTTGTTATATTTTGAATGAAATTAATCAAATGATGAATCTTGCTGCTAACCTTTATTTTTAAGAACTTGTTTAACATTTGAGGATTTGGATACTAGTCACTTCTTCAAACCACCTCCAGGTACGTAATTTATCATTGTTTTCCATGGCATTTTAATTCTCCTTAATGAATCCATTCATATCTATATCTATGGTTATCATATTTCTTTAGATCTTATAAATTACGCAACATATCTCATCTACCTAAACTCTCTTAATACACTATTACGATAATACTCACTTTCTCTACTTCCTTGGAAGCTTATCTTTTTTGTTGGTGCATATATTTAAGGACACAAAGTCAAGCAGTTTGCAATAGAGATAATATCTTTGGAAAATTTGAAAGGGAACACATCTTTTGCTTCTTTGCATTTTCTTAAGGCATATGAAATTACCATCCCTAAAGTTCGGGCTTGTGCTTGCATTGCATGTAATTTCTATTGAGACGATTTTGCATTAAGCTATGCAACTACTCATATGAGCTGCGGTGCTTTGATTCCGTGAACAACAATTTGTAAATACTCTGCTACTCAACTATACTCCAATGTGGTGTGACACATGTAGAAATTGTTTTGTCTTTTTTTTAATGTCTAGCCTAGTCCATTGGTCACCAACACACAGATTCGCCGATTTAGGCAGTGTGTAAGTATTCATCTTGGTGCAGATCCACCGATTTAGGCAGCACATTGATAAACTTCAGATTTACTATTTTTAAACAATATCCAATGCAGATCCACTAATTTAGAAAGCATTAGTGCAGATTCATTGATTTACGCAGCACGCTTTATTGGTGTAGACTCGCCGGATGAGGCAACACCAATCACAAAATCATGCTGTAGTGACTGGCCACCATTGTATAACTGGTATGATTTTGTTACCCGGGTACATAATCAAAGTGATTTAGATTTGGACTTATATTGTGGAATTGGAATTGGAATTGGATTGAGATTTGGTATCTGATGATTATTTTCTCACGACAGTGTTTATGTGATGAAACTTGACATTATGAGATTGATGATGAGTGTGACCAATGATATCCTGATTCATCAAGATATGACATATAATGCTTATTCTAGTGGTATGGGACGCTAGAGTAGGTAGCATGTGGATGACGACAGGCATAAACAATGTTGTCTAATTTAATAGATTTTTCTTTTACTATATGATAGTTTCGATACAGATTTCTAATCATTGTTTTTGACAAGTATTGTTTGCAGATTTATTATCTTTGCAACTGAGGACAGTTGCTTTCCAACGGAGAGGTATGTTATCGGATTGATATTTTACTATTTATTGCAGCTGACAAGTGGAAAAGGCTTGACTGAGCTAGGCTATTGCAAAAGGATATTACATTTTATGTATATTTAGTCAAGTGCTCGTTTATGAGTTTTGACCATTTATGACCGGCCGGCCAGTTTGTACTCATTTTTGACCATTTAAGAAATCTATAAAGCAAATACGTGCAAGAGGGAAATGGTCACTCTTGCACGGGGGGAGATTGAACCGAGTGTCCGTGTTGTTCTTCTCTCCTCTCTTAGCTTCTCTCTCGCCGTGCCGACGTAGCACTCCGCTCTAGGAGGTGTGCCTGCACGTGCGCTATCTTGCTCTTTGTCTCTCCCTGTTCATGTACAACTTGGATTATGCATTGTGTGATTCGAGGTATGCAGATTCGTTCATTTCATGGCTTGTAGTATATTGTTTTTGCTATTTTGCAGGGCTTGCGATGTTTTTGTCTGTAGCACGCGCAGCGTGCATCCGCCAAGCCGGGCCACATGCGATATGGCAGAGATCGAGGTCTCCTCCCTCCTCGACACAAGCGGCTCCGCACGTGCTGTCTTTTTTTGGCTCCTCCCTTAGCAGGCCTCAAGGAGATGAACATGCAAAAATCCCTTAGTGGCTCCATGCCTGGCCTCTTGCCCAAAATAGACGATGCTCTGATACCAATGTAAGACAGGGGTGACTAAAGCCTAAGAGTCCACCACCCAACCACCCTTTATATAGGCATGCCCGTGGCCCTTTGCCCTAGTTGGACTCCCCGTTCCACACCACCTAGCCCGCTGGCCCTGCCTTGTCTATTCCGGCGTTGCCGGTGTCCTAACAACATGATGCAGTAATAGATCATGCCTCCTAGAGGAAATGGAGTGCCTTCTAATGTCAATGTACCTATTGCACCTCACCCGACTACCATTTATTGTGACATGATGCTATGCTTCGAAAGTCACAACCTAGGAACTTTAGCGGAGAAGGCAAAGATGTAGGCAAGGTTCTTGAGGATTGGATTGAGCACATGCATGATTACTTTGATTTAGCTCATTCATCTGTAGAGAACAAGGCTATCATTGCTAAGTTTAACTTGAAAGGACGGCCAAGTGTTGGTGGAGAGACCGTGTTGTACTGAGAATAATGTAAACCCTAATGCAACATCTTGGGATTTTCTCAAGATTCAATTAAACAAGAATTATTAGAACAAAGTATATCATTCAGACCATATGAATGAGTTTCTTGATTATACTTAGGGAACTAGAGATCTAGAATCATAATATCAACATTTCTTGGCCCTTGTCAAATATGCTCCAGTTGGGATAACTTAGGAAGTCGAAGTGGCATGATTCGTGTCAGGCCTCCATAATACTTTGAAGATAGGACTTCAGAGCTTACGCCTTACAAATTTTACAGATGATCTTGATGCGGGTAAACCGATTGAGCTCAAAATATCAAATGGTAATAAAAGACCTCGACCAGAGGATGAGTCTAGATCTTCATATTCTCAGACTGGAGAAGCCATATTACGTAGGAGGGAAATAAGAGATCACCTTACCTTCAATTGTTTTGAGCGTGACCATGTGTATCGGTATTGGCCGTTTAATGATCTAGAGAGTTATGATCTTGCAAGAAAAAATGATGCTCGAAGTACGAATACTAACAGGAACCTTAGATATTCTAAGTGTCTGGACCTAATACAAACCAAAGACCACCACAAAACCAAGGGATTTTCAGACGTGGGAATCCAATCTTACAACAAATTGACAATCCAATAAACCACCTCGTTTAGGAGGAAATCAACAGCCTCAAAGACGAACCCAAGCCAATAGAACTCAAAATGCTCAAGGTGGAGGAAATCCATCAAATGTTCGTGTCCATGTATCTACTGCAGATGAAGGAGAAAATGAAGAACTTTCAGTGCCTTTTGGACTTGCTAATGCTCCAACATTATTTAATAATGTGGCCACCGAAATCTTAGGGCAGGATCATAGTTGAGAAATAATAGTCAATTTAGCCTATTTCTATAGAAGTTTTTAGACTTTGTCATTTGTTATTCATGTCGAGGTGAGGACACCTCAAAATTTTCAAGTGTGGGAGGATGTAAGATCCCCAATCTTTGGGTCTCTTTTAAAAATAAGAAAAATAGCTTTCAAAAACTATTTCGTCAAATTCCGGTTTAGAATGGTTGCTTGAGAGTATTGTAAAGTTTTAAAGTGAAAAGCAAGGTCGTTTTCATGTTCCAGTAGGCCAGACGACGTTTGGTTCAGTTTTGAGAAAATCTACTTTTTTATTCTTTTTATACTTTTAGGTGTCTTTTTCCAAAAAGCCGGGTCGGATCCTTAACCTACGTGTTTCAGGAAAGCTATGGTTCAATTTTGTAAAAATCTGTTTTTCTAGTGCTTTTCATGCTATTTTAAGCTTTTCATGAATTTTAGTGCTTTTTAGTGAAAAGTGAGTCCGCCTTCTTATTGCAATAGACAAGGGAAACCCGTGGTTCAATTTTAGAAAATTTTTCTTTTTATGCTATTTTTAGCTTTTTGTGCTTTTCAGCGTTTTTGAAAAAGAATGTGCTTTTTAGGATGACCTGGACATAAAATTATTAATTTTAGTCTTCGTCGGATTTAAAAATGACTACACGGAGAAAAAACGAGAATAAACGGGATTTTTAAGAGAATTATTTTCATAAAAAGGAGTACTGTAAATACGTCGAGGCAGTACTTGAAAGTCATAATTATGTCGGGGCATCATGGTGCGGCACAGTCTAGTCACAATTTCATTAGTTGCAAGGACACTAGCCAATTAGTCAATTTTTACTATAAAAATTGAATGGTAAGTGGGAAAGTTGGCTGCCAAAAGCTGTGCCATGTTTTTAGAAAAGAGTGAAGTCTTTTCCCAGAAGTTTGCAACTAATCTAGGCTGAGAGGGGACGCCAGTAGCTTGCCTTGGACATCACTCTGGCTTGCTGTAGTGCCTATAAATGGGCAGGGAGTGCTCAGTTTTTAGTACCATCTATTGCATCTACTACCGCAAGGCAATACTTAGCTAGAGTCGTGCAAGCTCTTCATTACCATTTGCATAAGCTCTTCTCTCGCGTTTATAGGAAGAAGAAGAAGAAGAACAGGAAGAAGGATACTCTCTCTCTACTTGCTTACTATCTCCTCTATGTTTCACGGTGTACGCACTCTCCGAAAGCTCTTGTGGTGAATACCTCTACGTAGCTCTCATCACCGCTCTCTTGTGGCAAAGCAAGAAGCCTTTTGAAATCCACTAATCAATTCTAAAGAATTGAGCGAAGCTATAAACTCCATAGTCATCATCATCTCTCTCTCTCTCTATGTCGTTTTTCTGAGTAGACACCGTCTCGGTGATTGTTTTTTTATATACGAGTGCATGTATGGATTTTCTGAGTACGTATGATGTTGCCTCGTGATTATTTTATAATGTTTAACGCACTCATTTATGCACATGATTTGTTTATGGTTACGTGTGTGAATAAAAAGCGCTTTTCATTTCACATCATAGAAGCGTTAGGAACACTGTTTTGGTCATAGCTCACAAACGGTTATGAATCAGCCGGAACCCTTTAAACTAGAGATAACACACATCATTTAAGGTGTCATGTGAAAATCTGCCACAAGCTAAGAGATATGATCAAAAAACAGCTTGTTGCCCACTGCACTTAGTCAAAATTTTGGACCCCAGGCTCCTTGGAGAACCACTATATAGACTCACTGGATGGGAAAACCCATTTAGACAACTGAAAAGCATGATTAAACTTGATGATAATTGTATTTAGGTCTCTATTATCCCGTTGGGTATGCTAGTTATTATTCCCTCCATAACCGGGTTTATCTACACATGTAGGGGTGCTACCTAGGGGGAGTACCATATGGCGTCATAAGTTAACGGATCCATTTATGTATGATTTAAGGTTTATTTTGGTGATTTGATTTCAAGTATTAGATGTTTATAAACTCATGTGAGGGTATATGGTTAGTCAACCCGAACCGCACATGCATATATACATAAAGCGGCTTTCTTTTTGTGTTACCGTTTGTTCTGTGACTGTCATATGGGTAAAGTGACTTGATAGAGTGTTAGTATATATTATAAATCTGAGCTTGATGCATTGGTTTGAGGTAAAAAACATTCATTTTCATGTTATGTATGCTCCAAAAAATGGCAAAAAGTTGTTTTTCGCATATGTGTGGAGTTATGGTTTATGGTCGACCTAAGGGTTGAAGCTGTTTTGCATCATGTT